>NC_056739.1:488643539-489243539 GCF_019279795.1 Protopterus annectens
CCCCTGTTTAGGCTACACTGGGATCTTTTTTCTGTTTCTGGTTCTGAATCTAAGAAGCATCCTCATAAATGTCATGGGGCTTCATAAGAACCTCCAGCTAAAGTTTTAAAGACCTCGGATTCTTTGTCTCCTAGGCAGGGTTCTCCTCCAGCAGATCCAAAAACCTTCTCGGATCCATCTGCATTTATTTCAATAAATCTAACTATGGTGTTGGATCCTCAGTCCTTCTCAGATCCAACTCCTGAAGATCCAAGTCTGTAGCAGCCCCTCCAGGTCCTACTTGACCCTTGGATCCAAGGAGATCAGATCAGAAAATTCTGTCCCTGCTGTCTTCCTCTTTAACACTGGAGCCTACAACTTTGGCTGCGAGAGATGGGAGCCAATCACCGGAGTCATCCATTCATTCACTCTCTCCTCATCTAGATCCTCCAGAAGCCTTTTTGAGTATGATGTGGACAAGATGGTGAGGAAGATCATCAGGGCTCAGATCCAGATGGGGGCCTTGTTGGCTTCGTCCACTCATGAATCCATTAGTGTCACAGCCAACATGGATTCTCCTTCTCCAATATGACTCTTGGTATTGGAGCCCCACGAGTATGGCCATCTGAGAGATTCGGTACTGCATTCGAGAACCTTTACTTCTTCCACTCCGACAGTTGCCTTGACCACCTCTGCTTCAAGAAATTCAGATCAGAGTGGGTCTCTGATCTGGGACATCTAGGCCAGATCCGGGGGTGGGGGTTCGGCTACTTTTTTTTATCAGAGCCATCTCTTCCCCTCAGTGCTTCGGCCCTCGACATTATGAGTCTGGGTCTGTCTGGGAGCCGTGGATCCGAAGCCCTTGTCATTTCTTCCTTGAGTGCTTTGGCCATGATGGAGCTGGACAGGGGTTGTCAGTGGCCCTCAGCTTTCAAGGTCATAGAAAAGGCTTTCTCTACAAATGGAGACCCAATCTCTTTGGCTACAGTTATGCCCTGTCGCTCCTCATTGAGTCTGGGAACTGCATCTTCCATTCCTGTCCAGGGTCAGCCTGTCTTGAAGAGTATCCAGGATTTTCCACCTGAGGTGGACCCCTCCTCCTCCGATACCTCCCCTGAGCAACCCACAGAGGAGGTGCCCTGGAAGAGGACATGCAAAAGGAGGCACTTAGACATCCCCATGGAGGATACCGACTTCAATGAGGGAGAAGGATCACCAAAATCACCACCGGAGGATGTCTCTTTCATAGAGATTTTGGAAATTTTGAAAGAAAGAGGAGGTTGGTTGTTCCAAGATCCTACTTCTGAGGAGTCTGTATTTCTGGAAACCTTTGGGATGGGCACATCTACATATTGGTTTACCCACCTTGGTGGCCCGCTGGGCCTGGAAGGAGCAGGACACTATAGAACCTGTGCCCAAGCGACCTGGCAAAATTCTCTCGCCCCCTAAAGACTGTTCCTTTTGGTCTAAAGGTACTCCAGTTGACGCCATGGTGGTGGCAGCTACCACTAAGAAAGACCTAGCTGAACAAAGCTCTACTGTCCATCCATCTAACAGGGAGTCTGGAGTGATGTACAGGCTTGGCAAACAAGTTTACACTTTGACCACTTTCACACTGAGAGTGCTTAACTACCTGGCACATTTTACTCGCTTGCAGAGAGACCTAGTCAAAAAGTCTGAGTCGTTGGCAGAGGCCATGCTGACAGAGGACTACGGTAAAGTTTCTCCAAAGCTGACCACTCTTTCCACCATTGCTAATTCATTCATGAGGCTCATCCCTCACACAGCAGGGCGTACCTTATGGGCAGCCAGCACTGGCATTGCTGTGCGTAGACATGCCTGGATGAGCTATGTGACGTCACAGAGCCCTTTAAGGTGTCTTTTGTCAATGCTCCCTTTGATGGTTCCTCTTTGTTTGGACCATCAGTTAAAGACACCCTGACCCACAGCGAGAAAGTGGGCAAGACCTTGTCTGCTGTAGGGGTCAAGTTTTCAACCCCTCAACCAAATCAGAGCAGGCCAAGAAAATTTGGTTCCATAAGTCTCAAGGATCTTCTCCTGACCAACGTGGAGAGCTCTCCTCCAGAGGCAGAGGAGGGGGCTTCAATGGGAGATGTTGCTCCAGAGGCAGAGGGGGCCTGCAAAATCAGGGCTTCTGACAACATTTTTCAGATAAGCCCTATCAGCACTCCTGAATCGTTGCCCAACTGCTCTACCCTGGAGGCAGTCAGGGGTCGTTTTTCTCTGCAGTGAAGTACCTGGAACCAATTGACAAACAATGCTTGGGTGCAAAGCATACTATCCAGAGGCTGTTACATTTTCCCTTACACCACCAAGAACATGAAAGAAACTCTCCAATGTTCTACCTAGTCAGAGAGAATCTGCAGTATTAGAAATTCAAAAGTTACTGCGAAAAAAAGTCATCCAAGAGGCTCGACCAAACAAAAAGGACCTAGAACTTACTCCTGCTTCTTTTTAGTGCCAAAGGTAATCAGGGACCTAAGGCCAGTCTTGGACCTAAGCAGGCTGAACTTGTATGTAAAGAAAGTAAAGTTTAGGATGGTTATGGTACAGTCTATCCTTCTGTTGTAAAGGAAGGATGATTGGATGTGCTGTATGGACTTGAAGGACACATACTATCACATCAAAATATACAGGCAGTCCAGGAGTCATTAGTGCTTCCGGCTAGGAGCCAGTCACTACCAGTTTAGAGCCCTGCCCTTTGGACTCACCACAGCCCCCAGGGATTCACCAAATGCATGGCAGTGTTTGCATCTCATCTCAGATTGCAAGGTTTATGGATGTTCCCTTATCTAGACTGGCTCATGATTGCCCCAACCAGGTGTCATCTTTCTCATGCCAGAGATTACCTTTACCAGATATCACAGCTTCTAGGCATCACTGTAAATCAGAACAAATCACAGCTATTACCGGTTCAGTCTTTGGAGTTTATTGGGGCTTAACTGAACACAGTTACCCACATGGCTTCATTGCCTCTAGATCAGATAGACTCATTGAGGAACCAACTCCAAACATTACTACTACATCTTACTCCTCCTGCCAGGCTTGTTCTTTGAGCTTTTGGCTCTTTGGCAGCTGCTGTGACACTAGTACCCATGGCAAGGTTTTATATGGGTGTTCTCCAGTGGACTTTAACTCTACAGTGGTCTATACACTTCAACAGCCTCTATCTGTTCCTCTAAGTTTAATGAAAATTTGCAGAACTCACCTGGAATGGTGGATTCATTCCAGCCTGTCAGTAGGCAGACCATTTATCCTCCCCTTGCCCACAGCCACAGTGACAACGGATGCTTTCCAGCTAAGTCCAAGGCACATGGACTCCCATAGAGACCAGATTGCATATCCATGTCCTAGAGATGAGAGACATTCTTCTGTCATTGCAAGCCTTTCAGGATGTTCTCCCTCTGGGGAGTACTGCGATTCACACAACCAATACATCAGTAGTATGGTACAACAGCAAACAAGGAGGAATCTGTTCTTACCCCCTTTGCAGAGAGGCTATGAGAGTTTTTGAATGGGGATCTATTCACACCACTTTTTCATTGCAATTCACATGCTGGGGAAATCCAACATGCTGGCGGACAGGCTGAGCAGATCCATCCTGATGCCTTACGAGTGGTCTCTCAGTCAGACAGTAGCAAATTAGATTTTTGACCATTTGGGCTAGCCTTGCTCTGACCTTTTTCCCTCTCCTCACAACAAGTGCAGCAGGTACTTTGCACTGATCCCCCCAGGGAGTCCCTGAGGGATGGTCTAGTCCATGATTGGCCCTCCAGTCTCCTTTATGCCTATCCTCCCCTCCCATTGATCTCAGAATTCCTTCAGAAAGCCCAACGGTTGAAGAGCACTGTAATCTTCATTGCGTCTTAGTGGCCTCTTCAGATTTGGTTCCCCTTTCTCTGGTCTCATCTGAATCATCTGAAGTATCCTCCCTGGTTACTGTAGCCCAACTGGGACCTCTTAGTCCATCCATCATTGGGACAACATGAAGATCTGGCCACTCTCAAGTTAACCGCATGGTTTCTCCACTTCCAGTGATTGTTAAAGGGTCCAGGCTTTCATCTCCAGTCAAGAGTATTGTTTTAGGTTCACAAAAGCCATCTGCCAAAAAAGTATATAAAAGCAAATGGAACAGATTCTCTTCCTGGGCCCCCAAACATAACCTAGACCATTACTCAGCATTACTTACATCCCTACCATCCTTTCCTTACTGGCCCCTCAGAAGAGGGATCCAGCTTTGCTATGATTAAACTTCAGCTGGCAGCCATAACCAACTGCCATTCTGGATTATTTTCAGGTTGTGTCGCTTCCAAATTTTGTAGAGCCTTTATGTCTTTTGATCCAGCTAGTGATTGTGACATAAAATTTTTGTCCTGGAAGACTATTTTTCTAGTGGCCATTACCTCAGCAAGAGGAATCTCTGAATTAAACACTTTCTTCTAAACCACCATATATTATTTTCCACAAAGATGGAGTTGCACTTTGTACTAATCCATCTTTTATGCCTAAAGTGGCTACTAAATCAAATATTAATCAGATTGCACAGTTACCAGTTTTCTTCCCCAATTACTGCAGTAAAGGGGAATATATGTTGTATTTGCTGGATGTTCATAGGCAATTTCATTTCCATCTTCACAGGACCAAACAGATCAGGAAACCAGATCAGTTACTTGTTTCTTTTTCACCGAATTGCTTGGGTCATGCAGTTATAAAGGTAATGCTTGCAAAGTGGATTACTAATTATATTTCCTTAATATATGATAAGAACGATCTGAAACTGTCTACTCCCCCTAAAGTCCATTCCACTAGATGTGTAGCCACATCGACTGCCTTTCCATCCAGTGTGTCTGTTGATGACATCTGTGCAGCAAGCACTGGTCAAAACCCCATACATTTGTGTTTCATTACAAACTGGACTTTGGCTCCAAATGCAGAGCTTCTTTTGGTTCTACAGTGCTCCGGCATATCCTTCCTTATGGCTATCCAAGAGAGAACGTAGCTGGGGACTGTGACCCATATGTGAGTCAGAATGAAAGGGACATCAGATTTTTAAGTTATGTACTTACCATAGCTTGGTATCTTTGTTGTCCATTCTCATTCTGATTCACCTTCCCTTCCATCCGTACCCAGAACTGGAGAAATGTTTTTTCTGGATGATCTATGAAACATTTATAGGAATCTTTGTTCCTGGTTTGACCTTTGGGTTTTCTCCTTTTCTTTCCGTTATTTCTGATGGGCAGCAAACTTGACCTGAGGAGGCTGTGCTTAGTACAGAGGATTGTGGGTAAAGGGAAGTGTTCTAGCCTGGAAACTAAAGTCTTTGGAAGGCAGCAGAGTCCGATTCGAGGATCAGATCCAAAACCCATACGTGAATCTGAACGAGAATGGACAACACAGATGCCAAGCTATGGTAAGTGCACAACTTAAATTTGATACACTGTGGCCCAGATATTGATAATTAAGATTCTTTCTAATTGGCCATATACAGCTGTTATTCTAATCAAACAGCCCTGCAGGCACCTCTTTCCTGAAGAAAGAATCTGGTATCTCGAACCAGCCCGTCTGAATATACATATAAATTGAGCTACTGTAACTTTTCTTAGTTGGATTGTTTGATCTAATGAAGTCTTTTTTTGAATAAAATTGCTAATAATCTTCAATAAAATCCTTCATTATAAGGAAATGTCTAAGCCTGTTTTTTCTCCTTTTAAATAATTAGTTCCTCTAGTAGTAAGGTCTTTCTTTCATACAGTCTGGACAGGGTCTCGCAGGTGTTGCCTCAGTCCATTTCTGATTGATGACTTTTAGTCCTGAATCCTTACCAGCAGAGTGTTCAGACTGGACTTCTAGAACTGGTTTCCTTGGACATATTGTCCTTTTTAACAGATAAGTAGGAAAGTTCCAGTTTTTCATTTTGGTGTTATTAGCTTACGTTTATTTTTATTTTTTATTAGTGCATGATCCGATTTTGTTATTGGATAGGTCTCAAGGCTTTCAGTTAAATACATATACTTCTGTGAAGTATAATTTCATTCCAGTCTTGCCCAGGTATTGTATCTTAGGGAATAATAATGATATGTAAATTCTGTCTTGAGTTCCTGCTTCTGAATTCATATCTTCCTTGCCAAGTGTTAAATATTTCTTCAGAAATCTGCCCCTTGTTATATTTTCCCTTTGAGGTCCTCTAGATACATCATCACTATTGAAAATCAAGTTTTATTCCCCACTCGTAATTAACATTTCCTCCTAAAGCTTCTAATCTCAATAACAATAGTCTTGGTAGGCCAGGAGCCCCTGGCTTGCACCCAAAATTCTTACATTATTACATTTTCTGCCTCTTCTAACAGTATTGGTGCACCTTTTGCAATCATTATTATTACCTCCTTTTCCTCCATTCCTGCTGCAGAATGTCCCCATTGAAGTCATCCTATTTTAAATTCACATGTTTGTTTGCATTCAAATGTATTTTCTGAAACATTGCTGTATGCATCCTGCATTGTGCTTATTTTTACTGGACTGCAAATGTCATGATATTTGGAGGGCAGCCACTGTGGTGACTCCCTACATAAAGGCATCCTCTCTACAGACATGAGTAATTACAGGCTCATCAGCCTTGTATACAAAGCCATGGAACATGTCATAGCAATATCATAGCAGAACTCATTTATGCAGACATAGGCAATGTAATTGATCTAGATCCAAATCAGTTTGGTTTTGTGAAGCACAGGTCTGGTCTCTTGAACCTAGAAATCTTCTTTGAAAAGGTTACAGGAGCTGAGGATACTGGTCATTTTGTGCTCACTGCTTCTCTTGACCTGGCCAAGGCTTCTGACACTGTCCTGAATACGGGTATTATTGAAAATTTTGACAAGTCTAATGGTAAACCCATACATTGTCCACTGGATTGCAAATTGGCTGCTCAACAAACTTCAGGTTCTGGAAGTTGCTGGTTTCCCCCCTAAATGTAAAACCGTGACTAGTGGTTTGCCATAGGGATCGGTTCTAGGCCCTCTCTTGTTTGGTATTTATTTTACAGGCATTCAAGCCAATATCCAAAACGTGTGGCTGACCAAGCTTGTTGATGACTGAAAACTGGGCACTTTTATCTATTCATCCACTGATCCAAAACAACTCCAGCAATGACTGGAAATTGCACATACATGGAGGATCAAAAACGGTCTCCAACTAAACAAAAATGTACAGCATAGTGCCTCATATAATGTTCATCATTCCCACTGCCTCTATGGCATTTTGGATTATCTGCCAAGGTAACCCAGTACTGCCCAAACTTTCAAATGCTCAGACTCCCCTCCCTCTCTATTCCTGTGACAACTGGTTGGCTGAGTATATCCTGAGAGGACTATAGCTGTCACATGAATTGAGAGTTCAGTCTTCTTCTGCCATCCAAAGAAGAAAGTTCTGAGAATCTTCACCGGATCCAGTGATGATTTCTCAGGCTTACTTCTCAAATAAGCCCCATTTGGGGTCCTCTCATTTTATTATTAGATTTATTATTCTCGTTCTATGTTTATACTTAAAAATATTGTAATATTTTATTTCTGTCAATGGTTACAGTAATTCCCTGAGAACTTGTTTGCTTGTACCAGTGTTTATTTGGCTTCTATATGACATTTTTTTTTTTTTTTTTTTGCTGTTTATGAAGAAACTTTCAATATTTCTCTCAGAAGTGCAGTGTGTGTGTGTTGTTAACGCTAGAGGCCCATCTTTACTAATATTACTCTGCTTTACTTTTATCTTCTGACAGGAAAATATTGCATAACTTGGATTTTCTCAGCATTTAAAGATAACTTACTATAACTCTGCTCTGTGTGTGTTTAATATTGGACTGTGACTCTACCACAAATTAAGTTATTTGAATAGACTGTGGAGATTTGACTCTCTCTGACAGGAAAATATAGTCTAAGTTGCTCTTAAACATTATATCTGCTGATGTCAGTTTTCATTCATTCCTCGACAAGTGTGTTTAGATCTGACTCAGCAGCTTTTTACAACTCGTGGGTATTGGAAACTCTCAAACTCTTCCCTTACCCATAATGGTCTAGTCCCCTACCATATGTCACATCTCGTTTGCCACCTTCACATATGGACATGGCCATTGTTAGCTCTCAAGCTTTATAGCTTTAGGGTGGTATTTGTGAGTGAAACTAAATGTATGCATTATCTTACTTTGTTACCTTTATCTAGATATTTTATATATTCCTCACTTATCTTGTATACACTTACTATTTTATTCTTAGTTTACCATTGTTGGTGATTTTATTTCTTGCCAATATTTTATTTCTGGCAGTGGTTAAAGATTTGTGAAAAACAAATCAATTTGTTTCCTTTGTGGAATCAAAATTGGGCAAACCAGTTACCAATGTAACTAGCCAAATGGTTAATGGATTGCATTTCTTTTGTCTACAACAAATTAGATAATCTGTTTAATTACCATTGTTGGTAATCCTCTTCTCATTTTCTTCCTTTCTTTCTTTGCTTAAAAGAATCTTTTATATTTCTGTTATTTCCATAGTTAACCTTTTTGCTTCAGTTTGGCTGAAAAACCTTCAGGTTTTAAGAAATGTAAAGATTGTGCCATAAAATACCTGTGTTTGATGCACATGATTCCTGTGTGTACTGCTTAGGCCCAGCTCATTTAAGAGTTATGCAACATTTGTAAGGCCTTTAATCCCCGGTCCTTAGTGGACTGCAAAAATAAACGGATTCTAAAACGTTTCTTGCCAACTTCTTTTTTGAAGACTTTATCTAAAGTTCAAACCTCCAAAAAGTTAGACAAGGAGCAGTCCAGAAAGCGTACATTGGACCCTTCCGGATCCTCCACTACTAGCTCTGACCCTACTCGTGAACCTTCTCACAAGGTAACTAGGCAGTCAGGTCTGAGTTCATCAGATCTGAAGACTAAATCCTCAGGTCCAATAACGTCTGATAACAGACCCACATCATTGGATCCAACACATTTGGAGCCGAAGAAGCTCCCTATGACCCATTATGCATCATCTGTAGACCCTATTCCTTCCCATCTGCCATCACTCTTCCTAAAGAGATGCCATCATTCAAGGACCCCTTCAGTGGCCTCCTCTTCTTGGTCTTCTAGGACTCTGAAAGACATAGATGTAGATAGAATAATGAGGAAATGTCTTCCAGCAGTTATCCCCATCAAGTCTGTACTACTACACCTGTTTTGGTTCTTTCTCTGATCTGACCTTCAGCTTTGGAGCTCCTGGATCCGAGACTCCTGGAACCATCCTTATTGGATCCAAAGATTATTGTTTCTTTGGCTCTGATACCTTCTCTGAGTGGACCAGCTCTGAGCACATTGGAGCCAGATGATTCCTGAAGCTGTAGTGCCATTGCCAGGTCCGAGGTGTTGTAGTCGACTCCGAAGTTGACAGTGCCATCTGTGCTCCTCAGAGCCTCTGCTTTTGACAGCTCGACTCTGACATCTGCTTCTGGTGGGTTGTGTTCAGGTCAGAGGGAGCCGTTGGCTTCCTTCTCCTGGGGAATTCTCCCTTTGAGGTAGTGGAAAATGTTTTCTCTACCTGTAGAGGCTGGACAATCCCCCCCCCCCACCCTCTCCAGATCCATCTTCCCAGTCTCATATGTCTTTGTGCCTTTAGCCTCAACACTCTACTCCACAGGAACAACCAGCTGCCATTGTGCAGGAAGGCCAAAATGGACTGTACCATGATGTATACTGAACTGATTTGTTTGGATTGCTACGATCCAAAGTTGGTCTCCAGTCCCTTTTTCTTTGGCACTAAAAAGAATCTTGAGTAAGTTCCGGACTCTTTGTGGTCTGGGGGGATGTCTTCGATGACTCTCATTTTTAGAGCTGCTGCTTTCCTCTGACTGGGTGGAACATCGGGAATTTTGTTTATTGGGGGGGGGGGTAGTAGGGAATATATAACCTCTGGAAATAAATGTCTGCATCCATGAATCTTTTGTAATGTCTAGCCAGGCTGTCTGGTGCAGGGATAGATGACCCCTGACTGCTTCCAGAAGTGGGCAGTCAAGGCTCTTTTCAGAGTGCTAGTTGGATCTGGCAGAGAAAGTGTCCCTAGAGCCTTGGTTCTGTGGGCTTCCTCTGCCGCAAGGGTGGCATCTTCCATGATTTACCCCCTCTACCCCTGAGCAAACTATCTGCACATGGATCATGGAAAGGACCCTGGGATTTTCTGAACCCCATTTTTCGACCACCTTCGTAGAGAGAAGGTTCTATGAGGAGTCAAAAAACATACGCCTACTGCAGACAGGGTCTTACCATCCTGCTCACACCTGGAGAGTGCGTCTTTAACCTTGGAGCAAAACAAAGAGGACTTGAAGGTCTCAGCGAAATCACACAGGTGCATCCAGGCACGTCTCCTAACAGAAATACCTTAACCCACTGACCCTGCAGTACCTTCAGCTGCATGTGAAATGAGCCTCACAGACACATTTGAGATGGATTGTAGGGTAGCCAACTCTGAGGCAACAGAGCTCTATGCCTCAGAAGTAATGGGCCTAGAGAGGAATTCAGAAAGTTCTTTAATCAAATCCCACTGAAGTCTGGCAAAGTGTGCCAAATATTTCAGTGACCTGAGTGCAAAGGCTACTGAATCATGTACACATTTCCCAAATCTATCCAAAGCCATGGACTTCCTGTTAGAGGAATGGACAGACGAACTCTGATCTGCAAGTTCCTTCCTTGTTGCCACCGCTACAAACATGTAATCTACAGGTATTCGTTTGTTCCAGAATTTTCTTCCTTTCAGTGGTGCCAAGATCCTGTGTGGTCTATTGGTGTTTAGCTCAACAGCTTTGGGTTCCTTCCATGAACATCCATAGAGCAAATCAGTGAGCTCATTGGCACGTGGAGTCACCCAGGAAATAGATGGGCCAGACCCAAAGGCTTTGAGGAATACCGATTCCTCTTAGGAAGGGTTATCGGTAGACCAACCACCCCTATGCTTGAAGATCTTCAGGTTGCATACTATCACATAAAAATGAACAGACGATCCAGAAGATACCTATGGTTCCATCTGGGAGCCAGTCATTACCAGTTCAGAGCTCTGGCCTTTGGCCTCACCACAGCCCCTAGGGTGTTCACCAAATGCATGTCAGAAATAGCAGCTCACTTGACACTGCAGGGATTCTGGGTGTTTCCATACTTGGACGACTGGCTCATAACTGGTCTGACCAGGTATCTTATGATAAAAGCATGAGAATATGTACTCCAGCTTTGCTGTCATCTAGGAATTACCTTCAATCACAACAAATCTCAACTAGAACCATTTCAGGTATTAGAGTTCATAGGGGCCTTGTTCAACACTATATCAGTGACAGCCTCCTTTCCCTTACCAAGGGTACAAACTGTTAGATTTCAAGTCAAAAAGATAATTCAAAATTCTACCCTATCTACTCAATTGATTCTACAAGCCTTGGTATCAATATCCATTGTGATAGTTCTGGTTCCGTTAGGAAGGTACCATATAAGAATTCTTCAGTGGACCTTAGCAACTCAGTGGTCCATTCTGCACCTACCCTATGTCCACCCAGGTCAGGATAACTCAGGCATGCAAACAGCACCTCTTGTGGTGGATTCACTCAGATCAGATATTCATTCTTTTTCATCAGCCCAAAGCCAGAGGGAACACAGACAGTTGCCAAATTGGGTTGCGAGGGCACTTCTTGGGAAAGACAGTCCAAGGCACCTGATCCTCCAAAGAGGCCAACACACATATCAGTGTCTTGGAAATGAGAAAAATGCTCTTAGCGTTGCAGGCCTTTCAAGACTCTCTCCTTTCCTGGACTATTGCAATTCAGACGGACAATATGTCATTGGTATGCTACATCAGCAAACGAGAAGGAACCAGGTCTTACCCCTCATGTTAAGAAGCTCTCAGAGAGTGGCAGTGGTTAATCTCATCCAGTCAATTTCTAATAGTAATGCATATTCTGGAGAAATCCAACATAATAGCAGACAAGTCGAGCAGATCCATTTTATTACCTCATGAGAGTGGTCTCTCAACATGAAAGTTGCAGAAAAGATATTCCAGGAATGGGGTGAACTGTGCTGCTACCTCTTTGCACCCCCCTCAGCAACAAGTGCAGCAGGTTTTTTGTTCTGTTCTCCCCACCAGAGGAATCACAGAGAGACTCTCTGCTCCATGTTTGGCCCCCAGTCTCCTTTATGCTTCCCCCCTGACTCCTCTAATCCCCAAGTTTCTCCAGAAAGCATCTCGACTGAAGAGCACAGCCATCCTCATTACGCCTTATTGGCCTCGTCAGATATGGTTCCCCTTTCTTTGGCCTCATCTAGTTCGCCCTCCATGGATTCTGGATTCAGTTCCAGAACTCCTGCCTCATCCGATAGGCATGATTCACTTGGACGTTTCAGACCTGAAGTTGACCATATGGTTTCTCCACTTCCATTAATAGCCAGACAACCAAGGCTGAACTCCCCTGTATGTCGTATTCTTCTGCCTTCCCATAAAGCTTTCACCAGAAAAATTTACAAAAGCAAATGGAAAAGATTTTGTTTTTTGGGCACAACAAAGAGACATTGATCCCTTTTCAGCACCCAGTACCTTAAAGTCTTCAGTTTTTGGCTGCAATTTTTAATGAAGGTTTCAATCTCCTCCACTGTTGAAGTTCAACTAGCTGCCATATCTAATTTCCACACAGGAGTAAATGATTCCTCTTTAGCTTCTTCAAAACTTTGTAAGACCTTTATAAGGGGAACTTTTCTCTTTAGAACCCCATTTAAAGATCCAGCTCCACCATGGGATTAGAATCTATTATTATTAGATTTAACTCAATTTCCATTTGAACCATCAGCAAAGTGTGAACTAAAGTTTTTAACCTGGAAAACTGCCATTTTAGTAGCTGTAACCTCTACTCAGAGTCTCAGAACTCCAAGCCCTATCATATAAGCCTTCTTATTTAATTTTCCAAAAAGATAGGGTAGTGTTATTGGCCAACCTGTTTTTCCTTCCTAATGTGGTGTCAGAATCCAACATCAACAAATTAAACAAACAAAAGAGAATACAAGCTACATTTATTGGATGTTTATAGTCATTTACATTTCTATTTGCATAGAACAAAAAATTGAGAACAACAGATCAGTTATTTGTTCCCTTTGTGGAATCAAAACTGGGCAAACCAGTTACCAAAGTAACTCTAGCCAAATGGTTAATGGATTGCATTTCCTTTGTCTGCAACAAATTAGGTTTGTCCTTGTCAAAACCTTTAAGTGCCCATTCAACCAAGTCCATGGCAACTTCATTAGTATTTTTATCCATGTCTTCCATGGGCGATATCTGTGTGGCTGCAGCTTGGGCTAATCCTCATACCTTTATTACTCATTACAAGTTGGATCTGGTCTCAAGCGGAAGAGCAGCCTTTGGCTCAACAGTGCTCAGGAATATCCTTCGTTAGAGTTCTCTTGGGATTTAGGTAGCTGGGGACTCTGTTCCACTTGTTGAGGAATGAACGAAAATTGACATAATCAGATAAATAAGTTATGTATTTACCATATGTGTTGCCCATTTTCATTTTAACTCAGTTTCCCTCCTTCCATTCCCCTTTTATTTTTCTGACCTCTGGAAGACCAAGAGGATAATAAGGGAACCAGTGTTCCTGCCTTTGAGCTTCGGGTATTGGTTTCTCGTCTTAGTGCGGTTTCTAATTTTCATTGAGGCGTAAAGGGCCAGCAGACAAGATTTGAGGTATGTTAGGAGACTAGTGCATTATGGGTATGGGAAGAGCTCAAGAGTTTCCAGTATCCACGAGCTGTAAAATGAAGCTGAGTCAGATCCGAGGATTGGATCCAAACCCACTTGTTGAGGAAGAAAGAAAATGGACAACACAGATGGAACGTTATTGTGAGTACATAACTTTCTTTTTATGGCAGTTTATTTTGGTTAAAGTGTGTGGAGTTAATTTTTAACACTTGTTTGCCACATTAGTTGTTTTGGTGTTTGGACTTTGTGTACCAGAAATTCTTTAACTTCAGCTGTAAAAGAAATTCTGAAAACATTTCAAACTGTTTATTGTTATAAAAGTACATTTTGGCTGAGTTCTGTTGTTTGGGGACATACTTATTACTAGAAGTTATTATTCTGGCTGGTGTTCTGTCCCCTGACTTGATGGATGATGGATCGTAACTCTGGTACCCCCCATCAAATTTGGTTGCACCTGAAAAGGAAAAATAAAACTGTACCTCAGCCTATGGTTAATGATTCTGTTCTGTTTACTGCCCAACCCGCAGACCACTTACCTTTTGCCTCATTTCCCTCTAATGTAACTTTGCCAGCCATTCTGGAGCAGTGGTTAGACACACCCTTCAGACTGTTCCATTACCTGGAGCCGGTGTGGAAGAGCTAAATTGTTTGGGTGTAGGAGTAGTCCGGGTAAGAGACCCCTTGTCAGACAGAATACTCTGTCCCCAGGTATTTTATCTAGTAGTATAGTTCACAAGATGTTTTCCTTGGCTTAAGACTGTTCTGAAGATGACTTATTGTGGTGGTTGTGTTCCCATATAGGGCTCTAATACTAGTTGGTCTAGAGACCTTTCTATTTCAAAAAATGACGAATTTAATGAGGACAATGTTAATTTCCTAGTCATCACTCTGATTCTTCGGAAGGTGAACCTGAGCTGAAGTCCAAACAAGTGTTCGCTTTTCCTCAGATAATCGCTAGATTTAGTGATACTTTTGCTTGGGTGCAGTCGTAAACTTCCCCAAGCTAGGCAGGGTATATGACCTTATAGATCATGAAATGCCCAATTCTGTTGCCATCCCCTCTCAGAAGACGCTGTATAAAGCTGCATACAGGGTATCAGTATCTGTTTCAGCAGTACCTAAAAAAGGCTCAGAATCTCCTTAAATATGACAGTTGTTTTTCTCATTTGACCGCTGACCCAAATGTGGTCACCCCAGCTGACTGCTTAGATAAAAAGTCATTGGCTTCATCTAAGGTAGTGCCTCTGATAAAGAGATAATGGTTAGATCTTCAGGACAACAGGGTGTCTCTTTCTAGTAGAATGTTAAATTGTCAAGGCTATTTGGAAATTTATTTTACAGTGTGCATACACAATGGATGATTTTGATGCATCCTTATATCCAGAGCAAAAAGTCATGTTTGAATTAATTTTTTCTGATTTGACTCAGATTTCAAAAGATGCTTTGAAATGTGTGTTTGCATGTGCAGATACAGTCTAGAGAAATGCTGCTTCTCCTTTTATATAAAGATGGTATGCTTCATTACATAATCAGAGCTTCTCTGATGATTTAAAAGCTAAAATTTTGAATGTACCTTTAAATTCTGAATTGGTATTTGTGCCCCGTTATACAGACTGTCATACAATGGGATGATAGAAAGCAAATTAATGCTTAGGGTATATAGGATGTTTCATGTACCCTATTTCTCCTCAAAAATGGCGTCATCCTTCAGGGGGCAGAACAAGCAAAAATCCCAGCTAAACAAAAGTCAGAAATTCTAAAACAAAATGACAGGATAATTCTTTGAAATCCAAACAAGACTGTTCCTGAATAAGAACCCCCTGAAAAGGAATGTCTGTGCTGAATCATAGAGCACCCTTAGCCCTTTCCTGCCCTTCCTTCTCTTCATCTTTCCCTCAGGCAGTGTCTCCACCCTGCAGCCTGACTGTAAGTAGTTTCAGACAAATGGGTTCTGAGAATAATTCTGAGAGGATACACTTGGCGCTGGATAGAAAATCTTCCCCCTTCAGGGGAATTTCTGACACCCACCAGACCTTAGTTGTTTCCTCCAGTGCTCCATCACATGGTAGAAGCAGGGATTATAGAACCAGTGCCTGCGATACACAATGGTAAAATAATTAATTTCATTATCTTTTTGGTATCAAAAAAGCAGCACTCCTGGAAACCTGTCCTATGTAAACATTTCATAATTTAAAATGTTCACCTTACAGTCGGTCCTAGTGCTTCTTCTAGATCACTGTTCCATGGTGACTCTAGATGTCAAAGATGCTTACCATATACCTATTGCTCCCAGTTTCAGAAAATTGTTGATAATTTGTCTGGCTTACATTATTAGTTTTTCTGCATTACAGAGTGTCTGGCCCCAGTGGTTTCCTTTTGCAGAACCCTAGCCATCCACATTTTTCCTTATTTACAAGACTTGCTGATTTGTGCAGCTGCTGTATCCAGGTGCTTGGAGTCTTTAAACAAAGTCACTTCCCTCCTTTCATACCTGGCCTTCACATTGAATCTTCAAAAGTCCTTCACCTCACAAACCCATTCAATGAGTTGCTTTCCTGAGGTGTTGAATAGACTTGGTAAAAAGGATGGCCTTCCTGCTAGAAGGCAAAGATGTTCTTTGTGTTTCACTGTTGCAGTCATCACATTTGGGTTATCCTTGCCAGGGTAGCCCTCGGCCGACCAGAATACCAGAGACTTAGTATTTTTGCATCGGTTGCTGTCGATTGAGGACTGACTACAGGTTGTCAGTAGTATAAAGTAAGGCAGCCAATGCCATTACATCAGTCTTTCTTGCCGTGGAGCCCGAAGCAGAAGCAGTTCGCATGAGTGCTGGTCGACCACTACCTGAGTTTTCGTCTACCGAATTGAAGCTGAAGTCTTCTAAAGCTAAGTACCCTGTTGGGGATCCTTTTTTCTTGCACTGACCAATGTCAGAAAAAGTTAATAATTGTCTCGCCTGTGGAAAACAAATACCACACCGAGACTTCCACTCTTACTGCTTCACTTGTTTAGGCCCAGACCATGACGTCCCTCGTTGTCGCTTCTGTGCATTGTTCAGCGCCAGAACTATCAATCGTCGGGCCCTTATTGTAGCCAGATATTTTTGCTTACATTTCTCGAATTTCGATATGGCTTTGATAAGCCATCCAACACCAGATCTTCCGAAAAAATGTAAAGGTAAAGACAGAGACAGACCGCACAGATGCAAACCTACCAATGACGTTTCTGTTAAGCTAGTCATCAGTTCTCCGGTCCTCAGTGAGGTGCTTTCACAGCCCTTGATGCCTGCTTCTGTTGATTCGTAGGCTGCTACCGAGACCCTTTTGGAGACCGGTATGTTGCAAAACTCTTCGACTAAAGATCCTGTGGTTGTCTTAGACTTGGATGGGTCCGGAGCCGCTGAGCAGGCACCAGCTTCCGAGGAAGGCTTTCGCACTACAGATTCTTGACACAAACCGATGTCTTCTTTCGCAACTACTGTTCTTTCTAAAACTACTGAGTATTTTAGGCCTGGCGTTCGAACCACACCCAAGAAACCGACGACCCACTCTCTGGCACCTGCCACTTTGCCTCAGTCTCAAATGCTTAAAATGGCAGAAGACCTTATCATGCTGATCAGGGGAAACCAAGCTACCCCCTCCAAAAGGAAAAGAGATCTGTCCCCTGTAGTTTCGTCTGAACAAGAGTCAGATGAATCTGATGCGTCTGAATAAGAATACATGCAACCCTTCTCCACTTATGAGGATTCTGATGCAGAGGATTCCATTCCTTCAGCTTCTCCCCCAGAGGATTTTTCCTTTGGGGAAACCCTGCATACTTTAAGGGAGCATTTCCAATGGGAGAATCAGGACTATCCTCAGTCTAAAAAGAGACTCAGAGAATTCCTAGATCTTCCACAGCACAGAACTTTGGCCATCCCCCCAGTTCTGGATGTTGTGGAGGATGTTTTCCTTGAATCCAGCTTGACTCCTGATGCCCTTCCTCTTTCTCCCAGAAAACCAGACAGGTACTATAGAGGCCCTGACTCACACAAATATCTTTTTAAAAATCCTACAGCTGACCCTGAGGTCATTTCTCAAGTGGCAAAAGGAATTAAATCAACCTCTACTAAGAAACCCACCTCCTCCGACAGGGATTCCCAAGCATTGGACAGATGGGGTAAGAAAGTATACACCTCAGCTACTCTTGCTATCAGGGTACTTGATTGTCAGTTCCATATGCTGAAATTTCAACAACATACCTTGGAACTCCTTAAATAAAAAATGTCTTCCTTTCCTGCTTGGACAGAATCTAAAGATTTACTAGAGTTAATGCATTCTGCAAGTCAAGTAATTAAACACACCTTGCACTGTGATTTTGACACCCTAGAAGGTTCTTGCAGGGCAGCAGTCACTGGATCGGTCATTAGAAGGCATGCAATGGCGTAAGGAACATCCCTTGCCAGATCATGTCAAATCTAAATTGTTGGATGTCCCCTTGCACAAAGATAACTTATTTGGCACTGAGGCAGAAGAGGTCTTAAAAAAGATGGAAGGGAAAGCAAAATCTATGCAAACAGTTAAGGATTTCTTGCAGGTCCAGCCCCCTAGGTTCAGCAGGCATTGTCCCTCCAAACACTGGTCCTTTCCTGCTCCCGGTAAACCCGCCCAGCTTAGGCCCCAGTGGGAGCAGCCTCCCTGCTGACAGCAGCCCCAGGGAATGCAGAGATGTAAGCAGTGGACTACCTCCGCTTCAAAACCAGGAAGTTCTAAGCCCCCCCCCCCCCCCGTGGTAACAACTCACAATGATTCACCCCCCCCCCCCCCGCCCACCTTCACTTACCCCTAGGAGGAAAACTCTCCTTTCACTCAAGCACCTGGGCATCCATCGCCTAGGACTACTGGGTTCTGAACATTGTGTCTCAGGGATACAAATTTTCCTTCCACACACTTCCAACCCCAAAAGGGGTTCTCAGATCTACCACCAAATCAGTGGGCAGAGGCTCAAAAGCAAATCCTTTCCCTGCTCTCTATGAGGGCGATAGAGCACATTTCTGCAGAACAGATAGGCCAAGATTTCTACTCCAGAATTTTCTGGTGCTCAGAAAAGAGGGCACCTGGCACCCCATCATCAATCTATCCACTCTAAACACCTTCCTGGTGATCCCAAAATTCAAAATGCTCACCCCCCCCAGCAGCTGCTACCCATGCTCTCAAAGGATGCTTGGCTAGCCACCCTAGATCTAAAAGAGGCCTACCTCCACATTCCTGTCGTGGAATTATGCAGGAAATATCTCTGCTTCAGGGCAGGACCTGAACACTTTCAGTTCTCTGCACTTCCCTTTGGCTCATCTACTGCTCCCAGAATTTTCACAAAATCTCTGGCTCCGGCCATTGCCTTTTGCAGACAAAGAAATATTAAGATTTACCCATACTTAGACAACTGCCTTATTCAGGCAGACAGCCAGGAGAAGCTGCTCAAGCACCTGGCCTTTGTAAAGACCCTTCTAACCTCCGTAGGGTACACAATCAACGAAAAGAAATCCAAAAAGGTGTCCAACCAAAGGATAATTTTCCTGGGAGCAAGTTTGGACACAGCTTCCCAGATGGCATTCCTTACTCCAGAGAAATTTTCCTGACAGCCTACTTCTCTCAACTAGCCACCAGGCCCCAACTAACTGCAAGAAAAATCCTGCAAGCTCTGGGCTTCATAGCATCTTGCATACTACTCATCCCATATGCCAGACTGCATATGAGGAAATTTCAGTGGTACCTAAAGAGACTTTGGTGCCAACACTGTCAAGACCTGGAAACTCTTCTATCTGTAATTCCTTACCTCAGAAAAGATTTCTTTGGTGGGCAGCAGCATGCTCCCACAACAAGGGAACACCTTTCTCCCCACCCCCTGCCACTCAGACCCTCACCACAGACTCATCAAACTACGCTTGGGGTGTACACCTGTATGGCAGGAGCATTCAGGGCAAATCCCTCTTCGTATCAATCAAAAAGAAATGATGGCTGTGCAGAAAGCCTTGATAGCTTTCAAGCCCTTTCTCTCTACAGGGGTTCTCCTGATCAAAACAGACAACACCACTGTGATGTGGTACATCAAAAAGTAGGGAGGGACTCACTCCTACCCTCTATGCAGGCTGGCCATTACCCTTTGGCACACAACCTCGGCCATGCATCTATACCTATTAGCACAATTCCTACCAGGCTCTCTCAACTCTCTGGCAGACCAATAAAGCAGAAGTCTTCTGGACCCACACAAGTGGCAACTCAACAGAAGTACCTTCACCCTAATAACTCAGAAATGGGGAACCGGAAGGTCACCCTCTTTGCCTCCCACACCAACCATCAGCTCAGCAAATTCTGCAGCAGCGGGTATCACTGCTTGGCTTGGAAAGTGGATGCCTTGTCCTTCCCCTGGGTCAGTCTACGCCTTTCTTCCCCTACCTCTCATCCCCAGGGTACTGCTCAAAATAAGGGAGGAAAAAAACAAGGACCATTCTTATAGCTCCAGACTGGCGCTGTTAGCACTGGTACCCCTTACTGCGCAGCCTGTCCTCGCTACACCCATGGCATCTTCCTCATATTCCAAACCTCCTGACCCAGAGGGAAGGGGATTTTCTTGCATCCCAAATTACAGATACTCAATTTGGCAGCTTGGCTTATTCCCTACCCCCAAACCCATCTGCCAACCTCAGTAAACAGGTTCTGGATGTTATCTGTGAGGCCAGACGTCCTAGCACCAGAATGTCTTATGCTGATAAATGGAAACATTTCTGCACCTGGATTCAGGCTAAGGAAGCCAATACAACACAGCCCTCCCTCCCTCTCTGGATTACTTAGCTGACGTACTATACAGTGGCCTCTCGTTCTCCTCTGTAAAAATTCATGCCTCTGCTATTTCTGCTCATTTTCCCACTGAGCAGCCCCTTTTCTCACACTCTTTGAACAAACAGTTCCTAAGGGGGGCTAGCAACTTGAGGGCACCAACACCAGCTTGGGACCTTAACTTTGTATTGGAAAAAGCTCACCCTGCAACCTTTCGAACCAGCTTCTTCTACAGAGCTAAAATTTCTCTCCTGGAAGACAGCATTCCTTCATCACTTCAGCCAGAAGAGTCTCTGAGCTGCAAGCACTCACGGCTGTGAAACCCTTCATCATCTTTCAGGCAGACAGGGTATCCCTCAGAAATAACCCATCCTTCATGCCCAAGGTGGTGTCCAGTGGGGCTCTCAACCAATCCATTCATTTGCCCACCTTTTTTCCTAACCCCCAGAACAAGGAGGGAAGTATTCTTCACTCTCTAGATGTGCACAGACAGCTCAGATTCTATCTAGACAGGATTAAATCCTTCAGAAATTCTGATCAATTGCTGGTTAGTTTTGCTACAGGGGCAGAAGGCAAAGCCATCTCCAAACAAACCATTTCCAAATGGATAGCACACTGCATCCATTTCTGCTACAAACAGCATGGGAAGCCCCCCCCCCCCCCAAGGGGGTCAGGACACACTCCACCAGAGCAGCTTCCACCTCTGCAGCTTTCCTCAGAGGAGTCCCCACCAGGGACATCCTGGAGGCTGCAACCTGGACATCTGTTCACACTTTCACCAAGCATTACCACCTGCCTGTCTTCTCCAAATCCAGGGCAGGGTTTGCCTCTGCAGTCTTGCAGGGCATCCTAGCCAGCCCCTAGTTTCATTGACTACCTCCACCCTTTTCCTCAACTTTGGGAATTAACCCAAATGTGATGACTGCAACAGTGAAACACAAAGAACATAGTACAGTTATGTACACTTACCATAAATGTAGATGTTCATGTGTATTCAATATTGCAGTCCTGGTCCCCCCCCCCCCCCAATCCATCCCCCTTTCTCCTCTTTCTCCTTTTATTACCATTCCAACTTATAGTTCTCCTTTCCTTTCAAGGGACTTATTGGTATTTATTTTCCAGTGGTGGGGTTTCTTCCACCAGAGCCTGGCCTCCTACTTGAGGGCTCCTGACAGGTTAGGGCAAGAAAAACTGATGTAATGGCATTGGCTGCCTTACTTTACACTACTGATGACCTGATGTCAGTCCTCAAGCGACAGCAACTGACGCAGAAATACTAAGTCTCTGGTATTCGGGCCCGCCGAGGGCTACCCTGGCAGGGATAACCCAAATGTGATGACTGCAAAAAGGAATACACTCAAACATCTACATTTATTGTAAATGTACAGAACTGTATTTTCTGACTTACCAGGGCATTTTCTTGGATTTATCTCTCCTACACGTGGCCTCAGCAAGGCAGTTCCTCAAAATTCTAGGCCTCATGGAATCAGTGATCCTTATTTGCCTTTTTTAATTTTTCAAAGTCTTTTGGGTTTCTAATACCATGACTGGAATGGACCCCATTCCTAAGTCAAAGTACTACTAAAGTTCATGAAATTAGTATTGTTTCACTCTTTGATGTCAGCCAAAAGTGCTCTTCGCAGCACCCGCAATGTGCCCAGCAATGACTTCTCCTACAATTCGTATGGGGTTACATGGATTGGTAACATATCTAAGTATGATTGTAAATTCTTTTTTTATAAGACCCCATTGCTCCTACTACTACTATTGGAATTGTCTGGGTATCTTTATTCCACATTGCTCCCGTTTCTGCCTGCAGATCCTGATATTTATGACTTTGTCTCTCTGTACGCAAGACACCGTAGTCACTGGGTGTGGCATTTTCAATGATCAATGCTACTTTTGTCTTCTTTTCTTGGACCACTATATCTGGTTTTCTAGCATCTATCTTTTGGACTGTTCATAATGAGTGATCCCATGTGATATAAACTTCATAATTTTGTATGATGCTTTGTGACTCATGTTTCCAGTGTTTTTCAGCAACTTAAATACCATAATGTTTGCACAATCCCCAGTGCAGCAGTCTCACCACATTATTATGACTTTCAGTATACAGTCCTTCTGCCATTAGTGTGTCACAACCAGCAATAAGGTGAGTGACTGTTTCCAATTCGGTTTTACAAAACCTACATTTGTCTTGTTTCTCCCACATATTCAATGGACTTTGTAAACCAGCGTGTATGTAGCCCACTGTCTTGGGCTGCCAATATTAACCTTTCATTTCTTGGTTTGAATTTGTCTCTCCTTAACCATTCTTGCATTCGTTCCTGATCAGCATGAGGTTCTTCCAGAAGTTTTCTATACTTGCAACTATATTTGTTTTTTTCCACATTTCTTGCCTTCTTATCTGGTCCTTCACCTTATATTCTTTTTGTTTTTTGGCACATTCAGTTGCTGCCTGTTTTTTTTCTACTTCTGGTTTGATTTCCATTTCTGCTTGACGTCGATATGCTTCTGCTAAATTAAGCAGATAAGTCATCTTAGATTTATTCTCCTCATGTTTCAAAACTTTCACTACATTTGGATCTTGTGAGGTCAGTAGATATGTGTGGAGTCCCATGATTAAAGATCTATACATGTAATAAATTTCAAGGAGGCCCATCCTTCCTTCAGAAATGGAAATATATAGCCTTGGTATACACTGATTTTTATAAATCATTTGGTGAGCATGAAGCATCCTTCTTGTTTTAATATCTAATCTGTCCGGGTTCCTATTATAATGACGAAAATGCATTTTGTCAAATGTGTTTGCTTTGAACCCAAAACAGCGAACAGGCAAAACAGCGAAGCAGCTGTTCAGCGAATTCTTTTCCCTGGGAAAGAAGTCACTTGGCTGCTTTGTTACTTCGCTGTGTTCTGCACTCCGAACGTAAATGTGCAACAGTTACTGACCTTAGGGTTAGGGTGTGGGTTAAGGTAAGTGCATATATGTTTTAAACTGTTTACTTTTTTTTTTTTGTGTTAGATGTACGGTTGAGTTAAGTGTTTGTGTTTTCAGCTGTTTACTTTTTTCGGGGGGGGGGGTTAGAATTAGGGTTAAGATAAGTATTTATGTGTTTGGAACTGTTTACTGTTTTTTTTTTTTTTTTTTTGGTTGGAACAGCGATTTCTTTCCCTAGGAAAGAAATCGCTGTTCTGGGGTGTTGACTTTTTCAGCTTTCACTGAAATAGGGTCGATTAAACATCATTCACTGTTTTAAGCGTTCGATGTTGTAATGTAGACCCAATCTATCCAACATTTTTTTGGGGCCAGTCAATCACTCCAACACTGTAAGGACAGGAAGAGCAAATTGATTTATAGCTTGTCTTCTGAAGTGTTCCTTACTGAGTTTTATTTGCATTTGTTCATGTTTTATTGCAGATACTTCATCATTTCCCAAGTATTTATACACTGCCTCTTGCTCAAGTTCTTTTATATCACATTCTTGTCCCAAACTGATGTTTTCCTGGTGGTGCAGTTTTCCTGCTTTAAAGGTTGCTTTTGCACATTTATCAAGACCAATTGACATTCTAATATCATCTGAAAAAGTTTTGACAACCTGCAGCTATGCTTTCAGTTCCTCATCTGATGAGAAGTCATTAGACTTTGTTGTTTTCTAGGAGCCAAATTATAGCCATGGTGTAAGCTGTTAAATAAACAGCTTAATGGGTTAATGGCAGGGCAGAATAGCAATGGTCACAGAGAGTCACCTTGGAATATCTCCCTTTGAATTTTTATCCCTGGAATAATAATCTGTCTTTTATCATGGCTTAATTGCAAAGTGGTCTGCCCTTGTTTCATGGTTACTGTAATGTAGCCAATCAGTGTAGGGTGTATCTTATACATTTATAAGCACTCTTTTATCCATGAATGTGGGATACTGTCAAATCCTTGTGATACTGCTAATGCAGACAGTAAAGGATTTCTTACAGGTACAGCCACCCAGATTTAGCAGGAACTGGCCTTCTAAGAATTGGTCCTTTCCAGTGTCATACAGGCCACAAAGAGGCAGATACAGACACCCTAGAGGCAGACAACAGCCCCAGGGCTCATACAGGCCCAAACAATGGGGTGCTTCTACCTCCAAAAGCAGAGAAGACAAATCACAGCCATATAGGAAACAGTCCCAGTGACTTCCCTCTGCCAATGCCAAGCACTTATCTTTTGGCAGCACCCTTAGGGGGAAAGCTAGCACTTTTTTCACAAAATTGGCACATGATCACCCAGGACAAATGGGTCTTAAATATATCTCTCAGGGCTACAGGTTCCACTTTCACACCCTTCCAAAGGCAAAAGGTATGCCAGACCTGCCACACAATCAATGGGCAGAGGCACAAAAACAAGTTTCATCTCTCATGAGCATGCGGGCTATTCAGCCAGTGCCACAACAAGAGCAGGGACAAGGATTTTACTCAAGACTTTTCTTAGTACCAAGAAAGGACAAAGCCTGGAGACCAATTCTGGACCTGTCTATTCTAAATACTTTTCTGGACATTCCAAAATACAAAATGTTGACTCTGCAGCAGCTTCTGCCCATGCTGGGCAAGAAGGCTTGGCTTGTAACTTTGGACCTCAAAGAGGCATACCTGCATGTCCCAATCAGAAAATCTTGCAGAAGATACCTCAGATTCATAGCTGGCTCAATGCACTACGAATTCTCTGCACTGCCCGTTGGCGTATCTACTGCGTCCAGGGTCTCCATAAAATGCCTGGCACCAGTAATTGCATTTTGCAGACAAAGAGGAATTCAAATATATCCCTACTTGGACGACTGCCTTATTGAAGCAGAGATGAAAGGCATTCTACTAAAGCATCTGGCGTTTGTAAAAAGATTACTAATTTGCCTAGGGTACACAGTAAACGAAAATAAATCAAAACTAGTACCCTCTCAAGAGATAATATTCCTGGGTGCAAGCTTAAATACAACTGCCCAGATGGCTTATCTCACGCCAGACAAACGAAGGCAACTGACGTCTTACTTCGAAAGCATGGCAACAAAGACCCAGTTATCTGCAAGAAAAATTCTGCAGGCTCTGGGCTTCATGGCATCCTGCATTCTGCTAATTCCATATGCAAGACTGCATATGAGGAAGCTACAATGGTATCTAAAAAGTGTTTGGACTCAACATTGCCACAGCCTGGAATCATTAATTTCACTCATTCCCTGCCTGCAACAGGAGTTTCGATGGTGGGCACAGGCCTGTCACCACAACAAGAGACAGCCATTCACTTTATCCACAGCCAGGCAAACACTAACAACAGATGCATCAGATTATGCCTGGGGGGCACACATGCAGGAAATTGTATTCGGGGCACATGGCCAAAGGCATCTTCACATCAATCAAAAAGAGATGCTAGCTGTACAAAATGCCCTGACAGCCTTCAAGGACCTATGTCATCCAGTACAGCTGCTGATAAAGACGGACAATACTACAGTCATGTGGTACATAAACAAGCAAGGAGGTACACATTCTTACCCCCTCTGCAGACAAGCCATGATTTTGTGGAACACAGCATTGACTTGCCAAGTACACCTGCAAGCACAATTCCTGCCAGGAAAAACAAATGCTCTGGCAGACGAACTAAGCAGAAACCTCATGGATCCTCATGAGTGGAAACTAGATCCACAAATCTTCAACATGATAACAAGGAAATGGGGATGCCCAGACACAGATCTATTTGCCTCCCCTCACAACTGCCAACTACAGAGATTCTGCACAAGGACTTATCACAAACAAGCATGGAAAGTGGATGCTTTGTCATTCAGCTGGAACAAACTTACAGTATATGCCTTTCCTCCTCTGCCTCTCCTCCCAAGGTACTCCTCAAGGTCAGACAAGAGAAGCCAAAAATGATACTGATTGCCCCGGATTGGCCACGCCAGCACTGGTACCCAATCCTCAGGAGCTTGTCTCAAGGCCCAGCCTGGACATTGCCTCAAATTCCTCATTTACTGACCCAACAAAACAATCGGATCCTGCACAGCCAGCTCAGAACCCTAAATCTAGCTGCATGGCGGATAGTGTAACCATTCCGAATACATCTCTCTCTAAAGCGGTTATGGATGTTATTTTGGAGGCCAGGAGGCCCAGCACCAGAAAATCTTATGCAGAAAAATGGAAGAGATTCTGTGCTTGGAACCAGGCACAAGGAATTGAAACGCTTGTACCAAATATCCCTCAGATTTTACAATAACTAACTGAGATGCTGGACAAAGGCCTATCTTTCTCATCAATTAAGATCCATGCCTCTGCCATTTCAGCTCATTACAATATGGACCCACCTATTTTTTCACATCCATTGCTTAGGCAGTACCTCAGAGGGGCCAAAAACATAAGACCTCCAAGGAGAGCACCAATACCTGCATGGGACCTCAATTTTCTCTTGAAAAAACTCACACTGCCTCCTTTTGAGCCAGCCAATACAGCCAAGATAAAATTCTTATCATGGAAAACAGCTCTGCTCCTAGCAATAACTTCAGCAAGAAGAGTCTCAGAGTTACAGGCATTAATGTCTGTGGAACCTTTTATTATCTTCCATCCGGACAGGGTTTCTCTAAGGACAAACCCAACATTTATGCCTAAGGTAGTGTCCAATGTGGCTCTTAACCAAACCATTCATTTGCCTACTTTTTACCCAAACCCACAGAATAAAGGGGAGAGACTTCTGCATTCTTTGGACATACACAGACAGTTACGCTTCTTCTTGGACAAAACTAAAGCTTTCAGAAAGACTGAGCAACTTTTAGTGGCATATGCTGCAGGATCACAAGGTAAGTTGAAAATGAATAGGACACTGCATTCATTTCTGCTGTTCACAACATGGCAAATCAGTGCCTAAGGGCATTAGACCACATTCGACCAGGGCAGCAGCCACCTCAGCAGCCTTCCTCAGAGGAGTACCAACGAAAGATATTTTGGAGGCTGCAACCTGGACTTCAGTGCACACTTTTACTAAGCACTACCACTTACCTCTTTACTCTAAATCCAGAGCAGGCTTTGCCACTGCAGTTCTGCAGGGCCTCATAGCCACTCCTAATTCTGTTTAGACCCAGCCGCCCAACCTCAGCTTTGGGATTCAACTCAAGTGTAATGACTGCAACAGTGAAACACAATGAACATAGTACAGTTGTGTACCTACCATAAATGTAGATGTTCGAGTGTATTCACTGTTGCAGTCCAGGTTACCCACCCACCATCCCCCTTTCTTTGCTGGAACTTATCTGTACTTCTCTATTCTATACAACCTATGTGGTGTATTTGCTTGTAGATGAAGGTAATGTT
Source organism: Protopterus annectens (assembly GCF_019279795.1). NCBI lineage: Eukaryota > Metazoa > Chordata > Ceratodontiformes > Protopteridae > Protopterus > Protopterus annectens. The sequence continues at coordinate 488,671,420 of NC_056739.1, forward strand.
TATTTTAGTGCATGCTTTTTATAAGCAATATTTTTAGCAGACCCTTTTGGGGGCACCTGACATCTGGGACAAGAAAAACTGAAGAAAATGGCGTCGGCTGCATCTTATATACCCCTAGCGCACTGATGTCAGGGAAGAGGCGACAGCAACTGACGCCGGACCAGGACTTTGGAATTCAGGCCGACTGCGGGTAGCCTGCCAGCAGGATAACCCAAGTGTAATGACTGCAGCAGTGAATACACTCGAACATCTACATTTATGGTAGGTACACAACTGTACTTTCCTGACTCTCACAAATTCCTTTTCAAAAACCCTACTTCTGATCCTGAAACCATTTCTCAGGGTCCCAAGGGTGTTAAGGCCTCTACTGCTAAAAATCCCACCCCTTCTGACAGATATTCCAGGGCGCTGGATAGATGGGGTAAGAAGGTTTACACATCTGCAACCTTGACAGTTAGGGCTTTAAACTGTCAAATTTCATATGCTTAAATATCAACAGCATGTCATGGGCCTACCTAAACAGAAAATGATGTTGATCTCTGACTGTGTGAAAAATAGAATTGCAGGATTTATTACATTCTGCTGAACAAGTTGGAAAACATACTTTGCAATGTGGTTTTGATTCTTTGGAGGCCTCTTGCAGGGCTGCTGTAACTGGATCTGTGATAAGAAGGCATGCTTGGCTCAGAGAGCAAAATCTGCCTGACCATGTTAAAGCAAAATTGTTGGATGCTCCTTTACAACAGGACAGTCTCTTTGGTAATAAGGCTGAAGAAGTTTTTAAAAAGATGGAAGATGAAGCTAAATCTATGCAAACTGTGAAAGATTTCTTACAAGTGCAGCCACCCAGATTTAGTAGGCACTGGCCTACTAAGAACTGGTCCTTTCCAGTTCCCTCAGGAGCCGCCCAAGTCAAATCCAGACATTCCAAAGGCTCCAGGTTTCAGTCACAAGGAACATTTAGAACAAAACAATGGGGTGCCTCCACCTCCAAACCTGGAAGCAACAAAGCACCTCCCTATGGTAAGCAGTCTCAATGACTTCCCTCTACAATCTCGAAGCACTTACCTTTTGGCCGTCCCTTTGGGGGGAAAACTGGCACTTCATGCACGAAACTGGCAACTGATTACCCAGGACAAATGGGTTTTAAATATGGTATCCCATGGATACAGATTTCATTTCCACACGTTGCCAATCTCAAACGAATGGCCAGATCTGCATCCAAATCAGTGGGCAGAGGCCCAGAAACAAGTTTTGTCCCTCATGAATATGGGGACTATTCAACCAGTACCAGAAGAGGAAAAGGGACAGGGTTTCTATTCAAGACTTTTCCTGCTACCCAGAAAAGACAAATCATGGCGTCCAATTCTGGACTTATCCATTCTAAACACATTTCTGGACATTCCAGAATTGAAGATGCTGACTCTTCAACAGTTACTACCTATGCTGGGCAAAGATGACTGCTTGGTAACTCTAGACTTAAAAGAGGCTTACCTGCATATCCCAATCAGGGAATCTTGCAGAAGATACCTCCGCTTCAAAGCAGGCTCTTTGCATTACCAATTCTCTGCACTACCCTTTGGCTTATCTACTGTGCCCAGGGTCTTCACAAAGTGCCTCGCACCAGTAATTGCTTTTTGCAGGCAAAGAAATATTCAAATTTATCCATATCTGGATGACTGTCTAATTCAGGCAGAAAGCAAGGGCACTCTTCTAAAGCATCTGGCGTTTGTAAAAAGGGTTCTAACGTGTCTAGGGTACACTATAAATGAAAAGAAATCACAACTGGTACCCTCTCAAAAAATTAAATTCCTGGGTGCAAGCTTGAATACAACTACCCAGATTACTTTACCTTACTCCAGAAAAGCAAATTCAATTGATGACTTACTTCAAACAGGTGGCCACGAAAACCCAGCTGTCTGCAAGACAAATTCTGCAGGCCCTGGGGTTCATGACCTCTTGTATTCTTCTAATTCCATATGCAAGACTGCATATGAGGAAACTTCAGTGGTACATAAAAAGTTTATGGAGTCACCATTCTCACAGCCTGGAAACAATGATTCATATTATACCTTGCCTGCAACTAGAGTTCATATGGTGGGCAGAGTCCTGCTACCAAAACAAGGGACTGCCATTCACTCCACCCCCTGCCGCCCAAATCCTAACTACAGACGCATCAGACTGTGCTTGGGGGGGGGGGGCACATCTGGCAGGGAAATGCATTCAGGGCAAATGGAGCCCAAATCAAATGCACCTACATATCAATCAGAAAGAGATGCTAGCTGTACAGAATGCTCTGACAGCCTTCCAAGGACTACCTTCATCCAGGACAACTACTGATAAAGACAGACAATACTACAGTCATGTGGTACATAAACAAGCAGGGGGGTACACATTCCTACCCCCTTTGCAGACCAGCCATGGCATTGTGGAACACGGTCTTGACTTATCAAGTACATCTACAAGCTCAATTCCTGCCAGGAAAACTAAATACTCTGGCAGATGAACTAAGCATAAATCTTGTGGACCCACACGAATGGAAACTGGAACCATGAGTTTTCAACATGTTGACACGCAAATGGGGGCGCCCAGACATAGTTCTTGGGTGAGGCAAAAAGATCTATCAGTTGGACAAATTCTGCACAAGAATTCATCACGAAAAAGCTTGGAAAGTGGATGCTCTATCATTAAGCTGAAAAAACCTATCAGTCTATGCTTTTCCCCCTCTGCCTGTGCTCTCCAATGTCCTACTAAAAGTCAGATAGGACAAACCAAAAATTATTCTGATTGCTCCAGACTGACCTCGCCAGCACTGGTACCCACTGCTGCACAATGTGTCACACCTTCCTCCATGGCACCTTCCTCAGACTCATTACCTTCTGTCTCAGCAGAACTACCAAATTCTGCACACTGAGCTCCAAACTTTGAATCTTGCAGCGTGGCTAATCAACTAATTTCACCCTTGACATCTCTCAGCAAACCTGTGATGGATGTCATTTTGGAGGCTAGAAGGTCTAGCACTAGAAAATCTTATGCTGACAAATGGAAAAGATTCTGTACCTGGAACCAATCACAAGGAATAAGCACAGCAATGCCCAATATTCCTCAGATCCTGCAATACTTAACTGAGATGCTTCATAAAGGCCTATCTTTTTCTTCCATAAAAATCCATGCCTCTGCCATTTCAGCTCATTACAACACAGAACCTCCCCTCTTCTCTCATCCTCTGCTAAAGCAGTGTCTCAGAGGGGCCAAAAATTTAAGACCTCACAGGAGAGCACCAACTCCTGCATGGGACCTCAATTTTGTTTTGGAAAAACTCACTCTACCTCCTTTTGAGCCAGCTGCTACTGCGGATCTAAAATTTCTCTCTTGGAAAACAGCTTTCCTATCAGCAGTCACTTCAGCTAGAAGGATTTCAGAATTACAGGCTCTTATGGCAGTGGAGCCTTTCAGTATTTTTTATCCGGACAGGGTGGCTCTCAGGACCAATCCATCCTTTATGCCTAAGGTGGTATCCAGTGTGGCTCTTAATCAGAGCATCCATCTGCCAACTTTTTTCCCTAATCCACAGAACAAGGGTGAGCTGATTCTGCATTCATTGGATGTACACAGACAGCTCAGATTCTACTTAAACAGGACAAAATCTCTAAGAAAATCTGAACCACTATTGGTGGCATTTGCTGCAGGGGCAGAGGGAAAGGCTATTTCAAAACAGACTATTTCCAAATAGATAAGCCATTGTATTCATTTCTGCTATATGCACCATGGTAAACCTATCCCCAATGGGATCAGATCTCATTCCACCAGGGCTGCATCTACTTCTGCAGCCTTTCTCAGAGGGGTTCCTACCAGAGACATTCTAGAAGCTGCTACATGGAGCTCAGTTCATACGTTCACCAAACATTACCATTTTCCTCTCAAATCTAAATCCAGAGCTGTCTTTGCCACTGCGGTCCTGCAGGGCCTTATAGCTGCTCCTAATGCTGTATAAATCCATCCTCCCAACCATAGCTTTGGGATTCTACCCAAATGTAATGACTGCAGCAGTGAAACATGAAGAACATAGTACAGTTGTGTACACTTACCATAAATGTAGATGTTCAAGTGTATTCACTGTTGCAGTCCTGGTTACCCTCCCTCCAACCCCCTGTTTTTCTCTAAGTATACCTCTCCTTTCTTTTACTATGATTAAAAGCCTTTTTGGTGTGTATGCTATTGTTTGGAGGTATATGTTTTGTATTTTAAATTATATACATATATATTCATGTATATATTTGGCTCCCCTTTTGGGGGGCACCTGACATCTGGGGCAAGAAAAACTGATGTAATGGCATCGGCTGCATGTTTTATACCCCTGACGACCTGACGTTACGGACGAAGGGACAGCAACCGACTTTGTTAATCAGGCCGACTGAGGGCAACCTGCCAGCAGATTACCCCAAATTTAATGACTGCAACAGTGAATACACTCAAACATCTACATTTATGGTAAGTGTACACAACTGTACTTTAATTACTATGCTGATTGCCTTTGCAGGCCATTTTAAGCCTAGCCAGTTTCCCTTTTGGTGTTTGAATTAACTTGTCCCATTCATGACCAGCCTATCTGATTTTTCACAAGTACAGGGTTGTTTTGCACACTAATCCATCATTCATGCCTAAAGTTGTTTCTGACTTTACCTTGAATCAGGCCATCACCCTCTCAGTATTTTATCCTGATCCATAGAACAAGGGAGGAAAGTTTCTACATACCTTGGATGCACACAGGCAGCTCAAGCTCTACCTTGACAGAACAAAGCCCTTTAGGAATGCTGAACTGTTGGTCTCCTGTATGGGGGCTAAGAAGGGTCAGCCTGTCTCTAAGCAAACTGTTTGCATGGTTGTCCTCTGTTGCTGTTTTCTGTTATTCCCACTATGCTAAATCTCTTCCAGGCAAGATTAAGGCCTTGTCCTAGAATTTTGGAAAGGGGTGGGCTCTAAAAGCATCAAATAGTCATTAACCTGGTCTTCTATTCCTACCTTTACAAAGCATTACAGACTGGATTCATTTTAACGATTCAGAACAGGCTTTTCTAGGACTATTCCCCTTTGGATCATGGATATTTATCCTTCCACCTCTCAGGCAGGGTAAGCTTTGGGAATCTATTCAAAAATGCCAGTGAGCCAGTGGTAATGATGAATATAGTGTGGTTGTGCAAGTCCTACTTACCTGTAACTGTAGATGTACAAATTGCTCAGCGTCCTCCAGACTCTATATTGTTGAGGTGGTTTTCAACCTCTCTAAGTCAGTTGTTTTTGAATTTGGATTTGAATTTGGTTTTTATATGGTATTGTGATTGTCTGCAAATTTACATTTGCTAGATAATTCTTTCTTTCCTCTCCTCCTTTGTGGAACCGAAAATGTCTGAACACTGATTTCCTCTGGCAGCTGAAGGCTTCCATCCCAGGATATGCTCAGCTAGTCAGCTGTCAGAGGAAGGAGAGTGGGGGGAGTCTGAGCTTTTGAAAATTGGTCATTACTGGGTTACCTTGGCAGATAATCCCAAATGCCACTGAGGCAGTGAGGAATTTGAACATCTTCTATTAACAGGTAAGAAGTACTTATGCAACAGTACTTAATAAATACGACTCCTCTTCAGTAAAATGCAGTCTTAAGAGGTCGAGGTACTTATATGAATAACAATCTCTCATTCAGTCATGTTTCACCATAGTCAAAAATCCTGCCTGGCCCAGTTAATTTCAAAGGGTATATCTTCAAGATCCACAGAAGTCATCCTACCACTGTATTCTTCCCTTAACAGATGCAGTACTGAATACAGTACCCTCTTTTATATGCATAAATCCAAACATCTGGCTAAACTGGAAAAGCCCTGAAAATTTCTAACCAAAAAATTAAAAGTCTTAAATCCTTCAACAACTGCAAGAGATGAACACTACTATCCTTATACTCAGTAGTCTGCAGATTGCTGAGAGGTGATATGCATCTTGCTTTTCAAGCCATGGAAGACCCAGTCCCATTTGACCTGCTAGTTGTTCACAAAAGCAGTCACACTGCAAACCCCTGTACTAAAGGCCTAACTTTTCACCAAAAATAAACAAGATTTCCTGGAGGGATAGGTTCTTAACTCACATTTGCCTAACCTGTAGAATACGTTAACCATACAGGTCAAACAAAGTATTCCTTTGGTCACCTTTAAGGTTAATCTTGATGACTGGATGGGTAGGCGCAAATTTACACCAGTGTTATGTACAACCCTTCTTGATTTGGGAGGTGAGTGCTGTTAAGTGTTTGAAAAGGGTGGCAAAAACTTAAGTCTGACTATTTAAAATTGTATATGACTGTGCATCTTATGGTCCTCGTGATCACTTGATTGGTGTGTTTCTGTTTAAATGTATAAAACAAAGTTTTCATTTGAAATAAAAAAGTGAACGCATCCATCTTTATGCATGCAAATTTTTTTTTTTAAGAACAAGAAAACTGCAGTTTGAAACTTTTAAAAAATATAAAGTGTAAAAATTTGCTTCCAACCTCAGAAGACAAAATGTGCTGAGCTGTGTTTACAGCTTAAATATTCATGGGCGGGTAGGCAGCACTTATATTACTTTTGAGTTCACACTCTAGTTATGCTGTATTAGCATTGGTAAGTAATTATAATTAGTTACGTAATTGCTGCACTGTTAAATTAATTTACAGTTACTTACCTATGCTAATCCAGTATAATTGCAACTGGAACCAAAAGAGACCTAAGTACCGCCCATTTGTGAATATTCATGCCATAAACATGGCTCAGTACATTTTGCCTTCCACATTCAGCTGAATTCAGTTTCAGCTGTTTGTCCATAAGCAAGTGTTAAAAAGATTTTATTTCTAAATAGGTGCAAAAGGCCTTTTCTTTTTGTATAAAAAGGTGTTTGCATGCAGTTTACGTTAATGTTGACAAAGCAGCCATTCTGATAAAAAACCTATTAGACAAACATATTGTACATAACAAGCACATCATATATGTTCATCTTATAACTTACATGTAGACTGATGATTGGCAGACTGATGTATGCAGTTGTTTTTTTCATCAGTTTGAATCCATGCCATATTTTTCCCAGAATTTATGCTTGAATAAAAACAATCGACAAACAAACAAAAACAATACATTTAAAAAATACCCTATAAGCTCACAGCAAACCCAAACTGTATATACTTTCCAAAAAGGTAGGCTACCACTCCAAATAAGAGCATGGGCCTCGAATTGATGGCTGCACCTACAGCTGTTACCTATTCTAAAATTAATGTTAACCAAGCTAATGCACATGTTAGAGGCCATATTCCCTCTTGTTTCCATCCCAGATGTGCAAAACAACATAGATGCTTTCAGTAAGCATAAACTTTTTGCCTTAAGAATAAGTGTGCTGGCTAATTTTAATTAAAAAAATAAATTGTGCACTGTTATAATTTAAGTACTAAGGTTTCTGGGAAGGCAACCACACTTGTACTACTATTCACTTTCCAAGTGTCAAGCTATATTTCTTACTTTACTTTTTATTTTCAGTGAACTGCTTTCCAGTATCCCTTTTAAAGATAGTTGAATTTTACCTGTCAATTTTCAGTCTTTTTGACTAAGATCATTTATAACTTGCAAATTTCACTCTGAGTGCACTGTCTGACTGAACTACTTGTCAATATCCTTTTAAAATATAATTGCATTTTACCTTTCAGATGTCACTTAGAACACACTGTTCCTCTTTCTTATGACTAATAGAACTAACAGGCTACTTCTCTTCAGCCAAAAGTTGGTGTTAGTGTGAAAAAAAGTTTGTTACTTTGCAGCTTCAAGAAAGAACTATCAGTGTTTATCATTAGATCACTGTTGTAGTAAAGGTATATGGGACTTATCCTGCCAAGAACTTAACATCTGGCTGGTATACAAAAGCTTTTGTGTGCTTCCCATACACATTGTACATCTGAAGATGCATGAGGGTGAGCTGGTACAACAAGAGATGTATAGGCATCACAATTCATGACTTTCTTGCTGTTGTTTAGGTTCAGTTAGATGCCCATCTACACTTTGAATTCAGTTTCAGCTGTTTGTCCATATGTCATTTTCTGGGCAGATAAGTACCCTCTTAGGGGATCTTTCTTTTCATTTTTTGACTAAAACTTTTTAATAAACTTTCTCTTTTGTCTACTACAAAATGGAAATGTCCTTTTGATAGACAAATCCCATATAAGAATTCCCACATGACCTGTATTTTTTGTTTAGGAGAATCTAGAGACATATGTTCTTGTAAGATTCCCTAAGACTATTTGCAAGTAGATTAACAGCCTTAACATATTTCTAGAGAACAAATGCCTGAAAGCCTTGCTCAATTCTACATGGCCACCAGTTTTGCTTTGTCAGGGATCCCCTTCAGTGTTTACTAAAGAAGAGGGTTCCGAATGTACCTTACTTTCAACCTGTCTTTTCCGATTGGAGACAGATGAGTGAACTGTGGCCATAATAGAGTCCTTGGACCATCAGTCTGATGTTTCTGACTCCTCTAATATTGTTCTGCAGGATGCTACTAAGGATTTAGGAACCAGGCACATCTCCAAGACTGTACACCAGGCAGCTGCCAAGAAGCAAGAACTCCACATTCTTTTATCTGATAAGTCAAACAAAATACCTTGGGTCTTAGTATGATAGGAAGTAGCAGGTCCATTATGGAGATCAAGATAACTGATACATATAAAACAATCAAGCTAGATACTGCAAGGAAAAAAATCTATAAAAAAGTGCCTTTCACAACCTTCCTGTCCATCTAGAGCAAAGGGGTCAAAGCATGAATAGTATAATTTTGCAAAGGGACTTTTCAGAGCATTTACATTTTTTCAGTCCTCTTCTCCATTTGCCTCTGATTTTAAGAGGAACTGGTCCCCTTCTTCTGAAGAAGAGACTATTTCAGAATTGTAAGAAGAGGAGCAAGATTATGCTTACCAGGTCTTCTCTCCTGCCCAGTTTGAGTCATAATCTGAGGAAAATAGCTATTTTAACACTTCAGATCATGAGATTTCTTTCTTAGACACTATTTCTAAAACAAAAGACCATTTTTCAGTGGGAAGGAAAAAGAAATTTCAGAAACACAAAAGAGATGATCTGATGATGTCATTTTCATTTGTTCCTTAACCTTTGAGTTCGGATCTGAACCTCTGATCTGACTCGGCCACTTTTATAGCTTAAGATCCGACTCTCGAGCTTCTCCCTTACCCACAATGTCCCTGTCCCCCAGATTAGCTAAGGGTCTCATTTGCCACACTTCAAGCAAGTCAGGATTTCCTTCTTCCACAGCTCCTAGTGGGGTCGTGATTGAATTTAGAATTTAAATTTGCAAATGTTGTTCTTTCTATAATCCTATCACCCTTCATTATCCTTAAACAGTTTTTGTTTTTATTTTCAGGTTTCTCTGTTCATCTATAAAAACTTTGTATATACCAACTGGTATAACTCTCTCCTACTGTTGTTGTTAGTTTTCCTTTTTTCTCCTTTTCCTCTTATTTTCAAAAAAAATTCTTAAGATTTCTTGCATTAGATACTCTGGCTGGTAAATCGGATAAACCAACTGGATTTAAAAAAATGCACTTCCTGGGGCACAAGATTCTACAGTCTTATGCCCACAGGGAGTGCATGTACTGGCTAGGCCACAGTCACCTAGATGTAAATTGTGACATATGTGAGGGTTTCAATGCCTGAGCAATAAGGGACCATCACAACAAATTAATATTGAAGGGCTTTCTTCCTCAGAGTACTCCTTCTTCTAAGGCTGGATCTTCAAAGGAATCAGGGGCTCAAACCCCCATGAAAAGGCATAAGGAGACCAGGGATCACAGAAAACACTCTCTTGCCTTGTCTGCTAAAACATCGACATCTGAGCCACCTGCTAAAACATTTAAATTGTCAGATCCGAAGCCTTCAGAACCAACACATACATTGACTCCTCCTCGACACTGAACTCCTAATGTCTCCTTGGAAGTTGTATCCCCAACTTTAAAGTCTCCTTTTTCTTCAGGGGACCCCAAAGAAATCTCCCAGACCTCCCTCCACTTCATCCTCCATTAGATCTTCCCGGAGTCTTTCTGAAGTGGAGGTGGACAGGATGATGAGGAGATTCCATAGGACGCAGATACAGATGGGTGTTTTGCCTGCTCCATCCCCTACCAGATCCTTGAGCCACCATCCTACCTTTGTGATCTTAATAAATCCTTCTCTGATCCAACCTCCTACTTTGGAGTCTGAGGATCTGGAGGTTACCAGAATCAATATGTTGGATCCATTGGTCCTTCCATCCTTGGCTCCGATGACTTCTCTGGTCAGCTCCAACTTTGTTGGAGTATGATGGATCTGAAGCATTGATGTCAGGTCTGAGGGGATTTCCTCAACCCTGAAGTGTTCATTGCCATCGCTTTCCCTGAGAATCTCGGTGCTAGACAGTTAAGCTCAGACTCCCCCTTCAGGGCACAGGATCCGTGAGGGTCCCGGGTTGTCTGCTCTGAGAGCTACGGTTCTGAAGGAACTGCTACAGACCTCTCCAGGTCCTTCTCCTTTCAAAGTGGTGGAGAGGGTGTTCTCCCAGCTGAGAATTACTTCAGCTCCACCTCCTTCGAATCCTGCACCTGCTCTGATCTCTGCACCTGAGCCTGCTCATCCTCCACCTCAGGGACAACCAGACCCTAAGAGCTTCCAAGCATCTCTCCCTGCGGAACTCCCCCTCTTCTCTGACTCCTCCCTGTAATATCCCACATGGAGGTCCCTGGAAAGAGACTGTTTAAGAGGAGGCAGCTAGAGTCCCCTTTGGAATCTTTGACAAAAGACACAGACTTTGATAAAGGGGAAGGGTCCCCAAAATCCCCACTTGATGATGTCTTTTTTGGAGACATTCTTGAAATCCTACACCAGAGAGTTTGTTGTTCTCCCCAAAGCCCTTCCTTCAGAGAAGTCAGTGCCTTCAGGTGTGGCCAGTCTACATCTTGGGTGACCCCTCCCATAGATGAACTTACAGACCTTGTATCCCACAGGGCATGGAAGGAGCCAGACACCATTGAGCCCGTACCAAAAAGAGTTGGCAAAATCCTCACTGCCCCTTTAGAGAAGCAACACTGGACAAAAGTTACCCCTGTAGATGCCATGGTTGTTGCAGCAGCAGCCATGAAGAAGGCGCTAGCCGAACAGAGGTCCACTGCCCATCCCCCTAACAAGGGGGGCTTTGGACAGATTCAGAAAATGGGTGTACGCATCAGCAACCTTCGCACTGTGATTGCTGAATTACTTGCCACATTTTACCGGGTTGCAGAAAGACTTACTAAAAAATTCTCTAAAACTGTCCTGGGGTCCATGTCTCAAGAGGAACAGAAAACCTTTTCCTCAAGAGTGGCCACCCTACAATCCATCTCGAACCTGTCCATGAAGTTTAAAAGTTGCACATTGCTGAGGGTTCCTCAAGGACCACCAGTTCTGGCATTGCCTTAAGGAGACATGCCTGGATGTGACTTTGTGACTTTATGAAACCTTTCAAGGCGTCATTCATCAATGCACCCTTTGATGGATTATTGCTCTTTGGGCTAGCCATGAAAGATACTCTTTCCTGATGTGAAAAAGACTGGAAAACCTTGTCTGCCATTGAAGTCTGATTATCTTCCCCACAAAGACCATTTTCCAGGAAACAATGTGGAGGTAAGAAATTGTGGTTCAAGAAATGACCTTTCCAAGATTCACAGGGAGAGTTTTCCCCTAGAAGCAGAAGGGGAAATAACTGTTCTGGTAGACATCACCCACGTGGCAGAGGAGGTCCGCAAAACCAAGGATCTCGAGATTCCTTCTTGGACAGATCCTTTCAGCACTCCTGAACAGTTGCCCAACTGTCCTTCTCTGGATGCAGTCAGGGGGGGAGGGTGCCTATTCCTGGCTAGCCATTACAAATGACCATTGGGTGCAAAGGATCACGTCCAGAAAATATTACATTTCCTTTTTCAAAACTCCCATTCCAAAGAAAAATCTCCCCACTGTTCCACCCAAAGGGAGTCAGCAGCACAAGAAATCTCAAAGCTGCTAGCAGAACAGTCATCCAGAAGGTCCCACCAGACCAAACAGGATCCGGAATCTACTCACGACTATTTTAAATGTGAGACCAATCCTCGATTTAACCTTTCTAAACAAATCTGTAAAGAACCAAAAATTCTGGATGGTCATGGGTTATAGTCTTATTCCATCTCTCCACCACAAAGACAACTGAATGTGCTCAGTAGATCTTCAAGACAAGTACTATCACATCAAAATGAACAGGCACTGTCAAAGATTTCTCCACTTCCAGCTGGGAAGCAGTCATTACCAGTTCAGAGCTCTGCCCTTTGGTCTCACCACAGCCCCCAAGGTGTTCCCAAATGGATGGCAGTGGTAGCGGCTCACCTGAGATTGCTTGCATTCAGTGTGTTTCCATACCTGGATGACTGGCTTCTGACTGCATTGACCAGGCATCTACTCCTCCGAGCCAGGGATTATCTGCTTCACATAGTGAATACTCTGGGAATCATAATAAATCCCAAAAAGTCTCAACTGCAGCCAGTCCAAATGATAGATTTTATATGGTCGCCATCTAGACACATGCAACTGCTAGCCATCCTACCTTCAAATAGAATTCTGTCACTGAAATTACATAGCAGACAAATCCTAGCAATCCCTTCGCCACCAGCAGAATTAATTACCAAAGCATTGGGTTTGATGGCTGCCACCATCACGTTAATTCCTGCAACTCGCTTATACGAGAGGATTCTTCAGTGGACTCCAGCAGTACAATGGTCCTTTCACAGCTGTCCACTGAAACATCCCATGAAAATATCTCGAGTGTGTAAAGACTCCCTCTTCTGGTGGCTTCACTCAGGGGATGTTGAGGAAGGCCGCTCTTTTATTCTTCCTCCTCCCATTGTCACATTGACCATGGACGCATCCCAGTTGAGTTGGGGGACATTACTTAGGATGAGTTGTTCAAGGTACATGGTCAACACAGGAGACCAATCTGCATATCAAGTGTTCTAGATATGAGAGTGGTGCTTCTAGCATTGCAGGCCTTGCAGAGCTTTCTTCCTGTAGGGACTGTTGCAGTACAGACAGACAATATGCCTATAGTCTGGTACATCAGCAAACAAGGAAGAACTAGATATTACCCCTTTTGTCGAGAAGCAGTGTAAGTTTGGCAATGGTTGATTTCTTCCAACAGCTTTCTAGTAGCAACACACATTCCGGGGAAATCCAACATTCTAGTGGAAAGGCTCAGCAGGACCTTTCTGATGCCTCATTAGTGGTGTGTCAATCAGTCTGTGACAGACTTGATATTCCTCAAATGGGGCCAGCCTTGCTTCGATCTCTTTGCATCCCCATCCAACAACAAATGCAGCAGGTTCTTTGCCCTGATCCCTACTCGAGGACAGTCACTGAGAGATGCTCTAGTCTATACTTGTCTGGTCTCCTTTATGGTTATCCCCCTCTACCTCTCATCCCCAAATTTCTTCAGAAAGCGCAGAGGTTGAAGAGCAAAGTGATCCTCATTGCACTCTTCTGGCCTTGAACAGGTCTGGTTTCCCTTCCTTTGGTCTCACTTGATACATCCTCCCTGGATGCTAGATCCAAGTCCAGGCTTCCTTTCTCACCCTTCAGGACAAACTTGCCCAGATTTGACAGGCCTCAAATTGACTGTTTGGTTTCTCCAGTTCCAATGATAGCTAGGCATTCTAGGCTTTACTCCTCAGTTAAAAGAATCTTATGTTCACCAGCTTCCACCAGAAAAAATTACTAGAGCAAATGGAAAAGATTTTCCATTTGAGTTCACCAAAAAACAAATGGATCCCTTTGCCACTTCCATTTCAGCAATTCTTGCTTCAATTTTCCAGAATGGTGCAAGCTACTCCACTGTCAAGGTACAGTTGGCAACCATATCCAGTTATTACATAGGTGAAAATTCTTCTTTGGCTTCTTCCAAAAATTTTGTAAGGCCTTTCTCAGAGGTATCTTCTTATTTAGGCCTCTGATCAAAGATCCTACTTCTCCATGGAACCTCACTATAGTTTTACAAGCCCTAGTTCAGTCCCCCTTTGAACCTTCTGCCAAAATAGATCTCAAATTCTTGTCATGGAAAACTGTAGTCTTGGTGGCTATATCTTCAGCTACGAGAATTTCAGAATTGGAAGCACTTTCTTCCAAGCTACCGTATTTGATTTTCTGTAAAGACAGAGTCACCCTGTGTACGAATCCAACCTTTTTGCCAACACAATATCAATAAAGTCATCAATCTTCCTGTATTTTTTCCTAATTTCGAGAACAAGGGTGAATATACCCTTCACCTTTTATTTATTTATTTATTTTTATTTTATTTATTTTACATTTGTTGACCAGGATAGTCCGACTGGATGCATGTCCATTTTCAGCGGAGGCCCGGGGAGAAAAGCTCCAAGGGTAAGCAGATACAGCATTACATAATACCAGCATTACATATTACAAACAGACTATTTACAGAGATTACATAAGTAAGCAAGTTAAACAAGTTCCACAGGTTACAGTTAATCCTGAGCACAAGTCAGGATTAAATTAAATTACACAGTAAACTGGTTAACAGATTTTTACACATTCTAGAGAGAGTTAGCTAGGCTTGATACATTGACATAGCCAGTTAAGTGACAAATGTTGTTTGAGTCTAGTTTTAAATTGACCTAAGGTGGAAAGTAAGGTAATATCGGCTGGAAGAGAGTTCCAGGATCTACTTACAGAGTTTGCAAAGAGAGACTCACTGGCTGTGTTATTAATTTTGCTAGTCTGAATTAGTAGTTTGTTAGAGGATCGAAGCGGTCTAGGATTGTTATAGGGGGTGATAATATTTTTAAGTGCAGGAGTATTGTCTGGATTATAGAGGATTTTATAGGCCATAATCAGTTGGTTATACTGGATTAGGCTGGATAGTTCAAGCCACCCAAGCTGATTTAGATTGATGCAGTGATAAAAGGCAGCCCAGTGGCAAACCTGGCAATGTGGTTGTAGCAAATTGAGAGTTTAAGGACAGTCTTGCTTAAATTCGAGAGTACAGGGGATGCATACAGAAAGATTGAAAGAAGGCGAGAGCGAGCTATGGCAATTTTAGCTGGAGGGGTTAGGAAGGTTTTTATTCTGTAAAGTGACGCTAGTTTTTTATTGATGGTTTTGATAGTTTGGTTAACATGTAGGTCAAATTTCAGATTATTGTCTATGATGACACCTAATAGTTTTGTAGATGGGTCAGGGGAGATTATTGTGCCATCATTTGATTTTATGGTAAAGGTGAAAGCGGTAGACCTACGTGTTGGTGAAAATAACAGCATTTTAGTTTTTTTGGGATTTAGGATCAGACGATGTTCAGAAAGCCAGTTTTCGATTGTATTAAAGGTGGTCTGGGTAGCTGACCATAACTCTACTGGAGATGTGGCTGAGGAAATCAGAGTAGAGTCATCAGCATATTGGATACAGCTGACTTTTGGGATGACAGTATAAAGGTTGTTAATGAAGATGGAGAACAGCAAGGGCCCTAGTATACAGCCTTGTGGTACTCCAAGGATGTTAGGTAGAAGGTTAAAGAGTTTGTTCTGCCAGAGGACAGCCTGCTGTCGACCATTCAGGTAGGATTGAAACCATTGGAGGGCTCCAGTATCTAGACAGAATGTTTGCAGGGTGTGGATTAAAAGTTGGTGATCAACCATATCGAATGCCTTGGAAAGATCTAAAAAGAGGGCTAAGGATATATAATTGTTGTTGCGATTATGGTTTATGGTGTTAGTAATGGCTAGGAGGGCTGAAGTAGTGCTGTGATGAGGACGGAAGCCATGCTGAGTGTCTGCCATAAGGCGATTTTGGATTAGGTGGTGCATGAGTTGTCTATGAATACATTTTTCCATAATCTTTGCAAGTGGAGAGAGTATAGCTATTGGCCTATAATTGGAGAATTCAGTAGAGCTGCCTCCTTTGTGAAGTGGGATTACATAGGATATTTTCCAGATGGTGGGAATTTTAGCTTCTACTATGGTTCGATTGATTAGTATTGAGACGGGGTAAGCAATAGCATCAGCTGATTTTTGTAGGTACTTGGCAGGGAGTTGATCAGCAGAAAGTGTAGTGGGTTTTAATTTTTTGATCAAGGTACAGATAAGTGAAGTGGCGACTGGTTGGAAGCTGAAGCAGTAGGTTTCTAGGGCTACTTTCAGGACCAGGAGCTAGGAGGTAGTTGGCTAGCTAGGGCTTGAATTGTCTCAGTAAAGAATTGGTTAAAACTATCAGAAACATCTTCAGGGGTTTTATCAATAGTAGTAGCAAGGATTGGGGTTGAAGTTTGTCCAGGATGTAGTAGATTATTTAAACCTGCCCAAAACTTCCGAGGGTTATTTTGATTTACTGTCTGTAAATTACAGTAGTATTGTTTTTTGTCTTGTAAAATTGATTTTTTGGTTTCGTTCCTGGATTGCCTGTATTTAATGTGATCTTGAGGGTCTTTAGAAGAACGCCATAAAGCCCATGCTTTGTTTCTAAGGGTAATTTTGAGTTTAGACTCTATAGAAAGCCATGGTGCAGTTTTTGCCTTGGTTCTCTTTGAACGAACAGGTGCATGCAAATCAAGGATCTCAAGGAATTTGTTGTTAAAGTATGCTTCTGCTTCCTCTAAGGGGAGGTGTTTTAGAATAGGCCAATTACGTGAGTTTAGTTCTTGTTGGAATTTGGCAGGGTCAAAGTTTTTATTGTTAATATGGGTGGTTGGGGATTCTGAGGAACAGGTGCCCCAGTCTATGTTAAAGTCTCCAAGTAGTAGGGTTTTTTGGGGGTAGTGACATGATAGCCAGTGCAGGATATCTTCAAATGCAGATATATTGTTACCTGGGGGAGTGTGCATACATATGATATTAATGCATTTATTTTTATTAAGTTGCAATTTGGTGGCAAGAATCTCAGAGTTATTAATCTGAGGAGGTTGTATTACATCTATGGTGACATTTAACTCAGATTTATAGAGTGCTGTAGATGTACATAGACAGGTGCGCTTTTATCTGGACAGATCAAAGGCCTTCAGAAGATCTGACCAAGTATTCATTTCATTTTCCAAAGTAAAACTGGGGAAGTGCATCTCCAAAACAACCTTATCTAAATGTATTACAGATTGCATTGCTTATGCTTACTGTGCAAAACATATCATGCCACTTGGACATGTGAAAGCGCATTCTACTAGGTCAGTGTCCACCTCAGCAGCTTTTGGTCTAGAGTATCTGTTGATGGTGTTTGTGTAGCTGCCTCCTGGTCATATATGGTCAAATATCCATAGCTTTGTTACCCATTGCAAGTTAGATATTATATCCAGAAATAGAGCATCCATTGGCTCTGCGGTGCTCCTGAATATCCTTTCATGAGAGCCACCCAAGAGATATGTTGCTGGGGATTCTGTCCCACAGGTTGAGGAAAGAATGAAAATGACAACATCAGGTAAAGAAGTTATGTACTCACCATAATGTCCCATCTGTGTTGTCCATTTTTATTCTTCCTCAACCCCTCCGTCCATCCCTTTGTCCCTTCGGGGAAGACTTAGAGGGGTTTCAGGAAGCACTGTTTCTGTTGAGCTTTTGATTTTATCTTTTTCTATTTTATGATAATTTTCTATATATGTACATATATGTATTATGCATATACAGCTGCAGCAGACTCGATCTGTGGTAATCCAGAGGGCGGGGCCATTATGGATAAGGGAATAATTCGAGAGTCAGATCCTAAGCTATAAAAGCAACAGAGTTGGATCCAAGTTCAGATCCAAACCCACAGGTTGTGAAAGAATGAAAATGGACAACGCAGATGGAACGTTATGGTGCGTATGTAACTTTTATGATCTTCATGTAGATTCCCTCGGCCGTCTGGCTAGTGCACCTGTTATAAGGGCCTTGGAGGATACAGTCTGTTATCCATGTTCCCCCCTGAAGCCCAACCTCCTTTGCCACAAAAGCCTGATAGGTTATATAAGGTACCCACATCACATGAATACCTTTTCTAAAACCCTGGAGCAGACCCTGCCATTATTTTTTTAAATAAGAAGGGCTCTTTCATACAGTTAACCTCTTCCAACACCATATTCAGTGACGAAGATGGAAGGTTATTTGATAGATATGACAAGAAGTTTATATCTCTTCGAATTTGGTCTTCAGAACTTTAGACTGTCAAGCTTATATGGTCAGATTCGTTCTTGTCACATTCTCAGACATGAAGAAGATAATTTCTAATTCGCCTTCCTCTAATGCCAAATCCTTGTGGTCTTTGTTTTGTATATCAGGTTACAAAACATACACTAAAATATTCTTATGATCAGCCAAAATCAAGCATACTTGATGTTCTTCATCTCACATTGCTGCAGTCCTTACTTATGGGTAGTCCGCTGTCCTCGGTCGGCCCGAATACCAAAGTATTAGGCTGACGTCGGTCATGGGCGCCTAGATCTGACATCAGAGCGTCAGGGTATAAAGGCGCATGACCAACGTCATATCCTCAGTCTTTTTTGCCGCATGGTCCGATGCAGAAGCAGCGTTGCAAGTGCCGTTCGGTGTTCTGAAATTTTTCGTTTTCGGAGTTTCAGACCGATACCAAGTTGGGCTAAGTACCCCGTTGGGGAATATTTTTGTTTTTTCTTGCCTCAGTTACTTACCGGATGTCAGAAAAAGTGAATAATTGTATTTCTTGTGGGAAACAGATACCGCATAGGGATTACCACTCGCTTTGTATTCCTTGTTTGGGACCGGAGCACGATGTAGTCGGGTGTCGGTTTTGTGCTAGGTTTAATAAGCGCACTATAAAACGGAGGTTAGATTGCGCTAGGTTAGTCTTTGGCAAGAGGTGTAATTATAATATGCCGTCGGATGTTCCGACGCCTGCTTCTACTAAGAAGCGCAAAGACAAATCTTTAAAGCCTAGGCAGGATGATTCGTCCGTTTCAGACGCCGGACCTTTAGAAGCTACAGCTGAACAGGTGGATCCGGCTGAAGTTTCTGTTGAGTCCCAGGGGGAAACTTTGATTTTACAAGATGTGGCCTCTCAGGAGGCAGGTCAGGCTGAAGGGGCCTCTCAGGTTACTATTCTCCCTTCTATACCTAAGGTGGTTAGGCCTTCTGCTACTGTTTCTAAGGCTCCTTCTAAGGGCAGGTCTGTTTTGCCTTCCTCTGGTGTCAGTTCTGGTTCTTCAGGGTCTGTGCCTAAAAAGCACATGCTTAAAATGGCAGAGGATTTGATTACTTTAATTAGAGGTTCTATGCCCCCTCCTGATAAGAGGCCTAGGATGGAGCCAGAGTTGGAAAGTTTGGAGCAGGCCTCAGATGATTCAGAGTCTTCTACTGAGGACATTCAAGATTTCCCTCCTTATTCTGATTCTGATGCAGAGGATTCCACTCCTTCTGCTTCTCCTCCAGAGGATTTTTCATTTTCAGAAACTCTGCATTCCATGAGGGAGCATTTTAAGTGGGAGGGAGAGGATTACTCTGATTCCCGGAAGAGGCTTAGGGAGTTCTTGTTTTTACCACAGCATAGACCCTTAGCTATACCTCTGGTTTTGGATGTTGTTTCAGATGTTTTCTCGGAAGCTTCCCTTAATCCAGATTCTGTGCCTCCTGCCCCAGTTAAACCGGACAGGTATTACAGGGTGCCTGAGGCTCATAAATATCTGTATAAGAGTCCTAGGGCGGACCCAGAAACTATTAGTCAGGGGCCTAAGGGTGTTAGAGCCTCTGTTGTTAAGAATCCGGTTCTTCTGGATAAGGAAGCTAGAGCTTTGGATAGATGGGGTAAGAAGGTGTATATCTCTTCTACTTTAGCAATGAGAGCTTTGAACTGCCAGTTTCATATGTTGAAGTATCAGAATTTCCTCCTTTCTCAGCTAAGATCTAAAGTGGATGCTTTGGCAGAGGGCATAGAGTGTAAAGAATTGCAGGATTTAGTGCATGTTTCTGAACAGGTGGGTAAGCACTCTTTGCAATGTGGTTTTGATGCTTTACAGGCTTCTTCTAGGGTGGCTGCCACTGGTTCAGTTATTCGTAGGCACGCCTGGCTTAAGGATCAGAATTTGTCTGAGCATGTTAAGTCTAGAATTCTGGATGCCCCTTTGCAGTCTGAAGTTTTGTTTGGTCCTCCTGTGGAGTCAGTCTTAAAGAAAATGGAAGACAAGGCTAAGTCTATGCAGACTGTTAAAGATTTTTTGCAGGTACAACCTCCAAAGTTTAGTAGAAATTGGCCTATTAAGGGGTGGACGTACCCTTCTTCTGATTCTCAGTCTAGGGGTAGATCTAGGCGTGGTAGGGGCAGAGCTCAGAGTACCTTCAGGCCGAGACAATGGAGTTCGCCTGCTCAATCTGCTGGTGAGGGCAGGGGCCAGTCCTTTTGTAAACAGGCCCAGTGACCTGCATTTTCAGCTGCCAGATTCCTCTTGCCTGGCAGCTCCTTTGGGAGGAAAGTTGGCTCTTTTCAAGCAAAATTGGCATTTAGTCACCCAGGACAAATGGGTATTGGACATTATAAACCGAGGTTACAAGTTCTATTTCCATACCATGCCTCCTTTCAAAGGCATGCCAGACGTCCATCCTCGGCAAAGGATAGAGGCTCACAGACAAATTTCTTTACTTCTTCAAATAGGAGCTATACAGCCAGTTCCTCTGTCAGAAGTGGGCCTAGGATTTTATTCTCGCCTGTTTCTAGTTCCAAAGAAAGGAAACACGTGGAGACCAATTTTGGATTTATCTATCCTCAACACTTACCTGGACATTCCAAAGTTCAAGATGCTGACTTTACAACAGCTTTTACCTCTGTTGGGAAAAGATCACTGGATGGTTACTCTGGATCTCAAAGAGGCTTACCTTCATGTTCCTATCAGGCCCAGTTGCAGGAGGTACCTGCGTTTTCGGGCTGGAAATTTACATTTTCAGTTCTCTGCATTGCCCTTTGGCTTATCTACTGCGCCCAGAGTGTTCACAAAGGTTCTGGCTCCAGTGATAGCATTTTTCAGACTAAGAGGAATACAGATTTATCCTTATTTGGACGACTGTCTGATTATTGCACAAGAAAAGGACGAACTTCTTCATCATCTACAGTATGTGATGGCAGTGTTAAGATGCCTAGGGTATTCTGTGAACGAAACAAAGTCCAGTCTAGTACCCTCTCAGGACATGTGCTTTCTGGGTGTGAGACTGAATACAGCTTCCCAGATGGCTTTTTTGACCCCGGACAAACAAAGAAGCCTTTCTCTTTATTTCCAGCAAATGTCTCTACGGTCCAGGCTGACTGCAAGGACAGTCCTTCAAGCCTTGGGGTTCATGGCATCTTGTATTCTGGTGCTTCCCAATGCCAAATTGCATATGAGGAAGCTTCAATGGTATCTCAAATGTGTGGACACAGCACTGCCAAGATCTAGACACTGTCATTCAGATAATACCTTGCATTCAGAAGGAGTTTTTGTGGTGGGCTCAGGAATGTCACCTAAACAAGGGACTCTCTGTGACCCGGCCAGAGGCGAGTCAGATTCTAACGACAGATGCCTCGGACAAGGCTTGGGAGCACACCTCAATGGAAAATGGGTGCAAAACACGTGGCCTGTCAAACTCCAACATTTGCATATCAACTTGAAGGAAATGTTAGCAGTCCAGTTTGCATTGATGGCTTTCAAAGATTTACTTCCCAGGGCAGGTGTTGATTCAAACAGACAACACTACTGTCATGTGGTACATCAACAAGCAGGGGAACGCATTCTTACCCTCTTTGCAGCCAAGCGATGATTCTGTGGGAAACTGCTCTCAATCTACACCTCAATCTTCAGGCAAGGTTTCTACCAGGAGCACAGAACTCCTTAGCAGATGTATTGAGCAGACAAATAGTGGATCCTCACGGTGGAAATTGGATCCTCATGTATTTCAACAGTTGACAGTGTTATGGGGAACTCCAGACATAGATCTGTTCGCTTCTCCACTAAATTACCAGTTGCCAAAGTTTTGCACAAAAATGTTTCATCACACAGCTTGGAAGGTGGACGCTCTATCTTTCAGTTGGAACAATCTGCATGTATATGCCTTTCCACCTCTGCCTCTTCTTCCCAAGGTACTTTTGAAGGCCAGACAAGACAAGCCAACCATGATTTTGATAGCAACGGATTGGCCTCGACAACACTGGTACCCACTACTGAGGAGTTTAGTACGAGAACCTCCATGGCCTCTGCCTTTGATTCCGCACCTTTTGTCACAAGAGGACAGTCACTTCCTCAATGTCAAGATTCAGTCTCTGCATCTAACAGCCTGGCATATTCTGTTTTAGACTCTGGAGGGTCTCAGCTTCCACAACAAGTTTTGAATGTTATTTTGGAGGCCAGGAGGCCTAGTACCAGGAAAGTTTACGCTGATAAATGGAGGAGATTTTTTATTTGGAGCAAAGGAAAGGACTTTGATGTCTCCAAACCTGATTTAAGTGTTGCTCTTCAATATCTCACTGAGTTATTGGACAAGGGTTTGTCTTTCTCCTCAATAAAGGTCCATGCTGCAGCCATTTCTGCTCACTATGATTGTGACCCTCCTTTATTCTCTCATCCTTGGTTTAAGCAATTTCTTAGAGGGGCAAAGAATATAAGACCCCCACGTAAAGCTCCTACTCCTGCTTGGGATCTCAATTTTGTGTTGGAAAAACTTACTCTACAACCTTTTGAGCCTGCAGCTACTGCCGAGTTAAAGTATTTATCATGGAAAACTGCTTTTTTGTTGGCCATTACCTCTGCAAGAAGGGTTTCTGAATTACAGGCCCTCATGGCAGTGGAGCCTTTCCTGATTTTTCATAAGGATAGGGTATCTTTGCGCACTAATCCTTCCTTTATGCCTAAAGTGGTTTCTAGTGTGGCCTTAAATCAAACTATTCATTTGCCTACTTTTTATGCAAACCCCCAAAATAAAGGGGAGAAAATTTTGCATACTTTGGATATTCACAGGCAGTTGCGTTATTATTTGAGCAGAACCAAGGAGTTCAGACAGTCTCAGCAATTGTTTGTTTCTTTTGCTTTGGGTTCACAGGGTAAACCTGTTTCAAAACAAACTATTTCTAAATGGATTGGGTTTTGTATTTCTTTCTGTTATTCCCATCATGGTAAGGAGATTCCTGCTGGAATCAGGCCTCATTCCACTAGGGCTACTGCTACTTCTACGGCCTTTATAAGGGGGGTAGCTACAAAGACATTTTGGAGGCAGCTACTTGGAGTTCAGTGCATACCTTTTCTAAACATTACCACCTTCCTCTTTATTCTAAGTCTAGGGCTGGATTTGCCACTGCAATTTTACAGGGCATTTTAGCGGCCCCTAATGCTTTATGATTTTACCGTCCTCCCTTTCCCGTTGCTTTGGGATTCTACCCATAAGTAAGGACTGCAGCAATGTGAGATGAAGAACATAGTACAGTTTTGTACCTACCATAAATGTAGATGTTCGAAGATCCACATTGCTGCAGTCCAATTTACCCTCCCTCCTTCCCCTCTGTAGTTTGACTTGGTGCTATGCTTTAGGTGATGGTTGTTGTTGGGCATGTTTTTGGGAGGTATTCTGTTTTTGGCTGTGGCCTTTCTGGTTTGGCCTTCTGACATCTGGGGCAAGAAAAGACTGAGGATGTGACGTCGGTCATGCGCCTTTATACCCTGACGCTCTGATGTCAGATCTAGGCGCCCATGACCGACGTCAGCCTAATACTTTGGTATTCGGGCCGACCGAGGACAGCGGACTACCCATAAGTAAGGACTGCAGCAATGTGGATCTTCGAACATCTACATTTATGGTAGGTACAAAACTGTACTTTTTCCACCATTCTGTCAGAAATGCTGGCCAGGATATGATAAAACTTGTTCTCACATCCTAACAAGTAAAATGATTGTACTCAAGGATTTTTCTTGTACTTAGGAAAGAAGGAACCTGGAAACCAGTCCAAGACCTTTCTGTTCTTATCTTATTCCTAAAAATTCAAAGTTGAAAATGTTTTGCCTTATTCCTTCCAAGTTACACTAGATCTCAGGAAAGCTTACGGTCTTTTTTCTATCCTGTAAGAATTCAGGCTTTATTAAAGATTTTTTTGTGTGTGAATTATATTTTCAGTTTACGTCTTTGACATAGGGAGCCTCTGGGTATTAACAAGATATCTGGCTCAAGTAATTGCCTTTTGCAGAATACAATGAAACATCTGCCAAACCTTACATTCATCTTTAATCCATTCTGTTACTGGAATTCTTCTAAACTGAGATTTAAAGTTAACATGTAGGCAACAGACTTAAATGTTGTTGCTTTCATTATCGTGTATTTTTAATCATTCTTTCCTCTTACAAAAAATAATACGCTTAGCATGTGACACTTTTTTGTCCTTTATTACGAGTCTCTTCATTTTGTACATATTCAGTGTTTTCAGTTAAAACTTAATGCTTATTTTGTGAGCCTGCTGTATATTGTACACTCCTCCCTTCTGCATTCAGTTCCCTTTGTTCACCCTGAGTGTTTATTAAAATTGTAGTATCGTCACTTATTCTTAGCTGCCATGTATAGTTCACTTTCTAGTCTATCATCATTACATATTACTTCATCTTCTTTCACTAACATTCCCCCCCACTGTCCTCTAGAAAATAGCAGTCAAGTTGGATATGGCTTTGACTTCCACATTTCAATCAACTATGCTTGCACACTGATATATTATGACCTCTCTGTCCACAAGTCCTCATTTCACATTGCTTTATTAATTTCACCAATTTTCCCACAGTAATGGCATATTTTAGTTCCCCTACAACTAAAAATATTTGCAACATTCTATAAGAAATCAGATTATTTTGTTTTCAAGTCCAGTAACATTTCCTACCAGCCCCATCCATAACCCTCTTGTATCTATTTTTTTTCACAACATTCTGAATTTTATAGGTTCATTGGTTAAGTACTAGACTAGCTGCCCTTGCAGGCCATTTAAGCTTAACCATTTTCCCCATTTGTTGCTTGAATTAACCTTTCTCATTTGGTGTTAGATTGGCCTATGTTAGATAATTATATAATACCGGCAATGAAAATAACTGTTATCATACCATCATTAATTTGAAGCAACCAATGCATGGGATAAAAAACATTTATGAGCTGTCTCTGTCCATTAGTAGTGCAGGAGACACTCCTGAGGTAAATTTTCTGTTTCCAATCCATAGATCCAAATTGCACATGATTATGGACAGGGATAAGCTTTGCTTTACATGGGTGGGAGTCAGTTCCAGAGCAGTGGTATCCTCTGTGAGGTATACCTTTCCCTCCAAACCATTCTGTGGATGTTGCAGAAGAAGAGTAGATCCTTATACCAAGTTTATCTTTATGCCTTTTGACTTGCTGATGTGCAGTGAATCCCTCAGTTTTGTGTTAGAGGATGCCTTGTATGCTAGACACAGGTCACCTGTTAGTTTGTAAGATGCCTAGTATGGTGACAATACTTTGTCGGTCCATGTAGGACATATTGTTTAGGCCTTTTATCCTTTTAGTAAGGTATTTCTGTGGGCTTTCCAGGTATATTTAAGTATTGTCATGAAAGGAGATACTGCCAGCCCAGCTCTTTGGAATTTTGTAAATAAATAAATATATGTCATTTGTGAATATCAACATGATTTATATGCTTGTTACAAATATATTCGATTTATATTATGGTTTGTACAGAGATGTGTGCTGAAGAGATATTTTGTAAAGTACTGAGATTAAAGATGTATCCACAGCGCGCCCCGCTGAAAGAGAACAAAAATGTACATACACTATTGTAACTGTTTAAATGTATATAGTTTAACAATGGAAACTGAAATGCAGGAGGTTAACTTCAGAAAAATATATGAAATTAAATTAATTTATGGCCAGCCCATAAAAAGATGTTATCTTTCAGTTTCTGTGCAGCAAGAGACACATCTAAAACTAGGGAGATTTCTGTATTGTCTTGGAAGTGTTTTATTGTTTTATGACTTCCGCCATTTGCCAAAGATCTGAGGTTTATGTGTTTTCATAGGTAGATGCAAAAATATTGCTAGCTATCAGCAGTGGGGGGGGGGTTTACCTGGATAGAGCCAGATGTAATTCTGCAAGCTATCCCAGTAGTAATATTTGAGATATTAATTTAACAGGTCTCTTAGAGAGGAGAGACCATTCTGTATTCTGTCTTGGACCTGACAACATCAAGACCCATTCACCACACATTTGCCTTGCTCTGTAAGTAAGTTAACTAGGGACTAGTAATTCTCTTGGATATCGTGACGAATATAGCAAAGCTCAATTTAATTGTTTTTCCTTTATTTATTTGATACTGTTTTGCAATGTTGTTTTAAATATTTCCTGTGATTTTGAACTCTGATGATGTTACTCTGATTATATACTGAGTATTTTCTTGTCCTTTTATTATTAAATAGATTTAAACCGTTCATCATGACTGATCTTTGTAAGAGATATTTAAGTTCTGGGTGTACTTGCATATTTATTTGGTGACACTGTGGGCCACTCCTAATTGCCTTGCTGTTAGTCAAACTACCATTTGTATTAATAGTAACATTACACAGTAAGATTTGACACCCTTTAAGCGCCTTAAAGTAGCTGATAAGGGGTTCTGGTGGCATACCTCTCAACCTGTTAGTGCAAGAAATCTGGACAAATCCTGAGAAAATGAGGAGACAAAGGCCCAAAATTAGGGACAGATTTTAAATATTGCTTCTATAAACTTAGCAAGTTGATAGAGTAGCAGGGTTTGTTTTAGCATGCATTTTCTAAAGGATATGAAGTCTGAAACTCAGATGTGTGTCATTAATTAGCAACTTCATTCCTCAGATCTTTCCAGTGATTTGCCAGAAAACCACACATTTTATGAGGAGCAGACCAAAACTCTGGACATTCTGCGAAAATCTGGACAGTTGAGAGGTATGTCTGGTGACAGTCATAACTACCTTATAGTCTGGGTAGAAGGAGGCATAGCTAGTAAAATTGTACCAGCCTTTCCCAGGTGTGGGTGTGTATGTAATACAAATCTCCAAGAGTGTGTGTCTCAGCTACGTGGGCAGGGACATGAAGCACTAGTTGGACAGAGCGAGTGTTGAAGGACTTGGCTTGGAAGCCTGGCTGAGAACTCAACTCAGTAGCTGTACCAGTGGGAGGTCTTATTGGGGATCTGGAAAAAGAGGGAGCTGCATCTGGTAATACTGTATGTAACTTGTCATCCACCCAGTGTACGTCCCCCACTGGTGCCAGTGGTGAGGATTGAGGCTCCTTGATTACTGATCTAGTGGTGGGGTGTCACAAGTATCATCACCTAAAATATGAATGCCCTTAACTTGCTAACACAT
Organism: Protopterus annectens; assembly: GCF_019279795.1. NCBI lineage: Eukaryota > Metazoa > Chordata > Ceratodontiformes > Protopteridae > Protopterus > Protopterus annectens. The sequence continues at coordinate 488,698,816 of NC_056739.1, forward strand.
TTGTTCTAAATTGCCAAAATCTTTTTTCCTTTTTTTACATTCATGTTTACTGCATTATATTAATTCCACACAAAACCTGAAGAAGCGTACTTGTATGTATGTGAAAGCGCTTGTTTGATATATATTGAATAAATATTGTTTGCTCATCATCGTGGAGGTCTCCGCCTGCTCTGTTTTGTGGTTAGTTTTTATACTTCTAGTGGAGACCCTTGGATGGTAACTTTCCTGTTGTTCCTGATTAATTCCACAGTTGTGGAGTCTTTCTTTTCAAATTGTCTCACCTCCATTCATGAAAGTTATATCCAAGCATGATTCTGAGCTTGAATGGATCACTGACTTTACATGAACAGATGTGAATTCTAATAACTTACCACAGTCCCAGTTGCTAAACTTGGTCTTCCAAAATATTCCTTGTAGTGCCATCCATTCCATGTCTTTTCTCCAAGAAGCAGCAAATCTCCTTCCTGGTTCTGTTTCACTGTAAATGCTTGCTGCTGGTGTTCAGCATGGGGTACTCATTATAGTATTTCCCAGTTTGTAACTAGCACCAAACGTCACAGATGAAGATAGCTAAATATTTTTTATTAAGTGGCATTAACTAATCAATATTTCCACAGTCTCTCTTTCTCTCTCTCTTTTTTTTTTACTTGAAATACTTTCTGCATCCTCTTCTCCAATCATTGCAGAAAACACCTCATCAGATAATTCCTGAGTGCTGAACTCAGCAATTGGAACAACACTTTTTTCTTCATGCTTCACTTTATTACTGTGAGCTCGGACTGTCAGCATTTCCTCTGTTAATGTTTCCAGTGTTTTGAATATGTCGCCTGCTATCCTTCTGACAGGAATCTCTTTCCTGAAGCATCCACAATGAAAAGAGTAGGGGCATTTTCCCATTGCCCTGTCCAAATTTCCCTTCACTTGTGCAAATATACTACCTTGGGTCTTCCATGAAAATAACACATGCCTAGTGGGTCTAATATTTTAAACAAAAGTGAATGTAATAAAATGGGAAGGAAGGGGAACATTGTTAGTAATAGATGCATTTTTATATTTGCAGCCTGTATGATTTCAGTGAAACAATATTTGCTGGTTAATTTTGTTTGAATTTGAGCGGTGAATTGCAGCTGGTATATGGAGCACAGCTATGAACTTTCCTTACTTGCACTTAAAATGTTTACCTAGCATGCTGGTGAAGTAGCTGTGGAAGATGTTGGTTAATTATGAGTACAGTTTCCTATTATCTCTGAAAGAAATAGCTTTTATGTAGTAGGGACAGTGGCTTTCAAAGTGATACATTATAAATACATGGACCCATGGAGGATTCTTACTGTTTGCTGTAGAGAGCTTAATTGGTAATATAACACAGTGGTCAGATCTTGGTAGAGAGCTCTTCAGAATGTTTCTTTCAAACTAGTATCTCTACCATCTTGAGCACCACCTCTGGCTCATGCTGACTGGCTTCCAGTCCTCTAAAGGCCTGACTTCTTTTTAAAATCTCTAAAACTGTTAATAATTTCTCCTGCCCACAATTCACTGCCAGGCTAACCACTATTATCCCATGTACACTCTCCACATGCACTTATGGAACACATCAAAAATGATTTCTCAGTTCTAGAACCAAATGCAAGTGACAGTTCACCATCAAACATCACAAATACCTTTTAACAGAGGAATTTAGATCCAAACTTGTAAGATATATTTAAAAAAAAAGAATTTGCAAGATGTCTTGCCATAAAAGTCTGCCTGCCACGGTTTCCAGCAAACTACCATAACCTAATCCACAAGGCCACACTAGAGTAACCAAATTAGCCACATCTCATGTTTTAGCCACACTTTCCCGAGCCATCTTAGAAACTCTATATTAGGTAGCCGAGTCCATATTATTGGTTAAAGTACTTTAAAAGTGAATATTTACATAGTTGTTTTTCTGTAACCTATTCAAATTGCCTAGAAAACTGAATGGTTAGATAACTGCATTTACATGCCTCTTTTGTAACACTTTTACAAACGCAAATCCACTCTTGTTGCTGCTTAATATGCTAAGCTTCATTATTAATAACTAGAAACAGACATTACTAACATCTACTCACACAAGCGTATGTAGTAGTAGTATTTATTTCCTTGGTGTCTGGGATAGAGCAACTGAGCTAATAAATAAGCCGCTTTTTATCAACACAGTGTGGGGGGGGGATCCAGAAGTTATAAGTAGGAACAACAAAGTATATTAAAAATTAAAGACAAATTTATTTTGAAGAATTCATCGCATTAATAGTCTGGAACTCTAATGTGGTATCACAGTAAGTAAAAACAATTGTCAGTTGTGGAGCAAAAATTTTAACATTGGCAGTGAGTCATACTGCTTTATATGTGCAGTTAGTGTGTTTACAGAATAGAAGTTAATAGAAAGCAAACAGAAAACTTTCTTTTGTCAAGACTGGTACAAATTAACTTGACATCACTGGTTCTGAATGCATTGTTCAGTTAGTCCTCCAGCTACTGTTTAAAAGAAATAAATCATTGTGACTAGTATTTGTCATATACACACACTAACCACACTGCCACTATTGTTACACTGCTCACAAATGTAAACTACCTACAATAACTCTGGCTTGCAGATAAAGTACAAATCCAGCTGTTTAGCTTCCATGACCGTATTCAGTTGGGCAGTCAATAGTGTTCCACCATCTTACGCTCTGTAAATGGTTTTGTATTAGTAGAGTATGCATTGACAGCGACTGTTACAATATTGCTTAACTGCTGTTTGCATTATATTACTCTTGCTCTGGGAAACATGTATGTTACTCAATGTAAGCACCAAAAAGCTTACTATTGCATGTCTGTGTCATATGCATTAAATGCACAACATTTTTATCTTCTTTTAATGTGTACTGTGCATTGTCGTATGTCTGTATTTGTTCTCATGTCTGTTATGGCTGAGTAGGGTACTTTGGGGTCAGCCCACTGCCTCATTTACCAGTCGTAAATAATTAAAATGCTCAAAGTTTTCAAGAATGATAGGTGCTTTGCCTTTGTCTTGTGAAAGAGCATAACAGTTATATACCTGCCCCCCCCGCCCCCCCCCCCCCCCCCCTTGACAGGCCTAATCAGCATATACTCATTTTAATTTCCCTAAAACAAACTGAGGCTGGTTGTGGCACTTTCTTTTCCCTCCTGCAAAACCTTTTTGGATTACATTTTGTTTGTACCCCTAGTTAAAACTTTGTGGCAGATTATACAGGGTAGAGCCCCACAATGCAGTCTCAGGTCTGTAACATCAGTCACATTCATAAATATTTATGAGTGCATTTTCTAATGAATTGTGCTGTTTTGAAATTCACTTCTAGTGTCTTAGTTGCTGTGTGTGTGCTGTTGCCTCCTAGATGTCCTCATTTAAGAACCTGTATGGAACAAGTTAAAGTCAGGAATATGAACCCCTGCAAGACTGCAGCATGCTAATTCATAAAGAGCATTGAGCTGTCTGCTTTCATCTTCTGTTTGGGGATTGTAGAATAACAAACCTGCATACCTGCAGTCATGCTGTAAGGCATGGCAGATATTTAAACAAATCTCCTGTTTTATCAGCCTTTGAATCAGGCATTGCCTAACTACAGGCTTCTCTAGATGAAGTAAATTCCATTCTACAGCCAGAGCTGATAACTTCCTTTGTCAAGACTGGTTCAGAGTTAGCATGACCTCATGGGTTCTGAATGTGCTACTCACTTAACAAAATGAACACAGCAGAAGTCCTCCAGCTGCTGTTTACAAGAAACAGTTCATTCTGACTACTTAAAGCCTTCAAGTAAGTGTGTGTGTGTGTTATGAAGTATTCATGTACACTTGTACACACACCTAAGGTCCCTGTATAAATGAAGTTAAACAAAATGTTATAATTGTGAATGACAAAAATAAACTGAATTCTAGCATGTATAAATGTGCTAATTTTTAGGTGCATTGCCACAGTATTGAATGATTTTACTTTAAGTATTTTAAAAATGTGTGCTTTAGAATCTTTAAATGTGTAGATCTTCACCATTCCCACTGCTACAGTAGCTGTTATATTATATCATGGGTTGTGACTCTTGCCCAAGACATAACCAGACTGTTTAAAGCTCTGATTCCGTCCCCACACTTTCACTCTGACTGCTGATTGCTCAGCCCTGTAGATGTCATTACTGCAGTGGAACATGTATTGACCCCTCCCATCTGATGCACATAAATCAGCATTGGCCTCTGATTCCCACCTGTCACACAGTAACTTCACATATCCTGTCTGATCAAACCCAAGTTGAGTGGGTCAGAGTTAGAGCCTTACTCCACTGTGGTGCAGAGCTGCCTACTCTAGAGTTGCATCCTTGCAGTCTTCTCAGTAACTGCTCAGAGAAGGTTGATAGCAAGAGAACAGTCTATAACCTCATCACATGATGCTTATACCAAAACCAGTGCAGGCACCTTCTTCCCAGCACGGCATCCAGTTTGTATTGCAGCAAACACTGTGGTGCTTGCTTCTGTCCTGAAGTATGTGGCCAGCAACCCTCTCTGTGTCTGCTGCTCAAGAGAGGTGCAGTTCCACTTCCCTGTGAGACAGTTGTAATGTACTTTTACATCTCCCTGACATGGATAATCAGAGAGTAAAGTCCAGATGATGTCCTTCAAGGATGCATCTGCAGTCCTTACAAATGGGTTGTCCTGTCGTCAGGCAGCCCTTCGGTCAGCCGGATTCCAAAGTCTGGGTCTGGCCTCGGCTGGTGTCGCACTTCACCCGACGTCATTGCGGCAGTTTTTCGGGTATAAAGGCATCAGCCGACGCCATCTTCCTCAGTCTTTCTTGCCACGTGGCACCCGAAGCAGAAGCTGTTCGCAAGTGCCGGTCGGTCAGATCCAGAGATTACTACTACCGAATATTACTTCGAAGACTTCTAAAAAGCTAAGTACCCCGTTGGGGACTCTTTCTTGCCTCAGCCGATGTCAGAGAAAGTGAATAACTGTTTATCTTGTGGGAAACAAATACCTCATAAAGATTTCCACTCCGACTGCATACATTGTTTAGGCCCAGACCACGACGTAGCAGCTTGTCTAGCCTGTGCTTCTTTTAACCGACGGACGCTTAGACGTCGGTCGGAGTTTGCTGAACAGATTTTCGGCTCCGATTTTGCCTATATTATGCCGTCGGATCCTCTGACAACGCAAATTACCAAAAAACGCAAAGAAAAGGACCGAAACCGCGGTTAAGCAAACCGCGAGTGTCTCGGTTTCAGCCGAAACCGAGCAAGCGGTTCTTTTTTCAGCCGAAACCATGCCTTCTACTGGGGCCTCTTCTAACCTGGTAGAATCGGCTTCTGAAATCCAACCTTCTGTTGCGGTTTCCCAGGAATTATCAGACACTATTCCCCTGGATATTTCAACCCCTGCACGTGGAGCTGCTAGGCCTCCTGCAGCAATGTCTATTAAGGCCTTTGCCAGGGCTAAAGCAGCCAAAGCATCAAAAACGGTGCCTGCCAAACCCCCCTCTCACAGGCCCAGCACCAGCTCCCATATGCTTTCTTTGGCTGAGGATCTCATCTCTTTAATTCGTGGATCCCAGCTTCATCCAGACAGGGCCTCTCTTCCTCCTCCAGAAAAGAGGCCTAGAGCAGAGCCCCCTGAGCCAGTATCCACAGATGATTCCTCTGATGACTCAGAACATACAGACCCTCCTGGGGCTCCATATTCTCCTTACGAAGACTCTGATGCTGAAGAGTCCATCCCTTCAGCCTCTCCGCCTGAGGAATTTTCCTTTGGGGAAACCTTGCATGCTATGAGGGAACAATTTCAGTGGCAGGGCCAAGATTTCTCAGACTCCAGAAAAAGGCTTAGGACCTTTCTACATTTGCCACAACATAGGCCTTTAGCTATACCTCCAGTTCTTTCTGTTGTAGATGATGCATTTAATGATGCTTGCACTGCTCCTGATTCATTACCTCCGGCTCCTGCTAAGCCCGATAGGTTCTACAGGGTCCCGGACACTCATCACCATTTATACAAGGCTCCTTTGCAGATCCAGAGACTATCTCCCAGGGCCCTAAAGCTGTAGCAGCTACTTCTACTAAAAATCCCTCCCCTCTGAAAGGGAATCCAGGTCCTTAGAGAGATGGGGTAAAAAGTTTACACCTCTGCTACTTTGTCAGCTAGGGCTTTGAACTGCCAATTTCATATGATTCAATATCAAGAGTTTATGCTTGACCAGTTAACTAAAAAGCTGTCCTCTGAAGAATCTTTAGATAAAAGTATGTTCAAGAAATGGTACATAACATACAGCAGGTTAGTAACCATTCTTTAAAATGTGGCTATGATGCACTGGAGGCTTCCTTTAGATCAGCCATGACTGGCACAGTTATCAGGAGGCATGCATGGTTGAAAGAACAGGCATTACCAGACCATGTCAAATCAAAGCTTTTGGATGCACCCATGGACAAGGTCAATTTATTTGGTTCCCCTGCACAGCAGGTACTAAAAAAGATGGAAGAGAAGGCAAAATCTGTACAAACAGTGAAAGATTTCTTACAGGTTCAACCTCCAAGGTTTAGCAGGAACTGGCCCTCCAAGAATTGGTCCTTTCCAGACTCCTCTAAGACACAAAGAGGCAGGAATAGGCGTTCTAGAGGCAGAAACCAATCCAGGGGTGCCTACAGGGGACGCCAGTGGCAAGGTAACAACCAGCGAGGCACGGATGCAGCCACCACCACTACAACAACTCAATCACAGTGACTTGGCGGTGGCACCGCCTTCCAGGGAACAACTAGAAGCACCCTTAGGCGGAAAGCTAACCTTATTTTCAAAGAACTGGCATTGCATCACAAGAGAAAAATGGATTTTGCAAACTATAGACCAAGGTTACAGGTTCCATTTCCATACTCTACCAGGAAAGAGAGGAATGCCAAACCTACCACCTACTCAAAGGACAGAAGCTCTAAAGCAAATATCTCAATTATTAAGAATGAGAGCTGTGGAAAAGGTACCATCTATGGAGCAAGGAAAGGGATTTTACTCCAGACTCTTCCTGGTACCAAGAAAAGAAAACAAATGGAGGCCTATTCTAGACCTGTCCGCTTTAAACACATTCCTCATTGTTCCAAAATTCAAAATGCTGACCCTACAGCAGCTTCTTCCCATGCTGGGCAAGGAGTCTTGGCTGGTAACTCTAGATCTCAAGGAGGCATACCTGCACGTCCCCATACGACCAATTTGCAGAAGATACCTCAGATTTCTTGCAGGATCAGAGTATTATCAATTCTCAGCATTGCCCTTTGGCTTATCTACTGCGCCCAGAGTGTTCACGAAATGCCTGGCATCAGTAATCGCTCATTGCAGACTTCAGTGGATTCAAATTTATCCCTACCTGGACGACTGCCTGATACAAGCGGACAACAAAAGCAAGCTAACAGAAGACTTACAAAGAGTCATTTACCTGCTGCAAGCCCTGGGATATACAGTCAATATAAAAAAGTCAAGGCTGATTCCATCCCAAAGAATAACCTTTCTGGGTGCAGAACTGGACACATCAAAACAAATGGCATTCCTAACTGCAGAAAAGAAAGAGCAACTACCTCTCTACTTCTTGGCATTAACAAAGCAGAACCATCTAACTGCAAGAAAAGTGCTACAAGCTCTAGGCTTCATGGCATCCTGCATAATACTGGTCCCTCATGCCAGACTGCATATGAGAAAGCTACAGTGGTACCTACAGAATTTGTGGTCCCAACACAAGCACAGCCTAGAAACCAAAATTCCAATAATCCCATGCCTGAAGCAAGAGTTCCTATGGTGGGCTCAGGCCTGTCAATCAAACACAGGATTGCCCTTCTGCAACAGTCAACCAAGACAAACCATCACGACAGATGCCTCAGACCTTGGTTGGGGGGCACACATGCTGGGCAAGTGCATTCAAGGCCTATGGACTCAAGACCAGCTGCACCTGCACATAAATCTAAAGGAAATGCTGGCAGTAAAATTGGCAATCCAGTCATTCAGGCCTTTTCTCCAAGAAGGTCAGTTGATGATAAGGACAGACAACACCACAGTTATGTGGTACATCAACAAACAGGGAGGCACACATTCATATCCTCTATGCCGGCTGGCACTGGACCTATGGGATGTGGCTCTGGATTGGTGCAGAATAAGTTACAGTAGGCAAGAACAGATAAGAGATGATGTGTTTTCTTCTAGTACCTGAGACGAAGCGTTTGGCTGTATAGAGAGAATGTAGTTTTTGGTGTGGTTTTTTCAGTGTATTTAGTATGTGTGACAAGTTCAATTTTTGTTTTGTTGGATTAGGTAACTGTGAAGGAGTTTTTGTTGATACTGAGCTGTTTGGGAGTAAGTAGGATTAGTTTGGATTTACTTTGATTTAGGAATAGCTGGGCAGATGTTAGCCAGGTTTCTATAGAGTAGAAGGAATCCTGGATAAGTTCTTGTAGTTTGTTGATTTTTTTTTTTTTTTTTTTTTGTGATACAGATAACTGTGGCATCATCTGCATACTGTATTATGAGTGCAGTTTTACAGGTTTTATGTAGGTCATTGATGGAAATGTTAGAGAATAGGTCCCAAGATTGATACTTGGGGTAAACCGACTAAGACAATGAGTAAGTTTGAGATTTTATTTTTGCCATTTGACAGCCTGAGCTCTATTTTGTTGGAGGTAGCTATGGAATCCTTATAATAGCAGTGGTGTCAAGTCCTAGGTTATGAAGTTGTGGAGGAGAATAGAGTGAGAGACCATGTCAAAGGCCATTGGATAAATCAAGGAGGAGGGCGGACACTAGGTTTCTGTAATTCCTATTTGTGTTTATTGTATTGGTAAGTAAAGTGATAGAGATACTGTGGTGGGAAAAGAAGCCATACTGAGATGGAGAGGAGGTTATTTTGTGTGAGGTAATGTAAGACTTGTGACCGGGTGCATTTTTTGAGTATTTTTGATGGAGGGGAGAAGATGGCAGTGCACCTCTAGTTTGAGAGTTCAGTTGAATGCCCTTTGTGTGTGTGTGTGTGGGGGGGGGGGGGGGCATTTTTTCCAGAGGAAAGGGACATATGCTTCATTAATGGAGTAATTTATTAAAAATTGGGGGGTGCTAGTCTGTTGCTTCTACAGCTGTCTTAAGGTATTCACCAGGTAAGTTGTTGGGGATAAGGTGGTCGTTTTCAATTTAAGTAATAGGATTTTATGTAAGCAGTAGGGACTGGTTGGAAAGAGAGGTTATGAGGAAGAATGGTAAGTGGTGCTGTTGCCTGATTCTTGATATTAGGAGAATTTTGAACAAGTGATGAGACTGAATGAATGAAATGAGAGTTGAAAGCCTTAGCACAGTTGCTACAGTTGTTGTTAGGGTTAAGTGTAGGAGTTGGTTGAGTGGAGCAGCCTGTATTGAGCAGCTAGTTTATAGAGGACCAGAATGTTTTGGGATTTTTCTAATTGATATGTTGCAGGTCATTATAGTATGTTTTTTATATAACTTAATTTTAGTTTGTTTGGTTTCTGAGTTCTCTGCATTTTTGGATATGTATTAGTGTTTTATTGGATAGCCATGTATTCCAGGCTCTATTTCTAAGTCTCATAAGGTGTTTTGTATTTCAAGACGAGCAGAGAGCAGGTTTGACCCTACCTGTTTCTTTTCTGAGTAGAGCAAGTTCATTTAAGATGTTCAAGAAAGTAGAATTCAAAAGAGCTACTGCGTCATCTAGTGGGATGTATTTTAGAACATTCCAGTTATGTAGTTTTAGATAGGAGATAAAGGTATCATGTTATGTAGTGCTATCTCACCGTAATTCTTGCTGGATGGGTTCAGAGCCGATATTTGGCTCTGACCCGGCCGATACTAAAGCTCGAGAGCTTTTACTGGCTTGAGGCTAACCCCCTATCCCATGGTGCCTCACGGCAATTCCCCAGATCTCGTTTGCCACGAAAGCTTTGAGGTTGTGTCTTAGTGGCTCGTTGGCTAAGTAACAGTTTATTTACTAAATTTAGTCCTTTTTCTTGACTTTTACTATACTTTTTACAGTCTTTAATACTTTATCTCTTGTGTGACTGTTATTGAGAGTTTCTGACCCCTATTCTTCCCTCTAGGATTGTGCGGCCCATTTAAGTTAGAGGGCCTTTCCTCCCTGAGTGTGTGTGTCATAAAAAAAAAAAAAAGGTGTATAACTCCTCTCTTCTTACTATTCTTTGTCAGTAGTTAGTACTTAGTTTTTATTGTTATTGTTGCTTGTCTAGCTAGTCTATAGTTTTAGTCAGTATGTCTAAAGAAAAGGATAGAGAGCATAAGGATCTTCACCCTTCGGGGTTTAAAAAGTGCGATAGAGATGCTCACAAAAAATGTCTCTGACAAACAGTCACACCAGTTGCGTGTACTGTTTAAGTGAAGCTCATTTGCAAGAGCCCTGTACCTTCTGCCATGTGTTTAGTACCAGGGTCTTGAATGAGAGGCAACGAAAGCTAATTGATAGGGGTATTATGACCAGTTCCTTCCAGGAACAGCTGGAACTCGGTCAGGCAGCTCCTAAGTCTTCAAAGCGAAAATCTTCGGCCCCTGTTTCAGAGCCGTCGAAAAAGACAAAAGCGTCGGAGCCAAGGAGTTCTGGCTCCGATTCAGCTTCTTCCACATCGGTACCATCGGTCTCCTCGGTGTCAAGGCAACCTTTGGTACTGAAAATTTTACCTGATATTGATGTTGTGTCACCCACCTTGAGATCTCCTATTTTGGAGAGGAGGAGATCTCCTTCTGTCTCCACCAGCTCCTCTAGGACACTATCAGATGAGGACATCAAGTGGGTGGTGAAGAGGTTGCTTTCAAATCCAGCTCTGGGAAGGAAATTGGCCCCTCCGAACCCAAAGGCTTCAGAGTCGACCCCCTTACCTGCCACTGTTCCTCCTCCGACTGCTTCGCTCTCGAAACCTATTACTTCAGGTTCTTCAGTCTTGGACCCGTCTGTTCCGGGGATCCAACCCACTTTTTTGGAACCGATTACTCTATCCTTTGTGGCTCAGTCTGGAGCCGAGGGATCTGGGAGCTGGCGCTCTCGAGTCGACTCCGAGGGGGACAGTCAGAACCAATCCTCCCTCTCGGTGCCTCGGCTTGACTCAGCTCGGCTCCCACTACTGCTTCGGAGCCATTCCTCCTTGCTAGGAGCCGACCATCCATCTCGGAGCGAAGGTCTTCTTCGGAACGGGGAGGAAAGGCTTTCGAAGCTATAGTGAAGGCTTCATCTTCTGCTAAAGCCATACCTTTGGAACCTGTGTCCCACCAGCAGCAGACAGCAATCTGTTCCCCCCTGCCACGCCCACAGCATAGGGAACCAGAGGCCCAAGCAGCCCCCATTGGAGGTGCCCCCTCTTCCAAGACCTCCCCAGATTATCCCACTGGAGAGCTCCCTCGGAAGAGACTGTGTAAGAGGAAGCATGTTGACTCACCTGACTCTGTCACTTATGACACTGATTTAGAGGAATCAGAAGGGACCCTAGATCCCCCTCTGAGGATGTCTCCTTTTCTGACATCCTAGAAATCCTTAGACAGAGGGGTGATTTGAAGACCTCTAACCCTACTGAGGACGAATTAGTGCATCCTGAGGCCTTTGGTTCCCGACCTTCCACCTCCTGGGTGACACCACCTTATGACCAACTCTTGGGGGTCATATCGTGGAAAACCTGAATCTCCCCAGACTCGGTGGAGCCCGTCCCGAGGAGGCCAAATACATTTATGACAGCACCTGAGGATAAGACTTTCCTTAGCAAAGGAGTTACCGTTGATGCTACGGGGGTAGCAGCGGCCACCAAGAAGGAGTTATCCAAAACATCATCTAATATCCATCCTCCTAACAAGGGGTCCAGGATGATGGATAGTTATGGGAAGCATACCTTCTCTTCAGCGGCATTTACATTAAGATCGCTGAATTACCTTACCCATTTTACTCTTCTTCAGAGGGATCTCCTGAAGGAGTTAGGAGATACCCTCCAGGGTTCAGTAGCTCCGGGTTCCATGGATGAGGGTTCTGCGCAGCTCTCCACCCTTACATCGATCGCTAACTCCTCCATGAGGCTGATATCGTACTCTGCAGATGGAGCGAGTAGGGCAGCCACAGTAGGAATATCCCTCAGGAGACTTCTTTGATGCTTCTTTGTAATGTCACGGAATCCTTCAAGTCTTCCTTCACTAATGTCCCTTTTGATAGTTCATCTCTTTTTGGACTCCAGGTGAAAGAGACTTTGACCAGGTACAAGCAGGAAGGGAAAACCTTCTCTGTTGTGAGAGTCTGTTTCTCCCTCCTGTCTAGACCCTATCCCAAGGGTAATGCGGGAGGGAAAATATAGTTCCGTAAATCCCAAAAAGGTTTCCCTCAGGCACAAGGTCAATCCACCCCTAGAGGCAGTGGGGGAGGATATAATGGAAGATGCCGCCCTCGCGGCAGAGGAGGTCCGCAACATCAGGGAGACAGAGAAACCTTCTCTGATAGTCACTTACATCGCCCCTCAAAGGTTGCCTGATTGTCCGTCTCTGGAGGCAGTCGGGGGTTGTCTATCACTGTATCCAAGTGCCTGGCTAACCATTTCACAAAATCGTTGGGCACACACCATAATATCTAGAAGTTATCTGATCCCCTTTGTTTCAGAACCCCCAACAAACCGGCCCCTACCAGATGTACCACCCATTCAACTAGACTGTGCAACATCAGAGGTCATCTCGTTGCTTCAAAAAAGAGTCATCCAAGAAGTCCCTGCAGAGCAAATAGGATCCGGAACCTACTCTCGATTCTTTTTAGTTCCGAAAAAGACAGGGGACTGGAGATCACTTCTAGATCTCAGCAGGCTCAACAACTCATTAAAGAAATCGAAGTTCCGAATGATCACTCTGCAGTCAATATTTCCTTTTATCGGGAAAGACAATTGGATGTGCTCAATAGATCTCCAGGACGCGTACTACCACATCAAAATGGACAGGCTCTCCAGGAGACATTTACACTTCTGGCCGGGAGCCAGTCATTTCCCGTTCAGAACACTGCCCTTTGGTCTCACTACAGCCCCCAGCGTATTCACCAAATGCATGGCAGGTTATGGCTCACCTGAGACGTCAAGGATTCCAGGTGTTTCCGTACCTAGATGACTGGCTACTCACTGCTACCACCAAGCATCAACTCATCAGAACCAGGGATGAGACCTTATTCTTGTGCGCCAGTCTGGGCATCACAGTCTACCTAAAAAAGTCAGCCTTATCTCCTTTGCAGCACATTGTATTCTTAGGCTCAGAAATAGACACAACCACCATGTCAGCAAGAGTAACACCAGAAAGAGTAGAGTCTCTACGCAGTCAAGTCAGATCCTTGCTAAACAAGCAGAAAGTTTAGGCCAGGGTAGTTCTTCAAGTCCTAGGGACTATGGCTTCCTCCATCCTATTAGTTCCTCTAGCCCGTCTACACATGAGGATACTTCAGTGGCTGTTATTTGCCCAATGGTCGATGCAAGACCTTCCATTGTCTCATCAAATTTTTATAACAAACTCCTTCAAAAGGATTTGACATGGTGGTTGCACACAGAACAACTTCTCCTAGGTCGTCCACTTGTTCCTCCCCAAGAGAAAGCAGTTTTGACATTGGACGCTTCCCAGATTGGGGGGGGGGCATTATCTGGGAATGACAGTCCAAGGTACTTGGCAGAACCATGAGAACCACTTGCACATCAATGTTCTGGAGATGAGAGCGGTGCTCTTTGCGTTGCAAGCACTTCACTGCTCCCTTCCCACTGGGACAATTGCGATCCAGTCAGACAACATGTCTGTCATGTGGTACATAAACAAGCAAGGGGGAACCAAATCTTACCCGCTTTGCTGAGAGGCCTTAAGAGTTTGGGAATGGGCAATGGGCACTCATCGCTTTCTGGTAGCAATGCACTTTCCGAAGAAATCCAACGTAATAGCAGACAAACTCAGCCAAGCAATTCTTATGGCTCACGAGTGGTCCCTGAATCCAGAAGTTGCAAAAGAGATCTTTCACAGATGGGGCCAGCCTTGCTGCGACCTATTCATCACTCACCTGAACACCAAATGCAGCAGCTACTTTGCCCTCATTCTCCATCCGGGGATGTCACCCAGGGATGCTCTAGTCCACGATTGGCCCCCGGGACTTCTTTATGCCTTCCACCTTTTCCTCTCATCCCAAAGGTACTACAGAAAGCAAAACAGTTGAGGAGTTCCCTGATCCTCATTGCTCCTTACTGGCCTTGACAAGTATGGTTTGCCTTCCTGTGGCCCTACCTTTTGGAGGAACCATGGATTCTGGACCCATCTCCAGACCTCCTGATTCATCAGTCGGGGCAGTTCCATCCCACTGTCCACACCAACAAATTGACAGCATGGCTGCTCCAGTTCCACGAATAGCCAGGTGTATTCCCCTATCTCCTTCTGTCAAACACATTCTGATCTCATCCCATAAACCTTACACTCAGAAACTATATTCCAGCAAATGTAAAAGGTTTTCTATTTGGGCTACAAACCAAGGCTTAGATCCTTATATGGCTCCTATAGAATCTATTCTATCCTTTCTAGCGTCAGTTTTTCATGAAGGAGTTGCAGCCGCTACAGTCAGGGCTCAGTTAGCTGCCATTTACAATTATTTCCCTTTTGGCTTCATGGGAAATCCAATCATGTCACACTCCTTGTGCAAAACCTTCTTGAAAGTACTTCAGGCCTCCAATCAAACAGCCATTAGAACTCTGGGACTTAAACGTAGTCCTCTCATCCTTAATGTCTGCACCCTTTGAGCCCTCCTCTTCATCAGACCTGAAATTGTTGTCGTGGAAAACACTATTCTTAGTAGCCATAACATCTGCTAGGAGAGTCTCAGAACTGCAAGCTCTTACTATCAGACCTCCTTACATTATTTTTCACAAGGATAGAGTCTCACTCGGGACAAACCCTTCCTTTCTTCCCAAGGTATGCTCAGAGCACAATCTGAACACTACTATTCAGCTACCAGTGTTTTTTCTGAACCACTCTAATAAATCTGAGTATAAACTACACCAGTTAGACGTTACAGAATTCTCAGATTTTATTTACACAGAACTAAAGAATTCAGAAAATCAGATCAATTGTTTGTTTCCTTTTCTGTCAAGAATAAGGGCTTGCCCGTTTCCAAGGTTACTCTTTCAAAATGGCTTTCGGATTGCATTTACTTTGCTTATCAAACTGCTGGCAAACAATTACCCATTAAAGTCAAAGGCCATTCTACTAGAGCTATGTC
This sequence comes from Protopterus annectens, assembly GCF_019279795.1. Lineage (NCBI taxonomy): Eukaryota > Metazoa > Chordata > Ceratodontiformes > Protopteridae > Protopterus > Protopterus annectens. Next base: position 488,714,078 of record NC_056739.1, read on the forward strand.
TACTTCATGTGCTTTTAAATCTAGGCTCCCAATTGATACTGTTTGCGCAGCAGTTACTTGGGCAAGACCACATACTTTTGTCACCCATTACAAATTGGATTTGGCCTCCTGGGACAGGTCATCCTTTGGGTCCACTAGCTGAAGAGTCTCTTTGCTTGAGCCACCTAGGGTAAAGGTGCTAGTGACGCTGTCCCATCCAGCAGGAATTATGGCGAGATAGGACTACATAACACAAAGAAGTTATGTACTTACCATAACATTCCATGTTTGTAGTCCATCTCGCCTACATTCTTGCTTCCCTCCCTCCAGCACCCTTCCTGTTTCTGGAGGATCTGGTGGACTATACTGGTTGTCTGACCTGGTTTTTAGTTGTTGTCCACCTGGCATGGATTATATTACAAAATGTTTTGTCTGTATGTTTACAGCTCTGATATTTCATACCTCTTAGGTACTTATTGCTTTCTTGCAAACAAGATCTGGGGAATTGCTTGAGGCACCATGAGATAGGGGTTAGTCTCGAGCCAGGAAAAGCTCTCGAGCTTTAGTATTGGCCGAGTCGGAGCCGAATATTGGCTCTGAACCCATCCCATCAAGAATGTAGGCGAGATGGACTACAAACATGGAACGTTATGGTAAGTACATAACTTCGTTTTTGTTGAAATTTATGAGGTTATGTGCTGTGCTGAAATGTAGCTAGTTCTGATTATTCGTTTGCTTTCTTATTACGTAGGTAGAGAGCTGATTGCATAGGGTATCTGACGGGTACCTGAGGTAAAGGTTTTATGACGCACAGTGGTAAGAATCCAGTCAATTAATGTTCCCTTGTATTTATTTTAATGGGTGAGAGTGGTGATTAGCTGTGAGAGATCCTAGAGAGTTATTGATTGGTTAGGTGAGTCGTCGGAGAGAGAAGAAAAGAGAGACAATCAATCTGTCTGCCTGGGATGACCTGCACCTGTCACCCCTGAGATTCAAAATATTGGTCAAGGCTCTTGCCATCCCTATAGTGCCTTTTTTAGGCAAGGCTCAAAAAACAAACCCACCACCGTAAGAACTACAGGAAACAAAAAACTGTGAGGGCAATGTTACTCAACGATAGGAGTCTAAACCTCAAAATGCAGTCACTCGAGGCACTCCTCAAAATGGAGAACGTCAATATCTGTGCAGTGACTGAGACCTAGTTCAAGGCTCCCATGAGCACCCCAGCACTACCAGGCTATAACTCGTACCACACATTTCGGCCACAAAACCCGGACCGAAACACGAAGGGTGGAGGCGTGTCCATATTCGTCAAGGACATCCACACCTCCAGGCTAGTTGCAAAATACGATGCCTCTGAATTCATCCAAGTGCAGTTAACCCAGGGCAAAAATGCATTCCATATTGTAGCTTGTTATAAATCCCCCCACCTTGATCCAGGACTCTCACTCCTCATTCCTGGGGACATTGGAAAAAATGAAGGTCCAACCAAACACCATAATAATGGACGATTTCAACTACCCATTAACTGGGAAAACTTCTCTTGTACTAACTCCCTGGCTCAACAATTCCTGGAGTTCATAAACTCTAACGCCCTGGATCAACTTGTCAATGCTCCCAACAGGGGCAACAGTATTCTGGACCTGGTCATTACCAACATGGATGACCGGTGCTCAATGCCTGAGATCAACTCCTCACTGGTTAGATCAGACCATAAACTAATCACCCTAGATATCCACATCCTGACCCCACCCCCACACAAGGAAACCATCGTAAAAGATTTTTCCAAAGCGAACGCCACGCTTTTCAAAACTGAGGTGACCAACTTCGTGACACCCCTGCAGATGGATAACACAGTCAGTACAGTCACGGCTGCTGAATCCTATACAAATGCACTGTACAAGCACCTGCATGAGTGCATGGATCGTGCTATCCCCAACAAAACCACGATGCTATCCTCCAAAAAAAGGAAGCCGATCTGGTGTTCCCCTGCCATTAACAAACTCTACAACAGAAGGAAGAAACTGTTGCAAAAGTGAGTAAAAACCCAGGTATGGAGGAACTCCCTAACGAGCCTCAGTAAGAAACTAAGATATCTCATAAAATCCTCCAAAGCTAATTTTGAAAGAAAAATTGCCACGGACTCCAATGACAGCCACAAGGCATTCTTTAGCTATGTCAAGAATCTCAATGGCAACACCCTGATCTGCACCGAGCTACAACAGAATGGCACAAAATATACAGAGCCAACTGATATTGCCAACATATTGGCAGATAGACTCAGTGCAAACATTACTCCCCCCTCACGTCTCAAAGGGCCCATAACTATACTAGATTGTTTGATAACCCCGGCCATCACAAACACATAGATAAAAACAGCACTCTCTAAAGCAAAAAGCACAGCATCCATGGGACCGGACAACATCCCAGGCTGCGTCTTACACGAACTCCAAAATGAATTAGCCCCCCCACCTAAAATCCATGTTCAACCACAGCCTCACCACAGGCTATGTGCCCAGAGAATGGTGCACAGCAATGGTTATCCCACTCCACAAAGGAGAAACCACCACAGACCCCAGAAACTATAGACCTACTAGCCTGGTCTGCAAGGCCATGGAGTGTATCATCATGGAACTCATAAACAAAGATATAGGTAACCTCCCAATTCAGATTTGTAAAAGGTAGGTCATGTCTCCTAAACCTGGTAGACTTCTTTGAAACAGTTACAAAGGCCATAGACGAGGGCAAGGTAGTCCACACAGCCTTACCTGGCCTTGCTAAAGCCTTTGACACTATCCCTCATTCAGGAATCATTGATAAACTCACCAACCTTAACATAAACCCATACGTCACGAGATTGGTGGCCAACTGGCTCATGGACAGAACCCACACGGTAAGAGTTGCTGACTCCAGATCCGACTCCAAACCAGTGACAAGTGGAGTATCCCAGGGTTCAATCCTGGGACCCCTCCTGTTCGGTATATACTTCTCTGAAGTGCAAGCGAACACCAAGGGTCTATGGATAACCAACTTCGCAGATGACTGCAAACTGGGTGCCATTATTGATTCCCCCGCCGAAATAGACATACTGCAAAAGGGCCTCACCGAGACTGACACCTGGTGTCAAAATCATGGCCTCAAACTAAATGCCAAAAATTGCATTGTTATCCCCTTTGGCAAAAACATGGTACCCATGAATTACCAAATAGGGGGAAGTTCACTTAACACAGAAAGTGTGATGAGACACCTTGGGACCCAAGTCGATAGTAACCTCTCCTTTGATAACCACATTGCCACAGTGGTCAGAAAATCTTTCTACATGGCCCACTTAATCACAAAAGGATTTTCATCTAGAAATAAGGAAGTCATCGTTCTCCTCTACTAATCACTTATCAGACTCCTTATTGAATACATTGCCCCATTTGGGATGTACCTCACAAGACACAGACAACAACTTGAGGGGCTCCAAAAGTACCTCACCAAGAGGATCGCTGGCCTCAAACAATTGCCGTATGCCGACCGGCTCAAGAAACTCAAACTCTACTCGGTTGCATACCACTTACTGCAAGGAGACCTCTGTCTGACATACAAAGCTATGTCAAACCTGGAATTACTGAACATGCTCCACTTGAAAAAATCCCAATCTCCCCAAGCTACACTCTCTAGGGACTTAAACCTCACCAGAACAATGAATAGAACATGCTGGAGGGATATATTTGTGTTCCAAAGACTTCCCATGCTCTAGAACAAGATTCCCATCCACATCAAGCAGAGTTCGTCATTAGCACTATTCAAGAAAAACCTTGATAAGTGGATGGGCGATAGGAAATTCACCCCTGGGGTTATGTGTGAGGCACTGCTCGATAGAGGAGCAGGAATTTAACAATACATGGGTGGCAAAAGCCAGTACACTGTTGGCTAGCCTTGCCTTGGCCCTCGGGCTGGTAGCCTAGTACCTACCTATGAACTGAATAGTGGAGGGAGTATTGGATGAAATATGGGAGGGACTGCAAATAGTTAATGCATCCAATTGTTAGACTGTGATTGGTTATGCTTTAAAGTGAGTGGACATAAGGGGTTTTAAATTTAGAGTAAGTGGGAGTAGGTGGTTGGGAGTAGTGGGTAGGGGAGCAGAGCGCGGGTTCCACTTGCTTAGAATGTTGTGCAACACAGAAAAATCAGTCAGTGAACTGGGCCAAAACAGACCAGTGAGTATAACTGCTACTATTTCCATTTTACTATGTAAAGCAGGGAATTAATGAGAAAGCTTGCACACTTGCTGTGTAGGGCACTGGTAGCAAGAATAGTTTAGTAGATAAAAATAAGATGAGAAAAAATGAGATTGGGGTGGTTTGACAAAATCTGCTGCTTATTTGGGAACTGTTAAAGAAAATGTGAAGTTAGATTAATAGTAAAAAACCTGCTAATTAATTATCTGATGTTGGAAAAATTGGTGGGGGATGTGTTTACCTAATGTGGGTCCTTAAAATACTGTTTTTAAAAGTAAACTAAGTATTGATAGATGGGGTTTGCATGAAATAACTGAATCTGTGAGAGGTGTGCAATAAAAGCTGCCTATGAGCAGATTTATTAAGCTATTTAAAACTGGGTAATGCGGTATTTAACGTATATCAAATTATACTATGGTATCTAATATTCAGAGTTACCGACGATGTCCTTGATATAGTATGCATGCATTGTGCAAATACTACAGCAAAGGTTTGATTCCTCAAAGTGAATAAATGTGAATAAGTACCTATTAAATCATCTGTTTACGGAGGTTATATATGCAAGGTAGGGAAAGTAGGCTGTCCTTCACTTTGTCTTTAGCAGGCTAGTCCTGTAGCCCAGATGCTTGCTGTTGCCAGTAGCATTCAAAAGAAAGTGTCATGTATGATTGGGTGGGTGACTGGGTCTGGTTGACTGAGAAGGGAAGTGTGCTGGTCAAAGTCTACAAATGTAAGAACAAAAGAGATGTGAGAAAAAAACAAAATGGATAGCAGAGAGGGCAAAGAGATAAAATATTGGCAAATACATTAGATCATAGACTTCACATAATTTTGCCAGCAGTCATTACTAAACAGCCACTGAGACAGCTCTGTTTAAATACTATGATACCAGTAGCTATACCCCAGCCCAGAGTAGGTGGACAGTGCTAAGTTACAAGCATATACACTCAAGAGTAGTAGGACACTGATAGTAGGTTGATCAAAGTATTATTATAAAGGAATCTAGTTACTGCAGTTTAGTAAGCATGGCTGTGGTGAATAAGTATTTTAACAAGGGGGAGGAGCATAGGGTGACATACAAGAGTGGAGGAAGATGCCCACAGGTGGATTATATCTTATGTAGAAGGGCCAGTCTGAAGGAGATTGGAGACTGTAAAGTGGTGGCAGGGGAAAATGTAGATGTTCTTCGTCTCACATTGCTACAGTCATAACCTGTGGGTATTCCGCTGTCCTCGGTCGGCCCAAATACCAAAGAGTTAGGCTGGCGTCGGTCATGGTCACCCGGAGCTGACGTCAGTATGTAGTAGTAGTACTTAAGCGCACGACCGACGCCATTTCCTCAGTCTTTCTTGCCGCGTGGTCCGAAGCAGAAGCAGCGTTTGCAAGTGCCGATCGGCGTTCTGAAATTTTCAAATTTCGAGTTTCAGACCGAAGACCAAGTTGGGCTAAGTACCCCGTTGGGGAATATTTTTGTCTTTTCTTGCCTCAGTTAATCCGGATGTCAGAAAAAGTTAATAATTGTATTTCTTGTGGGAAACAGATACCTCATAGGGACTATCATTCTCTCTGTATTCCTTGCTTGGGGCCTGAGCACGACATAGTCGGGTGTCGCTTTTGCGCTAGATTTAATAAGCGCACCATTAAACGTAGATTAGACTGTGCTAGGCTTGTTTTCGGTAAGCGGTGTAACTACAACATGCCGTCGGATCCTCCGACGCCCGCTACCGCAAAAAAGCGAAAAGATAAATCTTTAAGGTCTAAACCGGATGAGTCGTCTGTTGCAGACGCCGGTTCTGTGGAATCTACGGTTGAATCTGTGGATCCAGCCGAGGTCTCGGCTGAATCCCAGGGGGAACCTTTACTTTTGCAGGAGTTGGCCTCTCAGGAGTTAGGCCAGGCCGAGGGTGCTTCTCAAGTATCTGTAGTTCCATCTTTACAAAAGGTTATTAGGCCTTCTACTTCAGTGACTAAAGGACCTGCTAAGGCTAAACCTAGTCTTACTGGTACGGGCCATAGCTCTAGTTCTCCAGGTTCTGTTCCTAAAAAACATATGTTGAAAATGGCAGAGGATTTGATTACTTTGATCAGGGGTTCTATGCCCCCTCCAGAGAAGAGGCCTAGGGTGGAGACAGACTTAGAGGGAATGGAGCATTCCTCAGATTTCTCTGAGTCCTCAGCTGAGGATATTCAGGAATTTCCTCCCTATTCAGATTCGGATGCAGAGGATTCCTGTCCTTCTGCTTCACCTCCAGAGGATTTTTCCTTTTCTGAAACTTTGCATTCCATGAGGGAGCATTTCAAGTGGGAAGGTCAGGATTTTTCAGACTCTCAAAAAAGGCTTAGGGAATTTTTGTTTTTGCCACAACATAGGCCTTTGGCTATTCCCCCTGTTTTAGATGTTGTTCAGGATGTTTTTTCTGAAGCTTCACTTAATCCTGATTCTTTACCCCCTGCCCCTGTCAAGCCAGACAGGTATTACAGAGTTCCAGAGGCACACAAATATTTGTATAAGAGTCCTAGAGCTGACCCAGAAACTATTATTCAAGGGCCGAAGGGTGTCAGGGCTTCTGTGGTTAAGAATCCAGTTCCCTTGGATAAAGATTCTAGAGTGTTGGATAGGTGGGGGAAAAAAGTGTACACCTCTTCTACGTTAGCTATGAGGGCTGTAAATTGCCAATTTCATATGCTGAAGTATCAGAACTTTCTGTTAGGTCAATTGAAATCTAAGGTGGATGCTTTATCTGAGGGTATAGAGTGTAAGGAATTGCAGGACTTGGTTCATGCTTCAGATCAAGTTGGTAAACATTCCTTGCAGTGTGGCTTCGATGCTCTTCAGGCTTCATCCAGGGTGGCTGCTACTGGTTCAGTTATTCGTAGACATGCCTGGCTTAAGGATCAAAATTTGTCAGAGCATGTTAAAGCTCGGATTTTGGATGCTCCTCTTCAATCTGAAGTTCTTTTTGGTTCTCCTGTGGAGTCAGTTTTGAAAAAGATGGAAGATAAAGCTAAGTCTATGCAGACAGTTAAGGATTTTTTGCAAGTGCAGCCCCCTAAGTTTAGCAGGAATTGGCCTGCAAGAGGATGGTCCTACCCTTCTTCGGATTTTCAGTCTAAGGGCAGGTCTAGGTGTGGTAGGGGCAGGGCTCACGCTCAGGGTTCTTTCAGACCTAGGACTTGGAGTTCTCCGGCACAATCTTCTGATGAGGGCAGGGGTCAGCCCTTTCGTAAACAGACACAATGACCTGTACCTTCAACTGCCAGATCCTTCTTTTCTGGCAGCTCCTCTAGGAGGAAAGTTGGCACTTTTCAAACAAAATTGGCATTTGGTCACCCAGGACAAATGGGTGTTGGAAATAATAAATCAAGGCTACAAGTTTTATTTTCACACTTTTCTTCCTTTCAAAGGCATGCCAGATGTACCTCCTCAGCAAAGGCTGGAGGCTCAGGAACAAATTTCCTTGCTTTTACAGATGGGAGCAATTCAGGTGGTACCTCCGTCAGAAGTAGGCCTAGGGTTTTATTCCCGTCTATTCCTAGTGCCAAAGAAAGGAAACACTTGGAGGCCAATTCTGGATTTGTCCATTCTCAATACATACCTAGACATCCCAAAGTTCAAGATGCTAACATTACAGCAACTTCTGCCTATGCTAGGCAAAGATCACTGGATGGTAACTCTGGATCTCAAAGAGGCCTATCTTCACATTCCTATCAGGCTCAGCTGCAGGAGATTCCTGCGATTTCGGGCTGGTACTTCTCATTATCAGTTCTCTGCATTGCCCTTTGGTTTATCTACTGCACCCAGGGTGTTCACAAAGGTTCTGGCTCCTGTAATAGCTTTCTTCAGACTGAGGGGAATACAAATTTATCCTTATCTGGACGATTGCCTGATTCTTGCTCAAGGCAAAGACAAGTTACTTCAACATCTACAGTATGTAATGGCAGTTTTAAGGTGCCTAGGGTATTCTGTGAACGAAATAAAGTCCAGTCTAGTACCCTTTCAGGACATGTGCTTTCTGGGTGTGAGACTGAATACAGCCTCTCAGATGGCTTTTCTGACCCCGGACAAACAAAGAACTCTTCACATATACTTCCAGCAATTATCAGTACTGTCCAGGCTGACTGCAAGGACAGTCCTTCAAGCCTTGGGGTTCATGGCATCTTGCATTCTAGTAATTCCCAATGCCAAACTGCATATGAGGAAGTTACAATGGTATCTCAAAAGTGTATGGACTCAACACTGCCACGATTTGGACACTGTCATTCAGATAATACCTTGCATCCAGAAGGAATTCTTGTGGTGGGCACAGGAATGTCACCTAAACAAGGGGGACTCTCTGTGACCCGACCAGGGGCGAGTCAGATCATAACGACGGATGTCTCAGACCTGGCTTGGGGAGCACACTTCAATGGGAAATGGATTCAAGACACGTGGCCTCCCAGACTACAGCATTTGCATATCAACATGAAGGAGATGTTAGCAGTTCAGTTTGCCCTGATGGCTTTCAAGGGCCTACTTCAACCAGGACAGGTATTGATTCGAACAAACAACACTACAGTCATGTGGTACATCAACAAGCAGGGCGGAACCCATTCTTACCCTCTCTGCAGACAAGCAATGATATTGTGGGAGACTGCTCTGAGTTTGCACATCACTCTTCAAGCACAGTTTCTGCCAGGAGCACAGAACTCCCTAGCAGATGTATTGAGCAGACAAATTGTGGATCCCCACGAGTGGAAATTGGATCCTCAGGTATTCCAACAGTTGACAGTGGCTTGGGGAACTCCAGACATAGATCTGTTCGCTTCTCCTCTAAATTTCCAACTACCAAAATTTTGCACAAAGATGTCTCACCCAAAAGCTTGGAAAGTGGATGCTCTATCTTTCAGTTGGAACAACCTTCACGTCTATGCTTTTCCTCCTCTGCCTCTCCTTCCCAAGGTACTCTTGAAAGTCAGACGGGACAAGCCTTGCATGTTTTTAATAGCACCAGATTGGCCACGTCAACACTGGTATCCTCTGCTGAGGAGTTTAATTCAGGAACCTCCTTGACCTTTGCCACAGCTTCCTCACTTGTTGTCCCAGTCAAGCAGTCATTTGCTCAATGTCAGGGTGCAGTCCCTGCATCTAACGGCCTGGCGTATTCTGTTTTAGAGCCTGTGGGATCTCATCTTCCTCAATCGGTTTTAGATGTCATTTTGGAAGCCAGGCGGCCCAGCACTAGAAAAGTTTATGCTGATAAATGGAGGAGATTTTTTATTTGGAGCACAACAAAGGGCTTTGATGTCTCGGTGCCTAATTTGAGTTTTACACTACAGTACCTTACTGAATTACTAGACAAGGGTTTGTCATTTTCCTCTGTGAAGGTTCATGCTGCAGCCATTTCTGCTCACTATGATTGTGACCCTCCTTTATTTTCTCACCCTTTGTTTAAGCAATTTCTTAGAGGGGCAAAAAATATAAGGCCCCCACGTAGAGCTCCTACTCCTTCCTGGGATCTCAATTTTGTGTTGGAGAAGCTTACTTTGCCTCCTTTTGAACCTGCAGCTACGTCTGAATTGAAGTTTTTGTCTTGGAAGACTGCTTTTTTGTTGGCCATTACTTCTGCTAGGAGGGTATCTGAATTGCAGGCACTCATGGCAGTTGAACCCTTTCTGATATTCCATAAGGATAGAGTTTCTTTGCGTACTAACCCTACTTTTATGCCAAAAGTGATTTCTAATGTGGCCTTGAACCAGTCTATCCATTTGCCTACTTTTTATGCTGATCCCCAAAATAAGGGGGAAAAAGTCTTGCATTCTTTGGATATCCACAGGCAGTTACATTACTATTTGAGCAGAACTAAGGAATTCCGACAGACTCAACAGTTATTTGTTTCTTTTGCTTTGAGTTCACAAGGGAAAGCTGTTTCAAAGCAGACTATTTCAAGGTGGATTGGTCATTGTATTGCTTTTTGTTATTCTCATCATGGGAAGAATGTTCCTGCTGGGATCAGACCTCATTCCACTAGGGCTACTGCCACATCTACTGCTTTTTTGAGGGGTGTAGCTACTAAGGATATTTTGGAAGCAGCTACTTGGAGTTCTGTTCACACTTTTACTAAGCATTACCATCTCCCTCTTTATTCCAAGTCCAGGGCTGGGTTTGCCACTGCAGTCTTACAGGGCATGTTAGCAGCCCCTAATGCTTTTTAGTTTGCCAGCCTCCCTTTTCCTTTGCTTTGGGATTCTACCCACAGGTTATGACTGCAGCAATGTGAGACGAAGAACATAGTACAGTTTTGTACCTACCATAAATGTAGATGTTCGAGGATCCACATTGCTGCAGTCCTATTTTCCCTCCCTCCTTCCCCTCTATGTTTTGGGGTTGTTGTTGTTGTTCCTTTGGGATAATTGTTATTTTCTCCCTGGTGGTTGTTGGACATTTTCTTTTTTGGCTCTGGCCTTTCCTTTTTAAGGCCTTCTGACATCTGGGGCAAGAAAGACTGAGGAAATGGCGTCGGTCATGCGCTTAAGTACTACTACGTACTGACGTCAGCTCCGGGCGACCATGACCGACGCCAGCCTAACTCTTTGGTATTCGGGCCGAACGAGGACAGCGGACTACCCACAGGTTATGAATGCAGCAATGTGGATCCTCGAACATCTACATTTATGGTAGGTACAAAACTGTACTTTAGGCAGCATAGGATGGTGGTTTGTAGGATGACATTGGTGATCAAGAAGAGAAGGAAGAGTGTGAGGTCAGCACCAAGGATCAAATGGCGGAAATTGAAAAAGGGTAATTGTCAGGTGGAATTTAGGGATGAGTTAAGACAGGCACTGGGTGGCAGTGAAGAGTTACCAAACAGCTGGATAACTACTGCAGAGCTAGTAAGAGAGATGGCTAAAAGGTGCTTGGTGTGACATCTGGAAAGAGGAAGGAGGACAAGGAGACCTGGTGGTGGAATGAGGAAGTACAGGGGAGTATACAGAGAAAGACGTTGGCGAAGAAGAAGTGGGATTGTCAGAGAGATGAAGAAAGTAGACAGGAGTATAAGGAGATGTGGTACATGGTAAAGAGAGAGGTGGCGACGTCTAAGGATAAGGCGTATGAAGAGTTGTATGAAAGATTGGACACTAAGGAGGGAGAAAAGGACCTGTACCGATTGGCTAGAAAGAGGGACTGAGCTAGTAAAGATGTGCAGCAGGTAAGGGTGATAAAGGATAATGAGGGAAACGTACTCACAAGCGAGGAGAGTGTGTTGAGCAGATGGAAAGAGTACTTTGAGGGGTTGATGAATGAAGAGAATAAGAGGGAGAGAAGGTTGGATGATGTGCGGCTAGTGAATCATGAAGTGCAGTGGATTAGCAAGGAGGAAGTAAGGATAGCTGTGAAGAGAATGAAGAATGGAAAGCCTGTTGGTCCAGATGACATACCTGTGGAAGCATGGAGGTGTTTAGGTGAAACCGCAGTGGAGTTTTTAACTAGATTGTTTAATGAAATCTTTGAAAGTGAGAGGATGCCTGAGGAATGGAGAAAAAGTGTTTTGGTACCGATTTTTAAGAATAAGGGTGATGTGCAGAGCTGTAGTAACTACAGAGGGATTAAATTGAACAGTCACAGCATGAAGTTATGGGAAAGAGTAGTGGAAGCTAGGTTAAGAAGGGAGGTGATTAGTGATCTAGTATGGTTTCATGCCAGAATAGAGCACTACAGATGCAATGTTTGCTCTGAAATTGTTGATGGAGAAGTACAGAGAAGGTCAGAAGGAGTTGCATTGCGTCTTTGTGGACTTAGAGAAAGCATTTGACATGGTGCCTAGAGAGGAGTTGTGGTATTGTATGAGGAAGTCGAGAGTGTCCGAGAAGTATGTAAGAGTGGTACAGGATATGTACAAGGGTAGTGTGACAGCGGTGAGGTCTGCGGTGGGAGTGACCGATGCGTTTAAGGTGGAGGTAAGATTACATCAAGGATCAGCTCTGAGCCCTTTCTTATTTGCATTGGTAATGGACAGGTTGACAGACGAGATCAGGCAGGAGTCCTTGTGAACTATGATGTTTGCAGGTGACATTGTGATCTGTAGTGAGAGTAGGGAACAGGTGGAGGAGACCCTGGAGAGGTGGAGATATGCTCTAGAGAGAAGAGGAATGAAGGTCAGCAGGACTAAGACAGAATATGTGTGTGTGAATGAGAGGGAGGATAGAGGAATGTTGAGGATGCAGGGAGTAGAGGTGGCAAAGGTGGATGAGTTTAAATACTTGGGATCAGCAGTTCAGAGTAATGGTGAGTGTGGAAGAGAGGTGAAGAAGAGAGTACAGGCAGGATGGAGTGGGTGGAGAAGAGTGTCAGGAGTGACGTGTGACAGACTAGTACCAGTAAGAGTGAAAGGGAAGGTCTACAAGAGGGTAGTGAGACCAGCTATGTTATATGGGTTGGAGACGGTGGCATTGACAACAAGGCAGGAGTCAGAGCTGGATGTGGCAGAGTTAAAGATGTTAAGATTTGCACTGGGTGTGGAAAGGAAAGACAGGATTAGGAATAAGTATATTAGAGGATCAGCCCAGGTTGGAAGGTTTGGAGACAAAGCCAGAGAGGCAAGATTATGTTGGTTTGGACATGTGCTGAGGAGGGATGCAGAGTATATTGGGAAAAAGATGCTAAGGATGAAGCTGCCAGGTAACAGGAAAAGAGGAAGGCCTAAGATAAAGTTTATGGCACAGGAAAAAATTTTCTTGGGTGGCAAAAGCCAGGATACCTATTTGGCTGGGCTTGTATAGGCCCCAAGGCCAGTAGCCTAGTACCTACCTATGGATGTGGTGAGAGAGGACATGCAGGTGGTTGATGTGACAGAGCAAGATGCAGACAGGAAGAAATGGAAATAGATGATCCACTGTGGCGACCCCTAATGGGAGCAGTCGAAAGCAGAAGTAGTAGTAGTAAGCATAGCACTGTTTACAGCAGAGTAGCAAATACTCCAGTAAGCATTTGTAAGCATATTATATATATAACAATGAATTTGATGTCGTTTTTATTCATTCCTCAACTGATGGGTCATGGGTCTGACCTCAGATCCTACTCAGCCTCTTCTGCCAGATTCTTGGATCCAACGCTCTCGAGATACTGCATTTACCCTTAATGCCCTGCCTGCCTAACATAACTCAGATTACATTTGCCTCCACTTTGCTAAAGACATTGATCATTTCTTTCTCAGGTTATTGGTGATCTTTGGTTGAATTAGTGAGTTTATCCTAAATGTTTTTTCATTATCTACTAGCTTTTCCTAATTCTGGCACCATACTCCAGATAATTCTGTATTTTTCTTTAGTACCTTCGCTGGTACCTTGCTTTCCTTCTTTCTTACTTCTACCCTTTTTTGGGTATTTCTTCTCTACTATTCTTGGTAGCCTTTCCCTTTCTTATAGGTTCATAGGTGTTTACTAGGCTAATGACCACAGGGGCCTTTTTAAGCCTAGCCATGCATCCCAAATCTCTGATAAGTTCTGAAACCCTTGTAAGTGTAAGCAGGGACTTGGGAGATGAAACATTTACAAGCTAGGGTCTGGGAGATGAACAATTTAGAGATTGCCTGTGTCCATTAGAGACATAGGTGCCAAACCAGGGATGAATTTCCTGTTCCCCATCCAATTGTCCAAGTTTCACTTGAATTGGGTTAGGGAGGAACTCTGCTTCACATGGATGGGCAGCCTGTTCCAGAGGTGGGGTAATCTCTGGGATGCATACCTATCTCTTCAGCAGGTCCTGTTTATATCACAGGCAATGTTTAAGTCTTTAGAAGAGGTAATTCTGGTGCTGTTTGTTTTGCAGATATGCAGGAGGTCTCTCAGAGTGGGGTATGACAATGCCCTGTATGTCAGGCATAGATCTCCCCTCAAAAGCCTGTAGGAGACAGAATACAGGGATAGAGCCTTGAAGCGGTCTGCATAGGACATTTTACTTAAGTCCTGTATTCTTTTAGTGAAGAACCTCTGTGGGCATTTCAGTTGTTGGATTTACATAGTTAGGTACATACCAGAGGGGGCATTGTACTCAATGATAGGTCTGATGAATGCCGAATACAATGGAACAATGACTTCCTTGGAGTTAGATGCCCTATCTTTGTTGAGCAACACAGAATGATTTCCTCACTACTCGAGATACGTGATGGTCAAAGGCTAGATTACTATCTGTGTGTGTCTTTAAGTCCCTGATTACTGGGTCAGCTCTAAGGGGTGTGTTGTCAATATGATAGTTACCAGGGGTGGATGACTTCCCGAAGGATACCATTATGCATTTCTTGGCATTTAGTTTTAGTTCATGGCTCTGACACCAGCTGTTTATTAGTGTCAGCTCTTCCTGGAGAGCATTTGTGTCAGTGTGGGATTCAATGGCAGCTCCAAATTTGCCCTAAACCAAAAAAATGTTATAGTAGTATTGCTTTCTGCTGTTGTAGCTATGCTTTTTTTCACTTAGACTAGTATGGCCAATAAACTTACTGGATTTAAAAAATGCATCACCTGTGAGCATAAAATCTCTAACCTGGATGCCCACAGAGAATGTGTATACTGCTTGGGTGCTGACTATTTAGAGGCAGACTGTACAATGTGCTGGTTTCAGTTCCAGGACACTTACAGACAGGAGAAATAAACTTGTGTTGAAAGGTCTTCTACAGTCCACTACTACTACTAATTCTGCTTCGGCTGGGGCTCACACCTCATGTAGTCAGACAAAGGGAAGCCCAACTGTGGTCATAAAGTTACAGACTCCGGTAAGAGATCTCTGCATCCCACTTCTACCTTGGCTCCTTCTTTGGAGCTACCTGTGAAATTATCAAAAATGTCAGATCCAACCACTTTGGATCTTTCTGCTCTGAAATCTAAATGGCCTTGGATCTGATCACCTCTTACCCTACCAGATCCAATAACATTTCAGCTCCCTTCACCTTTCTTAGAGGTTTCTCCCTGGAAACATTCTAGACCTCAAAGTACAATTTCCTGTCTAAGGTCTCCCAGGAGTTTATCAGAGGCTGAAGTGGACAGGATGATGAGGAAATTCCTTAGAGCTCAGATCCAGATGGAGGTACTCCCAGCTCTGTCTCCTATCGTTTCCATGATCCTACCTGTGACTGCTTCCCCTTCAGTTTCACATTCCCTGCTCTGATGTGCTCTTTCAGAGCCGTCAGATCTGAGATCCCCAGTGGTGTCCTTTTTAGATCTGAAGATAGTTCATTCTTTGAGCTTTTTGGAAATGGAGGAATCTTGGAGCCAAATCATTGGCATTGGATCTGGGGGTCCAGAGTAAACTCCAGAGTTATCAAAGCCATCCCTGCTCCTCAGAGCCTCAGAGTTGGACAGATCGGGTCCTATTCCATCCTCAGGTGTAGTGCTTGCAGGGTTACAGGGCTGTTGGTTCTGGAGATGTCAGCTCCACTGCTGTCAACTTTGGTCTCCCCCAAATGCTCTAACTTTGAGATCATGGAGAGGGCCTTCTCTTTTCCTATAGAAAGGACATTCCTTCCCCCCTCAGATCAGACAGATTAACTTCCTTAGATTCTTTGCTGTGAGCCTCGATCTTCCATTCCACTGGGACAGCCAGCCCGTTCGAGTCTCCAGTCTGTCCTTCAAGATTCCAGTGTATCTTCTGATACCTCACCACTTCATCCCACTGATGAGGTCCCTCAAAAGAGAACATGTAGAAGGAGACACTTAGATTCCCCTCAAGAATCTGTCATGGAGGACACTGATTAAGATGAAGGGGAAGGGTCCCCCAGATCCCCATCTGAAGACATCTCATTTGGAGACATTCTTGAGTACTTGAAACAAAAAGATGGTTAGATGCCCCTTCCCAAGAGGAGTCGGTGTTCCTGGAGGCTTTTAGATCTGGCCCAGCTATGTCTTGTGTGACCCCCCCCCCACCCCCACCCACAGCTGATGAACTTATAGATCTTGTTTCTTGCAGGACTTGGAAGGAACTGGATAATGTGGAGCCCATCTCTAAGCACCCAGATACATTTTTATCCCCTCTCAAGAACAGGACATACTGGTGCAAAGGGGTCCATCCTTCTAACAGGGAGTCCAGGGCCTTGAACAGATTTGATAATCGCATTTATGCTTCAGCAACCTTTGCTCTGCAGTCATTGAATTATCTTAGATGTTTTACAAGATTGTAAAGAGATTTGACTAAAGAGCTGTCCTAATCTCTTTCTGGGTCCTTGTCTGCCGAGGACCAAAATAGTTTCCTTGTGACTGTCCACCCTTCAATCGATATCTAACACGTCACGTCCATGAGACTGATATCTGTTGCAGCAAGAAGGTACACTGATGGACGTCTGGTTCAGGCATAGCTGTTAGGAGGCATGCCTGGATGAGTCTCTGTGACTTTATGGAGCCCTTTAAGTCTTCATTCATCAGTGCTTTGTTTGATGGATCTTCCTTATTTGGCCCTAAAGTGAGACATGTTCTCCAGATGTGAGCAAGAAGGAAAGACCCTGTCTGCCATAGAGATACATTTTTCTACCCCTCAAAGATCCTTTTCCAGGAATCAACAAGGAGGTAAAAATATATGGTTCCATAAATTCCAGAGTTCTTTCCAGGACTCACAAGAAGATAAGAGTTCCCCCCATTGTCACTAGATGAACTAACGGAAGATGCCGCCCAAGGGGCAGAGGTGGCCCACAAAACCAGGGTTTCCGAGATTCCTTCTTCGACAAGCCCTATCAATGCTGTTGAAGGACTGCCTGCCTGTTGTTCTGTGGAGGCAGTCTAGGGGCATTTGTCTCTGCACCAAAGAGCCTGTCTGTCCATAACAAAAGATACTTGGGTGCAGAGAACTTTATCTAGAGGCTATATCATACCATTTTTCCAAATACTCCTTACAAGAATGAAAACAGTCCTCTATGTTCCTCCCAGTCATAGTGAAGCAGCAGCTTTAGAGATAGAAAAGCTGCTAGAAAAAGTGTCATCCAGAAGGTCCCCCCAGACCCGGATCCTGGACCTACTCAAGATTCTTAGTAGTGCCAAAGCAGACAGAAGTTGAGACCCATTCTGAATCTCAGCATACTAAACCAGTTTCTGCAATATTCAAGATTCCAGATGGTCACGGTTCAGTCCATTTTTCCTTTAATGTGAAAGAACAGTTGAATGTGCTCGATAGATCTTCAGGATGCATACTGTCACATCAAAATGAACAGGTGCTCCAGAAGATGTCTGCGCTTCCGGCTAGGAGACGGTCATTATCAGTTCAGAGCATTGCCCTTTGTTCTCACCACAGCCCCTAGGATGTTCACCAAATGTTTGGTGGTGGCAACAGCTCACTTGAGACCGCAGGGATTACGAGTGTTTCCATACCTAGATGACTGGCTTCTAACTACCCCAACCAGAAATCTACTCTTACAGGCAAGGGGCTACTTGCTCCAGTTGTGTCTTCATCTAGGCATTGCAGTCAATTACAGCAAATCACAATTCACATCTGCATAGTGACTGGAGTTTGTAGGTGCTCGTCTGGACAATGTCAGTTAGATAGCCTCTCTTCCTCCAACTCAAATACAGATGCTCAGATCCCAGGTCAAGAAGGTAATATTGCATTCTTCTCTTCCAGCTCAACTAGTCTTACAATCTTTTGGATCCATGGCAACAGCTATAAGCCTAGTCCCTTTAACCAGGTTTCATATTTGAATTCTGCAATGGAACCTGTTGTTTTGTGATCCGTTCTTCAGCAGCCCTTAACTGCCCCAGTCAAGATCACACAAGCTTGCAAAAGATATCTATTTTGGTGGCTTTACTCAAAGGAAGTATGAGAAGACTATCCATTTGTTGTTCCCCTGTCCATGGCTATGATGACCACTTATGCCTCTCTACTGGGGTGGGAGGTGGGCACTACTTGGGAAGGACAGTCCAAGGTACGTGGTCTGGAGAAGAGGCCAAGATGCATATCCATGTTCTGGAAATGCAGTCCTCTTAGCTTTGCAGGTGTTTCAAGACGTTCTCCCTTCCTGGATGATTGCAATTCAGATGGACAAATGTGTCAGTAGTCTGGTACACCAACAAACAGGGAGGAACCAAATCATATCCACTATGTTGAGAGGCAATGCGAGTGTGGCAGTGAGCAATCTCTTCCTGTTGCTTTCTAATAACGCACATATCAGGGAAAGCCAATGTGATTGCAGACAAACTCAGCAGGTCCAATCTGATGCCTCATGAGTGGTGTCTCAGTTTCAAAGTCGAGGAGAGAATTTTCTATCTGTGGGGCCAGCCACGCTGCAGCTATTCACTTCTCCCCAAAACAACAAGCGCAGCAGTCTCAGTGCTCTGATCCCTCCAACAGGGGAGTCACTGGGGGATACTGTGGTCGATGATTGGCCCTCCAATCTTCTCTGTGCTTACCCACCATTAATTCTTATTCCAGAATTTCTACAGAAAGCATAACGTTTGAAGAGCACAGTTATCTTCATTGAACCCTATTGGCCTTGTTAGGTTTGGTTTCCCTTCCTCTGGCCTCACCTTCTACATCTTCCCTGGATACTAGATCCCCATCCAGACCTCTTGACTCACCAGAGAGATATGACTCATCTCAACATTACAGGCTTCAAACTGACCGCATGATTTCTCCAGTTCATCTAATTGCTATGCAGTCCCAGGCTCTCCTCCCAGGTCCATCATGGTTTATCTTCTCAAAAAGCATCTACTAGAAAGATTTACCGAAGCAAATGAAAGAGATTTGTACTCTGGTCCCTTAACAGGGATCTGGACCCCCTTGCAGCCCGTGTATCAGCTGTACTTGATTTTTTAGCTTCGATGTTCATTGAAGGGGCTTGCTTTTCTACTTTAAGGTCCAGCTGGCTGACATTTCAAATTTCTACCTAGGTGAAAATAATTCTACATTAGCTTCTTCAAATTTATGTAAAGCCTTTCTCAAAGGAGCTTTTTTACTTGACCTCCACTAAAGGATCCTACTCCTCCTTGGGATTTAACCATCGTGCTTCAATCTCCCGCTGAACCCTCACCCAGATCAGATCTAACATTTATGTCCTGGAAAGCCATTTTTCTAGTTTCTATCACATCTGCTAGACAAGCATCCGAACTCCAGGTTTTGGTGTCCAAGCCTCCTTACTTGGTTTTCCACAAGCAGACTCTGCAGACTAACCCATATTTTTTGCCTAAGGTAGCTTCTGATTCCAACATTAACCAGGTTATTAACCTCCCAGTTTTATTTCCAAGTTTCTCAAATAAAGGAGAGAACATGCCTCATCTTTTCGATGTGCATAGACAACTTTGTTTTTTTTCTTTATAGATCCATAGATTTCCGTAAGATTGATCAGTTATTTATGTCCTTCTCACCTAACAAATTGGGCAAGTCAGTTTCCAAGTCACACTGACCAAATGGTTAACCAGTTGTATCTCCTTTGTCTTTACTGGTGAGGATTATCCTTGCCTTAGCATCATCAAACTCATTCAATGAGGTCTATGGCAGTCTTCTCAGTTTTTTGGTCAATGGCTTCCATACATGATGCGCAGCAGCCACTTGGTCCAGTGTTTGTACTGTTATTATTCATTACAAACTAGATTTGATTTTTAGAAACAGAGCTGCCTTTGGCTCGGGGGTATTCTGGAATATCCTCCCATGTGGTCTACCCAGCGTTCATGTAGCTGGGAATTCTGTCCCATGAGTTGAAGAATGAACGAAAATGACAACATTAGATAAAAAATGTATGTACTCACAGTAATGTTACATCTGTGTTGTCCATTTTCATTCTTCCTCAACTTCCCGTCCTCCTAACCTCCATTCCTTTGCTCCTGGAGAGGCCTAAGAGTACCGTTATGGAACCGCTGTTCCTTGTTTGAGCTCCAACTCTTTTTCAAATTCTGAACCTTTTTGAGTTCTCTTAAGGCACTATTCACTGTGTTCTAGGGGCAGCAAACCCAATTTGAGGTATGTTAGGTGGGCAGGGCATTATAGGTAAAGAGAGGAGCTCGAGAGTTTTGGATCCGAGGATCTGGTAGAAACAGCTGAGAAAAAATGAAAATGGACAACACAGATGTAACATTATGGTGAGTACATAACTTTTTTATATAACAATGTTGCGTATGCTATATGTACAATATGAACAATATAGTATCTGTACAACAATGCTAGGTTAGTGCTTATGAAGAAGTAGAGCATCTTCAGCCCTTCCACTACTGTCACAAGTGGAAAATGGGTCATAACATCAAATTGCTGCTTTGGAAATTTATAAAATTATTATTATTGGTATTATTATTATTATTATTATTATTATTATTAAAAGAACTACTCTGAAAGTTACAAACATATAATGTTGATAATGGCATTAAATGTTAAATTGTATAGACATGTATAAGCCTTAATTAATATCAGGTGATGCACTGAAAAATATTTACTACTCTGGAAGGTTTACAAAAAGACAGCAGGAGATGGCATCAGACATTTACAGTGTGGGAGTAGAACTAAGAACGTAAAATAACATGAGAGTTTGCTGGATTGCTTGCTCAGAATGTAGACCTCAGATATTTTGAATTTGTGTACATGATTCTAAATTCAGTAGAACAGCATGGACAAGTGCTGCAGCACTACAACTGTAGCATAACATATGAGAGGAATGCTTGATCAGCAAACAATAGGGTTGCCAGCTGTCCGTTTTTTGACTGGACTGTCCGGTTTTCTGACAAAATGCCCGGTTACAAATTTCATACAAAACCAGACACGTGAAGTCCAGGTTTTGTGCCACTGTAATAATGAGCAATTCTAATTAACGGCATAGCTATTTACCTGAAAATGAAAAAAGGCCTGCAGGACAGGTAGGGATCAAGGAAAAACAAAAAAGATGTTGCCTGTAATGTTGCAGTATACTCCGTACAGCTTATCACACCACTCCGGTGCTTATAGAGGTTTTACGTACCACCCGCCACTGCCGCCCCCCCGTTGTACGAGGCGAATATCTCCATTTTTGGAGATTGTTGGGAATCTCGCCATCCCATTGGCTTACTGGTTCACTACTCAGGTTCACGTGTAATGGAGCAGGTGGCTAAGGTGATGCTGACCAGTAGCTATTGTAGAGATGAGTGAGGTATTTCAGGTCACAAAACGTAATTTTAGAGTGAAGGAATAATCAAAGGTTAGGTGTTCTATACTGACACTGAGTTTAGGTAAAGTAAAGTAAAGTGATAACACGTATGTATTGTTTGTATTACAGAGGTTAGCACAGTACTTGAGTGTTAAAAGGTGTGTGGTGTATAATAAATGTAAGGGTGAAGGTGTGCAGCTAAAGATATTATTGCTCTATTGTATATATGTATGCGAAAGATTGTGTAGTTCCTATGTTCTTTGGAAATGTAACATTTTGTTTATTTATTGGGGGAGCGATTAATAATGGTAACTATGCAATAGTGTAGGTTAAAGTAGTGACCATACCCATCTGGTGCCTCAAAATTGATAGAAATAAGTATTTCAGCACCACTGAACTGCATTTATTTACCCATTGTCTGTGTGCGTGTTAGATTTGTCTTGCAAGTTATTATGAAGCAATTTACTAAAGATGTTAGTGGTATTTTTTAAAGCCAGTATTTGTCGGAGTCGCAGTTGTGTTCTTCTGAAAAAAAAACTAAAACATGATAAATTTCATGAGATTTTAAAAAGTACAAATATTTCCTAATGTTTCTTTAATAATTACATAAATCAATTATTTTGTATTTGAAACTCATAATAAATGCTATAAGAAGTAGCATAACCAACTTAAATACTACACGCATAAACTTTTATTTTGGCAAAAAAGTGAAGTTTTGTCCTTTGCATTGGCCGTGGGTGTATTTTGTTACTGCAAAATTTCACATTTTAACAAAAAAGTCTTACTTTAGGCATTTGAAAAAGTGGCATCCCTCAAACGAGCAAGGTGAAGTGTATTTTTACCTATCGTGCAGTAGGTGGAGCAGGTGTTTCTTTGGAAAGAAATAAATTTGAGCCTTAGAAACCCAAAAAAAATAATTGAAATGAAAGGTGATTTGTAGTTCTTACCAACCAGTACTTGGATAAGATTAAGGTATGTTTACACTGGATTATAATATGCAACACTTTGCGCCATTCTCCACTATCAGTATAACTGAAAATAGTGCATTTTTTGCTTTAAGAATGAAAACCAGCCAATCATAAAAGAAAACTTTCCATATCTGAGTAGTGAAAAAAGTAAATTTTAACTTGGAGCATTTAAAACAGAAAGCAACAAATTTCTCAAAACAAAATTTACACACAACATAGAAAAGTTCACGTTCAACTTTGAGTAAGTTCATATTTATTTGATAACTTCTTTGTAATCCTTTCTAGTTGGTGATTTTTTTTCCCCTTTAACTTTGGAGACCCCCCCCCCATATGCATTTAATGCATGATTATGTAGGGAAAAATCTTGTGAAGGAAATCTGTTGTACTCGTGTATTTTGGTGTGTGTGTGTGTGTGTGTGTGGGGGGGAAAATGTACCATCTGGTACTGAGTGTTAATGATGAAGTAAGGATAACATTGCTTACTGTGCCCCTATTCTCAATACACCAATAGGAGTAGATTATTCACCATACTGCTCTGCAGGCATCTGGAACAGAAAAAGAGGGCGTTCCCATCAGCTGATGTCATGGTGATGTCACAAATGGGTGGAGCATGGATGGGAGAGGGGGTGGGAATGGGTGGAGTTATGGGTGATGCAAGGGGTGTGACCTTAGTCTGGTTTTAGCCACAAAGAAAGCTGGCAACCCTAGAAACAATGTCAAACACATCCAAACAATAGTACTTGAAGAATAAGGTAATTAGCAGATTGTTGTACTACAGTAGTGAATGTGTCTTTTCAGAAGCAGCCAAACATAAGTGGGAATAAATATGCAAAAATTACCAGCATATAGTAAAAACCTAGGTTCCTGCACAGGCCTGCTTCAGCTGCATTCTACAGCTTAATATAACATGCAGTCATACATGTGGATGTGTATTGCACTTAAATTCTTTATTTACAACTGACGTCAGGCTTATATTTGATAAACAAAATGCACTTTGAATGTTAAAAATGTCATTTACAAAGCATGTGCACTCCTCCTGGATGAGTCCATGGGGAATCTTTTGTATTCTAAGAGTCAAAATGGAGGAGATCTCACAAGAAGTGTTTTGAGGAGCACAAAGCATTCTTAAAAGGTTCAGAATCAAAATGAAGTCAAGAGGAGACTTGCTAAGAGTGTTGTGGAACTGTGTTTACATTTATACTGGCAAAAAGAATAGCAAAGGTGTTGCCAAAACTGGTGGATGTAGATCAGTGTGTTTTTGTGGAGGGGAGCCAGGTGTATGACAGCATTAAAGATCTTGTCTAAAGGCACAAAACACATTTTTCTTTTCACACAAAAAAGTGATCTGAAGTAGTTTACTTCATTTGATCTTCAACCCGTGGGTTTCGGATCCACATCGGATCTGACACGGCCGCATTTTCCAGCTATGGATCTGAGCTCCAATCTCCTCCCCATCTCCCTTCAGATCTCATTTGCTGCCATCATAGTTACAAGCATGGTTTCGAGCTCCAGTGTAGTAGGTGACGTAAGTATGTGTAAATCTTTAATTTTCTGTTCTGTTTTCTTCCTTATATCTTTTATTTCCTCCCCGCATGTGTGTCGGACAAAAAAAAAAAAAAAAAAGCTTTCTTCTCTTTCTTACTTTCTCTATAGAGAGTGTGAATGTGTTTCGGCCTGGTACGGGGATGTGGCAGAAGCCCCTAAGGCAGGCTTTAGAAAATGCACCAAGTGTGGCCATAAGCTATATCCAGCAGATGGCCACACGCTGTGTGGTTTGTTTGGGTGCAGACCACCTTAAGTCCCCCTGTCCTATTTGCGCTGGCTTCAACCCCAGAGCACTTAAGGACAGGTGGGACAAGCTTATCTTGAAAGGTCTGCTTCCCTCTTCAGGAACTACAGTTTCTTCTTCCCCTGCAGGGGGAGCATCGGCTGCTGTATCTTCCTCTTCCCCAGCCTCTGGGACTCAAACTCCCTTCAAGAGGTCTGGGGAAGGGGACAGGTCTAAAAATGACCAGTCTAGCAGGTGGTCCTCCGACTGCTCATTGCAGGCAGGTCTGCCACCCAAAGTTAGGTCTCCAACTAGGCCTGGGTCTCCTCGGTTACATTCACCTAGGTTTCCCTCCTGAACCCGAGGAAACAATTAGCCAGTCCCCAGCTAGGTCTTTCCACCACAGACACTCCCGACTGGTTTTGGTGAGGTCCTCTCGCTCCACCCAGAGTCTCATCAAAGCGGAGATGGACAAGATGATACAGAGGTTTGTCTGCTCTCAGATCCAGATGGGGGTCTTGCCAGCACCCTCTCCCTCTAGAGGGGGCTCCTTGCAACCTTTTTTCTGGCCAATAACTGCTTCTCCGATCCAACTGGTGGTTTCGGAGTTTATGGGTCCGAGGACCCTCAGGGTTGAGGGGTCGGCGCTAGTGGTACCATGTACCTTGATGCCGGCTGTCGCCTTGAGCTTGTCGGACCAAACGGGTTCAGATCCGAGCTCTCTGAGCAGTAGCCTTGGGGTCGGATCTGAGGGGGTACTCTCTGCTCTGAGTGGCTCGGAGCGGAGCATCCCATTCAGCATCTCGCCTCCGACTCCCATGTTGGGTCGGGGATGGCCCCCGTTAGTACTTCCCAGGAAGTTCATTCTCCCTCAGCATTTGACGTGGTGGAGAGGGTTCTCGCGGGGTCGAGGCCTCTGACTCCATCCAGACCTCCTCGGCTCTGAGTGCGGTTCTGACTGTCTTACCATCCCAGGGACAGCCTGTGATCCCTATGCCCCAGGAAGTTCTGGTGTTGGAACAGCAAGAGGTTTGTAAATCTTCCCCAGAGGCACCCCCAAGGAGGTGCCTTGCAAATTAACTTGTAAGAGGAGACACTTGTACTCTACCTTTCTATTTTCCAGGATTGCTTATTTTCAAGCGCTGCACAGAGTGTGGCCATAAGCTATCCCCAGAGGATGGCCACGCTCTGTGTTTTGTGCTTGGGTGTGGCCCACCTGAGTGTGGAGTGCAGTATTTGTGTGAGCTTCAACCCCCATGCCCTAAAGGATAGGAAGGCCAAGTTCACCCTCAAAGGTCTTCTTCCTCCTTTGGTCACAGCGGCCACCTCTCCCTCCTCTCTTTTTCTGGCTTCTCCTCCCTCCCAGGCTGGGACTCAACCTCCTGTACCAAAGCCTGTGGTAGTGGAGCAGAAGAGAGGTAGAGTCGAAGACAGGAAAAGAGGAAGGGGTCCCTGGACCTCGCTTCGAGTAAGACACCACGGACCCGTGACTCCCCTCGGCTCCGATCTCCGTGGTTCTCCCAGGAGCCGGAGGAGACACGTCCAGCCTCCTGCCAGGTCGGAGTCCACCCGCTCCTTGTCAGATATGGATCTGGATAAGATGATGAGATGCCTTATCCATAAACAGATCCAGATGGGGGTCTTGCCAGCCCCCCCTCCCTCTGGAGGTGGGAGCTCGCTTCATTTCTTTCTACCCATTTCTCCTTCTCTGTTCTGACCTTCTGCTTTGGAGTACTCTGATCCGAGGTTGGCTTTGGTCAGGGGGTCGGCACCGACAGTACCTACTTCCTCAATGCCGACAGCTGCCTGGAGCATTTTGGATCTGAGCTGCTCTCAGAGCCAGAGCTTGGGTGTCTGATCCAAGGGAGTGGAACCTTTTTCATTGGCTCTGACTTTGTCGGGCCAGGTTCCCTCCCTCAGAGCTCCATCCACCTCGGGCCTGGCTCCGATTCTTGCATCAGACCCGGGGAGACCGACCTTATTGGTTTCTCAGGAGGTTCGCTCTCCTTCAGCATTCGATGTGGTAGAAAGGGTTCTCTCCATCAGATAAAGACCACTGACCACCTCCTCGGCTCTGTCTATGGTCCCCATCATCTTACCAGAGGGAAAGCCTGTGCTCGAAGAGCCCTAGATGGTTCCCTCGAGGAACAAATGGCTTGCAAGTACCCCCCCCCCCGGAGAGCCCCACCGGAGATGTGCCTCGCAAGCATACTTGCAAGAGGAGGCACTTGGACTCCCCCGAGTCCATCACCAAGGACACGGACTTAGATGACGGAGAGGGTTCCCCAAGGTCACCTCCTGAGGATGTCTCCTTTGGAGACATCATGGAGATCCTGCACCAGCGGGGAGGTTGGTCTGCCCCCAAACTTTCTTCTGATGAGTCTGTGTTCCTGGAGGCTTTTGGCACAGGCCCATCTACTTCCTGGGTGTCCCCTGCCATGGATCCTTTGGTGGATTTGGTCACCTCGCGAGCATGGAAGGAACCGGACACCATGGAACCTATCCCGAAGTGACCTGATAAAATCCTAAGCCCCTCCCCCCATAGATAGGCCATCTTGGAATAAGGGTTCCCCCGTGGATGCCATGGTGGTAGCAGCAGCCACTAGGAAGAACTTGCCCAGGAGTGTTCCTCGGTCCATCCTCCTGACCGAAAGTCATGGATGATGGACCGCCTAGGGAAGCAGGTGTACGCTTCAGCTGCCTTTTCAATTAGGGCGCTGAATTACTTGGCCCATGTCACCAGACTCCAGTGTGACCTAGTAAAGGAGCTGGAGTAGTCTCCTCCCAAGTCCATGCATCAGGAGGACAAGGCTTCGTTCTCCGCGAGGATGGCCACTTTAAAAGCAGTATCTAACACGTCCATGCGACTCCTCTTGCATGCTATGGAAGGAGCAGCTAGGGTGGCTGGGTCTGGCATGTCCATGAGGTGTAACGTCTGGCTCAGGTTTTGTCAGTTTTCCAAACCCTTCAAGGCATCATTTGCCAATGCACCTTATGACAGCTCTACACTCTTCAGCAAGACCGTTAAGGAGACATTAGTCCAGAGTGAGAAGGACAGGAAGACACTGTCTGCTGCCGGGATCTCCTCTTCTAACCCTCAAATGTCCTTTTCCCCGAACCAGAGAGGACAAAAGAAGATGTGGTTCCGAAAGTCACAGTATTCCCAGGACACTCAGAGCTCTTCTTCCCCCAGAGGCAGAGTGGGACAGAATGGACCCTGGCTCAGAGGCAGAGGGGGGGGTCCGCGGAACTTCGGGTCTCAAGAACCTTTCTCGGACAGACCTGGGCAGCAACCCTGAGGGGTTGACCGACTGCTGTACTCTGGAGGCATTCGTGGAACAATTGTCCTTGCACCCAGCGGCATGGGAGTCCATAACAACGGACTGTTGTGTGCTTCAAATCATATCCAGAGGATACTCTGTCCCCTTCATGGGTTCCCCCATATCTCCCAGACATCTCCCGGATGTACCACCCATGCAAAGGGAGGCAGCAGCACAGGAAATTTCCAAGCTGCTAGGAAAACGAGCCATGGAATCCATCCCCCCAGATCAGTCCAGATCGGGCTTCTACTCCAGGTTCCTTTTTATGCCAAAGAAAACAAGGGACCTAAGGCCCATTCTGGACCACTCTACCCTGAACCTGTCAGTTGCCAAAGAGAAGTTCCGGATGGTCACGTTACAGTCCATCATGCTGTATCTGCAAGAAAGCGACTGGATGTGCTCGTTAGACCTCCAGGATGCTTACTATCACATAAAAATGCACAGAAGCTCCAGGAGGTTCCTCCACTTCTGGCTAGGAGTCAATCAGTCAATCATTGCCAATTTCGAGCCCTACCCTGTGGTCTCACCACAGCCCTTGGGGTCTTTAGCAAAGTGATGGTGGTTGTAGCGGCTCACCTAAGGCTTCAAGGGGATTCAGGTCTATCCGTACCTGGACGATTGGCTCCTCACTGCTCCTACCAGGCGTCTTCTTTCCCAAACCAGGGATTATTTCCTGACACTTGCCCTGCATTTGGGAATCACAATCAACACATCCAAATCTCTCCTAGATCCTGTACAGGTGATAGACTACATTGGTGCCAGGATAGATGCTCTTCAATTCAAAATATTCCTGACCTCGGAGAGAGTTCAAAACCTGAGGATGCATGTCTCCCTGATCTACCGTTTTCATCTTCCAATGGTGGAGTCGGTGTTGATGGCTCTAGGCTCAATTACAGCAACCATAACCCTTCTCCCGTGTGCTCGGTTACATATGAGGATTCAGCAGTGGACTCTAGCTGTTCAGTGGTCCCTGTTGGAACTGTCATTGACATAACCAGTTCAACTCACTCGAGTCTGTCGGTCATCCCTCATATGGTGGATGATCTCTCCGGACATTTTGGAGGGACAACCCTTTGTTCCAGCCCTGGCCCAAACCACAGTGACCACAGATGCCTCCCAACTCAGGGGGTGCATTGTTCAGGCAGGACAGTCCAAGGCCTGTGGTCCCCCACAGAGACCAGCTTGCATATAAATGTCCTAGAGATGAGGGCGGTCCTTCTAGAGTTGCAGGCCCTTCATGCCTTTCTTCCTCTGGGAACGATTGCAATTCAGTCAGACAACATGTCAGTGGTGTGGTATATCAACAAACAGGGAGGGACCAGATCTTACCCACTTTGTTGCGAAGCCATGAGAGTGTGGGAATGGGCGATCTCCACCGGTCACTTTCTCATCGCAACGTACATTCTGGGATGGTCCAACATCCTAGCGGACAGCCTAAGTCGGACCATTCTGATGCCTTATGAGTGGTCTCTGAATCTGTCAGTAGCGGAACAGATCTTCAGCGAGTGGAGTCAATCTTGCTGCGATCTCTTCACATCTCCTTCCAACGTGAAGTGCAGCAAGTTTTTCGCTCTGAATCCCCTGCCGGGGGATTCCCCCAGAGTTGCTGTAGTTCATGCTTGGCCTCCCGGTCTTCTGTATGCTTACCTGCCTGTACCTCTCATTCCGAGGTTTCTACAGAAAGCTTGCCGACTGGGGAGTAAAGTGATCCTCACTGCCCCATTCTGGCCTCACTAGGTATGGTTTCCCTTCCTTTGGTCTCACCTTCTGGCTCCACCTTGAATCCTAAATCCCATTCAGGATTTAATTTCACACCCCTTGGGGGTGCCTCATCCGAGTCTGGACAGCCTGAAGCTCACAGCTTGGCTGCTCCAGTTCCTGTGATTGCTAGGACTCCCGGACTATCCTCCTCAGTTAGATCTATTTTGGTAGCTGCTCATATGTCTTTGACCAGGAAGATTTAGCGCAGCAAGTGGAAACGTTTTTCTTTCTGGGCCTCTGAAAGGAATTTAGACCCTTTCATTGCTCCTATTTCCGCCATTCTTGATTTTCTAGCTGATATTTTTCAAAACGGAGCTAGTTCTTCTACTGTCAAAGTTCAGTTGGCTGCCATTTCCATGTGGGTGAGAATTCTGCCTCCTTAGCCTCATCCAGACTGTGTAAAGCCTTTATCAAAGGCACCTTTTTTGTTACGCCCCCCCCCCCGGTCAAAGATCCTGTTCCCCCGTGGGACCTTACAATGGTCCTTCAAGTTTGGTCACTCCAACTTTGGAGCCTGCCGTGATTGCAGATCTAAAATTTTTATCTTGGAAAACAGCTTTTCTGGTGGCTATTACCTCTGCAAAAAAAGTTTCAAAATTACAGACCTTGTCCATCAAAATTCCATACATGATGTTTCTCAAAGATAGGGTTTCCCTTCGAACCAATCCATCCTTTCTTCCTATGGTGGCATCACCAGTCAATATCAGTCAGACTATCAGTTTGCCTGTGTTTTTTCCTAACTTTACGAACAAGATGGAATATAAACTCCACATGTTGGATGTTCATAGACAGTTACAATTCTAGTTACACAGGACAAAAAATTTTCGTAAATCTGATCAATTGTTTGTATCCTTCTATAAACCCTTTTTGGGGAAACCTAATATAGCTAGATGGTTTTCTTCATGCATCCTGCAGGTCTATAAGGACAGAGGCATGTCTCCTCCAGGTCAGGTGACAGCTCATTCCACTAGGTCCATGGCTATTTCTGCGGTCTTTTGGTCTAGTGTGTCTTTGGATGATATTTGTTCTGCAGCTACTTGATCCTCATCTCATACATTTATTTCTCATTACAAATTGGATTTGACTTCCAGAAGGAGAGCATCCTTTGGTTCTGCGGTGCTCCGGAATATCCTTCCATGAGGGCCTCCCAGGAGTTTAGTAGGTGGGGACTCTGTCCCACAGGTTGAAGACCAAATGAAATAAACTACTTCAGATAAAGAAGTTATGTATTCACCATAATGTTCCATCTGAGTAGTTGTACTTCATTTGTCTTCAACCGTCCCTCCCTCCTTCCCCGGACCTTGGGGCATGATCAGCCTAAGGGCTGCAGTATAGGTCACAAGTAAATCTTTCAGGTCGGGTTCTCAGTATAAGTTCAGCAATCTCGATCTGGTGGGGATGGAAGGCAGTGGGAGTATATTATGGGTAAGGGGAGGAGTTTGGAGCTCGGAGCTGATGCTAGCAAAATTTGCCGGCTCGGATCCGATATGGATCCGTATTCCTACAGGTTGAAGACAAATGAAGTACAACTATTCAGATGGAAAGTTATGGTGAGTACATAACTTTTTTTCCGCATTTGGAACATATCTTTAAAACATTGTAATTTTCTAAGGGCTGCAAAACAAGCTCCTCTTTTTTCACAGAAAAAGTTTTCCCATGCATAAAGATGCATACAAGCACTTTTTTGTGTGAAAAGAAAATTTCATTTCATGCCTTTAGACATGATGTTTATAGAACAATGATGATCCAGAGAGAAAAATAATGTAAGAAAATATCCCTGTTGGTGGGTCTTGATGCATAGAAAGCATTTGACAGAGTAAGCTGGAGTTGTAAGAGTAAGGCAGTGGAAGCATTTGCATTCTTTGATACAATAATAAGCTTAATTAGGAGGATATGTGAAGGATCAGAGGCAAGAATTAAAGTGGGAGGATTCCTCTCTGATTGTATTTGAATGGAGTAATCAGGCAGAGATGTCCTCTTTCCTTTTTGTTATTTGCATTTAAATGAGCCATTGACAAGAAAATAAAGGACTCAGAAATTCAAGGATATAATTTGTATTGTAATCGATAAGAGTTGGCATTATTAGTAGATTATATTATTTTGCATCTGATAAATCCAGAAAAGGACATCTCATTATCATGGAAAAATTTAAGACAGTTTCAAGTCTTTTTCAGATATAAAATTAATGAAAACAAAAACAAAGGCTAAAGCTGTAAACTATGTATGCAGACAAAAATTGGTTCTTCAATACCCATATAAATGGAGACACGATAAAGTATTTAGGAGTGTGGGTTAAAAAAAGCTTCTGTTATGGCAGCTAAGGATATGTGGGGAGAGACTAAAAAGATAACGCAAAACCTGGGAAACTGGATGCTCTTGTTTATTGATATGGATAATAGGAGCAGTGAAAATGTTTTTAGTCTCTTTATACAGGTCAGGCATATTTTTGTCAACCAGTGAAGTTTTAGACAAGTTAATAAAGAGTTGAAGGAATTTATCTCAGAGGGGAAAAGAGCAGAAGTTAAGTGGGATATTGTTGACACTTCCAATAGAACAAGGTAGTTCAGGATTACCTGATTTTGAAGGGACATTTTAGTTACACAGATCAGGCTCATGTACATAACACAAGAGGAAGGGCATAATTCAAAATGAAAAGGGGTGATGATGAAGAAGTGATGAAGTTCCAGAAATAGAGTAGGGTTTTGGATGCAGATCCTTAAGTAGAATAATAACTATATTAAATATTATATTCATAAAGAAGCTAAAGTATTCTTAGAACTAAGAAAACATAAGACTTGAGAAAGGAGATTTTCCAAACAGGAATGTCTGCAAGTAGAGGTATAGAAAATAGCCAAGAGGAAGCTGGAATTTACTGGGAAAACTGGCAAATGATGCAAGGTTTTAGGAGCAAATAACTAGAAAGGGCAAGGTAATAAGAGTGGGATGAAGCCAAGAAGATGTTTGGACTACTAGCTAGGGACTGCGTTCCCTACCAGGGATTGATATCAGAGTATAAGAAAACAAAAGGGAACAGAGGAATCCCAAATTTTAAAGACCTTCTCTGGTAGTGATTTTAGTTGAATCTAGAACGGACTACTTACTAGGGCATATAAAATATTACATGATAACTGTAAGAATCAGTCCGAGGAGGTTAGAAAAGATTGGGAAGAGAGTCAGGAACAGCAGTTTAAAGGAGAACTATGGGAAGACATATGTATGGCTGCTAAGTATGCAACAAAGGCCAGAAAGTATAGGTACTGTTATACCTCAAGCAGATTTCATTTTTTTTTTCTCAGGTAAATAAATATTGGAGGTTTGATATGGAAGAAATAAGTAACTGAGAACACATTTTGGGAATGTATGAGTTGTCAGATTTAAAAAATTTCCTGTAGAGTACTTTGTCAGAAATATTGGGTAAGCCTTTGCTATAAGAAACTAAGGAAATTATTTTTATAGCTGGGACATGATCTCAATTGCTTAGACATAGTAGAACCTTACTAAATTTAATTCTGTTGACTGCCAAAAAAATATATATATATACTAGAAAATTGAAATTGAAGCCTAAACCAACTGTATGTGAAGTACTGAATGTTATAAAACAGATAAAATAACTGAAAGAGGGGCCTTTAAGAAAGGGAAGGAGCAAATTACATAGAAGTAAAGCAGAATTGTGGTACCAGTCCATGCAGAATAATGTTCAGGGGGAGGACTGATGTTTACAAGAAGCCAGGAATTCAGCACTTTGTCTCATGTTGGACTGATGATAGTTACAAAGAAAGAAAAGATATGTGATGTGTAATAAAAACATCAGTAAGTAAAAATGGAAAAAATGTATGTTTGCCTAAGTTTCAAGTGATAATTTAATAAAGGTGTTTTTAAAAAAAAAAGTCTGCCCTGGTGTCATTTGCAAACTGCATAATGCAAATCTCTATGAAAATTGCTATACTGTTACTGTTTTTTCTTGATCAGTCAGTCAGAAGCTTTTGATATGGTAAGCCATAGCCTCATCTGTAGCTTATCAATGCACCGAGCTCTACCAAATACTTGGTTTAGTAGTTACCTCAACATTTGTACGCAAACTGTAAAACAAATGCCATGCAACTCTTCCACTATCTATTCAACTTGCAGAACTTCATAGCCTTATCGTAGGCCCCCTAATTTTTTCTGCTTTCTTGAATGAAATACCTTATGCTTGTAATCTGGCTGGCATTGTTCATTATGCAAATAACACCACTCCTTATTATTTACTCCTCCTATTCTGCCTCTCAAATTAAAAACTCTTGCAGAGCACTTTGACTTGTAGTTAAAAATGTATTGATAATTTTACAAAAAAAAAATATCCATCCTGACCTCACAACCTCCAACCCACACATATGCTTCAACAGATCTACAGTTATACAATACCGACCAGCCACTATTTTTGAATTGGTACCCATTTTTAAATCGCTAATTTGTCACCTTCGCCCTACCATTACATTTGACTTCACATTGCCAACATAATGTACAGCCAGCTGTAACTACAAACTTGTCTACATGTATCATAGTAAGATTTTTTAAAACCCTAGTGCAAGACTTGCCCCTGCCACTTTTCTCTTTTTCATTCTTTTCTGCTGCTCTTTTCTAGCTTGCCATATGTTGATAAGGTCAAGCATGCTATGACCATGTCAAATGTTTCACCTCTAACCACCTACCCCGGTATCCATCACTGTATCTCTGTGAAGTCAAACAAAACTCAAAAGCCAGGTGAGCTTTTCAACAGTAATGGTTAACCACTGGATGTTTCACCAATAATGCCCATTGTTTTCATCTTCATTTTTTTTCTAGCCATGCAATCTGATGTGCTTGACATATGTTCAGAATGCTCACAGTTCATCAATCATTTCATTTTTCCATAGTGTTACCTTCTTCCAGTCAAACAAGTCCATCCTGGGGATTTTCCTCTACTGATATAATGTTTAAAAAGGTCAACAATTGCTTGAAGTGTGGGAAGCGAATCCCACGTAAAAATTTTCACCCATTTTATCTCTTCTGCTTGGGGCCTCAGCTCAACATTTGTAATTGCCCTGTGCAAAATTACATGCAAAAACCCTGAAACATAGGGTCGCAGTTTTAGCCACCAATATGGTGTCTGCGTTTTCAGTTTCCTTGTTGGTATCACACCCCACTGTTACCACAGGGCTTTCACAAACACCAACCTTTGCTAGCATCATTCCAAAAAAACAGACCAAGGATTCTGACATATTGAGAGAGCTCCAGCTGTAGTCCGTAAGTCAAATGATGACCAAAGTGAACTGCATTGCAGCCCCCAGGGCCAGGAGGCTGCCCTGGTTTTCAGCCTACCTACCACTGTTACAATGACGCAGACATCTGTTGGGTCTTTGGTTGCTCCGCAGGTGCCAGCTTCTGAAGTTTGCATTCTAGGTCTTGAGGGAGTCATCCTGTCTACCTCGGCTACCCAAAAGTCCAAAGGTTATTGTTGGATGACAGCAACCTCAGGTCATCTCTTCTAAATGGACACCTAAACCAAAATGAAGTACTTCCTTTTCTTTGCCCCAGCTTTCACCCACTTCTTATCTGGCCAAAGCCCATGACCTTCAAAAAATAGCACAGGAATTCATGGCTTTCATGAAATCCAGTCAGCCTTCCCACAGTTCTGCTACTGAAGCCTCCCCATCCAAAAGTAGCAGGGAGGTGGCCTTTCAGGAAGATTGAAAATCTTCAAGTTCAGAAGATGAGTTGGATTTGTCCTACTCAGGGCACATGCCACCACAAACTTTCCAGATTCAAACTCTGATGACACCCTCTCTTCTGCCCCCTTCTTGAGGACCTTTCTTACAGGAATACTTTTCATTTTTCACAAGACAAATCAGACCCATTACAGGGAACTGCTGTGTTTGCCTTCTCCCAGGCCACTGGCTATCCCTGCTGTACACGCGGTACTGGATGATGTCTTTGAGAACATTGCTTTACATTCTGATTTTTTACCATCTGCTCCTAGGAACCCAGACAGGTTTTACAGACTACTTGAGTCTCACAAGCACCGTTACAAACATCCCAAGGCTGACTCCTTAGTACTATTTACTGAATTCACAAAAGATGTACCAAAGGTATCAAATAGACATCCCTTGCCTAATAATAGGGAAAATAGACTATTAAACAGATTTGGAAAAAATGTTTATAAATCTGCCACCCTTGCAATGAAAACATTAAATTGCTAATTTGATATGATAAAGTACATTGAATCTCTCTCTCCAGGACATAATTCTAGCTAAAGTAGACTCTGTTGCAGATAGAACCTTATCTAAAGAATTTCAGGAGACAGCAAGAGAAGTTTTACAAGTCTCCAGACACTCAATAAAGTGTGGCTATGAAGCCTTAGATGCATCATGCAGAGCAGCTGCCAACAGGTTCTGTCATCTGCAGATGTGAATGGCTCAGCACGCAGCCTCTGTCAGATCAGCTCAAAGCTTAACTACTGGATACTCCTCTAGACAAAGAATTCCTTTTGGACCCCGAGCAGAACAGGTTTTTGAGAAGCTGGATAAGAAAGGAAAGTAAATAAGAACAGTGAAGGAATTTTGTGTCTCCAACACCAAGGTACAGTAAGAATTGCCTCTCGAAACCTTGGCCCTTCCAACCTAGACAAGACAAGGAGAGGACTCCCCACAGCAAAAGACCCAGGCAATACAGAAAGTGCCAACTAGAACAATCACACAGAACAAGAAGCTACAAAGAGCCCACTCAGCACAGAGACCTGCTGTGAACTTTCAACCCCAGCCTCCCACACCCCTGTCCACCCTCCCCCTCAAACCTTTGGCTGGAAGACTCTCCTTCCAAAATCAGTGGAAAACCATCACCCCAGACCTTGCAGATATGGACAAACAGCACCACGGCGATATGGTACATAAGCAAGGGAGTTTCCTCTTCTACTCTTTCTGCAGCCTCATGAAGATTTGGATGCTGGCTCAAGACGTAGTGCTAACCCTCATAACATCTTGTATTCCAGATCAGGAAAACAAACCCTGGTCAACTTTCTAAGCAGGGATCTACTAGACCCTAGCAAATGTTTGCTGAAGAGAGAGGTGTTCCTGGAACTAACTCTGCAGTAGGGGGTCCCCTCAGTAGACCTGTTTGCCTCTCACCAGAACTGGCATCTACAGAATTTCTGCTCCAGAACTCAACAAGCAGGGACATGGAACAAAGATGTTTTCTCTTTCATGTGGACAAACTTGTTCCTTTGTGCATCATACCCTTGCCACTGATCCCCATGGTACTAATAAAAGTAATGGCAGACATACCCAGGATGATCCAAGTGGCCCCCTTTTGGCTGAGGCAATGCTGGTTCTCCCATCTCTTGACCCTCAGTGCAAAGAGATTCCTCACCCTGCCGCAGGAAGTAGGTCTGAAGAGCCATGCCAAAGGATCTGTTCTCCATCTTCACCTAGCCATACTCAGGTTAACAACCTGGAGGATTGGGCTTTGACACTAATGAATGTCTACTATCCCACAACCATGCTTTGCATTCTAAGAGAGGCAAGGAAACCCAATACCAAAAAAGTCATACCTGTCAAAATGGAAGAGATTTTCATCTGGTGTCACAGCAAGAATACCAACCTTTCTGAGGCAGATATCAACTAAGTCTTGGAGTGCCTTTCAGGTCTGTTTAGACAGGGAGTTTCCTACTCTAGTATTAATATCAACTCAGTTTTGGAGTTCATTACAGATCTGTTTAGACAGGGAGTTTCCTACTACAGTATTGAAGTACCTGCATCTGCGATCTCAGCTTGCCTGCACAGTGTTCCACCTATCTTCTTGTACTCACACATGAAGCTTTTCCTAAAAGGGGTAATTGACTTGAGACCACACAGAAGGAGCCATATTCCTGCCTGGGATCTAAATTATGTCCTAGAGAGATTCACTTTGCCCTATTTGAACATGCTGCCACTGCCTTTCTAAATATTGTCCCTTGGAAGACCACTTTCCTTATAGATTGTCACATCAGTAAGGAGGGTTTCAGAGCCACAAGCCATCATGTATAAAGAGCCTTTCACTGTCTTTCACAGGGATAGGTAACCCTTAGAACAAACCCATCTTTTATCCCTAAGGTGGTATCAGAATTTAACCTAAACAAGGCTATCCGTTTACTGTCGTCTTCCCAAATTCACAGAACAGGACAGAGCAAGTCCTTTGTTCCCTGTTTGCGGACAGGCAGACCATGTACTATGTAGACAGAACACAAACCCCTAAAAGAGTTGAGCAGTTACTGAGGGTTTTCACAGAGGGGAATCAGGGCAGGCTTGTCTCCATACAAACCATTTCCACACGGATAACCGACTGCATTAAGTTTTGTTACTCCCACCATGGAAAAAAAATCTGCCTGGGCATGTTAAAAGCCCACTCCACCAGGCATGGGGTGACCAATTCTGCTTTCCTCAAAGGAATCCCTACCTAGGCCGTCCTGGAGGTAGCCACATGGAACTCACTGATCCCCTTAAAAAGCAACTAGAGCAGGTTTTGCTACTGCCATCCTGCAAAACCTTATTTCCTAGAATCATACATATGCATACCACCCACCTGTTGGCTTTGGGAATTCCCCAAAGAATCAGTACTGCCGCACTGACTATGAAGACCATAGTACATTTGTGTCCCACTTATCATAAATGGAGCTGTTAGAGTAGATCATTGTTGCAGTAAATAGTCTCACCCTCCAACCCCTCTGTCTGCTAACAAGTTTTTCTCCCTTTTGCTGGGTGCAAAGGGTAGAGGAGTTTTCACCAGATAGTCCTCTTATCTCAATCATTCCCATTCTGCATCCTATGATTTTCCTTCTCACTCAGATTCAGACAGCTGGGGAGGCTGTGCTTTCCTCAGGCATCTGACTGCTTGTTCGCTGCTTAGAAAGACCTGACAATGATGCTGACAGACACCCTTCTACTCTGATGTTCTGACATCATTCATCCAGCATCCATTGGCTAGGAATGATGCAAACACTCTGGAAATCAGGCTGATCATGGGCTTCTGTATTGCAGAAAGACCCAAAAGTCCGTATTGCCACATTGATCTGCTTGAACATCTGCAGTTATTGTAAGTGGGACATAACTGTACTTTATTCTTATTTTGATTGTTTTTCCATGTATTATGAGCAGGTTTTCATTTCGTAGTAATCAAGTTTTAGTTTTAATGGTGTATGTGTATAGTGGTGTTTCCCCATTCAGAATTTCCTGACAAACGTTGTGGAACATTTTCTTCAGTCAGCCAGTGAAAGCAGATTTTTTACATTGAGAATTTTCTGATCAGCAAACTGAATAAGTTAATATGTAGCCACATTGATTTTCTCTGCTTTCCCCTTCTTTTTCTTAAAACCTTATCCATAGCTTTGAGTACTTCATCTCTGATGCATTCCTGTAATTTACTGACCCCTTCCATTTGACTCCAAACCCTTAAAATGTCTTTACCCATCTCCCATGGCACAGTTCACTCTGAGATCCCTTTCCTACACCATGATCTTTGGATTCTTGCTCATCCTACTCCACGTACTGGCATGATCACAGTTTGTCATGTGTGCCCTCCTCTGAACATCCTTGACCCATTGCTAAAAGCAAACACAGTAACTTGTAACCATATCCAGAAATATCTCTTCCTAGGACAGCCCCACACCAGTTTGTAGAATCCCCTCATGACAGAGGATCTCAATCGGCTTCCAGTTTACTAATCCAGAGCTTTGAGATCATTTTGCCCACCTCTCTTCCCACTTTTCCATCCTGCAGTGCTCCTCTCACCCTGCCTCTTGAATGATTTTTTTTCTAGTTTGTTAAAGTTCTGTATGTTCACTTCTCCGAAGTTACACTGTTGCTTAAAGTTGGAGAAAGTAGTTGACTCCTTTTATTACTGATTCTTGTAGTAGACATGAATTTTTCTTAAATCCCATTTCAAAAGTTATGAAATAAGTCTAAAAGTAAGATTAAAGAAAGTAGCTGTGATGTTTTACACACACACACCTCTATCCACAGCCTCCCTTTCCCTTTTTTGCATATGGGGTCAGGGTATCAGCAGCATTGTCAGGAGTGACAATGATCTAGAGCCAGTGTTCAGAAGATTGGGTAGCTAGCCCTGCCACTGTTGTTTTTCATGCCACACAGACATATTTGCATATTCACCTACAGCCAATTTAGAATTTTCAATCCACCTACTGCATATCTTTGGAGTATGTGAGAAAACTGGAGCACTCAGAGAAAATCCACGTGAGCACAAGGAGGATATGCAGACAACACAGAGAAGGCACCCCAACCAAGAATCTAATCGGGGAACCTCTTGATGGAGGCCCAGCACCAGAAAATCTTATGCAGAAAAATGGAACAGATTCTGTGCTTGGAACCAGAAACAAGGAATTGACACGCTTGTCCCAAATATTCCTCAGATTTTACAATATCTAACTGAGATGCTGGACAAAGGCCTATCCTTCTCATCAATTAAGATCCATGCCTCTGCCATTTTAGCTCATTACAATACAGACCCACCTATTTTTTCACATCCATTCCTTAGGCATTTCCTCAGGGGGGGCCAAAAACATAAGACCTCCAAGGAGAGCACCAATACCTGCATGGGACCTCAATTTTGTCTTGGAAAAACTCACACTGCCTCCTTTTGAGCCAGCCAATACAGCCGAGATAAAATTCTTATCATGGAAAACAGCTCTGCTCCTAGCAATAACTTCAGCAAGAAGAGTCTCAAAATTACAGGCATTAATGGCTGTGGAACC
Organism: Protopterus annectens; assembly: GCF_019279795.1. NCBI lineage: Eukaryota > Metazoa > Chordata > Ceratodontiformes > Protopteridae > Protopterus > Protopterus annectens. The sequence continues at coordinate 488,753,916 of NC_056739.1, forward strand.
TTTTATTATCTTCCATCCGGACAGGGTTTCATTAAGGACAAACCCAACATTTATGCCTAAGGTAGTGTCCAGTGTGGCTCTTAACCAAACCATTCATTTGCCTACTTTTTACCAAAACCCACACAATAAAGGGGAGAGACTTCTGCATTCTTTGGACATACACAGACAGCTATGCTTCTACTTGGACAAAACTAAAGCTTTCAGACAGACTGAGCAACTTTTAGTGGCATATGCTGCAGGATCACAAGGAAAGGCCATCTCAAAGCAGACTATTTCAAAATGGATACGACACTGCATTCGTTTCTGCTATTCACAACATGGCAAATCAGTGCCTAAGGGCATTAGACCACATTCTACCAGGGCAGCAGCCACCTCAGCAGCCTTCCTCAGAGGAGTACCAACCAAGGATATTTTGGAGGCTGCAACTTGGACTTCAGTGCACACTTTTACTAAGCACTACCACTTACCTCTTTACTGTAAATCCAGAGCAGGCTTTGCCACTGCAGATTTGCAGGGCCTTATAGCCACTCCTAATTCTATTTAGACCCAGCCGCCCAACCTCAGCATTGGGATTCAACCCAAGTGTAATGACTGCAACAGTGAAACACGGTGAACGTAGTTTTTAGTATTATCAATAAACGTGGAAAGAAGAAAGTTTTGGATTTATGTGAATTTCGTTGTTGTTAATGGCCCAAGTGTTCGGGTGACTACAGCTTTTGTGTTTGAATTTCATAGTACAGTTGTGTACCTACCATAAATGTAGATGTTTGAGTGTATTCACTGTTGCAGTCCAGGTTACCCACCCACCATCCCCCTTTCTTTGCTGGGACTTATCTGTACTTCTCTATCCTATACAACCTATGTGGTGTATTTGCTTGTAGTTGAAGGTTTTGTTTATTTTAGTGCATGCTTTTATATGCAATGTTTATTAGCCTACCCTTTTGGGGGCACCTGACATCTGGGGCAAGAAAAACTGAAGAAAATGGCGTCGGCTGCATTTTTTATACCCCAGTCACACTGACATCAGGGAGGAGGCGACAGCAACCGACGCCGGACCAAGACTTTGGAATTCAGGCCGACTGCGGGTAGCCTGCCAGCAAGATAATCCAAGTGTAATGACTGCAACAGTGAATACACAAGAACATCTACATTTATGGTAGGTACACAACTGTATTTTCCACCTTCATCCCAAGAGTTTTGGCCAGTCGGCAAAACAAGCTGATTTTGAAAGGTCTTCTGCCCACTACATGTACTTCAGGGCCTCAAACACCTCCAAAACTAGCAAATCTGCTCTGTGGGAGCATCGAAAATGCTCCTCACCAAAGTCCCCCAGGTCTTCATTGGAGCCACCTTTCAGGAGCAGAAAAACTTCGGATCCGATACTGTCAGATCCAAAGACCTGATACTCAGATCTGAAGGTTTTGGATATTATTGTCATTTCAATCAGTCCTATGGCACTGCCCTCGGATCCGAAGCCCAGTAGTTCACACAGAAGTCTTATTCCAGAATGTGTGATTACGCCCATTTCACCCACTCTGCATTCACATTGCTTCAAACACCTAAGAAACATTCTAGACCATCATCCACTACTTCCTCCAGAAGCTTATTGGAACGGATGCAGATAGGATGATGAGAAAATTTCTCAGATCCAGGTAGGAGTCGTACTAGCTCTGTCCTGTATTGGATCTGTGAGACTTCCTGCACCATCCAAAACTATTTTATCTCCTTCTCTGATCCCTCCAGTTGTTTCAGTGTCCCAAGATCCAAAATCTCGAGAGGTCCTGGTCAGATCCGAGGAAGATATCTTTTTCGACTCCACAGCTATATCCCTGACTAGTTCCACTCCTATGCTGTCAGATCAGAATGGGTTCCAGAGCCAAAGTGTCAGCGTCGGGTCCATGGGGCTGGGATCTACTTCAATGTTGTTAGATCCATTTCTACCCCTCTGAGCCTTGGCCCTGCATAGTTCGGGTCCAATTCCATCCTCGAGGCACTGATCTGAGAGTGGTCAAGACATGCCTTTGCTGGGAGAGCTGCCGCCTACAGGGCTGGTCAGAGTGTCTCCAAATCCATCTGCCTTTGAAATTGTGGAAAGGGCGTTTTTCTCTCTCTAGAGAACTGCCTTCTCATTTTTCGGATCCAAGCCCTTTCCCCTCAGCTCCAAGCTCTGAGTTGATCACACCTACTCCACAGGAGCAGCCATTTCTAATAAGTGTCCAATCAATTTTGGTAGAGGAACTTCCCCTGTCTTCTGACACCTTCCCTGAATACACCACAGAGGAGGTCCACCGGAAGAGAACGTGCAAGAGGAGACGTATTGACTCCTTGATGGAGTCCCTCATGGATGATACTGATTTTGATGAAGGGTCCTCCAGATCACCACCATTCGACATCTCCTTCGGGACATTTTAGAGATCCTCAAACAAAAAGATGGCTGGTCTTCTGAAAAACCTTCTCCAATAGAATCTGTATTTTTGGAAGCTTTTGGTTCTGGCCCATGTACATCTTAGGCTACCCATCTGGTGGATGAATGTATTGATTTAGATCTGAAGTAGTTAACTTCATTTGCTCAGCAACCTGTGGGTGTCGGATCCGAGCCGGCAGCTTTCCAAGCTAACAGATCCGAGCTCCAAGCTCCTCCCCCTACCCACAATGCCCTGCCATCTCCCTCTAACCCTCAAATCTCGTTTGCCGCGGCTTCCATAAGCTTCTCTAAGAATGAGCTCCGAGTGTGGTACTGTGAGTGTAGCATTAATTCTTCTTTTTTCTGTCAAACCCTTTCTAACTCTGTGTGTGTGAACTTCCTCTTATCTTTCTAGTCTTTTTTGGGTAGTTATTTTAAACTTTTGGTTTAGTTAGTCTTTTCCCCTCCTCCCTCTGCGTGTGTGAAGGTGTGTGCTTGTGGGCCTATTTTCTTTCCTTTCTATAATGACTGAAGGCCCTAAAGCTTTTTTCTCTAAATGTACCGAGTGTGGCCATAAGCTGTCCCCAGCGGATGGCTACACTCGGTGTGTCTTATGCCTGGGGGTTGATCACCTTTCATCGGGCTGCACTATTTGTGCAGCCTTCAACCCCAGGGCTTTAAAGATAGGAGGTTGAAGCTTATTCTGGTGGGCTTTTTGCCTCAGGAATCTGCTTCATCCTCCTCGGTGGCGCCAGCCGCGGCTGCCCCACCTGCTTCTCCTGGTCCCCTGACCGGGACTCAACCTCCCTCGCTGGCCCAGGAGGAAAGGGAAGGCAGGAAAAAAGATATAAAGGATAGAGAGAGAGAGAAGGAAAGGCATCGCAGTCACAAGAGGCAGTCCGACTCGACCCCTTTGGCACCGCCGTCTAAACTGCTTGCCTCTCCCCTAAGGTCTCCGGGCCTTCCCCCTGCCGGCTCCGTTCTCCACGTTTCTCCCCGGAGCCGGAGGAGGAGACCCGGTCACCCTTGAGGTCATCCAGGCGGCCCTACCGGCCAGCTTCGGTGGCCTCATCTAGATCCACCAGAAGTTTATCGGACGCAGATATGGACAGGATGATGCGTCGATTTCTTCAGGCCCAGATGCAGATGGGAGTGCTCTTGCCTCCCCCCCCTCCGCAGGGGGGGAGCTCGACACCTTTTTTCGCCCCCATAGCTCCTTCTCCGACCCGCTTTCGGGGTTCGCAGCTCTCGGATCCGACTATCTTCGGAGATGGGGTAGGGTCGGTGCCAACAGTGTTTTCTACTTCGGCGCCGACTGTACCCTCGGGTTTGTCGGATCCGTTTTCGGATCCGAGCTCTCGGGGCCATGGGCTGAGCGTTGGATCCGGAGGGGTCAGCAGGCCTTTGGCTCCGTCAAGGTTGGGGCACACTACCCTTTCGGATCCGGTCGGATCACCTTCGGCACCGATCAGCATGTCGGATCCGAGGGGAGTGCTTTCGGATCTAAGAGAAAGCAGTTCCCCCTCGGCATTCAATGTTATGGAGAGGGTACTTTTGAGGGATTCGAGGCCCCAGGCTCTTGCTATGGATCCACCCGCCATTCCCACTCAGACTAGCCTTTCTTCCATCATCCGGCCCCAGGGACAGCCTGCGCCTACGTCCCAGATTGTTCCCATAGAGGAACAGGATATTGTTGGTGAGGCCTCTTCAGACAGCCCCCCCGAGGAGGTCCCTCACAAACGGAAGTGCAAGAGGAGGCACTTGGACTCACCCGAGTCCCTCACGGAGGACACAGACTTGGAGGAAGGGGAAGGTTCCCCAAGGTCACCCCCTGAAGACGTCTCCTTCGGAAACATTATGGAAATGTTACACATTAGAGGGGGGTGGTCTGCCCAAAATCCTTCCTCGGATGAGTCTGTGTTTCTGGAGGCGTTTGACGCAGGCCCATCTACCTCTTGGGTGTCCCCTCCCGCCGACCCCCTGGTAGACCTTATAACTACCAGGGCATGGAAGGAGCCGGGCACTGTTGAGCCAATACCCAAGAGACCAGACAGGATCCTCAGCCCTCCCACGGACAGGATAGGTTGGAGCAAGGGTGCTCCAGTGCATTGCATGGTGGTGGTGGCGGCCACTAAAAAGGAATTAGCACAGGAGAGTTCCTCGGTGCATCCTCCAGACAAGAAGTCTCGGATGATGGACCATTTGGGAAAGTGGATGTTCTCTTCAGCGACCTTCTCTGTGAGGTCACTGAATTATATGGCACATGTGATTCGGTTCCAGCGAGACCTGATTAAAGAGTACGCTGGGTCACCCCCAGAGTCCATGTCGGCCGAGAACAAGCAGACCTTCTCGGCTCGAATGGCCACTCTCAAGTCAATCAACACATCTATGCAGCTTCTCTCCCATGCTACGGAGGGAGCAGCTAGAGCTAGCGGAACGGGCGTCGTCTTACGTAGACAGGCCTGGCTCCATCTCTGTGATTTTGCAGAACCCTTCAAGGTGTCCTTCGCGAACACCCCTTTTGACGGTTCTACGCTCTTTGGCAAAACCATCCACGATACGCTCCTCCAGAGCGAGAAAGACAGGAAGACAGACGTCTGCCGCCGGGATCCGCTTCTCGGCTCCTCAGAGGTCCTACTCCAGGAACCAAATGGGACAGAAGAAGATGTGGTTCTGGAAAGCTCAACAATCCCGTTTCGCTCCGGATCCCTCCTCCTTCAGAGGCAGAGGAGGACAGGGTGGACGCCGGCCCAGGGGCAGAGGGGGTCCGAAGAATTTTGGGTCAAGAGAAAACCTTTTTCGGATAGGCCCGCGCAGCAGCCCTGAGGGGGTGCCCGACTGCTCCTCTCTGGAGGCAGTCAGGGGGCGTTTTTCAGAATACCTAGCAAAATGGGAGTCCATTATGACAGATCGCTGGGTACTCCGAATCATATCCAGAGGCTATTCAATTCCTTTCATATCTCACCCTCCCCGATCAACAAGACTCCCCGATGTCCCACCCGATCAGATGGAGGCAGCAGCATCAGAAATTCGAGAGCTGCTAAAAAAAAGAGCTATCCAGTGCACCCCCCCCCCCGAACAATCCGGATCAGGCTTTTACTCCAGGTTCTTTTTGGTGCCAAAAAAGATGGGGGACTTACGATCCATTCTCGAACTGTCAACACTAAACCTGTCAGTCGCCAAAGAAAAATTCTGGATGGTCACTATTCAGTCCATTCTCCCACACTTACAGGAGAACGACTGGATGTGCTCCATAGATCTCAAGGATGCGTACTACCACATTCTGATGGACAGACTATCCAGAAGGTTCCTCTGCTTTCGGCTGGGAGCCAGCCATTATCAGTTCAGGGTCCTACCCTTCGGTCTCACCACAGCCCCCAGGGTGTTCACCAAGGTCATGGCAGTTGTAGGTGCCCACCTGAAACTTCAGGGAATACAGGTCTTCCTGTACCTGGACGACTGGCTCCTAACTGCCCCCACCAGGCATCAACTCTGTTTAGGCAGGGACTACTTCTTACACATAGCCCACCAACTAGGGATTACAATAAATCACCAGAAATCCTCCCTTCAACCTACTCAAATTTTGGAATTCATAAGGGCCAGGATAGACACTATTCAATCCATAGTCTTTCTGACAATGGATAGACTTCTCAGTCTAAGCCTTCACATTCTAGACCTCTTGCAATCATCAGCTCCCCCAGCGGAACTAGTCCTTAGGGCCCTGGGATCCATAGCAGCGGCCATCAATCTGTCGCCCTTCGCTCGCCTGAAGATGAGAATCCTTCAATGTACACTACAAGTTCAATGGTCCATTCTTTTTCACCCCCTGTCTACACCCATTCCCCTCAGGATTTGCAGGGAGTCACTTCTTTGATGTCTCCACTCCAGAGATCTTCGAGAAGGCCGCCCCTTTGTTATACCCCCTCCACAAATCACGGTGACCATGGACGCATCTCTCCTCGGGTGATGGGGGGGGGCATTGCATGGGCAGATCCGTCCAAGGCACGTGGACTTTCACAGAGACTTCACTGCATATAAATGTCCTGGAGATGAGGGCGGTGCTTCTAGCTTTGCAGGCTCTCCATTCCCTTCTCCCTCCAGGAACTATTGCACTTCAAACAGACAACATGTCGGTAGTCTGGTACATAAACAAACAGGGGGGAACCAGATCCTATCCACTTTGCAGGGAGGCAATGAAAGTATGGGAATGGGCGATATCCACCAACCGCTTTCTCATAGCAACGCACATCACGGGTCGGTCAAACATCTTGGCGGACAGGTTGAGTCTAACGATCCTCTCACCTTACGAGTGGTCTCTGAACCCAGCAGTAGCGAAGGAAATCTTCCTCCAATGGGGTCAACCTTGCTGCGATCTCTTCGCCTCGCCTTCGAACACAAAGTGCAGCGAGTTCTTCGCTCTAATTCCCCCACCAGGGGAAGTCCCCAGTGACGCTCTAGTTCATGCTTGGCCATCCAGTCTTCTGTATGCTTATCCTCCTCTTCTTTTAATGACAAAATTCTTGCAGAAAGCTCATCGGTTGGGGAGCAGAGTTATCCTCATAGCCCCATTCTGGCCTCGTCAAACCTGGTTCCCTTACCTGCGGTCTCATCTAGTACATCCTCCCTGGATTTTAGATCCCAATCCGGATCTGATCTCTCATCCTTTAGGATTAAAGACCCCCCCGACCTGGACTACCTCAAGCTCTCAGCTTGGTTGATCCAGTTCCCTTAATGGCTAGGACTCCCGGTATATCTTCCTCGGTTAGAGCCATCTTGGTGGCCACCCATAAACCGTCTACCAGGAAAATCTACAAGAGTAAATGGAAACTTTTCTGTGTCTGGGCGGAGCACAGGAACTTAGACCCCCTTCACGGCACCTATCCCAGCAGTTCTAGACTTTCTTTCGCATACCTTCGATCAAGGGGTTAGTGCCTCTACTATTAAAGTTCAGTTGGAAGCTATTTCCCACTACCACATTGGAAACAGTTTAGGACCTCTAGCCTCCTCCAAGATATGCAAGACATTCATGAAAGGAACCTTTTTGTTAAGACACCCTATCAAGGATGCAGTGCCCCGATGGGATCTTACCCTAGTTCTTCAAGCTTTGACTGGGCCTCCTTTTGAACCCGCGGCTTCAGTCAACTTAGATTTTGTATCCTGGAAGACAGCCTTCCTGATTGCCATTTTCTGCTAGACAGATATCGGAGCTTCACGCTCTTTGCAGTAAACCTCCATACATCATCTTTCATAAAGACAGGGTCTCCCTCAGGACTAATCCCTCTTTTCTGCCCAAAGTGGCTTCAGAAGCCAACATCAACCAGTCCCTCAATCTACCTGTCTTCTTTCCAAATTTCCAAAACAAAGGAGAATACAGACTTCATTGTCTGGATGTTCAGACAGTTAAGTTTTTACTTAAACAGGACAGCGGATCTTCGAAAATCTGATCAACTTTTTGTTTCCTTTGCAAAATCTTGTCTAGGGAAGCCAGTCACTAAAGTAACCTTAGCTAGATGGATTTCCCAGTGCATTCTCCTAGCATGCAAAAGTTCTGGTCGTCCTGACCCCCTGAGAGTACGAGCCCATTCTACCCGATCTATGGCCACTTCTGCTGCTTTCTGGTCAAGGGTTTCTTTGGATGACATTTGCTCAGCAGCTACTCGGGCTTCCTCTCATACCTTTAGTACACACTATAAATTGGATTTAATATCCAGAGGACGTGCATCGTTTGGCTCCGCAGTGCTGCGGAATATCCTTCCATAAGGGCCTCCCATGTTGCTGGTAGCTGGGGACTCTGTCCCACAGGTTGCTTAGCAAATGAAGTTAACTACTTCAGATAAAGAAGTTATGTACTCACCATAACGTTCCATCTGAATAGGTAACTTCATTTGTCTGCAACCAACCCTCCCTCCATCCCCGGACCCCCGAACGTTATGGTGAGTACATAACTTCTTTTTTTCCCACCGGGCTTGGAAGGAGCCAGATACTGTAAACCTGTCTTAAACAAACCTGACAAATTCTTAGCCCCTCCAAAAGACAGACCCCACTGGAACAAAGGAGTCCTAGTTGATGCTATGTTGGTGGTAGCAGCCACCAAGAAGGAGCTAGCAGAGCAGAGTTCTTCTGTCCATCCACCAAACAGGGAGTCTAGAGCATTGGACAGATTTGGAAAGCGGGTCTTTGCTTTGGCTACATTTGCCCTGAGGTCTCTCAGATGTTCATCGTGCATACAGCTGCAGTAATCACAGATGGGTTCTCTGCCGTCAGGCGGTCCCTCGGTCGGCCGAATTCCAAAGTCTTGGTCCGGCGTCGGTTGTCGTCACTTTCTCTTCTGACGTCAGTGAGGCCAGAGTATATAAGACACAGCCGACGCCATGTTCTTCAGTCTTTTTTGCCACGCGGTGCCCGAAGCAGAAGCAGTTCGCAAGTGCCGGTCGGCCGGCTCCTGAATTACGAAAATTTTGGAAACCGAAGTCTTCATTAAAGCTAAGTACCCCGTTGGGAAACCTTTTCTTGCCTCAGACCGATGTCAGAAAAAGTTAATAATTGTATTTCTTGTGGGAAGCAAATACCGCATAAGGATTTCCATTCCCTCTGCATACCTTGTTTAGGCCCAGACCACGACGTCTCGGGCTGTCGCTTTTGCGCTACCTTCAATAAACGCACTATTAAGCGTCGGGCGGAGTTCGCCCAACACTATTTTGGTAAAGCTTTTAATTATAAAATGTCGGACACTCCGACTACCGTTTTGTCTAAAAAACGCAAGGAAAAGGACCGACACGCAATGCCCGCGGTCCCCGCCGACACCACGCCAAAACAGGCTACACGTGGTCCGGTTCTCAGCGAGACGCCTTTGCAGTCCCTGACTACCGACGACACTCCTTTGGCGGTGTCCTCTGTACCTGAGACTGCTGGGACCTCGGCCCTTTCCCAGACTACAACCACCGACGCCTTTGCTAATGTTGAGCCTACTAATGTGGACAGGTCCACTTCCACCCATGGTGTCTTCAGACCCTCATCTTCCTTTTCCATTAAGGCCTTTACTAAATCCAAAGCAGCCAGGCACCCCAAAAGGCCTGTTACACAGGGCCCATCTCCAGGTCCCATGCCTAAAAAAACAGATGCTAAAAATGGCTGAGGATTTAATTACTCTTATCAGAGGTTCTCAACCCCCTCCAGACAAGAGACCCAGAGTGGAGGAAGATTCTCCCTCTTCTGATCAGGGATCCATTTTATCAGAACATTCTGATGCAGAGGAACACTCTTACTCCCCTTTTGAGGATTCGGATGCAGAACAGTCCATCCCTTCTGTATCTCCTCCTGAGGATTTTTCCTTTGGGGAAACCTTGCATACCTTGAGGGAACACTTCCATTGGGAAGGCCAAGACTTTTCAGATTCTAAGAAAAGGCTTAGGGAATTTCTTTTGTTACCTCAACACAGACCTCTGGCGATACCCCCTGTTTTGGACATACTTGATGATGTTTATTCGGAGGCTTGCCTTAACCCGGATTCTCTGCCTCCTGCACCAGTCAAACCTGATAGGTATTGCAGAGTACCCAACTCTCACCAATTTCTATTCAAAAGTCATAATGCTGACCCTGAAACCATTTCACAAGGCCCCAAGGGATTGAAGGCCTCCACTGCCAAGAATCCACTTCCAGCAGAAAGGGAGTCAAGGTCTTTAGAAAGGTGGGGTAAAAAGGTATATACCTCGGCCACCCTAGCCATGAGGGCCTTAAATTGTCAGTTTCATATGCTTATATCAACAGTTCCTGTTATCACAATTAAGGAATAAAATGTCTCAACCTGAACAACCAGATTTAAAGGAGTTACAGGATATGATGCATAGTGCAGAACAAGTGGGTAAACATACTTTACAATGTGGTTATGTTGCACTAGAGGCTTCAAGTAGAGCGGCTGCTGCAGGATCAGTCATTCGCAGACATGCCTGGCTTAGAGAACAAAACTTGCCTGATCATGTCAAAGCTAAACTTCTAGATGCTCCTTTACAAAGGGATGTGCTGTTTGGTACTAATGCTGAGGAGATACTACGGAAAATGGAAGAAAAAGCCAAATCTATGCAAACTGTCAAAGCCTTTTTACAGGTCCAACCTCCACGTTTTAGCAGAAATTGGCCTTCAAAAAACTGGTCCTTTCCAGCCACTGACAAGCCCCAAAGAGGTAGATACAGACGCACAAGGGGCAGAGGGCAATCACAAGGATCATATAGAGGACGACAATGGCAAACTCCAGCACCAAGAGGTGGCGAGGACAGTGCACAACAATACAGGAAGCAAACCCAATGACTCCCTCATTTTCATGCCAAGCACGTCTCAGCTGGCAGCACCTTTGGGAGGAAAGCTAGCATTATTTGCAGCCAATTGGCATATTGTCACAACAGACAAATGGATCCTGGACATTATAAACAGCGGCTACAAGTTTCATTTTCACACTCTTCCAAAAATGAGAGGCATGCCAAACCTGCCACAGAATCAAAGGGCAGAGGCACAACTACAAATTTCAAAGCTCATAAGCATGAGAGCTATTCAAGAGGTACCTACTCACGAACAAGGCCAAGGTTTTTATTCAGGACTTTTTTCTGGTACCAAGGAAAGGAACCAACTGTAGACCCATTTTGGACTTATCCATCCTAAACACATTTCTACTCATACCAAAATTCAAGATGCTCACATTACAGCAACTTCTTCCCATGCTGGGCAAGGAGTTTTGGCTGGTAACATTGGACCTCAAGGAGGCATACCTGCATGTCCCAATCAGACAAAGCTGCAGAGGATACCTCAGATTTCTTGCAGGTTCAATCCACTATCAATTCTCTGCATTGCCCTTTGGCTTATCTACTGCGCCCAGAGTATTCACAAAGTGCCTGGCATCAGTGATTGCCTACTGCAGACTTCAAGGGATACAAATTTACCCTTATTTGGATGACTGCCTGATCCAAGCGGACAGCAAACACATACTTCTGGAACATCTGGCATATGTGACACGGTTATTGCATTCTCTGGGATACACAATCAACAAAGAGAAATCAAGGCTAACACCATCTCAGAAAATAACTTTCCTGGGTGCCAACTTGGACACAAACACCCAGATGGCCTATCTTACGCCAGAAAAACAGGGCCAACTATCTCATTACTTCAAAATACTAGCAAAAAGTACCAGGCTTACTGCAAGGAAAATCCTGCAGGCTCTGGGATTCATGGCATCTTGCATTCTTTTAATCCCATGTGCAAAGCTGCATATGAGGAAACTTCAATGGTACCTAAAAAACCTATGGTCTCAACACAGTCACAGTTTGGAAACAATAATACCAATAATCCCATGTTTGCAAAAGGAATTTCTATGGTGGGCCCAAGCATGCCAAGCAAACACAGGCCTCCCATTCTGCAAGCCTCAAGCAAAGCAAGTTATCACAACAGACGCCTCAGATTATGCCTGGGGGGCACACATGACGGACAGGTGCATCCAGGGCATATGGTCTCAAAAAGAAAAACACCTTCACATCAATCAAAAAGAAATGCTAGCAGTAATAAATGCAATTACAGCTTTCAAGGACTTCCTGCATCCAGGGCAATTACTGATAAGAACAGACAACACCACAGTAATGTGGTACATAAACAAACAAGGAGGAACACATTCATACCCCTTGTGCAGACTAGCCATGACTCTTTGGAACTTGGCTCTGGAATGGCAAATCGAACTTCAAGCCCAGAACCTGCAAGGATTGGAAAACACGCTGGCAGACAATTTAAGCAGAAATATGACAGATCCACACAAATGGAAGTTACATCCTCAGGTGTTTACAGAAATAACCCAAGTGTGGGGGAGGCCAGACATAGATCTTTTTGCCTCCCACAGGAATCATCAATTGGAAACGTTTTGTTCAAGGACCTTTCATCCAAAGGCCTGGAGAGTGGACGCACTTTCATTCAGTTGGACAGCATGGACAGTTTACACATTCCCACCTCTGCCTCTTCTGCCCAAGGTACTTTTGAAAGCAAGAGCAGACAGACCGAAGATTATACTGATTGCTCCAGATTGGCCATGGCAACACTGGTATCCACTGCTGAGGAGCCTAACACATACTCCCCCCTGGTCCCTGCCTCTAATGCCTCTTCTGCTGACTCAGCACAGCTACAAAACTCTCCACAGTCAGCTGAAAACACTCAATCTCGCTGCATGGAAAATTCCTTAACACCACAACAGACCCTACTCTCCAAGGAGGTGCAGGATGTAATTTTGGAGGCCAGAAGGCCATCTACTAGAAAAGCTTACTCCGCAAAATGGAAGCGGTTTTGTTCTTGGAATGAGAAAAAAGGCCAGGACCCTAGAAAACTGAACTTGCCTCCAGTATTACAGTATCTAGCTGAGCTGCTGAACAGTGGACTTTCATTTTCTTCCATAAAAATCCATGCCTCAGCCATTTCTGCAGAAAACAACACGGATCCTCCTTTATTTTCTCACCCACTCTTACGACAGTTCCTCAGAGGGGCTAAGAATATTAGACCACCAAGGAAACAACCAATACCAGCCTGGGATCTTAATTACATGCTAGAAAAATTAACATTGCCTCCTTTTGAACCAGCTGCCTCAACAGATTTGCAATATTTGTCCTGGAAAACTGCCTTCCTTCTGGCTATCACTTCAGCTCGTAGAGTTTCGGAACTACAGGCCCTCATGGCAGTGCAGCCCTTTCTCATTTTCCATCAGGACAGGGTTTCCCTTTGTACCAACCCATCATTTATGCCTAAAGTGGTATCCAGGGTAGCTTTAAATCAAGCCATACACCTTCCTACCTTTTACCCCAATCCTCAAAACAAAGGGGAAAGGCTGCTACATTCTTTAGACATCCATAGGCAGCTACGTTACTACTTGGACAGAACAAAGTCCTTCAGGAAATCAGAACAACTCTTTGTGTCCTATGCTGTAGGGGCTCAAGGCAAGCCAGTTTCCAAGCAGACTATTTCAAAGTGGATAGGCCACTGCATACGGTTTTGTTATTCCTATCATGAGAAATCTGTTCCTACAGGTATCAGATCACACTCCACCAGGGCCACAGCTACCTCTACAGCCTTCCTCAGAGGAGTACCTACCAAAGATATTCTGGAGGCAGCCACTTGGAGTTCTGTACATACCTTCACAAAACACTACCACCTGCCTTTATATTCCAGAACCAGAGCATGCTTTGCCACTGCTGTTTTGCAGGGCATTCTGGCTCAACCCAGTTCCTCCTAGTACCTACCACCCTGTGCGCGTAGCTTTGGGACTCTACCCATCTGTGATTACTGCAGCTGTATGCACGATGAACATAGTACTGTTTTGTACCTACCATAAATGTAGATGTTCAAGTGCTAATACAGCTGCAGTACAGGTTTCCCTCCCTCCTTCCCCACTTGGTAAAGGCATGGGGCCTAACAACCTCTTCATACAACCTGACTGGGTTATCCTTCTATGGTTTATTTGCTTGCAACCACTGTTTTTGGATTATATTGCATTGCATGTATACACGTATTAGCATAATTTATGTATTGCCTTCCTTCTGGGGGCACCTGACATCTGGGGCAAGAAAGACTGAAGAACATGGCGTCGGCTGTGTCTTATATACTCTGGCCTCACTGACATCAGAAGAGAAAGTGACGACAACCGACGCCGGACCAAGACTTTGGAATTCGGCCGACCGAGGGACCGCCTGACGGCAGAGAACCCATCTGTGATTACTGCAGCTGTATTAGCACTCGAACATCTACATTTATGGTAGGTACAAAACTGTACTTTACCTGGCACACTTTACAAGATTTCTGAGAGAGTTGACCAAAAAGCTTTCAAATTCTCTGAGTCCATGTCCACACAGGACATCAAAGGAACGTCCTTACAGCTGGCCACTCTTTTCTCTAGCTCAAATGCTTCATTGAGGTTGATTTCTCATACAGCTGAAGGCATCGCATGAGTGACCAGTTCAGGCATTGCCCTAAGGAGACATGCCTGGATGTGGCTATGTGACTTCACAGATCCCTTTAAGACATTCTTCATCAATGTCCCATTCGATGGCACATTCTTATTCAGGCTTTCAGTAAAAAAAGACACTTACAAGCAATGAACAAGATGGAAAAACCCTGTCTGCAGTGGGAATTAAGTTTTTTACCCCTCAACAAACTTTTTCCAGGCATCAGAGAGGCAGTAAGAAAATATGGTTCTGGAAATCTCAGGGACCATTCCAAGATTTGCATGGGAGCAATTCCTCCTTAGGCAGAGGAAGAAATTCTGATGGGAGACATCACCCTAGTGGCAGAGGAGGCCGAAAGAACCAGGGGTTCTGGAATTCCTTTATGGACAGACCCTTTCAGCACTCCTGTAACACTGTCCTGGAGGTAGAAGATTATCCCTGCACCCAGAAGTCTGGGTAAATATAACAAAATATATCAGGTTGCTAAAAATCATACCCAGAGGTTATTTCATTCCATTTTTCCAAACCCCTCTTCACAAAAAGAAGAAACTTCCTGAAGTTCCACCCAGTCAGAGGAAGGGCACAGCACAAGAAATTCAAAAGCTGCTAGAAAAAAAGAGTCATCCAACAGATCCCACTATATTAAATAGGATTTGGAACTTATTTATTTTATGTTTGTTAATTGGGATAGTCCACTGGACATAGGTCCATTTTCAGTGGAGGCCCCGGGAGAAAAGCTCCATACATATGAATAACATGCACCAAAAAAACTACAAAGTTTACAAAGTATATTTAGATACAAAATGCAGCGAGTCTTAGTAGTAATATATTCATACACAGCAGTACAGTTAGTGAAAACAGAGAAATCTTACAGTAACAGATTCATTAGTCTAAAGATATATATATATATATATATATATATATATATATATATATATATATATATATATATATATAATGACCTAAGTCATTGCTGGAGGGAGTCATGTGTAAACCAACAACTTCTTAGGTTATTGGGGTCAAAACCATAATCTATTTTATTATATTGTATGTATTTCTACAGTAATAGAATATAGACCTATCTGTTCCTCTTGAGGTATGATGTAGTTAAGGTGGTGTAGGGTCTAACATAGTGGAGGGTCTAGCCTGGTGAAGTGCAAGAGCATAGCCAGTTATTAGTGAGATGCCGTTTTAATGCTTTTTTGAACTGTATGAAGGATGTCATAGTAGTTATAGGGTAGAGCATTCTAAATTTTGGATACATAATTAGAAAAGAGGGCATCATCTGCTATATTATTTGACTTAGTTACTGTGAGAATAAGTTTGTTACTGGAGCGAAGAGTTCTGTTGTTGGTGTGGAGGTGAAGTAGGCTTTGCAATGCAGGGTTTTTTTCTGGTTGATATAAATTTTTGTGGGCCAGAGAGAGTTGGTTGTAGTGCAGGAGTTGAGGAAGTTCCAGCCAATTAAGCAGTTTCAAGGATGAGCAGTGGTGAGATCTAAATGGGGAGCCAGAGGCAAATCTAGCTATTTTGTTATAGCAGGAGTCAAGCTTAGCTAGGTCTGCTTTTCTAAGGTTAGTGAGAATAGGTGAGGTATAGAGGAGGGTAGAAATGAGGTGTGTGTGAAATGTAGTAGCTTTTGTTTGTTGGGTAAGGAATTGTCTATTTCTATAGAGGGTACCTAGTTTTTTGTGAACTTTCTTGATGGTCTGGGATGTATGAATATCAGATCTTAGATTGTTATCAATCTCAATGCCCAGGAGTTTGATGTGCACTGTGGGGGAGATAGTAGTTTTGTTACTGGACATGATATTAAAAGTAGAAGTTGATGAGGTGGACCTAGTGGGTTTAAAGAGTAGTAGTTTGGTTTTAGCATGAGTTAGATATTGGATAGCCATGTTTCTATAGAGAGGAAAGATTCCTGAGTTAATGTATGAAGTCCCTGTAGTGAGGAAGCTGCACAAATTAATGTAGAATCATCAGTGTGTTGAAAAAAAAAAACAAGGGACCTCGGACCAATTTTGGATCTAAACAATTTGAATCAGTATGTGAAGAAGTCAAAGTTTGGAAGTACAGTCCATCTTGCCATTTCTTCACAAGGATGATTAGATGTGCTCGATAGATCTTCAGGTTGCTTACTATCCCATCAAAATAGACAGGTGCTCCCTAAGACACTTATGCTTTCGGATGAGAGCCAGTCACTACAAACTTAGAGCCCTGCCTTTTGGACTCACCTTAGCATCCAAGGTGTTTACCAAATGTATGGCAGTGGTAGCTGCTCATCTGAGACTTAAAATATTCCATGTGTTTCCATATTTGGATGTCTGGCTGCCCCCATGCATCTCCTTCTACATTGAAATAAAAACAGCTGAATAATGTGGATTGAATCATGGTTTTAAATTTAGGGCTATTGATAGTGTTCAGGTAACGGATAGAGGTGGAGATATTGGCAATTCTTTAGAAATAAAGGAACTTGAGTGGATCATTAGATTAGCAGTGGATGTCTCACCAGGCCTGAACAGTGCTGTTTCCCTGAAGCCTATTTTGGCTAGGATACAGCGTATAAAATTAAGATAATGTGTTACTCCTAATTTTAAAAATATATTTAACTTATTTTTAGATATATGTAAAATATATATAAAGTTTTCAGTAATTTGTATGTATATGCGTACCTTTGAAGTAACATAAAACTGTAAGGAACCACCACGATGTATAACTAATATTTATTTAAGAAGAACAATCGCTTTCACGCACCATCCCGGTGCGCTTCATCAGGTTATAATCAATAATAAAAACTCCCATCCTTATATATGGAAACTCCCATCAATTAAACATTCAATTCATCAATTAGAACAGTTTAGTAAGGTGCTTTAAAAGGGAAATACATCCCATACACCCACAACATTTTAAAATATTCATGTATATTCTAGAAACTCCTTTTTAAAAGATGCAAATGGCAAAAAATGAATAATCAATTTAGCTCTAGATAGGTCTATTAAGAAAATTATAGTATTCATTACATAAATCTACTTAATTTTTATATATGAAACCTTTTCTACAAAACCACTTACTTGATAAAATCACACAACTATATACATATGATAAATAAATACTGCAAAAATACAAGTAGGGTTGCAGATAAAATATATGTTGAAAATGTATATCATTCATTCCTAAATATTGATTATATTAATAATTTCATATTAATAGCAATAGTAAAATATACATTTTGATGTGTTAAACTTACGATAAAAACATACTATATATGTAATGCTGTATGTTGCATGTTTATATATCAACAAAATCTGATAAAACATAATAAAATATATAAACAACATCCAGGACTGGTCATAACTAATAAGATGGGTTTATATTTCAAACAACCTTCATATATGCAATAGTTTAATTGCAGGACCATATCAAAATGTATAAGAAGAAAAAAGGAAGGGGATGACAAAGGGAGGAAGGGGGGGGGAGGTGGGAGGAGGGGAAAAAGGATGGAAAAAGATGAAAAAGGAAAAAAGGAAATCTTGAATGGTCACATATTTCCTAATAGAGCCGGTCGAATGCTAAGTGTTGAATTCAGACCGGGTTCTACATGAGCTCTAAAATTTAATATCCATCTCAGCTCATTTAGTTCAAGGGTATCTATTAGATTACCTTCTCTTCTGTTCTGGTGTATCATTTGTATCACTTTATATTTAAATATATGCTTGGGAAACTCTTGGCAATGTTTCGCTAACACATTGGTAATATTCCCCTTCCTGATATCATATACGTGATTGTATACACGATCTTTGAACCTACACGAAGTCATACCTACATAGTATGCTTCGCATGCATCACAAGTAGCTAAGTATATGACATTACTTGTATCACAGGTGGCATAAAAAGTTGGCTTAAAAGCCATATTTATGCCTGGAACCTCAAATGTCTGAACTGTAGATACATACTTACATATACAGCATTTCCTACATGGATATGTACCTTGCTTATACCTTGCTCTAACGTCCTGCTGCTGGAGTTTCATTTTTTCATTGCATAATAACCTTTTAAGATTTAAACTATTACTAAACCTGAAAGCTGGTTTATCCCCCACTATTTTAGATAAACCAGAGTCAAGAAGCAAAATCTTCCAATTAATTGTTATAATATTCATAATATGGTTCACATCATTTGTATATTTAATATCAACTGGTAGTTTCTTACTATTTCTTCCAACGTGATAGTTAAATCCCCCTTTTTTCTTAGGTATTGAGGTCCCTAAGGCTGTTGATGTTAAATCATTCACCAAAGTTAGTGGATAACCTCTATCCACAAAACAGGTTTTCTGAAAATTTACTAGATGTAACATATCCTCCTGTTTACTACAAAGTCTAGAAACTCTAGTCATTTGACCCTTCACTACATTTCGGAAGATGTAGCGGGGATGCATGCTGTCAAAATGGAGAATACCATTTCTCCAGCATGGCTTCCTGTATAGCAATGTGGTTATTTTATTATACTCATCCTTAAAAATATTAATATCCAAAAAATTCACCCTATAGATGGAGTACTCATAGGTGAATCTTAAAAAAGTTGTAGTTGATTCCATATACGCTACAAACTCATGTAGCGAATCTACATCGCTGTTCCAAAACAAAAGGATGTCATCCACAAAACGCCTATACAAAATAATATTAGATAATCTATCATTGCCAAAGATGAATTTCTTTTCCCATTGATAAATGGCCAAATTTGCATAAGCATTGGCACAGGGAGTGCCCATGGCAACTCCCCATGTTTGCATTTATATCTTATCATGGAATAAAAAGATGTTATTATTCAATATTAAATCCAGTAGACTGCAAACTACCATTTGGTCATTATTATCCAAAGTGCCATGCTCATGTAAGCATTCTCTTATAGCTTCAAGGCCAAAATCATTGGGAATACTAGTAAACAGGTTTTTAATATCTAGTGTAACCATCAATAATATTTCCCTTTTCAGATCTTTACATAATGAATCTCGTTTTAGATCCTGTAACAGCCCATAGGAATCCTTCAAAATTGTAGGAACTAATTTAACCAAAGGTCCTAGTTTGGATTGTACAAACACAGAAGCATTTTCTGTCACCCAGTGTCTGCCAGATACAACAGGGCGTAAAGGGGGTGGGTCTATCCCTTTGTGCATTTTTGGAAGCCCTTTAATTAGAGGGATCAGCGGAGAATCTATTATCAAGAAATCATAGAGGCATTTATCTATGCATCTACTCATTAATAAATCATATACTGTATCGTGCACTCCCACTATTAAAGATTCCACTTGCGATCTATCTATCTGCCTATAAGCTGAATCATTACTTAGCATTTTATACATTAGTTCCTTGTATAGAGGAGCATCCATGGCAACTACTCCCCCACCTTTATCCGCTGGTTTAAACACAATCCCATCATCGTTACAACGTCGCTCAAGACAGCATTTCTGTGATGCGTTTAAATTAACATAAAGATTTTATGCTTCTTCTCTTTATAATATAAATAAAAGTCATGTTCACATGAACGCTGAAAGCATTCTACCAAATTAGGCATGGGTGGTATGAACAAACTTTTCCTTTTACAGGCCTGCGACCCATATGCTTAACTCATTGTTCATAGAATCTTGAAACAGTACCTTAAGTGAAAGTTTCCTCGTGAAAAGTCAAAGTGCTATCAAGGTTTCAGAAAGCTCACTTCCTCTGGAGGGGATAAAGGATAGTCCTTTGTTGAGAATGGATTGTTCATCAGCAGTAAATTCCCTGGAAGTCAAATTGAAAAACAAAGTATTCAATTCCTTGTCTTTCTCCTTGGTTCCGGTGTTTCTCCCGACAGCTTTCTCTTGCCTCTGCCTCTGCTTGTTGAGCGTACCGGCGCTCTGCTTTTGTATGGGAGCGGGAAGTTTAAAGGTAGAGCTGAGGCAGTGCAGCCCATAGCCGCATTGCCATCTGACTTTGGTCTTGCTCCCTGCCCCTCATTGATTTTTAGGCATTGCTGGTTACATGGAAGAGATGAGCTGGTGGGTGGTAAATCCCTATTCACTGTATCGCTCATGGCCTCCTTGCTTACGGAGAACTCATTCAAAGCGTCGACATGGTTTGTTACCTCTGGCGTATTTATATAAAAAGTACTTATTGGGTTTATCAGGTTCGGAAGCAGTTCCATTGGCCCTCGGCCATATAAAAATGCGGCCCATTTGGAAGTCCTGGCAATCCCGCTTCAATTTTTTAAGCTTGATTTGCTCAAGCCTATTACTGTATTGTGTTAACTGTCTAAGCATATTATTAATTTTAGATACACAGAGTTCACTTTTAAAGTTTGTTATTAAACTTTTGTGCTCACCTTCCACTTTAGTGATCAAATCCGCTTCTATGGGTGAGAAATAATCTATTAACAAATGGATATATTGAGTTTCAAACTCGATGTTTAACTGCTGCCATCTACGCAAAAGCTCAGGATGGCTATCTCCATAGCTTGGCATGCACAAAACTCTCATGCCACGCGGGACCACTTTAAAATGTAAGCACGCCTCCATGTGTCCTCTCTGCCAGATGAGCCGGTGCAATTTATATAAATCATTTTCCAAAGATCTTAAAGCCCCATAAAAGTCCTGTAGGTTCTCAGTGTCCTGCATGACAATAGACGGAGCATTACTTTTGATGTCAAAGTTAAGCAAAGGATTATCCTGTTGGTGAAACAAATTGTTCCAGTCATCAGTGCCGCTTGTACCTACCGGATTGTAGTCAAGCTCTATATTGAGTGAATCCATCGTGTGCTGGTCAAATAGGCAAACAATTAGTAAGAATAACAGCAACAAGCAAAAGATGACCATCCAAAGGTTCCTTCCAAAAACGAATGCTGAGCAAACTGAAGTAATGTAAAAGTGTAAGGAACCACCACGATGTAGAACGAAGATTTATTTAAAAAGAACAAGCGCTTTCACGCACCATCCCGGTGCGCTTCATCAGGTTACAATCAATAATAAAAACTCACATCCTTATATACAGAAACTCCCATCAATTAAACATTCAATTCATCAATTAATACAGTTTAGTAAGTTGCTTTAAAGGGGAAATACATCCCATATACCCACAACATTTTAAAATATTCATGTATATTCTAAAAACTCCTTTTTAAAGATGCAAATGGGGAAAAATAAATAATCAATTTAATTCTAGATAAATCTATTAAGAAAATTATGGCATTCATTACATAAATCTACTTAATTTTTATATATGAAACCTTACTTGATAAAATCACGCAACTATATACATATGATAAATAAATACTGCAAAAATACAAGTAGGGTTGCAGATAAAATATATGTTGAAAATATATATCATTCATTCCTAAATATTGATTATATTAATAATTTCATATTAATAGCAACTTATTTATTTTATGTTTGTTAATTGGGATAGTCCACTGGACATAGGTCCATTTTCAGTGGAGGCCCTGGGAGAAAAGCTCCATATATATGAATAACATGCAACAAAAAAACTACAAAGTTTACAAAGTATATTTAGATACAAAATGCAGCGAGTCTTAGTAGTAGTATATTCATACACAGCAGTACAATTAGTGAAAACAGAGAAATCTTACAGTAACAGATTCATTAGTCTAAAGATATATATATATATATATATATATATATATATATATATATATATATATATATATATAATATGACCTAAGTCATTGCTGGAGGGAGTCATGTGTAAACCAACAACTTCTTAGGTTATTGGGGTCAAAACTGTAATCTATTTTATTATATTGTATGTATTTCTACAGTAATAGAATATAGACCTATCTGTTCCTCTTGAGGTATGATGTAGTTAAGGTGGTGTAGGGTCTAACATAGTGGAGGGTCTAGCCTGGTGAAGTGCAAGAGCATAGCCAGTTATTAGTGAGATGCCGTTTTAATGCTTTTTTGAACTGTATGAAGGATGTCATAGTAGTTATATTATAGGGTAGAGCATTCCAAATTTTGGATACATAATTAGAAAAGAGGGCATCATCTGCTATATTATTTGACTTAGTTACTGTGAGAATAAATTTGTTACTGGAGCGAAGAGATCTGTTGTTGGTGTGGAGGTGAAGTAGGCTTTGCAATGCAGGGTTTTTTTCTGGTTGATATAAATTTTATGGGCCAGAGAGAGTTGGTTGTAGTGCAGGAGTTGAGGAAGTTCCAGCCAATTAAGCAGTTTCAAGGATGAGCAGTGGTGAGATCTAAATGGGGAGCCAGAGGCAAATCTAGCTATTTTGTTATAGCAGGAGTCAAGCTTAGCTAGGTCTGCTTTTCTAAGGTTAGTGAGAATAGGTGAGGTATAGAGGAGGGTAGAAATGAGGTGTGTGTGAAATGTAGTAGCTTTTGTTTGTTGGGTAAGGAATTGTCTATTTCTATAGAGGGTACCTAGTTTTTTGTGAACTTTCTTGATGGTCTGGGATGTATGAATATCAGATCTTAGATTGTTATCAATCTCAATGCCCATGAGTTTGGTGTGCACTGTGGGGGAGATAGTAGTTTTGTTACTGGACATGATATTAAAAGTAGAAGTTGATGAGGTGGACCTAGTGGGTTTAAAGAGTAGTAGTTTGGTTTTAGCATGAGTTAGATATTGGATAGCCATGTTTCTGTAGAGATGAAAGATTCCTGAGTTAATGTATGAAGTCCCTGTAGTGAGGAAGCTGCACAAATTAATGTAGAATCATCAGCGTGTTGAAAAAAAAAAAAACAAGGGACCTCGGACCAATTTTGGATCTAAGCAATTTGAATCAGTATGTGAAGAAGTCAAAGTTTGGAAGTACAGTCCATCTTGCCATTTCTTCACAAGGATGATTAGATGTGCTCGATAGATCTTCAGGTTGCTTACTATCCCATCAAAATAGACAGGTGCTCCCTAAGACACTTATGCTTTCGGATGAGAGCCAGTCACTACAAACTTAGAGCCCTGCCTTTTGGACTCACCATAGCCTCCAAGGTGTTTACCAAATGTATGGCAGTGGTAGCTGCTCATCTGAGACTTAAAATATTCCATGTGTTTCCATATTTGGATGTCTGGCTGCCCCCATGCATCTCCTTCTACATCGAAATAACAACAGCTGAATAATGTGGATTGAATCATGGTTTTAAATTTAGGGCTATTGATAGTGTTCAGGTAACGGATAGAGGTGGAGATATTGGCAATTCTTTAGAAATAAAGGAACTTGAGTGGATCGTTAGATTAGCAGTGGATGTCTCACCAGGCCTGAACAGTGCTGTTTCCCTGAAGCCTATTTTGGCTAGGATACAGCGTATAAAATTAAGATAATGTGTTACTCCTAATTTTAAAAATATATTTAACTTATTTTTAGATATATGTAAAATATATATAAAGTTTTCAGTAATTTGTATGTATATGCGTACCTTTGTTTATGAGTTTTGTTTGGAATGTTAGTTGATCATATGACTCTTGGGCTGCTAGTCATGTGATTGGGTTAGGCTCTTATATAAACTGCTTTTTAAATGAACCTGTATGTAACATTGAGAAAGGGTGTTTAAAGCTGAAAGCTTTGTTTTAAATAAAGTTTTTTTGCTCAACTGTGGTGGTTTTTGTTGATCTCCTTCTACATACCAGAGACTATTTGCTCCAGATTTGCCGATCACTGGGAGTAACAAAAAAATTATGCCAAATCAAACCTAACACCAGTCCAGAGCCTGAAGTTCACTGGTACTCTTCTGGATGCAACTACACAGGTAGCATCATTACTACCTCATCATATATCTGCTATCAGGAATCAGATTCATCTACTTATTCTCCATCCATTTCCTCCAGCAAGATCAGTCCTTCAAGCAGTGGTTTCCATAGCAGCAGCCATTGTATTACTTCCCTTGGCATATTTCTTTATACATCTTCTTCAATGGACTCTAGCTGTTCATTGGTCCATTCTTCATTGACCCCTGTCCTTTTCAGTCAAGTGGACTCCAATTTGCAAATGACACATCCACTAAGTGGATTCAGTCATATGACATTCACCTAGACCGACCTTTTGTTTTACTGCCTTCAATAACCACTGTGACCACAGATGCTTCTCAACTGGGCTGGGGAGGGCATTCCTTGGGAAGGACATTCTAAGGCATGTGGTATCCCAAGAGACCAATCTGCATATCACTGTACTAAAGATTAGAACAATCCTACTTGCATTGCAGACATTCCAAGTTCCTCTTCCTCTAGGGACTAGTGGAATTCAGACCGACAACATGTCTGTGGTCTGGTACTTCAACAAACAAGGAGGAAGCCAACTTATCCCCTCTGCAGAGAGGCAGTGAGAGTGTGGGAATGGGCGATCTCATTTGACCGCTTTCTAATTGCAACTCACATTCCATGGAAAACCAGCGTTAGTGGACAAACTGAGCTGATCCATCCTGCTGCCTTATGAATTCTCTCCACTAGTTTGTGGTGAAAAGGATCTTCTGTCATTGGGGCCAGCCTTGCTGTGACCTTTGTGTTTCCCCACAACAGCAAGTGCAGCAGGTACTTTGCTGTTGTCCCTCCTCAGGGGGAGTCACAGAGAGATGCTCTAGTCCACGTCTGGCCTTCCAGCCTTCTTTATGCTTGTCCCCTCTTCCTTTGATTCCTAAATTAAGTTGGCTGAAGAGCTCAGTCATCCTCATTGCCCCCTTCTGGCCTTGACAGGTATGGTTCCCCTTCCAGTGGTCTCACCTTCATTATCTTGCATGGATACTGGAGCCATTTTTGGATCTCTTCTTTCACCCATCAGGGATCCAATATCCAGTAACCAATAAAGGAATCCTTCACCTCCCTGGGATCTCACAGTTTTGCTACAAGGTGTAACTTGGAAACTTTTGAACCTTAAGCTAAAACTTGTTTAAAATTCTCTTAATGGAAAACAGTCTTTTTTGTTGCCATTACTTCTGCAAACAGAAAGACCTCTTACATTGGAAAATAACATTAATTAATCCATTCATTTACTAGTCTTCTTTACAAATTTTTTGATTAAAGGAGAGTACATGCTTCATCTCCTTGACGTACACAGATAGTTACATTTTTATCTTCACAGAATAAAACAAATCATAAAATCAGGCCAACTTTTTGTCTTTTTCACCAAAAAGATTGGGGTGCCCAATTTCTAAAGTCACTCTAGCTAAATGGATTACAGATTTTGTCTCTTGGATCTATTGTCAACAAGGCATGACCTTACCCAAACCTCCCAAGGTTCATTCAGCCAAATCCTTGGCTGCTTTATCTGCTTTTTGGTCAAGAACATCTATTGATGAAAAAAAGTTAAAAAAAGAACATCTATTGATGATATTTGCGATGCAGCCACATGGCCCAGTGCTCATACCTTTATTAATCATTACAGATTGGATATTACTTCTAGAAACAGCGCATCTGTGTTGTCCATTTTCATTATTCCTCAGCTTCCCTTCCATCCATCCCCCATCCTTCAGTTTCTGGTTGGAACCTGCTCTTCTGGGTTTGAACCCTTCCTTTCTTTGTCAGCTTCTCCTGTTTCTCTCTAGCTATATGGTATTAATGGTAACAAACTCAGTCTGTGGTAATAAGGATGGACTAAGGAATTATGGGTAGAGGGAGGAGCTCAAGAATTGGATCAGAAGTCTGGAGTATGCAGCCGAATTGGATCTGAGGATCAGATTCCAATCCCATGGGTTGAGGAAAAATGAAACTGGACAACACAGATGCCTAGTTATGGTGAGTACATAACTTTTAAGGACTAGTTTTGAGATTTATCTTTGTTTAACAGGTTAAGGTGTGTGCTACATTTCAAGTAGTGGACTTCCTAATTCACTGTATCTGCTTCCTACTTTTAGCTTGATGAAAGTTTGCTAACATAATCCTCCCCCACCCCTTCATCTCTGGTCTACTGTTATAGCTGCATGTATCAAAAATGTCTCATTGCCTCCTTTTTCTTGTTGTAGGGGATGAATATGATGTCTGTGCAATATGCCTGGATGAGTATGAAGAAGGAGACAAGCTGAGAATTTTGCCTTGTTCTCATGGTATGTTAGTTTTTCTGGTAATTTTGTTTAAAATTAAGTCGAAACATACACATTTCGCTGTTAAGAGTCTGTGCATTAACACTGTCATAACGAGAGTAAGAGAGCAGAATTTGTGAAAGTTGGTGCCTCCAGCAGGTATTTTGCAAAACTGTCCTGTCCTCTGTACACAGGCCCACAAAGATTGAGTGCTCACATATAAGCGGTAAAGATGCCTAGTAGGTGTTCTAGCTAACTCTACCTGTAGATGTTCACCTTAATGGTCACTCTTGCAATGGCCTTAGTTCTATGGGTTATATCATGCTAAGGATATAACAGCTGGTCGACTTCCAAAGCTTCAGGGCGTCTTCCATATACCCAAACTGTCTAGCAGCTCAAGCTGAGTTGACTATAAGATAAGTTCAGGTGCAAAGTCCTTCAGAGCTTTACTGCTGCAGAAGAGTATGCTCCTCTGAGACTATTGAGGATCGACAGTCACCGTGTGCTTTCCTTTGCTGGGCAGATAAGTTCCCTTTTGGGGAAATTTTTCATTTTCTTATATTTTTGTTGATGTCTTTTATTACTTTCCTCTTCAAGAAAAAATTTTAAAGCTAGGAGTGGTGTGTTTTAATGGACTGTCTTGAGACTGTAATTTACTTTTAAACAGAACATTCAATGTGAAGTTGTTAAATCTCGCCGTTTATTCTTACTGATGGGTTCGGAGCCAATCTTCGGCTCCGACACGGCCGATAGCAAAGCAAAGGTTTGCCAGTAGCTCGAGACCAAGCCCCTTATCCCACAATGCACTGCTGGAATTACCTCAGATCTAGTTTGCCGCGGCAAGAGAGATCTCGGTGATCCAGCTAGCTCAGACCATTTGTGAGAAAAAAACCAGCAAGTTTTGATAAAAAAAAACTTTCTTTTTGTCTTGGATATTTTCATATAGATAGTTGTGTGTTAGTGTTAAAAATTTTAATAATAGAATCTGCAGTTTCGGATAGTTAGTGCCCTGTTGGCTTAGTTGTTTTGTGTGGGCCTTTTTAGCCCTATTTAGAGTTATTAATCTCTTTTTTTCTAATAGTCAGGATTTTTCTCTGTGGGCCTCTTTAGCCCTGTATTTGTAAAATATAGTTAATTGTTATAGATAGTGCCCGGGTTGGGCTTAGTTGCTTTGTGGGTCTTTACAAGGAAAGTAAGGACTTTACTGTATTAGTTTTCTATATATTAGTTTTACTTTTACTTTTACTATGTTGGATGACAAGTAAAAGTCCCATCCTAAATCGGGATTCAAGAAATGCCCAGATTGTGGGCAGAAAATGTCCGTCACTGACGGACACATTCAATGTGTCTACTGTCTGGGGGCTAAACATCTCCAAGACACTTGCAGCATTTGCCATTCTTTTTCTTCGAGTCCTCTTGGAGAGAAGGAGGAAGCTAATAGACAGGGGGATTACTGCAGCATTCCTTTTCTGAGGTGTTGAGTAGCCATGAAGGTACTAGCACGTCTTTCAAATCCACAAAATCTTCAGACCCCAAAGTGGCAAAAAAGGCAAAAACTTCAGAGGGAGGGTCATCGGTTCCACAGACCTCGGAACCGAGTGCACCTTTGATTCGGAGCCAGCTCTCAGTATTGATGCCGGTCTCTGAGGTTCCCTCTTCTCCTCTGCTCCAGTCAGCACCTTCGGTGCATTCATCTAAGCCCTCAGTCAGCCTTTCAGATTTGGACATGATCGGCTAGTGCAGAAGCTTTTACAGGCACCAGGACTTGCCAAATTGTTGTCGGACCCGACCAGCTCGTCGATGCCTAAGACCATGGAACTGGATTTGTCTACTCCTCCTCCGAGCCATACTGGACCCACGGAGCCGAAGGAAACCGAACCGATGATTGTTGAACCCTTGGAGCCGATACCCACACTGGTGTTATCGGCTCCATCTACTCGGATGTCCTCAGTGCCGACTGAAGACTCTAGGAGCCGACGCTCTCCCATCGGGTCCGGGGAGGATAGTCGGACCGATTTGTCGGTGCCGACTCTTCCTGTCAGGGCTTCGGCTCGGATGAGCTCGGCTCCTGTCTCGGGCTCGGAGCCCATGGTTTCGGTGCGGGAGTATCGGACGGTACTTTCGGGTCTGTCTACTCCTCCTCGTTGGAGCCATGGTGCCTTCGACGCTATGAGGAGAGTCCTGTCTCCAAAGACAATGTCAGCATCAGTTCGGCCTTCCCTCTCCCCTCAAGCTCCTGTGTTTGCTTCGTCGTCTACTGGTCCCCTAAGCATAGAGACCCTGAGCTTCAAGTACCCCCACAGGGCATACCCTGCTCTTCGGAGACCTCCCCAGATCCCCCCACTGAGGAGGTGCCCAGGAAGAGACTGTGCAAGAGGAGGTACTTAGACTCTCCACAGGAGTCTTTGACATCTGGCACGGACTTGGATGAGTCAGAAGGGTCCCCTCGATCCCCCTCTGAGAATATTTCCCTTGCAGAGATGCTAGAGATCCTTAGTCAGAGGGGCGATTGGCAGTCCAAGACCCCTAATGTGGATGAGTCCATGCTCTTGAAGGCTGTTGGGTCTCAACCTTCCACTTCTTGGGTGTCTCCACATTATGACAAGCTCATGGAACTGATCTCTCATAAGGTGTGTGAGTCACTGGAGGCCATGGAACCTGTTCCTCGCAAGCCAAATAAATTCATATCTGCCCCAGTGGACAAGCCATTTTTGACCAAGGGAGTGCCTGTTGATGCCTTGGTGGTAGCTGCAGCCACCAAAAAGGAAGTTTCTGAGACATCTGCATCAATCCAGCCTCCTAACAGAGATTCTAGGATCATGGATAGATATGGGAAACGCATGTTTAGTTCAGTGACTTTTTCTCTGTGATCACTGAACTACTTAACCCATTTTACGAGACTACAAAGAGATCTCCTGAAAGAGCTAGGAGATACTCTCCAGGGTACGGTAGCTGCAGGGGTGGCCGACAAAGTCAACACCCAGCTTGCTACCTTAAACTCAGTTGTAAACTCGTCCATGCATCTCATATCTTATGCAGCTGATGGTTCGAGTAGAGCTGCTAGTTCGGACATTGCTCTCTGAAGACAAGCCTGGATGCATCTCTGTTCCTTTGCGGAACCCATAAGTCTTCCTTTATCAACACCCCATTCGATGGCTCATCACTGTTTGGGCCTAAAGTAAAGGAAACTTTAACCAGGTGTGAGCAGGAAGACAAGACCTTATCTGCTGTTGGAGTTTGTTTTTCTACCCCTACTCGGCCCTACCCCAAGGGCCTAGGGGAGGGAAAATGTGGTTCCGAAAAGCACAGGGAGCCTTTCAGGACACACGTGGAGAAACCCCCTCTAGAGGCAGAGGAGGGGATTATAATGGAAGATGCTGCCCCTGCAGCAGAGGGGGTCCACAGCAACAGGGTGACAGGGGTCAGTTCTCCGGTCAACCCTACCAGCGCCACTGAAAGGGGGCCCGGCTGTTCGGCTCTGGAGGCAGTCTGGGGTCGCTTGTCTTTGTACCCAGAAGCCTGGCTAAACATAACATCAAATACATGGGTACAAAGCATCATTTCCAGAGGATATTTCATACCGTTCTCTACCCCTCCCATTCCTGTAAACAGAATCCCAGATGTTCCACCCAGTCTCAGGGAACAAGCAATCGTAGAGGTCCACAGATTGCTAGAAAAAAAGTCATCCAACCAGTCCCAGCAGACCAAGTTGGATTTGGAACTTACTCAAGATTCTTTTTGGTACCAAAAAAAACAGGGGACTGGAGACCTATCTTGGACTTCAGCAGACTCAACCAGTTTGTAAAAAAAGAGAAGTTCCGAATGGTCACGCTTCAGTCCATTCTTCCCTTCCTAGGGAAAGGCGATTGGATGTGCTCCATAGCTCTCAAGGATGCGTACTATCACGTAAAGGTGAACAGACACTCCAGAGATCACCTGCGTTTCCTGCTGGGAGCCAATCATTACCAGTTTCGAGCCCTGCCCTTTGGTCTCACTACAACCCCCAGCGTGTTCACCAAATGCATGGCAGTGGTTATGGCTCACCTGAGACGTCTAGGATTCCAGGTGTTTTCGTACCTACCACCAGGCATCAATTGACTCAGGCAACACAATACACTCTGACACTCTGCCATCAATTAGGCATTACAGTCAACTTCAAAAAGTCTGCCTTATCGCCATCGCAGCATACCGTTTTTATTGGAGAAGAGTTAGATACCTCAACTACCACTCTACGTCTTCCAATCGAAAGAGTTTCACTTCTCCACCAACACGTCAGCTCACTGATGTCAAAGAACAAAGCTACAGCAGCAGAGGTCTTGAAGGTGCTAGGTTTGATGGCGGCAGCAATCCTGGCTATACCACTCACAAGGATGCATATGCAAATTTTTCAGTGGCTCCTCTTTGCTCAGTGGTCTTACCAGAAACTACCTTTGCACCACATGATTCTTATCACGGATTCTTGCAAGAGAGACCTTCGGTGGTGGTTGACGTCTCTTCATGTCACAGTTGGAAGACCCTCCCCCAGTAGCCACTGTGACCACGGATGCTTCCCTGATAGGGTGGGGTGGGGGCTTTTTCAGGGAAAGATTGCCCAAGGCACATGGACAGGTCAAGAATCACATCTTCACATCAATGTTCTAGAGTTCAGAGCGGTACTTCTGGCATTGCAGTACTTTCAGGACTCTCTTCCTCTAGGAACTATTGCAATTCAGACGGACAGCATGTCACTAGTGTGGTACTTGAACAAGCAAGGTGGAACCAAGTCTTACCCCCTTTGTCGAGAAGCCCTCAGGGTCTGGCAGTGGGCTGTGTCATCCCAGCATTTTCTGTTAGCAACGCACATCCTGGGGAAATCCAACGTGATAGTGGACAAGCTAAGCAGGGCGATATTGCTCCCTCACGAGTGGTCTCTCAAACAACAGGTTTTGCAGAGTTGATTTTCCACAAATGGGGCCAGCCTTGCGACCTCTTTGCCAGCCATATCAATTCAAAATGCAGAAGCTACTTTGCCCTAATACCACCTCTG
This sequence comes from Protopterus annectens, assembly GCF_019279795.1. Taxonomy (NCBI): domain Eukaryota; kingdom Metazoa; phylum Chordata; order Ceratodontiformes; family Protopteridae; genus Protopterus; species Protopterus annectens. The sequence goes on from NC_056739.1 coordinate 488,785,319, forward strand.
GGTCATTCCACAAGAGATGCACTTTTACACAATTGGCCCCCGGGTCTCCTTTATGCATTCCCACCCTTCCCATTGATACCCAGATTTTTACAGAAAGCAAAATCACTGGGAAGGACTGTTATCCTCATAGCCCCTGATTGGCCTTGACAGATTTGGTTCCTGTTTCTCCACCATCATCTGTTGGAAGATCCATGGATCCTGGACCCAGTTCCGGACCTTCTGACGCACCCGTCAGGGGACCTCCATTCTTCACTGCAGTCCCTGAAACTGACTACTTGGCTAATCCACTTCCCCTAATTGCCAGGCTTCATTCTATTTCAGAAGATACAAGACAAATTCTCTTGTCTTCTCACAAGCCATCTACCAGGAAATTATACGACAGTAAATGATAAATGTTCTCAGTTTGGGCCAACATGCAGAAATTTTACCCTTTCCGAGCTTCGCTATCGTCCATTTTAGAATTCTTGACAAAGATTTTTAAGGAAGGGGCAGCAGCTGCTACAGTTCCAGTTCAGTTAGCTGCCATCTCAAAATTTTCACCTTGGGTTTGGTGGCTCAAATGTTATGGGCTATAAATTATCTAAGACTTTTCTTAAAGGTGTTCTTCACATGAGACCTCCTGTCAAAATTCCCTATTCTCCCTGGAATTTAAACTTTATGCTGTCTCAAATTATTCTTCCCCCTTTTGAACCAGCATCTTCTTGTGATCTCAAATATTTATCATGGAAAACTATTTTTCTAGTGGCCATGACTTCTGCCCGCAGAGTGTCAGAACTTCAAGCATTATCTGTCAGACCACCTTACATGATTTTCCATGCTGATAGAGTATCTCTCAGAACAAACCCCTCATTTTTACCTAAAGTCTGTTCTGAATCAAATGTCAATCAGGTCATTGAGCTGCCAGTCTTTTTTCCCATCCACTCTAACAAATTGGAATACATGCTGCACAAACTTGATGTACACAGACAGCTCAGATTTTATCTTGACAGAACTAAGGATATTAGAAAATCAGATCAACTTTTTGTATCCTTCTCAGAAGCCAGAAAAGGCAATCCAGTGGCTAAAACAACCTTATTTAAATGGTTATCAGATTGTATATCCTTGGTTTATGAGAATGCGAGCATTCCATTGACACACAAACCAAAGGCTCATTCTGCCAGAGCCATTTCTACGTCTTCTGCCTTTCAAGCTAAATTGCCCCTTGACAATATTTGCGCTGCAGCCACTTGGTCTGAGCCTCATACCTTTATCACGCATTACAAAGTAGATAAGGCTTCCAGGGACAGGTCTTCCTTTGGTTCCACGGTACTGAAGAACGTACTTCCATGAGCCACCCAAGATTGAGGGTGCTAGGGACGCTACCCATCAGTGAGAATAAACGGCAAGATTTAACAACTTCACATAAAGAAGTTATGTACTTACCATAACGTTCCATGTGAGTTCTTTATCTCACCTTTATTCTCATGTCCCTCCCTCCTTCCCCCTCCTGGCTGACTGTTGACTTAGAGGCTAGTACCATCCTGGTTATTCAGTATTTCTTCTTCCCATTCGGGAAGTGTTTCTTTGTAGAAATAAATAAAAGGGTATATATATTGTTACTCGCAGCAAACAAGATCTGAGGTAATTCCAGCAGTGCATTGTGGGATAAGGGGCTTGGTATCGAGCTACTGGCAAACGTTGAGCTTTGCTATCAGCCGTGTCGGAGCCGAGGATCGGCTCCGAACCCATCAGTGAGAATAAAGGCGAGATAAACAACTCACATGGAACGTTATGATAAGTACATAACTTCTTTTTTTTTCCTGTCATTTTAAAAGTAGTCTAAAATAATTGAAAACATTTTTTGTGGTGAAATTGTGTCTTGTCTCATTTGTGGAGTTGACATTGTGTTGTAAAGTAACTTTTGTGGACTGGTAATGTTTACTGACAATTGCTGCTTGTATTCCCTGGGAAAAAGGCACCATTTTCGGCTCCACCGTGGAACAGAAAGAAAAAAATTAAGCAATCAGCTTTTGCCAACACAGCAGGCTAGCAGATTACCTCAACTGCAGTTAGACGATTTTCCTGTGGCCATTTGTTGTACCTCAGACCACTCATCTTTTACCCTGGAACCCTCTAGTGTAGCACCTACAGCCACTATGGAATGGGGGTTAGCCACGTCCTTCGTGGCTATTGTCATCCCCTCAGTGGACAACAAGCCCCTCTTGTCAGTCCTGGGAGAGGGAACAGGGAAGGTTCCGTGTTGTGTCAGAATGGGGAAAAAGCTGCTGCCGTTAGTAACATTGTTGGCACCATTTTTCCTGTCAAAAAGAGAGAGGAAACCAAGCATGTATGTACTCAAATTTCATTAGATAGGAGGATATTATTGGGTCTTACTCTGGGATTAATTCAGGCTATTGATTCTTCTTGTAAAGTAGTTTCTGGTAAACAAAAGAGGGGTTCCTCTTTTTCTGAAGAGATTCACGATTCTGAATCTGATCAGGAAGATGCAGGAATGGATACAGTTTTTCCCTCAGATTTCTGGTTCAGGCTCTGAGGAAAGCTCAGTTTCTGATTCTCCCTGTGGCGGTTCTCTTTCTTTAAGCCTATTGCCATAATGCGCCAGTTTTTTTCAGTAGAGTAATACTGAGGTTTCTCAGTCCCTCAGAAAATACTGTGAGTACAGTAGGATTTTCCAGAACGTACACCCATTCCTCCTGTTTTATCTGCTTTGGATGATGTATGTGATACCTCCTGCAGTTTTCCTGGTAATCGTCCAGCTGCCCCTAAAAAGGCAGATGGTATGTGTACAGTTCCTCAGTCTTTTAAATTTGTATGCTTTATTCCCAAACCTGACCCTGCAGCTATAGCTGTAGTTGATCCCACTGCTGCTAAGCACTTAAAGAATTCCATTCCTAATATTTCTGATAAGAATGGAAAAAAATATTGATAGGTAAGGGGAAAAGTTTATACTTAGGCAACTTTGATTTTCAGAATTTTGAATTGTCCGCTCATATGTTAAAATTTGTCCTGACAAATTGTGAAGGTATGTGGAGTCTGCCGTTTTTTTCTTGTGAGAAAAATATCTGCTTTAAATAACTTAGTTTCTTATTGCACAGGTCTCTACTCATAGTTAGCAGTGTGTGTATAACTCTTTTGATACTTCTTCCAAAGCTATGGTCACTGGTACTGTTTTGATGAGGTCTGCATGGCTACATCCTCAGATTCCCATAACATATAACAACACATACCGGTGTCTCAACAAATAAGCCCGTAAGGCGTAACACCACAAAACCTAATGTACTGGTCATGGGTTGACTCAACTGTGAGACTCATGGATGCTCCCCTCACCAGACTGGATAAGGAGCAGTTGCAGGTAGCTGCCTGTCAGGTGCCAGGATCCATTAAGTCACTCAAGCACTCAAGTCACTCAACCACAAGCACTGGTATGACTCTGTCATAGTCCATGTGGGTGTGAATGACTTGAGACCTACCTCACTGGACAATATAGAGAGAGACATGACTGAGCTCTCAGATTATATGTCACAGGCAAGTATAAGCCTAGCCTTAAGCAGCGTTCTAGCTTCTCCAAGGATGATGCCACAATACAAACAGAAAAATGATTGACTTAAACAATTGGCTTAGCTTCTGGTGTCAGTCCAAGGGAATCTACTATCTGTCAGCCTAGAAAGACATGGTTGAGTGGCCATGCTGCTTTGCCAGAGATGGACTGCACCTGTCTCCTCTGGGCTTTAGGAAACTGGCAAAGGCATTAGCCATCTCTATTGTGTCTTTTTTAGGCAGTGTCAAAATAACCAACCTCCCAACATAACAAAATCCTCTCTAGATAAACTCAAGGTATTGCTGCTTAATGCTAGGGGTCTAAACAAGAAACTGCACTCCCTGGAAGCACTATTTATATTTGAAGATGCTGACATCTGTACAGTCACTGAGACATGGTTCAAAGGCATGGAAAGCACCCCGGCCTTAAAGGACTGCAATGCCATCCATACATTCAGGGCACAAGCTAAGCATGAAAGAACCAAAGGTGGAGTTGTATCCATCTTCATTAAGGAGAAGTGCACCTCTAGCTAGTCAAACAGTATGACTCTCTTGAGTTGCTCCATGTCCAGTTAACTATAGGTAAAGCCCCCTACAACATCATAGCTAGCTGCAAGTCCCCCACCATGAAATAGGAAAAGCAGGCCACATACCTGGACTTACTAGAGTCAATTGCCATACAGCCCTAACACCTTACTATGGGCAATTTTAATTATCTTACCATTGACTGGGAAACGTACATGACCACAAAATGCTGGCTCAGAGGTTCTTGGACTTTGTCAGTGCAAATGTTGTGGAACAGCTAGTCAGCACACACAAAAGAGGCTCAGATGTCCTGGACAATAGTACTCACTAACATGGAAGAGCATTGCACCGCCATATAATGTTTTCCTTGGTAAGATTGGACCAGAAATCCGTCTCATTTGATATAAATGTAAGGTCAGTTACCCCCATCAAACTCAAAAATGCTTAAGAATTTTTCAAAGACATATTACTTCCTACTAAGTGATGGTATAAGATGTTTCAAAGCCCCCTCAAACACAGATAACATGGACTGCTATTTAGAGGTGTACACCAGTCCCATCTATAACCACTTAATCAGTTGTATAGAATCAGCTGTACCTGACCAGATTAAAACAATGTCCTTGCTGAAACAACAAGCCATCCTGGTGGACCCCTAGTATAAACAGGCTATAGAAAAACTGAAAGAAACTAATGTCCAAGAACAAGAGGGGACTGGCTCAACAGAGGAAGATATAACTTTTTAGCTTAAACAAATAAATTAGAGATCTTGTCAAACCCACCAAAGCTTAATTACAAAGTAAAAATAGCCTTCCTAGCTAAGAATAATCACAAGGCATTGTTAGCTATGTCTGAAATCTAAAAGGGAATACCCAGCTATGAGCTGAACTGGTTGTGGATGGCACCACCCATATGGAACCAGATGTAATAGCCAACCTGCTACCTGAAAGAATTGGAGCAAACTTCACCTCCCCCCGTCCCCTCCAGTCATCCCCCAAAGTGTACCTGCCACCATTCCTCAGCCTATTATCTCAAGACAGCAGGTCATCTTGGTGCTCTCCAAAGCCAAAAACACAGCATCAGTGTGACCAGACAACATCCCAGGTTGCTGTTTAAACAACTTAAAGCATGACCTAACAGAGCCACTTGGATCCCTGTTTAACCTCAGCTTGCGAACAAGTGTTGTTCTGGGGGAATGGAGGACAGCAACAGTAATCCCTCTGCACAAAGGGGGACCATCAACTGACCCTGGGAATTATAGGCCCATAAGCTTGACTAGTCTCATCCTTAGGGCCATGGAAAGAATCATTATGTACCTTATTAACAAGCACATACGTAATCTCCAAACTCTAGACCCAGCTCAGTTCAGATTTGTTAAAGGCAGATCATGCCTGTCAAACATGGCTGGCATCTTCAAGGAAGTCACCAAGGCCCTGGATGAGGGAAAGACCGTGCATACCGCCTATCTTGACCTAGCCAAGACATTCAGGTATTATAGAGAAACTCTCCCAGTTGGGAATTAACCTCTACATTGTCAGATGGATAGCCAACTGGCTGACCCAATTGACACATATTGCCAAAGTAGGTTACTTCACCACTAGCAAAAGACAAGTCACCAGTGGTGTACCACATTTTTCTCTGCTGGGCCCCTTACTGTTCAGAATTTATTTCTCAGAAGTCCAGGCAAACTTGGTACAGCCTGTGGCTGGCTAAGTTCGCTGACAGTCGCAAATTAAGAGCAATCATTGAGTCCCCCAGCAGTGTTACTATCCTGCAGGCAGGGTTGACACACACAAATGACTGGTGTCAAAGCCATGGATTAACTCTAAATGCAGAAATATGCATTACTATTCCCTCTGGGAAAGCAGACATACCTGCTGATTACATTGTAGACAGCACCACCCTAAGAGTAGACCCAGTGGTATGTGATCTGGGTGTTCAGGTTGGTAGCAATCTAAACTTTGATCATCACATAAACTTTGATCATCACATGTCCATGGTAGTAAGGAAATCCTTCTATGTGGCACATCTTATAAGTAAATGCATCGGATGTAGATCTAAAAATGTTTTAATTCTGTTATACTCGGCCCTCATCAGACCAGTAATTATGTACACTGCTTCCTTTTGCATGTACCTCACCAGACACCTGCAGCAGTTGGAGAGACCACAGAGGTTTCTCACTAAGAAATTACAGGGGACACAAAACAAGTCTTACATGGAAAGACTGAAACCCCTGTCACTGTATTATGTCTCCTACAGGTTGCTAAGGGGTGACCTGTGCCTGGCTTATAGGGCAGTCTCTGACACGCTCCTGATGGACATGCTACACATTTACAAACCAGTCTGCACGAGGGTCACTTGCTCCAGGGATTTTAAACTAGCCTCTGACATGAATAGTTCATGCTGGAGAGATAGCTACATCTGTGAGAGATTGCCACTTCTCTGGAACAAGCTTCCAATTCATGTGAAACAGACCCCTCCCTGATCCTCTTCAAACACAACCTAGGTCAATGGATGGGTGATGACAGATTCATTCCTGGGGTGGTACCCATGCCCCTTATGAATAGAGGAAGTCGGTATTAACTACCATAGCCCATCACCTCTGTGAGCTTTACTCACCTAACAGTGACAATTGGGGCAAGTCGGGATAAATATGGCTAGGCTGTAAGAGCTCTAGGGCCATTAGCCTCGTAACCTTCTATGAACCTATGTGATTTGAAATTTCCCCTTGGATAGAGATTTAGTGTTTGGTCCTTCTGTTACAGGTGATCAAAAAAGTAAGATGAAAGGGGCAAGCTGAACTAGGGAATCTCGCAGCCCTCCTTTTCAAAATTGTCTTAGGGATTTTTTATCTCATCATCCAGTTTTGGCAAAAAACAGAATAAACAGTCTCAACAAAATTCAGGTTAACTGACATTTAAGGAGAAATGGGAAGAGGATTTCAGAAAGAAGTCTCAAACCTCCCAAAACTAAGAACAGTACAAGTCTGAATGACTATTCAAGAGATCTTGTGACCCCCCCATCCCACCCTAACCCCTTTTTTCTTCCACAAAGTTTGAGTCTCCATTACTCTCTTTCGCAACAGATTGTTTCAGACAAATGTATTCTGAAAATCATTCGTTAGGGTTGCAGATACCTGTGGAAGGAAATTCCTCCTTTCCATTAGTTCATTCCTAATCTTCCAGGTCAGACTCTCTAGTTTCCACCTGTTCTTCATCACATGGTGTCCCAAGGAGTGATAGAACCCATTTCTTCTTCAAGGTAGGGAAAGGTTTTTATTCAAGGATGTTTTCAGTGCCAAAGAAAGAAAATGCTTGAAGACCATTTCTGGATCTTATTTTTCCTAAACTTGTTTGTCTTGGTGCCAAAATTCAAAATTATGTCACTTTATAACTTTCGACTTCTTCCTGTTTCAGGTTTCCTAGACTTAAAATATGCTTATCACATCCCTATTCATCCAGAGTTCAGATGTTTCTTAAAGTTTTTGTGTGTCTGGATCACATTATCAGTTCTGTGCCTTACCCTTTGGACTGTCTACTGCACCAAGATTGTTCACAAAATATCTAGTTCCAGTTATAGCTTATTGCAGGCTGCAGGGTATCCACATTTTTCCATATTTGGAAAACTTATTTATCTTTGCAATCTTTTCAGACTGTCAGTAATCACTTTCTTGGGAGATAGATCTTACTTAAGCTTTGATTTCAAGAGAACATTCACAAATCTTTCTCGACTCCTCCGCACAGGATTGTGTTCCTAGTATGTCAGCTATACACTTTAGTTCAAAGACTTTTTCTTCCACTGGAAAAAAATAGATCTTTAGATTTATTTGTAAATGTTTCCACTCAGACTTCAGTCACTGCTAGTAAATACCTCAGGATTTTGGGTCTCATGACAACTATGATTCTCATGGTACCACTGGCAAGACTCCACATGAGAAGGATACAGTGGTATTTGAAATCTCTTTGGTCACACCATCAGCACCCTTTATTTCTTCAAATCCCAGTGCTGGGGTTGTCATAAAAGAAGTCTTTTGGTGGAGGCAACAGATATCCTTAAATCCAGAACCTCTCGTCTCCCTCCCTACTCTAAAAAAGCAGTCATTTTCCACAGGCACTTGACTTTGGGGAGCAGTTTCAGGAGGGATACAAGTGCAGATGTTTTAAGACAGATGCAAGCATATAAATATCAAGGAGACGCTTGCTCTATTCAAGGCACTCAATACTCTGAACCATCTTTGGTCTCCTAGACCTTTTTAAGTGGTTACAAACAATACCACAGTCGTGATAAATCAACAAGCAAGGGAGAACCATTTTATACCCCCTTTATAGGTTTGCCATGTTAGCTTGGGGTATAGTTTCACAACAGAATCTCACTCTGCTGGCTTCCTGCTTTCTTTCAGTGCAAGTTTGTGTGGCAGATAAGCTGAGGAGAATGAACAGGACTGAACCTCGTGAATGAAAAGTAGATCAAGGAGTCTCTGAGATTTGATCTATTTTTGGAGAGTTCTTCAAGAATACCTCTTTGCCTCCTCTCTGAACAATCAACTGGCAAGATTCTGTTCTAGGACTCCATGCAAGTGTGCTGACCACTGCAGGAAGGGTACGTGAGTTCAAGCTGTTATGGTGAATCATTTATTTTTTCCATAGGGACAGGTTTTCTTTGAGAACTAATCCTTTTATACCTAAAGTGGTATACAGGTTTATTTTAAGCCAAACTATTCATCTATCCATTTTCTTTCTTGAACCTGAAAATAAGGGAGAAAGGATACTCCATACCCTGGATGTCCACAGACAACTCCGGTACTATTTTGACAGAACTAAGTCTTTCAGATCTTTGGATCAGTAGTCATTTCTTGGGAAGGCAAGAAGGGACAGCCTGTGTCAAAACAGACTATTTCCTAATGGCTGTCTAAGGCTATCCAGGCAGGGTTAAGGCCCACTCTGCCAGGCCTTGGCTTCATCTGTGGCTTTTCGGAAAGGGTTGAATTCTAGAAGCTGGTACTTGTTCCTGTCTACATACTTTTGCAAAGCACTGTAAGCTTCCCTAGGTCCAGATCAAGCTTTGCTAAGACTGTTCTTTAGGGGGCTCCTAGACCCTTCTCCTTCCACCTCCCAAATGTAGTTTGTTATGGTAACCTGTCCATATTGCTAAAGCTACTGCTGGAGGGATCAGTATGATGAGTATTGTACAATTGTGTTAAGTTCAACTTAACGTAACAGTAGATGATCATGCGAAATATCACTGCTGCAGTAGCTCCTCCATCCATCCCCCTATTTTGGTGTATTTTTTATACCAAGGTGTTGACGTTTTCTTTTTTTGTTGTTCCTAACATTGTCCTTTCTGGGCTGAGCCTCTCTCTCTGTTGGCAGGAAAGCTGTGAAGGGCTTTCCTGCCCAAAATTGTCTTTTAGTCAGCTCAGCTCAAGCTGCATGACACTTTGGTCACGTGGAAGGTGCTGAAGCTTTGGAACCGTGCCAGCTGCTATAGCCTTAACAGGATGTAACCCATATAGCTAATGCTACTGCAACAGTGATCATTCAAACATCTACTGTTCTGATGAGTTCAACTTACACAACTGTACTTTTATTCTTCAAAGCCATTCGCCATTTGATTGCATTTTCATCTTGCATGCATTTTGTTGGTTATTTTTGGTAAAAATATTTCAAGACAGCAAGTATTCTTTTTTTTCATTCCTTATAAAATAGTTCATGATTATCAAGGGCTGGTTCCTTGTCTTGTGTCTGTACTTGCCAGAATAGCCTGTGGTTGCCTGTTACCTTGAGTAGAATAAAACAAATGGTAAAAAAATTGAATGAAAAACATCACTGTTAGTGTCTTCTTTTGTTGCTGAAATTGTGACCACTGTTTTATTCTGTATTTTCTGTTACTTGTTTTCACTGTCTTTGCAGTTTCACTCAAGTTTTCCTATTTTGTCATAAGACCATGGTTTTAAATAAACACACTTTGGTAGACCAGTCCTTAAGACTTTCACTTTGTTTGATCAAAAGGAAAAGTGTTAATGCCAAACTAATGGCAGTAATGCTTACTATCGTAAGACAAAAATCACTTCATTATTTTCTTCAACAATGGAACTTTATGATGTGGATGAAAAAGGTAGTGAGCGTGTGACATGACTTCCTTCACATTATTTTGTGTCCTCAAGAGTCCTGCAAAAGAATTCATGAATAAATAAAATGAGAATATGGGTTGCAATGCACTCCTGCAGGTCCGCATTAGTTAGAAGCCGCTGTAATGCTTTAGAGAAATAGAATGATAGAAATGAATTCTTTGCCACCTTTAGGTGGTGCTGCGGTAGCGTTGTCGCCTCATAGAAAGATGTTGTCCCGTTCGATTCTCAGCTAGAGCGTCTTCTGTGTGGAGGCATATGTGAATGGGGCGTGCCTTAGTTGAAGGTTGTGTGTCAGGGCTGGTAACCCGGTACATAAAAATCCACTGCCAGTCATTAGTGGACCGGAGTTCCGCTGTGGCGACCCCTAACCAGGAAAAGCCGAAAGACACAAACAAAGAATAGTGTTCATAACATCCATTATATCAGCAATGTTAAATATGGCGCTACTACCAGCACTGACTGAAGGAGACTGTATATCACCTTAAGGAAACTCCTTTTTGTTTGTTTGTTTGTTTATTTTTACAGAAGAAATTCATCAGATTAATCATTTCCTGAAAGGCCCAGGACCATTTTTGGTTATTGATGAGATGCAAGTTTGGGCACATATGTGCCTGTCTTTATTTCTGGTTTTGAAGCATGTATCTTTGTTGATGCTGATGGCAGTATGATGAAGTCTTTTTTTGTAAACTTTCTAACTGAACAAGTTTAGTAGCCTGTTCAGGAACCTGAAATTCCAGTAATCCGATATTACCAAGGTGCATTCCAATAATTAGCATTGCCGGAGTAACTGTGTTCTACAAATTAAGCCCCCACAAAGATGACCATCTTCTGATCCCACAGCAGGACAGCAGCTAACTCTTCTGTATTAATAAAAGAAAATGTGTCCCCTCTACTGTACTGATTTTGAAGGATGATCAGCATTCTCATTGCTGCAGAAGCCTATGGATTATATCCTGCCAAGGGTATAGCAACCGACCAGCTTCCAAAAGCTTTTATGCTGCCTTATGCAGGAGAATCTCTGAACCTCTTCAGGATCTGCAGTCTGCTTGCTTTTTTTTTCAAGTAAGTGTATTTTCTACTTTTGGGTTCAAGATGGCTGCCGACTATTAAACACACACTTTCTGCTGCTCCTGTTCCAGCTAAGTTTATCCGCTCAAAATATCCTGCATCTGGCTTTAAAAGTCAAAAGAAAGGAGTATTTCTGCTAAAATATGTCGAAAGGATTGGATCTACAGAGGCATTTTGGATAAAAAAAGCTAATTTTAAACCTTACTTTCTTCTAAGTATCTACCTGAACTCATTCTGGGGAAGGCCAAGGCCGCATGGTAATATCCTTCTCCGCATATAATAGTATTTCAAATAAGAGATGGCTACTAAGCAAGAAACCATGGATTCTACAACTGCAAAAACTAAATTTTCCTCTATAATTACCCCTGAGAAGGATGTAATATCCAAGAGACAAAAAAATAAATAAATCAATGCAAGAGCTGAACAAAGGGCCTACTAAAACCAAAGCTGAATCTACACTTTCACTTGAAGATATTAAGTCAGCATTACAACTGTTGCAAGATAAGTTCAAGTTATTTTCAGATAAGCTAAATTCCTTAGGTTCAATCCTGGATCAAATCATAACAAGAATAAACACAATAGAAAATAAAACTGAGGAGAACTCAAAGCAGATACAGGATTTACAAGCTAAGGTAAATGCAAATGGAAAAATAATCAAGGACTTGCAACAAAAAATAACTGACGTAGAAGCTCGAAGTAGGAGAAATAATATCTTAATACGTGGCTTTCCGGAAAAGTTTGATCAACCCCAACTACCTGTAATATTAACAGAGATCTTTGAACTAGTAACTGAAGATAAATCTCTTGCAATAGAAATTACTGTGGAAAGAGTTCATAGAGCGATATGGAAAACTCAAAATGAAGCTAACCCCAGACAGATCTGTGCAAAACTATTTAATGCTGCACATGTTAATTTGTTGCTAATGGTTGCAAAGAATAAAAAAAACATCTCGTGGAGAGGCTACAGGATCTCATTATCACAAGACTTGCCTCAGTCCATTAAGGTACAGAGACAAGCTCTAGCCCCTTTCTGTGCTTTGCTAATAAAAAAATATTTGTTTCCAAATGAAATACCCAGCCACTCTTTCCTTTAAGTATAAAGTCCAAAAGCACTTTATACAGTCTGTGGAGGAGGCAAAGAAAACATTTATGCAAGTTTTCAAGGAAGTACCAGTTATTTAAAACTTATGGCAAAGCTATTTAAAATAAAATAAAGAAAAATATACAACTTTTAAAAAAAATGCAGCTTCTCTCTGAAGATAGGTCTGGAAACACTAACAGAAGCTGGAAACACTATCAGAAGAAAGTACTTCCTACAGAAGTGGTACTTTTTACTTTCTCAGATCTGTAAAGAAAGGAAGCTAACTGAGCTAATCATACCTGATTTAATGTCCTGTTGGTTTTTCTGTCACTCTCTGGACATTCTGGAAATATTCCGGTCGTTTTTTTATCTTTTTTTTTCTCTAATTTATTTTCTTGTGCTTTAAATTACTCCATTTTCTGGGACTTGTGTTGCTTCCTGAGGCCTGGAGAGGCCTACATAACAGCTCCATGAGGGTTTCTTTTGTCTGCTGGGCTGTTTCTACACTCCATGTCCCAGAATTCAATGAAAACATTGGCCGATGATATCACGAGGTTAGAGTGTGTGGGAAAAGAAGTAAAGAAGCAAAGCATTACTAGGAAAGCTAAAAAATCACGAAATACATCGTATTTATGAAGAAATGGACTGTATTTTTACAGTTTGGGTTCTGTGTGGTGCTGTAAATGTAAGAACATTGAAGGATTTTGTTCAGGGTAATGTTAGTAACATTATTATGTAATTTAAAAAGCATTATGTCAGTGTGTGCTATATTTAGTTAAGGAATGTTATATATATATATATATATATATATATGTCCCTAGTTTATTATAATGCCTGCCAAATATTAATTGATTAGTATTTAGTTTTATATTGTAGTATTAGTTAAATTGGTAACTAAGTATTAATTTGTGTAAAATCTAATGCTGCAGCTAAATAAGTGATCTGTATCTTATAGTTGTGTTCTATAAGCTTTATAAGTCTCAGTTATCAGCAAATGATGTCCAAAGCTCAGCTGATTACTTTGTTTGGGTCTATAAATGGTCTTTCTGTTTATTTTAGATGCGTGTTTATTTTAGGTGTGTGATTTTGATTTTCAATAATAGATTTTAAAATAATATTTATAGATATTCCATTACCCTCCGAATGCCAGATATAGTTACACTTGCCTGCTTACTGTCTGTGATAAGATGTAGTATTATTGATTTATAGGGAGTTCGAAACTAATGTGTACAATCATAATATATATCAGTCCAACCTTATGCAACTGTAAACATAACTAATTCCTTGTTATGATCTGCTAAAATGATATATATATATATATATATATATAAGTATTTTAGAAAGTATGATTCTTATTCTCTTTTATTAACTATTCTAAGCATCTTTTTGCCTTTAAATGTACATTTTAGATTTATATGTTAGTATTAAATAGTTTTTGGAGTGGTATGAGGGTGTAGTTGTGAATGCTGGGTGACACTTGGACTATCTAGGTTAGTATTTATGTCTCCCTGTTGCATACCTGTAACATTTATTTTATACAAAAATGTTTAACAGCAGTATATTTGTATCTTTTACATTTGCAAATAAAATCATAGCAGGGAAGATGGGTGGTTAGGCACGGGTTGTAAGGTTAGGAGCATGGATGTCAGAACATCAGTTTTGGGTACAGTTTATTTTTTGTGTGTTAAAAAAGGACCTATCATTATATGGCCCGTTCCTGGTGAAACTAGTATCTCTGTTGACCCTATTTTGTTTTTATTGTTATATAGTTAGATGATTAGGGTGAATTCTTGGAATGTAAATGGTCTTCAGGACATTAAAAAAAATAAAAGCTGGTTATGCACCTGATTTATCAAGACAAATCAGACATTATTTTTTTACAAGAGACACATATGACAAATGACTAATGGGACAATATTAAAAAAAGAAATTGGATTAGACGGATTATATCAGCAGGGAGCAGCCTTGCATCAAAAGGTACAGCTATTTTAATTAAAAAGTCCTTCCCTGGAGAAGTGCTTGATACTAAATTTGATTCGAATGGAAGATGGTGTTTATTCACTTGCTCATACCCACAAGTTAAGTCCCCAATTTTGTTTTTGAATGTGTATAGTTCATGTTCAAACCAACATTTGTTCATCCAGGCAATACATAATCTGCTACTTCCATACCATGATCATTTCTTCATTATTGGTGGCGACTGGAATGCACTTATTGATCCATCAAATGATAGCTTGAATAAGAGAAAACAGCCCACCCAAATAACTGCTTCTATTCAAGATTTGATGAATAGTTTTAATTTAGTTGATTCTTTTTTAATATCTGAGATTGACAGGGAGTCTAATCAATTCACTTTCTATTTGGCCTCACAGTTTGGTCTAGGATTGATTATTACCTGATCTCAGATGCTTTCTCGACTAAAATTGCTAATTTTGCTCATGAGGCCAGATCTGTAGCTGATCATTCAAATATATCACTTGGCATTAATCCTAACCAAAAATGCAGTTATGCCAGTAAGATTTTTACTTGGTCACTAAATCGTAACATTCTGAAAAAAAATGACGTTTTGCAGGAGTTTAATGAATATCTAAAACACTTAGAAGCTGAATTATTGCTTTCCAATATCCCTTTAGATATACAATGGGCAACGGCTAAAGCTGTCATTAGAGGAATACTTATCCAAAAAGCATCTTATAAAAAGAAAGAGTCTGTACATTAATAACCTCACAAAAGACTTTAAAAAAATTGACGCAGAACTGCAAAAAGATTTTTCCCCTGATTTGAGAATTAAACTTCATGGAATTCAGAAGGAAATATATTTCTTCCACCGACAAAACTACTCTTTGACTGAATTAAAGCTTCTACATAGATACTCTAGCAAGATTAATAAATATCAAAGAAGGACCAAACTATATAAAGGACATAAAGTACAAAGGGAAATTCCTGTATAGAAATAGTGACATTGTAAATTCATTTGTAGATATTTACACGGAAATCTACAATCCCAAAACTCAATTCCAAAAAGAACAATACATAGACTTCCACATTAATCTTAATGTCCCAAAACTATCTTCCACACAAATTACCCAGTTAAAAGCCCCTATAACACTAAATGAAATAACTGCAGCTATTAAAAAATTGAAACCTAATAAGGCGCTAGGCCCTGATGGATTTACAGGTTAATTTTACAAAATTTTCTGCAGTAATCTTACAAAAATCCTACTTAGCATGTATAATCATATCATATCAGAAGGGATTATGGACAAGTATATGAATAATTCCAAAACTATTTTCATCCTGAAACCGAACTCTGACAAATCAAACCCTCTTAACTATAGGCCTATTGCCCTTATAAATGTAGATATGAAAATTTTATCTACCATTTTTGCAAATAGAATTCAGAAAGTGATGACGTTAATTATTTCTCCAGAGCAGTTGGGCTTTATAAAGCAAAGACAACTTTGTGGTAATACTCTTACTTTGCATACATTATTAATGTTCCTTGAAAAGGATAATCATCCAAGATACGCTTTAACGTTAGATGCAACTAAGGCCTTTGATAATGTGGATCTCAACTTCTTATATGTAACAATGGAATACTTTAATTTCCCGGATATGGTCATTAATACTATTAGGATGTATAAAAGTGCCTCTACTTCCCTTTACATAAATAAAACGTTATCAGATCCTATTAAAATTGCAAATGGCACCAGACAGGGGGTCCGCTATCACCCTATCTTTTTAACTTGTATCTTGAACTTTTTTTTATCTGGATCAAACAGATGACCTATCATCATATCCCAAAAATCTATAACATCGAAATAAAGTACTCGGCGTTTGCAGATGACCTTAACATTTGCTTTGAGCTTCCTAACACAGACCTCCACAAAATTCGAAACTCTGTTGATCTCTTTTCTAAAGTTGCTAACTATAAGCTTAACCCCACCAAATCATCCTGTTTTCCTTTGAATCCTAAGAAGCATTTAGAATACTACTTCCCCCTTTCTGACATACCTCTTAAATATTCAGTAAAGTATCTGGGTATAAACTTCATGCACTCTCATCAAGAACTTATGAAAACTAATCTTTATAAAGTTTGGGATCAAATAAACAATGATCTAACCAGATGGAAAAATATTAACCTTTCACTGTTATCAAAATCTGCTATTATCAAGATGAATATTCTACCTAGAATTCTTTTCCATTTAAACTCTGTTTTTCTGTAATATTCCAAAAAAAACCTCTTTCGTAAAATGGAGATCACAATTTCTAATTCTTATGGTTCCCTAAATCAACCAGAATAGCGTATAGGAATTAACTATCCCAAAAACTAAGGGTGGGTTAAGTCTTCCAGATTTCAGTCTTTATTATCACATAATTATCGCAAGTCGGTTAATAAGAATAGCCAGTTATGATCCATATGATGAATCCTGGTCTCCAATATGGTCAAGATCTGATATAACTGTATACGTTCATTCAAAATTAATCCTCAATCTATCCCCTTTCTCACACCTGTTGCTGAATTTAACATTAAGTTTTTGCCTCTTCTAAAAACAAAATTCTTATTTTTCATGATCTGATGAAATCCCTTAATTTGCAAAATACATTCCCCATTCTTCAACCCATACATCTGAATACAAATTTAAAAATCAGTAATAAAATGATTGACCTATCTAACTTTCCTGTTATCAAGAAGGCTACAGTCTGGCATTTTTATTGTACAAAAAATGCAGCAGAGGTTAGAACATTATTTGGGGCTCCTAATAAATATGACCCTATTTTAAGACAACTCAGCTCACTCTAAAACAAAAATTCCTTAAATACAGAGTTATGGAACAAGATATTCAATTAACACAATCAATCATCAATTTGCTTTCCCTAAAAAACAAAATGATCTCGCATACTTATAAACTTGTGTCGTCCATTATACATAGTCATTCACTTTTATTTTCCAAATACTGAGATTCAGTACAGGATTAAATCTTTAGTGAATCTAAGTATGAAGCAATCCGAAATGCACTAAACTTCACCCCCTTCATAAATCTAATTTACACACAGCTAATGATAAATAATAACTCTTACTACACCCCAGTTGTTTTACAAACATTTAGATGTAATAAAAACTTAACATGTCCTTTCTGCACTCTTTCTCATATTGACATAATACACATGTTCTGGAGTTGACCATCTATAAACTCTGGTGCTCCCTCAGAATTCAGTTAGAAAAAATGGGGTATGAGAAAACTACATTTTCTTGGCAAACTATGATCCTTAATTTTGTTCCTATTTATATCAAAGGTATTTGCCGTCATGTTCTTGTCTCAGTTTGTGCTCTCCTTAAATATTTCATTACTAAAAATTGGATCAACCCCTCAGCAATTTCATGGGAAAACTTTAAGGATATGGCAATAAAATATATATCAGCACACAAAATGTGCACAAATAGCAAAAAGAAAAAGAATTATTTTAAATAATATTGGGAAAATCTCTTTGATCTAATTCGGAATAAGTAAAATCCAGCAACATTTTTTCTTATACATTTGCATTCCAAACTGGATCCTTTTTGTACTAGATACGGTCCAAAATTATTTGATAATGTAAACATTACACTTTACTAATTGTCTTATGTCATTTTATTCGGAGAGGTCTTCTGACATCCATAATGTAAATATATTGTAAACATGGTGTAAATAAGTTTTTATGACGTGTATTATTTACTTTAGGTGGTGTACCCCCAAAATAGTTAATAGTTTATACTTTATATAATAGTATGTTATCTGATTAAAGTTATCCTCCTCTTGGGAGGCCTGATTTTTGTTATGTTTTTTTGGGGCACCCTAGTGAATGTTTTACCCGTTCAGAACTAAGGTACTTGTTAAAATAACTGCTTGTCTATAAATCAAAACTTGTTAACTGTTTGTATTAATTTAGGATGCACTTTACTTTCTTTTTCTTGGTTTGATGTACCTTACAAGTTCCTTATCTTGTATTTATTTTCATTTCTTTTTTGTAAAAGTTTTAAAACTAATAAAAATATTTTTGAAAAAAAAAAGTGTATTTTCTACTTTTATACTTATTTGCTGTCACAATTGAGGTAGATCAATATGAATACTGTTTTTTCAGGAACCTTGGCAGACATTTCTGAAATACTGCTATTTTATTCTAGGAATTGCTTTCTAGGTGTCCGGTATATGTTTAAGCTACAGTGGCTTATTTTGTACTTTTTCAGCTAATGTGAAAATTTATTAATTGGAAAGTACATTTTTGGTCTGAAACTGTGTGTTTTTGTAGAAATGCTTTTGTATATTTCATGACAGCCTACTTTTTTCTGTTTTTACTAGCGCATCGCGTTGGGGAAAATTGTGATTTTTTGGCCTGACTTGTTTTATGCTGCTTGTGTAACTTTGTGTTGGGGAATTGAAGTTTTGTGAAGGATTGTGTACTGCTTAGGTTGTGAGGGTCTTCTCAGGGTGGTTGGAGGACAGTAACCTCTAGCTCTGAATGACAAGCTTTCCCGATGTTCTTCTTGTTTCACTGTTGCAGTCATTACATTTGGGTAATCGTGCTGGCAGGTTGCCCTCAGTCGGCCTGAATTCCAAAGTCTTGGGTCCTGCGTCAGCTGTTGTCGCTGCTTCCCTGATGTCAGGTCATCAGGGGTATAAAAGAGGCAGCTGACGCCATTTTCTTTAGTCTTTCTTGCCGTGCGGTGCTCGAAGCAGAAGCAGTTCACAAGTGCCAGCCGACTCCTGAGATTTTCAAGTTCGAATTTCAGATCCGAAGTCTTCTATAAAGCTAAGTACCTCGTTGGGGAAACTTTTTTCTTGCTCCAGAACCGATGTCAGAAAAAGTTAATAATTGTATTTCTTGTGGGAAGCAAATATCTCATAAGGACTTTTATTCTTACTGTATTCCTTGCCTAGGCCCTGATCATAATTTTCTGGGTTGTCTGCTTTGTGCTAGATTTAACCAATGCAGTATTGAGCGTCGATATGATTTTGCTTTAAACTACTTTGAATGCAGATTTAGTTATCCAGAAATGTTGGAAAGCCATCCGACTACCAGAGTTCACAAGAAAAGCAAAGAAAAAGAAAGACAGCCGAGGTCCAAAACTGACGACGAAGCTTCTCCTAAGCCAGTCGCCGGTTCGCTGGTTCTCAGTGGGGCACTTTCGCAGCCCCTGACGACTGCTACTTTAGAGTCGCAGGCCACTACCGACTCCCACGTAGAGTCGGTCATGCCACTGGAAACTCAAGGTATTGAAGCTTCGGACGCTAATCCTTCAAATGGGTCTGGAGCCGCTGAGCAGGCACCGGCTTCTGAGGGTGTATTCAGACCCAAACATCTATACATTAAACTGACTTCAAAGGCTAAGACTAAAGCACCTTCAAAGGCAAAGAAGCAACTTCAAGAGCCACTTGGACAGGCCTCCATGCCCAAAAAACAGATGCTTGAAATGGCCGAAGACTTGATTACCTTGGTCAGGGGTTCCCATCCCCCTCCTGATAAGAGGCCTAGGCAAGAGACTGACTATGACTCTTCAGATCAGGTTTCCATTTCTTCTGATTCCTCTTCTGATCAGGAATATTCTTTTCCTTCCTATAAGGATTCTGATGCTGAAGAATCCATACCTTCAGCTTCTCCTCCTGAGGATTATTCTTTTGGGGAAACCTTACATACCATGAGGGAGCATTTCCACTGGGAGAGCCAAGATTTTTCATAGTCTAAAAAGAGGCTCAGGGATTTCCTGTTACTACCTCAGCACAAGCCATTAGCCATCTCTCCTGTGTTAGATATTGTAGATTATGTGTTTTCGGAGTCTAGCCTTACCCCTGACTCCTTACTTCCAGCTCCGGTTAAGCCTGACAGATATTACAGGGTTCCTGACTCACATAAATTCCTTTTTAAAAACCCTGCTGCAGACCCAGAAACTATTTCTCAGGGTCCCAAGGGTGTTAAGGCTTCCGCTGCAAAAAACCCTACCCCTTCTGACAGGGATTCTAGGGCACTGGATAGATGGAGAAAAAAGGTTTACACATCTGCTACCTTGGCTATAAGGGCCTTAAACTGTCAGTTTCATATGCTCAAATATCAGCAACATGTCATGGCATTGTTTAAACAGAAAATGTTGTTAAACTCTGAATGTGCAGAAAACAAGGAATTGCAGGATATATTGCATGCAGCTGAACAAGTTGGAAAGCATACTTTGCAATGTGGTTTTGATTCTTTAGAGGCCTCCTGCAGGGCCGCTGTTACAGGTTCTGTAATTAGAAGGCATGCTTGGTTAAAGAAACAAAATCTGCCTGATCATGTTAAAGTTAAATTATTAGATACACCTTTACAGCATGATTCTTTGTTTGGTGTTAAGGCAGAAGAGGTGTAAAAGAAAATGGAGGACAAGGCTAAATCTATGCAAACTGTCAAAGATTTCTTACAAGTACAGCCACCTAGGTTTAGTAGACACTGGCCAACAAAGAATTGGTCTTTTCCTGTGTCAGACAAACCACAAAGGGGCAGACCCAGACGCCCTAGAGGCAGATCCCAGGCTCAAGGTTCATACAGGTCAAAGCAGTGGGGTGCTTCTACCTCAAAAAGTGGAGAAGACAAACCACAACCTTACAGGAAACAGTCCCAATGACTTCCCCCTGCCTGCAGCAAGCACTTATTTTCTGGCAGCACCCTTAGGGGGAAAATTAGCACTTTTTTCTCAAAATTGGCACATTATAACCCAGGACAAGTGGATTCTAAATATGGTGTCACAAGGCTACAAGTTCTATTTCCATACCCTGCCAAAGGCAAACGGCTGGCCAGATCTGCCAAAAAATCAATGGGCAGAGGCACAAAAACAAGTGTCATCCCTCATGGACATGAGGGCCATTCAACAAGTGCCGGAGCAAGAGCGGGGACAAGGACTTTACTCGACTGTTCTTGGTACCCAGAAAGGACAAGGCTTGGAGGCCAATACTGGACCTATCGATTTTGAATACATTCCTGGATATACCAAAATTCAAAACATTGACTTTGCAGCAGCTACTGCCCATGCTGGGCAAGAATGCTTGGCTTGTAACTTTAGACCTAAAAGAGGCATATCTGCATGTCCCAGTCAGACAAATATGCAGAAGATACCTCAAATTCAAGGCTGGCTCAATGCATTACCAATTCTCTGCACTGCCCTCTGGCTCATCTACTGTGTCCAGGGTCTTTGCAAAGTGCCTGGCACCAGTAATTGCATTCTGCAGACAAAGAGGAAAACAAATATATCCTTACTTGGACGACTGTCTAATTCAAGCAGAGAACAAGGACATCATTCTACAGCATCTGGCGTTTGTGAAAAAACTTCTAACATGCCTAGGGTACACAGTCAACGAAAAGAAATCAAAACTAGTACCCTCTCAAGAGATAATATTCCTGGGTGCAAGCTTAAATACAACTGCCCAGATGGCTTATCTCACGCCAGACAAACAAAGACAACTGACTACCTACTTCAAAATGTTAGCAACAAAGGCCCAGTTATCTGCAAGAAAAATTCTGCAGGCTTTGGGCTGCATGGCATCCTGCATCCTACTAATTCCATATGCAAGACTGCATATGAGGAAACTTCAATGGTACCTAAAAAATGTTTGGACTCAACATTGCCACAGTCTGGAAACTATAATTACTCTCATTCCCTGCCTGCAACAGGAGTTCTGCTGGTGGGCAAAGGCTTGCCACCTATACAAGGGACAGCCGTTCACATTACCCCCCAGCCAGGCAAACACTAACAACAGATGCGTCAGATTATGCCTGGGGGGCCCACATGGCAGGAAGATGCATTCAGGGAACATGGACCTCAAACCAAATACATCTACATATCAATCAAAAAGAGATGCTAGCTGTTCAAAATGCCTTCAAGGACCTACTACAACCAGGACAACTACTGATAAAGACAGACAACATCACAGTCATGTGGTATATAAACAAGCAGGGGGGGCACACATTCTTACCCCCTTTGCAGACTAGCCATGACTTTGTGGGACACAGCAGTGACTTACCAAGTATAACTGCAGGCACAATTCCTGCCAGGAAGGAAAAATACTCTGGCAGACGAACTAAGCAGAAACTTCATGGATCCCCACGAGTGGCAGCTGGATCAACAAGTCTTCAGCATGATAACAAGGAAATGGGGATGCCCAGACATAGATCTATTTGCCTCCCCTCACAACTACCAACTAAGGAGATTCTGCACAAGGATTTATCACAGACAAGCATGAAAAATGGATGCCCTATCCTTCAGCTGGAAAAACCTATCAGTATATGCCTTTCCCCCTCTGCCTGTCCTCCCCAAGATACTCCTAAAGGTCAGACAGGAGAAGCCAAAGATGATACTGATTGCACCAGAATGGCCTCGCCAGTACTGGTACCCAATATTAAGGAGCTTGTCTCAATGTCCAGCCTGGACCTTACCTCAAGTACCGCAGCTACTGTCCCAGCAAAACAATCAAATCCTGCACAGCCAGCTCAGGACTTCAAACCTGGCAGCATGGCGGATAATGTAGTCATACAAAACACACCTCTCAGCAAAGCTGTGATGGATGTCAGTTTGGAAGCCAGAAGGCCTAGTACTAGAAAATATTATGCTGGAAAATGGAAGAGATTCTGTGCTTGGAACCAGGCACAAGGAACAGATACAGCTGTGCCGAATATTTCTCAGATTTTACAATACTTAACTGAGATGCTGGACAAAGGCCTATCTTTCTCATCTATTAAAATTCATGCCTCTGCCATTTCGGCTCATTTCAGTGCAGAGCCACCAATCTTTTCTCATCCCTTATTAAAACAGTACATCAGAGGAGCCAAAAGTTTAAGCCCTCCAAGGAGATCACCAATGCCTGCATGGGACCTCAACTATGTCTTGGAAAAACTCACCCTGCTTCCTTTTGAGCTGGCTGATATAAAGTTTTTATCTTGGAAAACAGCTCTGCTCCTAGCAATAACTTCTGCAAGATGAGTTTCAGAGCTGCAGGCACTCATGGCTGTGGAACATTTTTTCATTTTTTATCCGGACAGGGTCTCCCTGAGGACAAACCCAACATTTATGCCTAAAGTGGTGTCCAGTGTGCCTCTTAACCTAACCATTCATCTGCCAGCTTTTTATCCAAATCCACAGAACAAGGGGGAAAGAATTCTGCATTCTTTGGACATACACAGACAGCTTAGATTCTACTTGGACAGAACCAAAGTTTTCAGAAAGACAGAGCAATTACTAGTGGCATATGCTGCAGGATCACAAGGAAAGGCTATCTCAAAGCAGACTATTCTAAGTGGATAGGCCACTGCAATCATTTCTGCTACTTATACCATGACAAGCCAGTGCCTAAGGGCATTAGGCCACATTCCACCAGAGCTGCAGCCACTTCAGCAGCCTTTCTCAGGGGAGTACCAACCGAGGACATTTTAGAGGCAGCTACTTGGAGTTCAGTGCACACCTTTACAAAGCACTATCATCTGCCACTCTACTCTAAATCCAGGGCAGGCTTTGCCACTGCAGTTCTGCAGGGTCTCATAGCCACTCCTAATGCAGTTTAGCTCCAACCTCCCAACCATAGCTTTGGGAATCTACCCAAATGTAATGACTGCAACAGTGAAACATGAAGAACAAAGTACTGTTGTGTATACTTACCATAAATGTAGATGTTCGAGTGTATTCACTGTTGCAGTCCAGGTTACCCACCCGCCATCCCCCCTTTTCTTCTGATGGAACCTATATTTGCTTCCCTGATTTATACAACCTATGTGGTGTATCTGCTTATGGACTAAGGTAAAGTTTATATTGCTGCATGTTATTTTAAATATAGATCTAAATTTTGACTACCCTTTTTGGGGTCACCTGACATTTGGGGCAAGAAAAACTAAAGAAAATGGCTGCCTCTTTTATACCCCTGACGTCAGGGAAGGAGCGACGACAGCCAACGCAGGACCCAAGACTTTGGAATTCAG
Source organism: Protopterus annectens (assembly GCF_019279795.1). Lineage (NCBI taxonomy): Eukaryota > Metazoa > Chordata > Ceratodontiformes > Protopteridae > Protopterus > Protopterus annectens. The sequence continues at coordinate 488,809,630 of NC_056739.1, forward strand.
GCCGACTGAGGGCAACCTGCCAGCAGGATTACCCAAATGTAATGACTGCAACAGTGAATACACTCGAACATCTACATTTATGGTAAGTGTACACAACTGTACTTTCTCTGTCTTCCTCCAAAGATATTCCTAGAAAAGAGAAACCAAACGTTAATCATTCTGATAACCCAGAGATGGATTATGTATGACAAAATAAGATTCTTGCCTTTGCCAGGAGTTTGTTGCAGACTGTCAATGGTGAGCGTCAGAAAGTGACTCCTGTTTCTTATTCATCCACTCCAAAGGATGAAAATGTTTATTCAGATGATTCTGATGTGGGCAAAGACAGGGTTATATATAAATATTATGCTTTATTAAAATACGAAGTCCCAAGTACTGCACCAATTCTTCCCATTCTAACACCCTTGGAGGAGGCTTTTAATGCTGCTTCATCACCCTGATTCTCAGTCATCAGTACCAAAAAGGCATACAAAACTCTGTCAAGTCTCTATCTAATAACTTTTTTCTCATTATAGAACAGATCCAGCAGCCATCTTACTTGCTGTTCAGAATGCAACAGCTTACTTACCACCCATAACCCAGTTTCTGGAGATAAAGATGGTAAGTAGGCTGGTCAGAGTCAGTAAGAGATTTTTTCCCCCTCTGCTTAAGCATTCAGAATTATTCATTACCAGTGCTATATGTGAAAGTTTTTTTTAAAACAAGAAATATCTATTAATTATCACATATGACACAGGCAATCTTATATTTATGTAAATGAAAACAACTATCCTGATACAATTCTAGTTGCAAACATTATACATCACTTTTTGCTGTATGTGGAAATTTATTCTGAAATGTGCCCATAGGTTGAGAGAATATCCTGCTACCCAGCCTCCTGAAAGTAGTCTTACTTGAATCAGATTGTTGACTTGTCTCAGGTTTCTAAACTTACTTTAAAAGTGTATATGATTGTGCTTAGACTGTTTCCAGGGCTTCTGTATCAGCTACAGCCCCTTTTTAGCATTTTAGCACAGCTATTAAATTATCACTTAAGACATAGACAAGCATACACCAATGGAAAAGAAAACAAACCATGTAAGTATTTGTTTTCTGTTTACACATTATACATCACGTTTTCTTTCTTTGTAACTGTCACCAGTCCAACATTATATACTTTGCTCAGTTCTTGCCTTCCCATAAACCTCACTCCTCCTTTTGAGCATTATTCTGCATGCAGTGTTTGACGAATTCAATTTATTTCTATCATTTGCTAATTCCCTTTTCTAAAGATCCTTTTCCTGTTATTTTATATCTTTTACAATATACATTACTTCAAATACAGTTGGTTTAGACTTTGATTTATATTTTCTAGTAATTGCTTTTTTGGCAGACAACAGATTTAAACTTAAAGCCTTACTTACTTATAAGCAATTCAGATCCCATGTCCCAGCTCAAAGAAATCACTTCCTTAGTTACATTAGTTACAGCCATTTGCTCACACGGTATTTCTGACAGAGTACTTTGTAGGGAGTTTTAAAAATCTACCAACTTATTACACTCCCAAAGCATGTGTTCTAGTTATGTATTTCTTCCCCATCACACCTCCAACATTTACTGTCTGCTGGAAGAAAAATTCATTGATAGTCTGTTAGGGGTATAAAAATACCTATGCAAACACTTGCACATAAAAATTCTAAACATTCTGGACTTTGTTGCATACTTGGTAGTCATACATATGTCCTTACATTGTTCCTTTGTAAATTGCTTTTCCAGTGTCTCTTTCCATTCTTTTCTAACTTCCTTTGATTTATTCTTATAGTTAGTGTGCAATATTTTATATGCTGTACTAATTATCCCTTTTTAACAGCAACTTCTGTTCTAGATTCAACTAATAACTCTACCAGAGCAGGTCTTTCACTTAGGATTTCCCTATCCTTTTCTCATTGCCTGTACTCTGATATCAATTCCTGGTAGGGAAGACAGTCTCTGACGTTAAGTCCAGACCTCATCCCACTGTTACCTTTCCGTATCTATAGTTATTTTCTCCCAATACCTTGGTTCCTTTGCCAGTTTTCTCCAGTAAATTCCATCTCCCTCTTGTCTGTTTTCTGTACTTCTACTTGCAGTTATCCGTATTGGCAAAATCTCCTTTCTCTGTTCTTGTGTTGGCTTAATTCTTAACATACTTTCTTCTAGTTTGTAAATATAATATTCTGTGTGGTTGCTACTCTCATTAAGGATCTGCGTCCAAAATCTCACTCTGTCCTTATTTCTGGAATGTTCTCCTTGCTTCTTCATAATCCCTTTCCACTTTGAACCTTCTTCTTGTGTTATGTATATGAATCTTATGACTGATGACTGAGAATCAGGAGTGTTGTATGCAGCGTTAAAAGTATCCTCCAAGGTTGTCTAGCTGGCAAATCATCCAGTCAGGTAATTTAAACCATCTTGTTCTATTGGAAGAATGAACATATTGCGCTGAACTCTAGTCCTCTTCCCCTCCCAGGTAAATTCTTTCGATTCTTTATTATCTGTTATTTCCAACTTCTCCTCTGGTTGATAAAAGTATGCCTGATCTTTTTATAAAACTAAAGGGACTGAAAACATTTTCACTGCTTGTATCTTACTATCCAAATCCATAAACAAGAGATTCCAGGATGTTCTTCGTGTTTCACTGTTGCAGTCATTACCTGTGGGTTATCCCTGCTGTGGTAGCCCTCGGCCAGCCCGAATACCAGAGTCAGTGTTTTTGTGCGCCAGCTGCTGTCACCTGTAGTCTGACGTCAAGTCATCAGTACTATTAGGCAGCCGATGTCATTACATCAGTCTTTCTTGCCGTGGAGCCCGTAGCAGAAGCAGTTTGTACGAGTGCCAGTCGGTTGCTACCAGAAGTCAGATTTCAGCAGAAAACGTATAAAGCCAAGTACCCAGTTGGGGACCCTTTTTTCTTGCTCTAACCGATGTCTAAAAAAAGTTAACAGTTGTCTCGCCTTTCGAAACCATATCCCACATCGAGACTTTCATTCCTCCTGTATCACTTGTTTAGGCCCAGACCACGACATCCTTCGTTGCCGGTTCTATGCCCTATTTAATGCGAGAACCATTCACAGTAGAGTTCTTTTTGTTGATAATAATTTCCGTACTCTGTCTTCGAATCCGCTATGGCATCTGTCGGCCAACAATCCACTGATATTCCAAAAAAATGTAAAGATAGAGACAGGCCACACAAGGCTAAGCCTTCCGATGACGCTACTGCTGAGCAAGTCGTCAGTTCCCCAGAATTCAGTGAGGCACTTTCGCAGCCCCTGATGCCCAACTCACTTTCTACACAGGCCTCTGCCGAGACCCTTTCAGTGTCCGGTATGTCGTAGAACTCCACTTCATCTTCCGAGCCTTTGGCTGTCTCTGCCTTGGTTGGGTCTGGAGCTGAGATGCAGGCACCGGCTTCCAAGAAGACCGATCGCAATGCCCATTCTAGACAAAAAACAATGTCTTCTCTTCCAACTACCGTTTCTCACCCGACGGATTCTTTCAGGCTTCGAAGCCAGGGCACGCCTAGGAAATCTGCTTCTAGTCACCATCTTGCTACTGCTGCCCCACCTCAAGCTCAAATGCTTAAAATGGCAGAGGATCTCATCTCCCTTATCTGAGGTACTCAAGACCCCACCCAAAAAAGGCTCCCTTCTCCAGAAATTATGATAGACCAAGAGTCTGAGGAATCCGATTATTCTGCCTTTGAAGAGGAACAGCAGCCCTTAACTGTTTATGAGGATTCAGATGCAGAGGAATCCATTCCCTCTGCCTCCCCTCCAGAGGACCTTTCCTTCAGGGAAACCTTCCACTCCCTCAGGGAGCATTTTCAGTGGGAATCTCAGGACTACCCACAGTCAAAGAAATGACTTAGAGAGTTTCTGGACCTGCCCCAGCACATACCCCTGACCATCCCTCCTATTCTAGAAGTGGTGGAAGATGGTTTCCTTGAATCCAGTTTAGCCCCTGATGCCCTGCCTCCTGCTCCAGCTAAACCTGACAGGTACTACAGAGTACCGGATTCTCACAAATACCTGTAGAGGAACCCTGAGGTCATTGCACAGGGGCCGAAAGGAGCTAAGACTAGTTCTGCCAAGAATCCTCTTCCTTCTGACAAAGACTCCAGAGCTCTGGACAGATGGGGTAAAAAAGTATACACCTCTGCAACGTTAGCTATCAGAGCACTCAGTTGTCAGTTCCATATGTTAAAATATCAACAACACACTTTGGAACAAATAAAACAGAAAATTGCTACCTCTCCTGACAGTGCCATCTCAAAAGAGCTAGTATACTTACTTCACCCTGCTGGTCAAGTGGCCAGACACTCATTACAATGTGGATATGACGCCCTAGAAGCCTCTAGCAGGGCAGCAGTGAAAGGATCTGTTATTAGAAGACATGCATGGCTGAAGGGGGTCTATATCAGATGAACAAAAAATCCGTTCATCGAGCGCGTAATGATCGAAGCTTCATGGACATCGAAAATGGTATTGTGGGGTCTCAGTACAGTGAGGAGTAGGGTATTTGCCCTTTCCTCACTGTAGTGCGATCTCAGAGTTAGAATATATATTTAGCGGGGGGTGGGGGTGGGGGGGCACAGCCTCCCACAATACCGATTTTGATTTCCGTGACATTTTGATTATTCTGTATTCGATTAACAGATTTTTCGTTTATCTGATATAGACCCGGCTGAAGGAACAACCTCTCCCTGATTATGTCAAGTCTACACTTACTGATGCACCCCTAGATAAGGATTGCCTGTTTGGGGAAAAAGCAGAAAAGGTGCTTAAAAAGATGGAAGACAAAGCAAAATCTATGCAAACAGTAAAATATTTCTTTTAAGTTCAACCACCCAGATTCAGCAGGAACTTCCCCTCTAAGCACTGGGCCTTCCCAGCACCTAGTAGACAGGGCCAAAGTAAGTCCCGCAGGCACAGAGCATCCAGGCCCCTATCCCAGGGCCAGCAAAGAAGCAAACAATAGACCACTTCCAACTATAAGGCAAGGAGTTCTAAGCCAAGCTTCAATGGCAAATGCTCAATGACTCTCCCTCCCCCCCCCCCTCTGCCCTCCTTCCACTCATCTAAAGCTAGGAGGAAGGCTCACCCTCTTCAAGGACAATTGGGTCTCTATAACCAAGGACAGATGGGTATTAAAAATAATTTCTCAGGGATACAGATTCTCCTTCAATGAGCTTCCAATTCCAAGAGGGTACCCAGACCTCCCCCCAAACCAGTGGACAGAGGCATTAAAACAGGTAAAGACACTAATATCCCAGGGGGCAGTAGAACCTGTCCAACCGGATCAAACAGGAGAAGGCTTTTACACCAGACTATTCCTTGTTCCCAGGAAAGAGGGCACTTGGCACCCCATCCTGGATCTATCCAAACTGAACACCACCTTGGTGGTCTCCAGATTCAAAATGCTAACCTTGCAGCAGCTCCTGCCTATCCTCACACAAAATGCCCCACATCCACGTCTGGGAATCATGCAGAAAATTTGTGTGCTTCGGAGCAGGTTATCAGCACTTTCAGTTCTCTGCACTGCCCTTTGGCTTATCTACTGCTCCCAGAGTATTCACCAAATGCTTAGCCCTGGCTATAGCATTCTGCAGACAGAGAAATATACAAATGTGCCCTTACCTGGATGACTGCCTCATTCAGGCGAACAGCAAAGAAAAGTTGCTCCAGGATATTCTCTTTGTCAAAAAACTCCTAACTTCCGTAGGGTTCACCATTAACGAGAAAAAATCAAAGCAAAACCCCACCAGGAAAATTGTTTTCCTGGGAGCCCTCCTATCCCCAGAAGATCAGAGCTTCCTGCCGCTCTACTTCACCCAGCTGGCTTCCAGAAGTCACATCACTGCGAGGAAGATCCTGCAAGCCCTGGGATATATGGCATCTTGCATCCTCCTCATCCCTCTCACCAAGCTTCACATGAGAAAGCTTCAGTGGTACTTAAAGAACCTTTGGTGTCAGCAGTCTCAGTCCCTGGAGACCCACTCTCCCACTGATTGCTTGCATAAGGGACGAATTTCTTTGGTGGGCAGAGACCTATGCCATGAACAAGGGTCTTCCCTTCATCCTCTACCCTTCCGGCCATGCCATCACTACCTACGCTTCAGACATAGTACGGGGCGCTCACCTAGCAAGCAGGTGTACCCAAGGCCTTTGTAATGCCCAGCAACTTCACTTGCACATCAACCAGAAAGAAATGATGGCAATGCAAAACCAACTTCCTTCTAACCCCATCTCAGGCCAGGGGTTTTCCTTATAAAGACAGACAACACCACAGTAAATGTGGTACATCAACTAGCAGGGTAGCACCCAATCTTACCCCCTTTGCAGGCTAGCCATGAGTCTATGGATTACTGCCACCTCCATGGGGCTACACCTGATTACACAATACTTACCAGGGATCAACAACACACTAGCAGATCACCTAAGCAGAAAATTTCTGGACCCCCACAAATGGCAGCTCCACAGGGAAACCTTTCTGCTAATCACCCAGGAGTGGGGGATCCCAGAGGTGGACCTTTTTGCCTCGAATTTCAACCACCAGCTGTGCAAGTTTTGTACCAAGGAGTAACACCCCCAAGCATGGAAGGTTGATGCCTTGACCTTCCCTTGGAACACACTCTTTGTGTATGCATACCCTCCTCTGCCCCTTATTCCCAAGGTTCTGATCAAAATAAGAGAGGAGAGACCAAAGGCCATCCTCATCGGTCTAGATTGGCCCAGACAGCATTGGTACCCCTTACTACGCAGTCTGACTTTACAGCCCCCAAAGCTGCTTCCCCTAAGGTCAGACCTCCTGACCCAGGTGAGGGGGAAGGTACTGCACCCAGAACTGCAGACTCTCAAACTTTCAGCATGGCTGATACACTGAAAACTAGCAAAAAGTCTCTGTTAAGCAAACATGTTCTGGACATCATTACAGAGACCAGAAGGCCCAGTAGAAGAAAATCTTATGCAGGAAAATGGAAAAGATTATGCACCTGGAAACAATCCAAAGGGGCAGTACCTCCCAACCTTCCATCCTCTCATCCTGGATTATTTAGCCGAGTTGCTCAATAGTGGCTTCTCCTTCTCCTCTATTAAAATCCATGCCTCGGCCATCTCTGCCCATTATGATTCAGACCCACCCCTCTTCTCTCACCCTGTGATTAAGCAATTCCTCAGAGGGGCTTCTGATATCAGGCCTCCCAGAAGACCTCCTATTCCTCCCTGGGACCTGAATTATGCGTTAGAGAAACTAACCTTACCTCCTTTTGAACCTGCCGCTTCAGCAGAATTGAAATACCTCTCCTGGAAGACTGCCTTCCTACCAGCTCTCACCTCAGCCAGACAGGTCTCAGAACTTCGAGCTCTCATGGCTGTCGAGCCCTTCATAATTTTCCATGCAGCCAGGGTCTCCCTGAGGACTAATCCCTCCTTTATGCCCTAGGTGGTATCTCGTGTGCAGGCCATACACCTTCCCATCTTCTTTCCCAACTCTCAGAACAAGGGGGAAAGAATTCTGCACTCACTAGATGTGCACAGACAACTTGGATAGTATCTGGACCTCACTAAACCTTTCAGAAAAACTGACCACCTCCTTGTAAGCTTTGTCTAGAAAAGTATATGTTGGTCACACACAGCTGTAAAAAAACTCCTTTAATATAAAAATAAATGAACAAAGGTGAGCACTTTCACGGATACAATCAGCTTCTTCAAACTTATAAAAAATCCCATACAAAGTACCATTTAAAAAAGTGCTCAAATATACAAATGCACCAATCAAGTTAAAGCCATTAATCAAAGCCACATATTTAAACACATATTACTTAAAACATAGTATGCATGTTAATGCTAGTAACACTGTGCCAGAGGCATTATTTGACCTAATAAAAGACTGACATATGATCCATGTTTAAAATATATATATACACATATAGTTAAATGTACATAACTCAATAAAAACTTAGTGCTTCAGGGGTCTAGTCCTTAAAAAAGGTTTTAAAGACACTATACTATTTAAACCTGGTGGTCTATCAGCTTGAAGCTGGATGATCCTGTTCTATCGCCTCAGTACCGTTGTTAAGATTGCCCCCCCCCCCCCCTCTTATTCTCAGAGACTATTTCTAGAATAAAAAACTTAAATCTATGTGTAGGACCTCCTCTGTTTATGTGCATAACTAATGCATTATTCTCTTTTTCATTCCTGGTGTCCCTGAGATGTTCTAATATCCTGTCTTTAAAAAGCTTTGCTCCAGGGACAGAGGGGAAGCCCATCTCCAAACAAACCATTTCTAAATGGATTTCACACTGTATCCATTTTTGCTACAGACTACATGGGAAACTCATCCCTAAGTTGATCTGTACCCACTCCACTAGGGCAACCTCCATCCACTTCTACTGCCTTCCTCAGAGGAGTACCTACCAGGGACATATTGGAAGCATCCACCTGGACCTTTGTCCATACCTTTGCAAAACATTACCACCTACCTCTCTTTTCTAAGTCTAGGGCAGGGTTTGCCTCTGTAGTTCTGCAGGGCCTCCTGACCCATCCCTAGGACTCTACGTATCCTTCCACCTTTTAGCTCAGCTTTGGGAATCCTCCCACAGGTGATGACTGCAACAGTGAAACGCAAAGAACATAGTTCAGTTGTGTACACTTACCATAAATGCAGATGTTCGAGTGTATTCACTGTTGCAGTCTTGGTTTCCCTCCCTCCATCCCTCTTTTCACATCTTCCCCTAGGGGAACACATGCTTCCCTAGGTGACTGTTAGCCACCAGGACCACTTCTCTCTCTTCCCTTGTGCTTCTGACGGGTAGGACAAGAAAAACTGATGTAATGATGTCAGCTGCCATGCTTTATAGTACTGACGACCTGACAGCAGCCGGCGCGCAAAAATATTGACTCTGATATTCGGGCCGGCCAAAGGCTACCACTGCAGGGATAACCCACAGGTGATGGCTGCAACAGTGAATACACTCAAACATCTATATTTATGGTAAGTGTACACAACTGTACTTTCCCAATTTTTGTATTATCTTTTGTTTAGTCTCTTCCTGCAAATCCTTAGCTGCTGTGTAACAGAAACCTTTTTATTCCTTACTCCTAAATACTTCATCTTATTGTGTCCTCATAAATTTTTGTGTGGGTTCATAGTTTACGGCTATAGCCTTTGTTTTATCTTCATTACTTTTATAGCCTGAAAAGACTTGAAACTGTCTCAAAATTTTCCACAACACCGATATGTTCTTTTCTGGATTTGTCAGGTACAGAATTATGTCATTTGCAAGTGAAGCCAGCATTTCTTGATAACCGTAGCAATTGTATCCTTCAGTTTCTGAGTCCCTTATTTTCTTTTCGAGTGGCTCTAAATATAAGGCAAGTAAACAGGAAAGAGGACATCCTTGCCTGTTTCCTCTTTTCAAACACAAGTTATCACAGTGGAACCCTCCCACTTTAATTCTTGCCTCCGATCCTTCATATGTCCTTGTAGTTTATCAGGGAATGCAATGGATCCACTGCCCTACCCATAAAATCCCAGTTTACTCTGTTGGATGTTCCCTCTGCATGAAGATCCAACAGCAACTGTGATATTTTCTTATATTCTGCTTCCTATCTGGATCATCATTGCAATATTAATGTTGTCAAATGTTTGCTTCCCAACCACAAAACCATACTGATCCATATCTGTCGATTTTTGTAGCGCCTTTAGACATAAACATTTTGTCATGTTTTAAAATTGAATGGGTCTATATGAATCTGGGTCTGATGGTCTTTATTATCTTTGGGTAATATAGCCACCACAGCTTTCTTCCAAGATGAAGCTGCTTCCCCCTCCTTTTAAAATACTGATGAATAAAGTCTTCCAGATCTTTATTACTTCTCTCCTAACTTCCGGAATTCATAGGAATGCCATCTGTTCTTAGAGACTTTCCTGTAGATTGATTATTTCTCAATGTATTTATTTCATCTCTGCATCTTCAGTTTTAGTTGTTGAGCCTTATCTGCCTCTAACCTTGGCATAATTAAGTCTTCCATAAATATTTCCATTTGTGCTCTTTTTTGATTTCCATATTTCTCGGCTTTATATACATTTTCATAAAGTTTCAGAAATATCTCTTAATACTTCTACATAATCTCTGGTTGTTTTTCTTGTCATAGGCTGTCCAAGTGTGGTGACAACCCTTTCAACTTTCTGTTGCCCAAGTCATTCTGCTAAAAGTTTCTGCGCTCAGTTGTCACCAAACATAGCTGCTTAACAGCAATCTTTCTCAACACATGCATGTTATCCAACTACTTCCTTACTTTTTACTTTGTACTCTGCATTTGTCTCTCTGCAGTACTTTAACCTTTGTCAACCCCTCTAAAGAGCTACTGTTGCTTCTTAACCATATTTCCTTCTGTTTTAGTTATACCATATTTTTAAACTTCATTTTTATTGTATCCAACTCACTAGCAATCACTTCTGAAGAAATTTCTGCCTTCCTTGGTAATTCTGGAATAATTTCCACTACCCATTCCTTAAATTCCTGTTTTTTTAAGAGGTAGGTAGGAAAGTGCCAATGTCCCAGTTTTACTTCATTGTCTTGCATTTTTATTTTAGTTTTTATTGGTGCATGTTGTAATATAGTTATTGGGTGCGTGTCTTGGTTTCAATTAAATACATGTTTCTGGGAAATATAATTTCTGTCCAATCTTGCCCAATTTATTATGTCTTGAGGAATAATATGGAAATTCTGTCAGAGTTCCTGCAACTGAATTCACATCTTCCATATCAAATGTTTTCTTACATTTGTTCAGAAATCTACCTTATTTTGGTGTATTTTTCTGTTTTAGGTCCCCCTGGTATATCCTCACTATTGCAAATCAAGTTCCAAGAGTAATATTCTCTACTGAAAGATGATTATTAATCCTGGAATTTTCTTAAACTTTATAATAGCTGATCTGATGTCAGTTTTCATTCATTCTTCAACAGTTGGGCTCAGACCCAATCCTTGGATCCGACTCTGCCATTAGTTTAGCTCGTGGCCACAAGGAAACTGTCAAGCTTCTCCCTTACACATAATGCACCATCCACTAACATACCCCAGATCTCATTTTCCACTTTTGCATTTGGATATAGTTGCTTTGAGCTCTTGAGCTTGTGGGTTAGTAGAGAATATAAATCAATCTTTTTTTTTTTCTCCCATAGCTGATATTTTTTGATATCTTTAATTTCTACCTTTATTACATTTGCACCTCCCTTCCCTATACTTTTTCTGTGTACTTGTAACTTACCATAGTAAGTTTCTTCTCTTTACACTCTTAGTGTATTCTTTAATACTATTGTTGGTTTTCTGTCATTGTATTTGGTCTCTTTCTCTGTTGTCAATGTCCGAAAAGGTTCCAGCTGGTTTTAAAATGTGCCAAAAATGTGGGCACAAGTTACCGCTTTCTGACGCGCACACCATATACATATATTGTTTGAGCTCAAAGTGTTTGCAAACTGAGTGCTCCATTTGTAAGGCTTTCAATCTGTGAACAATCACAGATAGAAAAATAAGCTTATTTTAAGCGGCTACTACCCTGTTCTTTTTCAGAGGCTGTTTCTGAGGCTCACCCCCTCCAAACCTTAGCTTAAGTAGCCTTCGGTCAAGCCTTCGTGTCCTTCCAAATCTTCAACCCCCTTGTCAAATCCTACCACAGACCCACCAAGGAAAAAACACACAAAGTCATATCTGAAGATTGCTCCTGTCCAGCCTGTGTCAGAGTCAAAATCAACTTCTTTTGGATCCTAGCATCTCGGATCTGAAGCCTTTACCAAAGACAATATATTCTTCTTCCATTGACCTAGTATCCTCTTGAGTACCTTCCCCATTTATAGAACCCTGCCGGCACTCCAGATCTCCGTCACTGGCATCTTCTTGATGTCCTTCTATTCATATGCTGCAGTATTCATAATATGAGGGAGTCCTTCTCCGTCTCATTCATACGTCTGGCCAGTATACAAAAGTTTATTGCTGCTATGAGGTACATGCGACGTCACACAGAATCAAAACGTATGTTGGTCATAAAATTACCTCTAGTATAAAACAGAAGGTACATACCAGACCTCAGAACTTTTCTGCCACCTATCCTATTGTCTGCTCCGGTCATTGCTTGTCAGACAAGTTGCGAACCTTGGTTCAGATAAGTACCCTATTGTGTTTTTTTTCATTACAGTCTTTGACTGCTGTGTATTGTTTTGATTACATGTCAGCTAGGAAGGACAAGTATCAGTGTGGAAGGCATATTCCACATAAGGACTGTCATGATCTTTGTTTATTTTGCCTAGGCCTGGATCATGACCATACTACCTGTGCTATTTGTAAGGCCTTTGTACCCAAGACCCTATGTAGTCGCTTAGCTTCTCTTAACTTGTACCTTGAAAATCATCTAAAACATCTCACTCGTGACATGGAAGCTACCTCAGGCCGTTTAACTGAGATGCAAGCTAAGAAGGCTAGGCCGGATTTACTCGCTGCTCCCTCTGTTCCAGACATCTCTCCTGAGGCCAGTGTTGGCCCGGAGACCATCCTGGGGTCAGTAGACATTCCTTTGATGGGTACCAGTGTGGAGGCTTTGAAGGACCCTACCAGCACATCCTCTAGGGACATGCAGGAGTCCAACTTGGGCATATGGGAGAAATACAGCTTATTGTGACTGAAGGCCCGTGTGGTATTACCCAGATCATAGAGCAAGAGGATGTTCCTACAGATGATGTAGAGTGTAGAGTGTAGGCCGTCAGGCCCATCCACTCTTCACCACATGGAGGCTACCAAAAAGAAAAAAATTAAGACAAAACATGTTTGTCCAGCCCATCAGGAACAACCTCCAAATTGGCAAGCCTTCTCCCAAAGCCTTTTCAATGCTTTCATGGACCTGAGCCAGTCCTCAGCTCTATCTTTACCTTTTTCTTCCATTCCTTCCTCTGCTCCTCAAAAGAGGACTTCTGAGGAGTTTTCCTCAGATGATGAGGAATCCTCAGGGGAAGAATCTTTGACTTATTCAACCCAAATTTCTTCCCCTTTGGGTTGTGCCTCCCCAGAACAGGAATCTAATGGCACTGATTCCCTGGGGGAGGATATCTCATTTGTGGAAACAATTCTTAAGATGAGAGAGTTTTTCAAATGGGATTGTTGTCAGGTATCAGACATCCAAAAATGGTACAGATGGACTCCCCTTCACCATCTGCTATACCTCCTGTTCTGACAGCCTTACCAAATGCCTTTGCTGCTGCTTTTAAGTGCCCAGATTCTCAACCTCCAGCCCCCAAAAGGCCAGATAGATTTTATAAAGTGCCAGAGGACTCCAAATTCCTATTCAAATGTTCCTCTGCAGACCCTGCTACCATTTCAGTTTCTGCAGACAAGGCATCCAAGATGCTACCTTCCACATTCATGCTCCCCTCCGATAAGAATAGCAAGGTCATGGAGCGAATAGGAAAAAAGATTTATACTTCACCTACTCTGACCTTCAAGAGCATTAACTATCAGACCTATATGGCCAAATTTTCTTTGGCCCTTCTTTCAGATGCTGGCAAACTACTATCTGAGCTTCCTGACTCTCCCACTAAGGCTAAGCTTTCCTCCATCCTTAACTCCTCCGCTCAGGTTACACGGCATTAAAGTATAGCTATGATGCGGTGGAGGCATCAGCTAGAGTGGCTGCATCTGGGTCAGTCCTGAGGATGTATTCTTGGCTCAGGCTCCAACCTTTGCCTGATGATATTAAGGTAAAAATCATGGATGCTGCCTGGACAAGGCATTGTTTTGGCACCTCAGCTGCAGGACATTTTAAATCTCTTCAGGAGAAGGGAAAGAGCTGCAAGACCTGAAGCATATCTTTGTTTCTCCGGTGCCCAGGTTCCAGAGAAATACCCTACCAAGACCACCTTTGTTAGAAAGTCTGCAAAGCTGCAATCTTCCAAAGGTAAGAGAGATTCCAGGAAACAGTTTTCCTCTAATCCACCTCTTGCACTTCCATACAGAAACAGCCTTTTCAGTCTGTGCTAGGTAGTCTGACTACCTGCCTCCCGAACCATTAACTCATCTGTCCCTTAGCCTCTCTCTCTTTCTCTTCCTGCTTGGAAACAGATAACGCAGGACTTTTGGGTCCTATATATCATCCTTCAAGGATACTTTATAGTGTGTAAGACTCCTCCCCATTCAGGGGTATTCCACAACCTCCAAAAGAACAACTGGAACTCTTTCCCCAAGTCATTTCCAACCTCCTTTCTCAGGGCACTATTCAGGTGGTGACACCCTCCCTGTTAGGAAAAGGGTTCTACTCCAGGATGTTCCTAGTACTCAGGAAGGATGGTCCTTGGAGAACCATTCTAGACCTTTCCCATCTAAATACCTTTCTGAAGCTTCCCACCTTTTGTATGTTAGCCTTACCTACCCTTTTTCTTATCCTTCCTCAGGCTTTCATGGTGTCACTGGAAATCAAGGATGCCTATCTTTATATTCCCATTCATCTGCAGGTCAGGAAGTTGTTTTGCTTTGCTATTGCTTCATCACATTTGATTGCCTATGGCCCTGAGGGTGTTCACAAAATGTTTAGCTCCCTATCATAGCCTTCTGCAGGCTACATGGCATACAGATAGTTTAGATCTTTACAGACCTGAATGACGTTCTTCTCCAGGCTTAGACTCCAAGTATCCTTCAGGAGAACAACGTCTTCATGGTGTCACTGTTGGAGAGTCTAGGGTTCATAATCAGTTACCAAAAATCTTCTTTTGTCCCTTCCCAAGATCACATCTTTCTTGTCTGCAGGATCCAGTCTGACAGGATGTTGGCTTCCTTACCTCCAGAAAAGGTCCTGTCCCTCACCTCCTAATTCCAGGACCTCTTACTCCCCCAGTCCCTGACTGCCAGGGAGTTTCTTTACCTTCTGGAGTTCATGACTTCCACTATTCCCATGCTCACTCTAGCCAAGTTGCACATGAGGGAATTCCAGTGGTTTATGAGAACAGTATGGTTACAACACTCCTACCCTCTGGCGTTTGATATTCCATTCCTGCCTTGCCTGAAAAAGGAATTACACTGGTGGATCCAACAGGTGGCAAAGAATACAGGCTTAGCCTTGCAACCACATCCTCCCACTCAGGAACTCTACACGGATGCTTCAGACATGGGATGAGGAGCAGCACTGGACACCTGGAGAGTCAGAGATGTCTGGCCTCCAGCCTAGAAAAGGGAGCACATTAATGTAAAGGAGAAGAGGGCCCTGATCTTCTCTCTGCGAATCTTCAAATCTCATCTTTCCCATGGGGAACATGGAAACAGGGAGAGACAAAGTCCTACCTCCTGTGCAAACTTGCTTTGCAGGCCTGGGAATTAGCTGTCCATAGCCAACTTTCCCTCCAGGTGGTTTACATTCCCTCAACTCAGAATGTGGTGGCAGACGCACTGAGTTGGATCCATGACTCAAACACACGATTGGATGTTACACAGGGACATGTTTCTGGACATGGTCCGTCGATGGGGTATACCTCCCGTAGATCTCTTTGCCTCCCCCATGAACAAGCAAATTCCCATGTTTTGTGCCAGGGTCCCAGATCCCTTGGCGTGGAAGGTGGATTTGCAGTCTTTCTCTTGGAAGGGGGATGCTTCTTTATGCATTCCCCCCTTCCCACTTCTTCAAAAGGTCCTGTTGGAAATCCAATAGGATCAACCAAAAATTTTGCTGATGACTCCCTTTTGGCCAAGATAGCATTGGTTCTCCCTTCTTCTGCATTTAGCCAAGGGCAGTCACCACATTACCCTACAGAATGGACCTACTCAAATAGGACAAGGGAACTTTAGTTCATCCACAGATGTCAACTCTACAACAGACTCTGTGGGTGATAGGGTTTTGATTCCCTTCAGGCACCTTTTTCTGAGGATGTGCTACAAGTTCTGCAGGAAGCCAAAAAAACCCACAACTAGGAAATCCTATGTTTCCAAATGGAAAAGGTTTTCAATCTTATGTCGTAAAAAGGATTTACAACCACTGCTAGTGTATGTTCCAGTGGTCCTGTCCTACCTGTGTGAATTACTGAAGAGTGGGCTATAATACTGCTCAGTAAAAGCTCATCTTTCTGCTTTTTCTGCATGTCTGCCTATGTCTCCCCCTTTAGCTTCCAGGTTGGAAGTTAAACTCTTCTTAAAATGCGTCCTTCACATCAGACCACCAAGAAAACCAGTCCCTTCTTCTTGGGATCTCAACTTTGTGTTAGAAAAACTTACCCTAGCCCCTTTTGAGACAGCAAGTTTTGCTTCTCTGCAACACTGCACTTAGAAAACAATCCTTCTCTTGGCCATTACTTCTGCCAAAAGGGTGTCTGAGTTACAGGCTCTCATGTCCTCTTCCCCCTTCATGGTTTTCCACAGGGATGGGGTTTCCCTATGTACTAACCCCTCCTTTATGCCCAAGGTGGTTAATGAGTTTTCTTTCAATAAGTCCATCAATTTTCCAACCTTTTTCCTTTCTCCTCAGTTCTCTAGCGAGATAATCCTACACACTTTATATGTACACAGGCAATATTACTTGGATAAAACCAAACCAATTCAGAAATCTGTTTGTTGCCTATCACCCAAGGGCCCTGGGCCAGCCTGTTTCCAAGCAGACTATTTCTACTTGGATTTCCATGTTCTTCTATGTGGCTCATGGAAAGAATCTACCCTCACCTATTAGGGCACATTCCACTAGAACAGTGTCTTCCTCTGGTGCCTTCTTTAAAGGCCTGGACACTTATCTATCCTGAAAGCAGCTACCTGGTGGTCTGTTCATAGTTTCACAAAACATTATAAACATGATGGCATTTCCACATTTAGAGCTGGTTTTGCCAGAGCTATTGTGCATGGGTTTGTGGACAATGTTTCTGCTCCTCCACCCAGTTTTTCCCCTGCATGAGCTTTGGTACTCTCCCTCATGTTGTGAGCACTGCAGCATATGAGTAGAAGGACATAGAATAGTTGTGTAAATCTTACCATAACCACAGATGTCCTTCTCTTCTATATGCTGCAGTATTACCCCCCCCCCCTGCCTTCCCCCTTATGCTTGCCTGTCTTCTGGTGGCATGTTTTCCTCATCTTGGATCAGGGTGGTGCCTTTTGCAGCATTCAGTTCTGAGGTCTGGTACATGCTGGTGTCCATTTTATACCCGACACTTTATGACTGATGTACATTTTGATTCTGTGCGACATTCCACATACCTCACAATAGCAATAGACTTTTGTATACTGGCCAGATGTACGGGTCTGCCGGAGGCGGACTCCCTCATGTTATGAATACTGCAGCATATAGAAGGGAAGGACATCCATGGTTATAGTAAGATTTTACACAACTATTCTTTCTTCCAGAAGTCTGAACAAGGCTGATGTGGACAGAATGATGACGAAGTTTCTCTCAGCGCAGATACAGATGGGAGTTCTCCTGGATGTTCTTCACGTTTCACTGTTGCAGTCATCACATTTGGGTTATCTGCTTGCAGTAGCCCTCAGTCGGCCTGATTATCAAAGTCTTGGGTCCTGCATTGGTTGCTGTCTCATCTTCTATGATGTCAGGTAGTCAGGGGTATAAAGCATGCAGCCAACCCCATTACATCAGTCTTTCTTGCCGTGCGGTGCCCGAAGCAGAAGCAGTTTGCAAGTGCTGGTCAGCCAACTCCTGAAATTTTCATTTTCGAGTTTGAGAACCGAAGTCTTCAACTAAGTTAAGTACCCTGTTGGAGAAAATTTTTTTTTTGCTCTAATCCGATGTCAGTAAAAGTTAATAATTGTATTTCTTGTGGAAAGCAAATACCTCATAGAGACTTTCATTCGTACTGCATTCCTTGCTTAGGCCCTGACCACGACATACCTCGCTGTCGGTTTTGTGCTTTATTTAAACAACTAACTATTCGTCGTCAGTTTATTTATGCTTCTAAATATTTTGGTACTCGGTTCAGTTATCCAGATATGGCTTTGGTAAGCCACCCGACTACCGACATCCCGAAAAAATGCAAAGATAAAGACAGAGACAGACCGCATAGGTCCAAAGCTGCTGATGACGCTTCTCGTAAGCTAGTCACCAGTACTCAGTGAGGCGCTTTCGCAGCCCTTGATACCCTACTGAGACCCATTCGGAGTCCGGTATGCCGCAAGATGCATCAACTGTGGAACCTGCGGATGTCTCTACCTTGGATGGACCCGGAGCCGCTCTGCAGGCACCGGCTTCTGAGGGTGTATTCAGGCCTACTGACTTGCATATTAAACCGATGCCATTTTCTTCTTCAAGGCCTAAAACTCAATCCATGCCTAGAAAACCGACGCCTAGACCGCATGGTCAGGCTTCTATGCCTAAAAAGCAAATAAGAATGGCTGAAGACATTACTCTAATCAGGGGAAGCCACCCTTCCCCCTCTAAGAGACCTAAGACTGAGTTTCTTTATGATTCTTCTGATCAAAACTCTGAAATTTCTGTTTCCTCTGACCAGGATTTACCCTTATCTACCTATGAGGATTCTGATGCAGAGGACTCTAGTCCCTCTGCTTCCCCTCCAGAGGATTTCTCTTTTGGTGAAACCTTGCATACTCTTAGGGAGCATTTTCGCTGGGAAAGCCAGGGTTACTCTTGACTCTAAAAAGAGGCTTAGGGATTTCTTACTCCTGCCCCAACACAGGCCTTTAGCTATCCCCCCTGTACTGGACATTGTTGATGATGCCTTCTCAGAATCCAGCTTGGCCCCTGACATTTTACCTCCTGCTCCCAGAAAACCTGATAGATATTACAGGGTCCCTGACTCTCACAAGTTCCTCTTTACAAATTATACTACTGATCCTGAGACCATTTCACGGGGACCCAAGGGCATTAAGGCTACTACTGCCAAAAATCTTACCCCCTTTGATAGAGATTCCAGGGCGCTGGATAGATGGGGTAAGAAGGTAAACACTTCTGCAACCTTGGCCATTAGGGTCTTAAACTGCCAGTTTCGTATGTTAAAGTATCAGCAGCATATTATTGGATTGCTTAAAAAGAAAATTATGCTGATTTCTGACTTTGTTGAAAGTAAAGATTTACAGGATTTAATGCATTCTGCGGAACAAGTTGGGAAACATACTTTGCAATGTGGTTTTGATTCACTAGAGGCATCTTGCAGGGCTGCTGTCAATGGGTCTGTACTTAGAAGGCATGCTTCGCTTAAGGAGCAATCTTTGCCAGATCATGTTAAAGCTAAATTGCTGGATGCTCCCTTAAACCAAGACCGCCTGTTGGCAACAAAGCAGAAGAAGTACTTAAAAAGATGGAAAAAGCTAAATCTATGCAAACTGTTAAAGATTTCCTGCAAGTGCAGCCTCCCAGATTTAGTAGGCATTGGCCCTCTAAAAATTGGTCCTTTCCTGCCCTTCTCAGTCCAAACCCAGAACACCCAGGCTTCAGTCCCAAGGTACTCACAGAACTAAGCAGTGGGGGGCTCCCACTTCCAAAGCAGGGAGTGGTAAGACTCCCCCCTATGATAAACTGTCTCAATGACTTAACTTTAAGTCTTCCAAGCCCTGCACAACTGACTGTTCTTTTAGGGGGAAAAATTGCCCTGCAGGCAAAAAATTGGGAACTCATTACCCAGGATAAACGGGTTTTAAATATAATTTCCCAAGGACACAGATTCCACTTCCACTCCTTACCAACCCCAAACGGTTGGCTAGATCTACCCCCAAGTCAGTGGGCAGAGTCTCAAAAGCAAATTCTCTCCTCTTAAGCATCAGGGCTATTCAACCTGTTCCAAAAGAGGAAAGGGGACAAAGTTTCTACTCAAGACTTTTCCTGGTGCCCAGAAAAGACAACTCCTGGCGTCCTATCCTGGACCTGTCTATCCTAAACACATTTTTGGTGATCCCAAAATTCAAGATGCTAACTCTTCACCAGCTGCTTCCTATGCTAGGCAAGGATGCTTAGTTGGCAACACTGGATTTAAAGGAAGCCTACCTGCACATCCCAATAAGGGAATCTTGCAGAAGATACCTACACTTCAAAGCAGGCTACATGCACTATCAGTTCTCTGCACTGCCCTTTGGCTTATCTACTGCGCCCAGGGTATTCACAAAGTGCCTAGCTCCAGTCATTACATTTTGGTGGCAAAGAAATATCCAAATATATTCATATCGCGACGATTGTCTAATTTAGGCAGAAAGCCAGGACATACTATTGAATCCTCTGGCATTTGTACAGAAATTACTAACTTCTCTGGGGTACACCATAAATGAAAATAAATCACATCTGGTACCCTGCCAACAAATTGTATTCCTGGGAGCAAGCTTGAACACAACTTCCCAGATGGTTTTCCTCATGCCAGAGAAACAAGTTCATTTGACAGCCTACTTCAAACTACTGGCAACAAAGACCCAGCTGCCTGCAAGGCAAATTAAGCCCTTGGGTTCATGGCCTCCTGCATTCTCCTAATTCCATATGCAAGACTGCATATGAGGAAACTACAATGGTATCTAAAAAGCCTATGGTGTCAATATTCTCAGGATCTAGAAGCAATGATTCCAATCATACCTTGTCTACAGTTCCTTTGGTGGGCAGATGCCTGCCACCAAAACAAGGGACTGCCATTCAGTCTACCCCCTGCCACCCAAACCCTAACAACAGACAAATCAGACTGTGCATGAGGGGCTCACTTGGCAGGGAAGTGCATCCAGGGCAAATGGAACCCAAGTCAAATGCACCTGCATATCAATCAAAAAGAAATGTTAGCTGTACAGAAGGCAATGGCAGCCTTCAAGGACCACATTCTTCCAGGGCAGTTAATGGTAAAGACAGACAACACCACTGTTATGTGGTACATAAACAGGCAGGGGGGAACCCACTCATACCTTCTCTGCAGACTAGCCATGGCTCTGTAGAACACAGCCTTGAGCTACCAAGTGCACCTACAGGCTCAATTCCTGTCAGGAAAGCTAAATACACTGGCAGATGAACTAAGCAGAAATCTCATAGACTCATACGAGTGGAAACTGGAACCAAAGATAATTCAACATGTTGAGAAATAAATGGGGGAGCCCAGATATAGACCTGTTTGCTTCCCCCCAGAACTACCAGTTGGAAAAATTCTGCACAAGGACTCCCCACAAACAAGCTTGGAATGTGGATGCCCTGTCCTTCACCTGGAAAAACCTAGCAGTTTATGATTTTCTCCTTCTGCCTCTCCTCTCCAAGGTACTACTAAAGATCAAGCAGGACAAACCAAGGACGATACTGATTGTACCAGACTGGCCACGCCAACACTGGTACCCCCTTTTGCGCAGTGTGTCAACTGCTGGCACCATGGCATCTGCCTCAGACCCCTACCCTGCTTCCCCAGCAGGAGAGCCAGATTCTGCACCCACATCTTCAAACCCTGAACCTGGCAGCCTGGCTAATTACCTGATCTCTCTGTTACCAGCCCTTAGTAAGCAAGTGTTGAAAGTCATTCTGGAGGCAAAGAGGTGTAGTACTAGAAAATCCTATGCGGAAAAGTGGAAAAGATTCTGTTCCTGGAACCAAACTCAGGCGATGGGCACAGCAGGCCAAATTTACCTCAGGTTCTTCAATACTTAACTGAGATGCTTCACAAGGGCCTTTCCTTTTCCTCCATCAAAATTCATGCATCAGCTATTTCAGCTCACTACAATACAGAACCACCACTTCTTCTCTCATCCACTGCTGAAGCAGTTCCTCAGAGGGGCCAAAAATGCAAGACCACCCAGGGGAGCCCCTACTCCAGCATGGGACCTTAACTTTGTATTGGGAAAAACTCTCTCTACCTCCTTTTGAGCCAGCTGGAAATGCAGAGTTGAAATTCCTTTCTTGGAAAACAGCTTTCCTTTTAGCCATCACTTCAGCAAGAAGGGTGTCTGAATTACAGGCCCTCATGGCAGTGGAGCCTTTCATCATTTTTCATGCAGACAGGGTGTCCCTCAGGACCAATCCCTCCTTCATGCCAAAGGTGGATATCCAGTGTGGCCCTTAATCAGTCCATTAATTTTCCAACCTTCTTTTCTAATCCACAGAGCAAAGGGGAACAAATACTGTACTCCTTAGATGTGCACAGGTAACTTAGATTTTATTTGGACAGGACTAAACCTCTCAGGAAATCTGAACAGCTGCTGATTACATTTGCTGCAGGGGCAGAGGGGAAGGCCATTTCAAAGCAAACCATTTCTAAATGGCTAGGCCATTGCATTCATTTCTGCTATAAGCACCATGGAAAATCTATCCCAAAGGGGATAAAACCACATTCAACCAGGGCTGCATCTACCTCTACAGCCTTTCTCAGAGGTGTCCCTACCAGGGACATCCTAGAGGATGCTACTTGGAGTTCTGTACATACTTTCACCAAGCATTACCATTTTCTCTAAATCCAGAGCTGGCTTTGCCACTGCAGTCTTGCAGGGCCTTATAGCTGGTCCTAATGCTATCTAATTTCCTCCTCCCATCCTTAGCTTTGGGAATCTATCCAAATGCGATGACTGCAACAGTGAAACACAAAGAATATAGTACAGTTGTGTACACTTACCATAAATGTAGATGTTCGAGTGTATTCACTGTTGCAGTCCTAGTTAGCCTCCCTCCAGCCTCCTGACTTCTATTGACTATACCTCTATTCTTGCTTACTATGCTTAAAGCTTTTTGGCGTATTTGCTTTTTTGTTGGAGGTGTAAACTTTTGTATATAATTGCTTCCCATTAAGGGGGTACCTGACATCTGAGGCAAGAAAAACTGATGTAATGGCGTCGGCTGCATGCTTTATACCCCTGACTACCTGACGTCATGGAAGATGAGACAGCAACCAAAGCAGGACCCAAGACTTTGATAATCAGGCCATCTGAGGGCTACTGCAAGCAGATAACCCAGATGTGATGACTGCAACAGTGAATACACTCGAACATCTACATTTATGGTAAGTGTACACAACTGTACTTTCCTACACCTTCGGGTCAGGAAGTCTTGGTTTGCACTACATCACCAATCTTGGCTCCTTCTCTGATCCAGCGTACTATTTTGGAGCCCTTGGATCTGAGTCTCTTGGGACAGTCTAGATTGGATCCAAAGATAATAGTTATCTTCAACTCTGAGACTTACTCTGAGTGCACCGGCTCCTATGATTTCGGATATGGACGACTCTTGGAGCAGAGACATCCATGTTGGATCTGAGGCATTAGAGTCAGTTCCAAAGCTGCCAGAGCCTTCTCTGCCCCTTGGAGCCTCACCACAGATCCAACTTTTGCCTAAAGTGGATTGCCTTCAGGGCAGGGGGAGCATGGCTTCTTGGCTCCGTTGGCTTCTTTCTTCCTGGAACGTTCCACTTTTGATGTAGTGGAGAGAGTGTTCTCTACTTCTGCAGGACAGACAGTTCCTCCCCCTTCAGATCACCCCTCTGGATCCCATATGTCTCTGCACCTTGAGCCCCATCATTCTATGCCACAGGGACAACCAGCCCAGAGTCTCCAGATTACCCAGCAACATATTACTATTTCTTCTCATACTTCCTGGAGCATCCCACTAAAGAAGTTCCTAGGAAGAAGACGTGCAAGAGGAGGCAGACTCTCCCACTAAAAAAGTCCCTAAGAAGAAGTGGTGCAAGAGGAGGCACTTAGACTCCCCACGGGAGACTGTCACCGGCAATACTGATTTTGATGAGGGGGAAAGGTCCTCAGGATTACCACTCAGAGACATCTCATTAGGAGGCATCCTTGAAATCCTTAAGCAGAGGGGTAGTTGGTCTACCGATAACCCTTCCCAAGAGGAATCTGTGTTCCTGGAGGCCATTGAGTCTGGCCCATCTACCTTCTGCATGACTCCGCCTGCCGTTGAGCCCATTGTTTTGATGTCTAAGTGGGTGCGGAAGGAACCAGACATGATTTAGACCGTCTCCAAAAGACTGGATCGGATTCTGACACCACCTGCAGGACATGAGTCTGTAGCAAGGGAGTACCTGTGTAGATTCCATGGTCGTGGTGGTGGGCACCAAGAAAGAAATCATGGAGCAGAGTTCTACTGTCCATTCCCCTAAAAGGGAATTGGATAGATTTGGGAAGCATGTGTATGCTTCAGCAACCTTAGCCCTCAGATCACTGAACTGCTTGGCACACTTTACAAGACTACGAATGGATCTGATTTTCAAAATCCCTTTCTGGGACCAGTACTGCTGAGGCTAAGGCTTTTGTGACATCACAGTTGGCTACCCTTCAGTTGATTTCTAACTTGTCCATGAGGCTTATCCTCCATGCAGCTGAAGGTACCTCAAGGGCAGCAGGTTCAGGCATTTCCATTAGAAGGCATGCTTGGATGCGCTTGTGTGACTTTGCCAGACCCTTCAAGTGTTCATTCATCAGTGCTCCTTTGACAGAAGCTCTTTGTTCATCCCAAAGGTAAAGGACAAACTGTCCAGGTGTGAAGAAGAACCAAAGACCCTCTCTGCAGTGTGAGTATGCTTTTTTAACCTGTCAAAGGGCTTTTTCAAGGAATTAGTAAAGAGGCCGAAAGATGTGGTTGAGGAAGTCCCAAGGTCCTTTCCAGTATCCACATGGAGATGGTTCCCCAAGAAGCAGAGGGGGGAACTCAAATGGGAGACATCGCCTATGCGACAGAGGAGGCCCGCGGAACCAGGGGTCTAGAGATTCCTTCTATGACAGATACTACCAGTCCTCCTGAAAGGAGGCAATTGGGGGTTTATTTATCCCTGCACCAGAGAACCTGGCTCGAACTTACAAAAGATAAGTGGGTGCAGAGGATTATTTCCAGAGGTTATATAATTCTATTTTCCGTACCACAACCACCTGTTTGGAAATTTTCTGATGTTCCACCCAATCAGAGGAAAGCAGCAACACTAGAAATTTAAAAGCTGTTAGAATAAGAGAGTCAGCCAAGTGGTCTCACCAGACCAGATAGAATCTGGAACTTACGCAAGATTAATTTTAATGCCAAAAAAATGGGATTGAAGACTGATTTTGGACCTCAGCAGTCTGAACAAATCAGTTCAGCACTCTTAAGTTTCAGATGGTCATGGTTCAGTCCATTCTGCCATTTTTGTGAAAAGATGACTGGATGTACTCGATAGAACTTCAGGATGCATACTGTCATGTAAAAATTAACAGATATCCATAACGTACCTGCACTTCGAGTGCCAGTCATTACCAGATGCTCTTCGTGTTTCACTGTTGCAGTCATCACTTTCAGGTTATCCGCTTGCAGTGGCCCCAGTCGGCCTGATTATCAAAGTCTTGGGTCCTGCATCAGTTGCTGTCCTTTCTTCCATGATGTCAGGTGACGCCATTACATCAGTCTTTCTTGCCGTGCAGTGCCAGAAGCAGAAGCAGTTCGCAAGTGCGGTCGGCCAACTCCTGAAATTTTCATTTTCGAGTTTCAGAACCGAAGTCTTCAACTAAAGCTAAGTACCCCATTGGGGAAACTTTTTCTTGCTCCTTACCGATGTCAGTAAAAGTTAATAATTGCATTACTTGTGGAAAGGAAATACTTCATAAAGATTTTCATTTGTACTGTATTCCTTGCCTAGGCCCTGAACACGACGTACTGTGCTGTCGGTTTTGTGCTTTATTTAATCAGCGCACTATCCGTCCTCGGTATATTTTCACCTCTAAATATTTCGGTTCTCTGTTTAATTATCCAGAAATTTCGTCGGTTAGCCATCCGACTACCGGAATTCTGAAAAAATGCAAGGATAAGGACAGAGACTGGCTGCCGAGGTCCAAAACTGCCGACGACGCTTCTCCTAAGCCAGTCGCCAGTTCGCTGGTACTCAGTGAGGCGCTTTCGCAGCCCCTGATACCTGCTACCTGCTACTTCTGATTCGCAGGCCTCTACTGAGACCCATTCAGAGTCCGGTATGCTGCAAGGTGCTTCAACTATGGAACCTACGGATGTCTCTATCCTGGATGGGTCCGGAGCCGCTGTGCAGGCACCGGCTTCTGAGGGTTATTCAGGCCTACGGGCTTGCATATTAAACCAACACCTCCTCCTTCTTTTAGGCCTAAATATCGAACCATGCCTAAGAAAATGACACCCAGGCCGCATGCTCAGGCCTCTATGCCTAAAAAACAAATGATAAGAATGGCTGAAGATCTTATAACTTTAACCAGGGGAAGCCAGCCTCCCCCTTCTAAGAGACCTAGGACTGAAGTTGTTTATGAATCTTCTGACCAGGATTCTGATTTTTCTGATTCTTCTGATGATCTGGATTTGCCCTTATGTACTTATGAGGATTCTGATGCAGAGGACTCTATTCTCTCTGCTTCCCCTCCAGAGGATTTTTCTTTTGGTGAAACCTTACATACTTTAAGGGAGCATTTCCACTGGGAAAGGCAGGATTCCTGTACTAGACATTATTGATGATGGCTTTTCGGAATCAAGTTTGACCCCTGATTCTTTGCTTCCTGCTCCCAGAAAACCTGACATATATTACAGGGTTCCTGATTCACACAAGTTACTTTTTAAAAATCCTATTGCAGATCCAGAGACTATTTCACAGGGACCCTAGTTCTGAGTTACAGGACAATGACAGTAAATATAAAGAACCAACTGATATTGCCAACATCCTGGCAGATAGGTTCAGTGCTAACTTTACCCCCCTCTCACCCCCTAAAGAGCCCATCTCTATACCGGAAGAATGCAAAGTTCCTGTAATCATGGCTGCACAGGTAAAAACCACACTCTCCAAAGCCAAGAACACAGCATCCATGGGACCAGACAACATCCAAGGCTGCGTTCTACACGAACTACAGAATTAACTGGCACCCCACCTAAGTACCATGTTGAATCATAGCCTCACCTCAGGCTTTGTGCCCGCTGAATGGCGCACAGCGACCGTTATCCCACTCCACAAGGGGGAGCCACCATGGACCCCGGGAACTACTGCCCCACTAGCCTGACGAACCTGGTCTGCAAGGCCATGGAACATATCATCATTGAACTTATAAACAAAGACATTGGTAATCTCCAAACTCTGGACCTCACCCAGTTCGGGTTTGTAAAAGGCAGATCATGTCTCCTAAACCTGATAGACTTCTTTGAAGCATTCACCAAAGCCGGAGACAAGGGTAAGGTGGTTCACACAGCCTATCTAGATCTTGCCAAGGCTTTTCGACACCATCCCCCACTCTGGAATTATAGATAAATTCACTAAACTAGGTATAAATCCCTATGTCACAAGATGGGTTGCCAACTGTCTCACTGACAGAACCCACACTGTGAAAGTAGCAGACTCCAAATCCGACTTCAGACCAGTGACAAGTGGAGTACCACAGGGTTCAGTCCTGGGTCCTCTCCTGTTTGGTATCTACTTCTCTGAAGTACAGGCTAACACAGAAGGTCTTTGGCTAATGAAGTTCGCAGATGACTTCAAACTAGGAGCCATAATCGAAACTCCTAACGATGTGGACATCCTACAAAAGGGCCTCACTGAGACAGATGCCTGGTGTCAAAGCCACAGCCTCAAGCTCAATGCCAAAAAGTGCATTTTCATCCCCTTTGGTAAAAACTGTAGCCATGAACTACAACATAGGTGGTAGCATACTTAACACCGAAAGTGTGATAAGAGACCTTGGGACACAGGTGGACAGTAGTCTCTCCTTTGATAATCACATCACCACAGTAGTCAGGAAATCCTTCTACGTGGCACACCTCATCACAAAAGGTTTCTCATCCAGAAAAACGAGGTCATTGTTCCCCTCTACTCATCACTCATTAGACTCATTATAGAGTACAACGCCCCTTTTGGTATGTACCTCACAAGACATCTACAACAACTGGAAAGGCCGCAGAAATACCTCACAAAGAGGATTACTAGCCTCAAACAGATGCCCTACGCAGACCATCTCAAAAACCTCCAGCTTTACTCCGTCGCATATCGCCTACTCAGAGGTGATCTCTGCCTAACATATAAAGCTATGTCAAACCCCAGAGCTATTGGACATGCTCCACTTAAAGAAGTCCCAATCCCTCTGAGCTACACACTCTAGGGACATAAACCTTGTTACCACAATAAACAGAACATGCCGGAGGGGTAGATTCCTGTCCCAGAGACTTCCCATACTCTGGAATAAACTACCTATCTATATCAAACAAAGCTCCTCATTAGCACTCTTCACGAAAAATCTTGATGATTGGATGGGAAATAGGAAATTCACCCCGGGGATCACCTCTGTGGCTCTGCTCGACAGTGACACAGGAAAATAATTTTCTTGGGTGGCAAAAGCCAGGGTACCTTTTTGGCTGGGCTTGTATAGGCCCCAGGGCCGATAGCCTAGTACCTACCTATGAACCAATGTGGTTTTGATTCCTTGGAGGCCTCTTGCAGGGCTGCTGTAACTGGATCTGTGATAAGAAGGCATGCTTGGCTCAAGGAGCAAAGTCTGCCTGACGATGTTAAAGCAAAATTGTTGGATGCTCCTTTACAACAGGACAGTCTGTTTGGTAATAAGGCTGAAGAAGTTTTGAAAAAGATGGAAGATAAAGCTACTAAAAACTGGTCCTTTCCAGTATCCACTAGAGCGGCTCACGTCAAACCCAGACATTCCAAAGGCTCTAGGTTTCAGTCGCAAGGAACTTTTAGAACAAAGCAATGGGGTGCCTCGACTTCCAAATCTGGAAGCAGCAAGGCACCTCCCTATGGTACAGTCACAATGACTTCCCACTGCAATCACCAAGCACTTATCTTTTGGCCGCCCCTTTGGGGGGAAAACTGGCACTTCATGCACAAAACTGGCAACTGATTACCCAGGACAAATGAGTTTTAAATATAGTATCCCAGGGATACAGATTTCATTCCCACACGTTGCCAGTCCCAAACGGATGGCCAGACCTGCCTCCAAATCAATGGGCAGAGGCCCAGAAACAAGTTATGTCCCTCATGAATATGGGAGCTATTCAACCAGTACCAGAAAAGGAAAAGGGACAAGGTTTTTATTCAAGATTTTTCCTGGTACCTAGAAAAGACAAATCATGGCATCCAATTCTGGACTTATCCATTCTAAATGCATTTCTGGACATTCCAAAATTCAAGATGCAGACTCTTCAACAGTTGCTGCCTATGTTATGCAAGGATGCCTGGTTGGTAACTCTACACTTAAAAGAGGCTTACCTGCATATCCCACTCAGGGAATCTTGCAGAAGATACCTCCGCTTCAAATCAGGCTATTTGCATTACCAGTTCTCTGCACTGCCCTTTGGCTTATCTACTGCGCCCAGGGTATTCACAAAGTGCCTAGCTGCAGTCATTGCATTCTGCAGGCAAAGAAATATTCAAATATACCCATATCTGGACGATTGTCTAATTCAGGCAGAAAGCCAGGACATATTTTTGAATCATCCGGCCTTTGTTCAAAGGGTACTGACTTGTCTAGGGTACACCATAAACAAAAAAGAAATCACACCTGGTACCCTGTCAACAAATTATATTCCTGGGAACAAGCTTGAATACAACTTCCCAGATGGCTTTCCTCACGCCAGAGAAACAGATTCATTTGACAACCTACTTCAAACAAGTGGCCACAAAAAACAGTTCTCTGCAAGGCAAATACTGCAAGCTTTGGGGTTCATGGCCTCCTGCATTCTTCTAATTCCATATGCAAGGCTGCATATGAGGAAACTGCAATGGTATCTCAAAAGCCTATGGTGTCAACATTCAAGGATCTAGAAGCAATGATTCCTGTCATACCTTGCCTATGCCTAGAGTTCCTTTGGTGGGCAGAGGCCTCCCACCAAAACAGGGGACTACCTATGCAGACTATGCATGGGGGGCTCACCTGGCAGGGAAGTCCATTCAGGGCAAATGGAACCCACGTCAAAAGCACCTGCATATCAATCAGAAAGGAATGTTAGCTGTACAGAATGCTCTGGCAGCCTTCAAGGACCACATTCTTTCAGGACAATTAATGATAAAGATGGACAACACCACTGTTATGTGGTACATAACAAGCAGGGGGGTACACATTCTTACCCCCTCTGCAGACTAGCCATGGCATTGTGGAACACAGTCCTGAGCTATCAAGTACATTTACAAGCTCAATTCCTGCCAGGAAAACTAAATACTCTGGCAGATGAACTAAGCAGAAACCTCATGGACCCACATGAGTGGAAATTGGAACCAAGGATTTTCAACATGTTGACAAGTAAATGGGGGAGCCCAGATATAGACCGGTTTGCCTCCCCCCAAAACCATCAGTTGGACAAATTCTGCACAAAGACTCCCCACAAACAAGCTTGGAAAGTGGATGCTCTGTCCTTCAGCTGGAAAAACCTATCGGTTTATGTCTTTCCTCCTCTGCCTCTGCTCTCCAAAGTACTACTAAAGATCAAACAAGACAAACTAAGTAGGATTTTGATTGCACCAGACTGGCCACTCCAACACAGGTGTACCCCCTCTTGCACACTGTGTCTCTGTGGGCCCCATGGCACCTGCCTCAGACTCCTACTCTATTGTCTCAGCAGGAGAACCAAATTCTGCACCCTCAACTTCAAACACTGAATCTAGCAGCCTGGCTAATTACATAATTTCTCCTTTACCGTTCCTCAGTAAACCTGTGATGGATATCATTTTAGAGGCAAGGAGGCCTAGTACCAGAAAGACGTACACTGAAAAATTATAAAGATTCTATGCCTGGGAACCAACCTCAAGGGATGAGCATAACAGTGCCCAGTTTACCTCAGATTTTACAATACTTAACTGAGATGCTTCATAAGGGCATGTCTTTCTTCTCCATCAAAGTTCACGCCTCAACCATCTCATCTCATTATAACACAGAACCACCCCTCTTCTCTCATTCACTGCTTAAGCAATTCCTCAGAGGGGGCAAAAATCTACGACCACCCAGGAGAGCTCCAACTCCAGCCTGGGACCTCAGCTTTGTATTGGAAAAGCTCACCCTTCCTCCTTTCGAGCCAGCTGCCACTGCGGACGTAACATTCCTTTCTTGGAAAACAGCTTTCCATTTAGCAATCGCTTCAGCAAGAAGGGTATCTGCATTACACGCCCTCATGGCAGTGGAGCTTTTCATCATCTTTCATGCAGACAGGGTGTCCCTCAGGACCAATTCCTCCATCATGCCCGAGGTGGTATCCAGTGTGGCCTTTAGTCAGTCCATACATTTGCCAACCTTCTTTCCTAATCCACAGAACAAAGTGGAACGAATTCTGCACTCCTTAGACGTGCACAGACAACTTAGATTCTACTTGGACAGAACTAAACCTCAAAGAAAATCTGATCAACTGCTGGTGGCATTTGCTACAGGGACAGAGGGGAAGGCTATTTCAAAGCAAACCATTTCCAAATGGATAGGCCGTTGCATTCATTTCTGCTACAAGCACCATGGAAAACCTATCCCACAGGGGATCAGACCCCACTCTACCAGGGCTGCATCTACCTCTACAGCCTTTCTCAGAGGACCAGGGACATCCTAGAAGATGCTACCTTGAGTTCTGTACATACTTTCACCAAGCATTACCATCTGTCGATTTTTTCTAAATCCAGAGCTGGCTTTGCCACTGCAGTCTTGCAGGGCCTTTTAGCTGGTCCTAATTGTATTTAAATTCCTCCTCCCATCCTTAGCTTTGGGAATCTACCCAAAAGTGATGACTGCAACAGTGGAACATGAAGAACATAGTACAGTTGTGTACACTTACCATAAATGTAGATGTTCGAGTGTATTCACTGTTGCAGTCCTGGTTACCTTCCCTCCAACCCCCTTCTTTGTTTGGATATACCTCTACTTTCTTTTACTATCTTCAAAAGCTTTTTGGTGTATTTGCTTTTTTGTTGGAGGTATAACCTTGTATATTTATAGATTTCATTACTTCCCATTAAGGGGGCACCTGACATCTGGGGCAAGAAAAACTGATGTAATGGCGCCGGCTGCATGTTTTATACCTCTGACGTCATGGAAGAAGGGACAGCAACTGACGCAGGACCCATGACTTTGTTAATCAGGCTGACTGAGGGCTACTGCAAGCAGATAACCCGAAAGTGATGACTGCAACAGTGAATACACTCGAACATCTACATTTATGGTAAGTGTACACAACTGTACTTTCAGAGCACTGTCCTTTGGCCTCATTACAGCCTCCAGGGTGTTCACCAAATGCATGGCAGTAGTAGAAGTTCACTTGAGACTGCAGGAATTCTGGATGTTTCTGTACTTGGATGACTAGCTCATTACTGCCCTGACCAGTCATCTACTGATGAGTACGAGACAAATGATTCCAGACTTAGTCCCTTCTGAGGATCACCATAAATTACAGCAAATCTCAGTTAGAACCATCTCAGACAGAGTTCATAGGAGCGATTTTCAACACAGTATTGACAGCTTTGTTTCCTCTCCCAAGACAATGGATTCCATGTCAGAAAGATAATTCACTATTCCACGGTCTCAGCCCGATCGATTCTACAAGCTTTGCGATCAGTGTTGGTGGCTATAGTTCTAGTTCCTCTAGCAAGATTTCAAATGCAAATTCTTCAATGGATATTAGTGATGCAATGGTCTTTTCTTTATCAGCATATGTCCACCCAGGTAAGCATTACCCAAGCATGCAAAATATATCTTTGGTGGTTGATTTGATCAGATCAGGTACTGCAAGGCTGTCCCTTTATTCACCCTCAGCTCAAGGCCATAGTACTCATGGATGCTTCCCAGGTTGGGGGGGGCATTTACTGAGGAAAACATTTCAAGACACTTAGTCTCCCGAAGAGGCCAACACACACATATCAATGTCCTGAAAATGAGGGCAGTGCTCTTACTGTGACAGGCCTTCCTAGACCATCTCCCTTTCCGGACAATTGTGATTCAGACAAGAGAGTATGTCAGTGGTCTGGTACATCAACAAACAAGGGGGAACTAGGTCTTACTCCTTTTGTTGAGAAACTCTAAGAGTATGGCAGTGGGTGATCTCATCCAACCAATTTCTGATGGCAATGTACATTCTGGGGAAATCCAACATGATAGCAGGCTAATTGAGCAGGTCCATTCTACTACCTCACATGTGGTGTCTCAACATGGAAATGTCAAAATTGATTTTTCACAGCCCATGTTTGCATCTCCCCTAAACAACAAGTGCAGCAGCTTCTTTGCCCTAATCTCCATTCCAGGGGAATTGCCAAGAGATGCTTTACTATACGATTGTCCCCCCCCCCCCGGTCTCCTCTGTGTGTATCCCCCAACTCCCTTGATACCCAAATTTCTGCAGAAAGCTTTCTGGTTGAAGAGCAAAGTCATCATTATTGCACCTTACTGCCCTTGACAGATTTGATTCCCCTTTCCTTGGCCTTATCTAATCTACCACCTGGGATTATGGATCTGATTCTAGGCCTCCTGTGTCACTCGACATACTTGATCCACCCGGGTAGCTCAAACCTAAAGTGACAGCCTGATTTCACCACTTCTGTTAACAGCCAGACAAAAAAATGTGCGCTCCTTTTTTTTCCATCATATACTTTTGTCTTCTCACAAGTCCTCCACAAGAAAACTTTATAGAAGTAATTGGAAAAGATTTATTTTTGAGCTCAGCAGAAGCAAATTAACTCCCTTTTCAGCTCCTGGGCATTGTGACCTTGAATTTCTGCCTACAGTTTTCACTGAAGGAGTTACCTCCTCAATTATTAGAGTTCAGCTAGTGGCCATTTCTAATTTTCATGTAAGAGATGAAAATTCCACTCTGGCTTTATCAAAATTGTGTAAACCCTTTTTGAAAGGTACTCTTCTTTTGAGGCCTCCTTATAAGGGTCCCAACTCCTCCATGGGACTTAAATTTGGTACTACAGGCCTTAATTCAATCCCCTTTTGAACCAGCAGCAAAATGTGATCTAAAGTTTCTTACCTGGAAGACTGTAGTTTTAGTAGCCATAACTTCTGCTAGAAGGATATCAGAACTCCAAGCATTATCTTCTAAACCTTCCCCATTTGATTTTTCGTAGGGATAGGGTGGCATTACGAACCAGTCCTTCTTTCCTTCCTAAGGTAGTCAGAATCCAACATCAACCAATCTATTAATCTGCCAGTTTTATTTCCATATTTTACAAACAAAGGTGAATATATGTTATACTTATTAGATATTCACAGACAATTACATTTCTACTTGCGAAAATCAAAGGATATCAGAAAAACAGGTCAGTTATTTGGCTGATTTGTGGATTCTAAATTCGGTAAGCCAGTTTACAAAGGTAACTCTGGCAAAATGGCTTACAAATTGTATAACATTTGTTTACAACAAGCAGGGTCTGCCCTTACCAGAACCTTTAAGAGCCCAGTCAACCAATTCTATGGCAACATCTTCATTATTCTTATCTAGTATGTTCGTGAACAGCATTTGTGCAGCTGCTGCTTGGGTTAATCAAAATACTTTTATTACTCATTATAAAGTAGATCTGGTCTAAAGTGGAAGTGCAGCTTTTAGCACAACTGTGCTCAGGAATATCCTTCCTTGGAGCCCAACCACGGTTTTAGGTAGCTGGGTACTCCTTCCCAGCTGTTGAAGAATGTATGAAAATTGACAACATCAGATAAAGAAGTTATGTACTCACCATAATGTTCCATCTGTGTTGTCCATTTTCATTCTTCCTCAACTCCCCTACTACCAACCCCCCCTACCTTTTTCATTCCATGACTTCTGGAAGAGCACGAGCTTATAAGGACATCACTGTCCCTAAGGTTGAGTTCCAGATTTGGTTTCTTCTACCAGGATAATAATTATAAGTTTTTTGGAGTAGGTAAACCAGCAGCCAAGATCTGAGGTATGTTGTGGGGATGGTGCATTATGGGTAAGGGAGTAGCTCAAGAGTTTCCTAGTGGCCATGAGCTATTGTAACAGCCGACTCGGATCTGAGGTTCAGATCCAAACCCAATTGTTGAGAAGAATAAAAATGGACAACACAGATGGAACATTATAGCAAGTACATAACTTCTTTTTTTAGTGGAGTATAAATATATGCCAGTGTAATCCTCCTCCATTGACAGTAGCCCCTTAGTGCCACAAAGCTATCATTATTGTCTTTTTCCCCCTCTTCTATCACTATTGGAACCTGTTTAGCAATGAAAATTATTACTCCCCCTTTCCTGCTGAATATCCATCCTGAAATCCTTCCAGATACTACTTTTTTTCTAAATGTGTCTCATGCAGCATTATTTGCACTCTGCTTTTCTGAGTATAATTCAATACTCTTTTCGTCTACAGTTCTGATATACTTCATAAAACAGCCATTATGATAAAAAGTGATTGTTCCCACCAGTTATACATGACAGTTTTTTAAATGTGTATTTCCAGATTTTGTCTTACACTAATGTAGGGCAGGCTGAAGATTTATGCAGTTGTTTCTATTCATCTCTATTTGAATCCATGTCACATTTTTTCAGGATTTAATGTTTTAGTGAAAACCTTCAAACAACAATAAAATAAATAAATAAATCCATTTTCCAAAAAAGAAAATCTTATATTAACTTAGATAAATGTAAAAAACTATATATATATATATATATCTTTACAAAAAATGAAGTTTAACCATCCAGATAAGAACAGTTGCTCCAGATTGATAGCTGCACCCACAGCCAGTATCTAAACTTAAATTAAGGTTACCCATGCTAAAGTGCATGTTACAACCTGTGTTTCCACTTAACCTGATTACTGTTTTTTCTTCTCTGTTCCACTCTCAGCTGTGAAAAACAACTTGTATGCTTTCAGAAAACATTAACTTTTAGCCCTAAGAAACAGTACATTGGCTATCTTTAAATAAAACTAAACCGTTCACTGTTCTAATAAATCCATTAAAGTATTAAGGCTGCTTGAGAGGCTGCTATCTCTTATTCATTTACCATAATTTTAAACTTTATTTTTCACTAAACTGCTTGCCTTTGTGCCCTAAAATTTTGCATTACCCTCAACAGAGAATGTTCAGAACTCTCCATATTAATTGCTTGCAACTGCAAACAGCTCATCTCCATGGCAGTGTGAAAAAATAACAGCTAACTTTGCAGATGCATGAAGGAATCTTTGTAAATTCCACTCAGAAAAAAATATACACAATTCTTTTGCCCAACTGCCTTCAGCTGTAAACTTCTGGACTCCCATTGAAAACATTTTCTAGCGGGAACAACAAGTTAATGTCTTTGCAGATGCAAGCAACTCAATATTTTCATGTTTTTCATATTTTTCTTATCTTTCAAGCCTACCTACTTACAAAAGACATTTATTCATAGTTTGTCAAAGAGTTTAATTTAGATACCCACCCTTGTAAAAATAAGGAAAATTATCATCTTATTTCTACAAATAATATAGTCATCACACTTTTCCACCCCACCCTCACCCCAGCAGCCCAAGCTTGCATCATATTTACTTAAACTTGCTTCTGTCTGGCCTTTCTTTTCTGTATATTTTGCAAAATGTATATATGTCCTTCTATTCTCATGTTGCAGTATTGTCAGTCTGGGATCCTCCGCCTCAGGAGACCCGAACGTCTGTCTATAACTTTACCTCGAAAACCAACGACTAAAACATTTAGCCCTAGGCATGGAACCCGAGCCGGCCGTTGTGATGGAGCCTCCTAAAAAGAAGACCAAGGTGTAACACCAACCATCTCTGCCTCTCTGTCGGACATCTAACCAGCTACCGATCTAGGGGCTGAGGGATGTCCGGAAGAACTGGCTATTTTGGCGGGTACCTTTGTGGAAGCCGCCTTAGAGTCTCCGGTCGGCTTCAGCTGATGTTGAGAGGGAACCAGGCTTCACTGGACGCCCGTCCACGGTTCTGGAAATGGACTCTTCTCCCTCAGGCCAGACACCAGATCCTAGGCCTGCTCCTCCACAAGCTACCACTAATACTACTCCTCTTAAGAGAAAATAAATATTTGTCTACCCCTACTGAAGACCAGCCAGACTGACAAACGTTTTCACAGTCTTTGGTACAGGCCTTTATGGCTCTTAGGCCCACAGCCTCTACTGCTTCTATCTTGCCTGTTCTCAGCCCTAGGCCAGCTTCAGCTTATTCCATTCCCCCTGCTCAAACTCAGAAGGAAGACTCCTCCTTTTCCTCCTGAGATGAATCTCTGACCTACACATCCCAGTTAGCTTCCCCTCTGGACCACTACTCTCCAGATGAGGACTCATTGGGAGACTCACCTCCCCCCAGACGATATTTCTTTTGGGGAAACAATTTCAAAAATGAGGGAGTATTTCAAGTGGATGCCACACAGATAACTGAGGTTCAGAAGAGATGCTTTGAATTACTTCAGGTAGCGTCACCCTCCCCATCTGCTCTTCCCTCGTGAGTCCATCTTACCTGGATCCATTTGCCTCAGCCTGCAAGACTTCCAAATCACAGCCCCCAGATCCCAAAAGATCTGACAGGTTTTGCGAGGTCCTTGATGATAACTACCTCATTAAGCCACCTATGGCAGATCCTGCAGTTATTGCAGTGGCCCCAGATAAACAATCCAAATACCTTCCTCCTCCCTTCTGCCATCAGACAAGGTTATGGACAGATTGAGGAAAAAGATGTTCATATCTTCCATGCTGGCCTTCAGGGCAATCAATTATCAGACCCACATGGTCAAATATCCCTTAGACTTGGTTTCCCAGGCAGTGTCCTTGCTTTCTTCCATGCCTGACTCTCCTAACAAAAGACAGGTAGCATCTAAGCTGTCTTTAGCATCACATGTTCCCAGACACTCTATAAAGTGCAGCTATGATGCTGCTGAGGCTTCTGCTAGGTTTGCAGCCTAAGCCTCTGTGCTGTGCAGGTATTCCTGGCTCAGGCGTCAGCCCCTCCTTGAGGACTTTAAAAGAAAAATCTTAGATGCACCAGTTGACAACAAATTCCTTTTTGGCAAGCAGTCTGCGGAATTGTTCAAAAGCCTCCAGGAAAAAAACAAATAACTTCAGGACCTCATTTATTGGTCTCACCCATCCCTGAGTTTTACAGAAACTAGCCTGCCAAGGCCACCTTTGTCGGGAGGCTCCAGCCCCATCCTCCTCCTCCATCTTTTGGCACAGGAAAGGATCTAGAAATGCACCTTCTTCAAAGGCAGCTCCTTCTCAACCCACCCCCAGGCAACCCTTTCCAGATAAAAACAAGAATACGTGACTGCGTAAGTCACCTTCCTCTTTCCTCACACCTCTCTCACTGTCTACCCATCTGGAAAAAAAAATCACCTCTGACCACTGGGTATTGGCATTAGTGGAAAAAGTGTACTTTATGGCTTGACAGGAAAAGCCCCTACCACAAGGCATTCCCTTCCCACCCAGAAAACAACTACATCTAATTCCCCAGATCATTCAAGATCTATTCACACAAGGAACCATGGAAAGGGTCCTCTCAAGCCAAGAAGGCCGGGGGTTCTACTCCAGAGTCTTTGTATTGCCAAAAAAAGGATGGTCCTTGGAGGCCCATCGTGGATTTGCCCTGCCTAAATCCTTTTCTGAAAGTTCCTTAATTCAGAATGTTATCCCTTCTTCCACACGGAAGAAGTGTACATAGCCACTTTGGACCTGAAGGAGGCATACCTCCACATAACCATTCATCCAAACTACAGAAAGTTTATGTTTTGCTGGACCCTCTTCACACTTTCAGTTTACTGCCTTGCCCTTTGGTTTTTCAGCTGCACCAAGGGTCTTCACAAAGTGTCTAGCTGCTGCAGTAGCCTACTGCAGAACAAAAGGCATACAGATTTACCCCTACCTGGATGACCTCCTCATTCTAGCAGAAGAGGAAAGTAATCACTTACTAACCACCATGTACCTACTTCAGAGCTTGGGGTTCACCCTCAACCTGACAAATTCCTCCCTTGCCCCAGCACAAGACAAAACCTTCTTGGGCTGCAGGATAAGAACAGACTTGATGAAGGCTTTCCTTTCTCAGGACAAAGTCTACTCCCTAACCAACTACTTCCACAAGCTCCTCCCTGTCAGCCACATCTCGGCCAGACAATTCCTTCACCTTCTAAGCCTCGTGGCAGATACACTCCCTGTCCTACCCCTCACCAGGCTGCATATGAGGAAGTTCCAGTGGTACCTGAAAAATGGTTGGTCACAACACAGCCACCCCCTGGACTTTTGGTACCCTTCCTACCCTGCCTAAAGAAAGAATTGAGGTGTTGGATCCAACAAGTGAACCAGAACCCAGGCCTACCTCTGCAACCCTCCAAACCAGTGCAATGTATGCACACACATTCTTCAGATCTAGTGTGGGGAGCCGCTATGAATGGTCTCAAGGTGCAGGCTCAGTGAGAGCCCTCCCTGCAGAAAAAATATATCAGTGTAAGGGAGGTGACTGCTCTTCTAGCCCTACAGACCTTCCTTCCTTCCTCTAATGCAGGCAGGCCCCCTCCAAATCTTCACAGACAATACAATTGTGATGTGGTACATCAACAAATGGAGGGACCAGGTCCTTCTTACTCTGCAGGCTCGCAATACAGGCATGGGAGTTGGCTAGTCAGTACAATGTCACACTGCAGGTGGTCTGCATTCCATCCCAGGACAACCATCAGGTGGATGTCCTCAGCAGATCATTCTCTCAACATCATGAGTGGATATTGCATAGAGATGTTTTCTTAAATATTGTCCACCAATGGGACACACCACAAATAGGACCTGTTTGCCTCTCCCCAAAACAGACAATTGCAGCTATTCTGCTCCAGGGCCCCCTCCCCACTAGCTTGGAGAGTGGATGCCTTCTCAATTTTCAGAAAGGGACTGTTCCCTTTATGCCTTCCCTCCCTTCCCACAAATTCAAAAAATCCTTATAAAAATCCAGAAGGACAAACCAAAAATATTGCTGGTGACTCCCTATTAGCCAAGGCAGCATTGGTTCCTCCTTCTTCTATCTCTTGCCAAGGGCAATCACAAGTTGCCTCACAAGGTGGACTTGTTCACACAACAGAAGGATCTCTCATTCATCCACACCTGGATACGCTCTGCATAACCCTGTGGGTGATAAACTCCTGATCCCCTTCAGACACTGGTACTCAGAGGACGTGCTATCCATCCTGCAGAGGCCAGGAAACCCACTACCAGGAGATCCTATGTTTCAAAACCCAAAAGGTTCTGCAACTGGTGTCTCCAGAGGCAAATGGACCCTTTCCAAACGGATGTTGCAGTAGTCCTAGCCTATGTGTGTGAGCTCCTAAAATCAGAACTTTCATACTCTTCAGTGAAAGTTCACTTGTCTGCTATTTCAGCCTGCTGTAACCACCCCTACTTTCTAGGATGGAAGTCAAACTTTTCCTGAAGGAGGTTCTCCATGTCAAACCAATGAGAAAACTTATTCCCCCTCATTGGGACTTGAACTACTTACTGGAGAAACTCATCATTGCCACCTTTGAACCAGCAAGCTCTGCTTCTCTGCAGATGTGTACCTAGAAGACTGTCCTATTAGTAGCCCTTACTTCAGCCAGCAGGGTCTCTGAACTACAAGCACTCACCCTACACATTCTTCCACAAAGATAGGGTAACCCTTTGCACCAGTCCCTCCTTTATGCCCAAAGTGGTCAATGAGCTGTTCCTCAGTCAGTCTGTTCATTTACCCACCTTCTTCCCTTCTCCTCAAAATGACAGTGAGAGAGTGATATACTCCCTTTATGTCCACAGGCAATTAAGATTCTCTCTAGACAAGACCAAAACCATTAGAAAGTCCAATCAGCTCTTTGTATCCTTCCACCCCAGGGCCCAGGGAAAAGCTGTATCAAAACAAACTATATCTACCTGGATACGAAAAACTGTTTTCTTCTGCTACTCTTACCATGGGAAATACTTACCCTACAATGTTAAGGCGCACTCCACAAGAGCGGTGGCCTCTTCAAGAGCCTTCCTCAAAGGCCTGGATACAGCCACCATACTAGAGGCAGCTACATGGTCCTCCATCCATACCTTTACCAAACATTACAAATTGGACTATATCTCCAGAGCAGGACTCGCAAGGGAAATCCTCCATAATTTCCTGGAAACTGCAACTTCTTCCTCCACCCTTTCCTGATCTTGAGCTGTGGTACTCTCCCACAGTGAGAATAATGCAGCATGAGAATAGAAGGACATAGATTAGTTGTGTAAAATCTTACCATAACCATAGATGTCCTTCTCTTCCATGTAGTATTCCTTCCCTCCCACCTAACCCCCTTCATCACATTTACCCTGTCTGGATGGCATCTTTCTTGGGGTCCTTAGGCTGTCGTGCGACTGGGCAGTCAGTTCTGAGGTCTGTGTATGCGGTCGTCACATTTAAGGCCTATAGTTTATGACCCTGCATGTGCCGTCTCATGTACCTGACAGCAACCAGGCTTAAGCTTTTGTAAAGGAGATGGATGTTCGGGTCACCTGTGGCAGAGGATCCCACAGTGAGAATACTGCAACATGGAAAGAAGGACATCTATGGTTATGGTAAGATTTTACACAAGTAATCTTTCTTACAACTAGAAAAAGTACTTGTTTAGTTTAATATCTTTGACAGGTATGACAGTCACTGAAAGGACCCCCCCCCACACACACACACGCACACACACACTATGCAACACCATTTTACAGTTTAACATGCAGTTTGTCATAATATGTTTTATATAAATGCTAATAAGAACAAACTGTGTTTTAGTTACTTTTTGCCTTTAGTGTCTTTCTAGGCATTAGTGGCATAAAGTGGGGTATATGCTTTACAGTATTACCCCAAGTTTAACAGAGTCAAAAGTCCATTCTTTCTCATCCACTTTTTCTTGCAAAGATACATTTCGCAGTTGTGATTCATGCTTTTTAGTCTCTCATTTATTGACAGATTTCAGTGTTGCTGGTCTTCATTCTATTCAACTCATGTGCCTTTTTTTCTTTGTCTTTCATGCATTTTCATTTTGAGCATTGTTAAAAGGTTTCACTGGCAAACTCCGTTTATGATCTTTATTGTCAGAAGAATAAGATGCAGAGCTCCCTTCTGTTAGTTGCCTCACTTTTTGTTGGATACACTTTATTTCCTCCATAGCCTGTTCTGCATTCAAAAATGTATTTTCTCCTCCATGAAAAAAAAATGTCTGAAGACAGTGGAATGTAGCATCTTGAATCTATGCTGGGATAAAGTTACTTCTCTTCTGTCTGTTGTACAATGAATCTTCTACAAACACTCTGATGTCTTCAGTCTTTAATGCTTTTAACTTCTGCAACAGGAAATCATCTTCTTTCGGCTTTTCCCGGTTAGGGGTTGCCACAGTGGATCATCTGTCCGCTCATGATTGGCAGTGGAGTTTTACAATGTCGAGTTGCCAGTCTGGCACCCAACCTTCCACAGAAGGCACACACATGCACTCACGCCTAGGGCCAATTTAGAGTGTTCAATTCATCTACAGCGTGTCTTTGGGATGTGGGGGAAACTGGAGCACCCTGAGGAAACCCATACGACAACAAGGAGGACATGCAGACTCCGCACAGAGGGCACCCCAGCCGAGGATCGAACCAGAGAACTTCTTGCTGTGAGGCAGCAACACTAACCGCTGCATCACCGTGGCCTGCAACAGGAATTGATCTTTACTAATACAGGTTTTTGCTGATTTTTCATGGCCTGGTTCGGACCACACACTCTACTCTTTCAGTTAAATACTGCTGTGGAATACCCAGTTGGTTATTTGTGTGTCTATAAAATTGAAACAAGTCTATTCCTACAAGTTTGTGTGGTGCAGAAGAAAATCTCAAGTTTTCTGTGCTCATTCTGTCTTGTAACTCTTTACCGTTTTTTTGAAAAAGCTTTTCTTGAGAAGTGTCATACTCAGCCATCCTTTTCTTCATTTCATCTTCTGATTTTAGCAGTTTACTCTGTCTGAAATGTTAGGTAAAGCTGCTTCTATTTTTTCTGTTTTTATTTTAGTTGATATATTTATTCAGTGTTTCATTACCTGAAAGTCCATTTGATTTTTTTCTTCAATTACTGGAAGTCATCTTGTACCAAATCTGAAGCTCTGACTGCTTTTTGCAGAACAATTGCAGAATTCTTCCTAGTCAATGTTTTCTTTTCACCTTTCTCTGGTTGATTCTCTTTCAGGTTCAGCAAATGTCTTCTCTGCTGACTTTAAAGTAGTGTACTATCCAGTAACTGAACTTTACCTAAGCTAACAATATTGCTGGCTATTATTTCTCAGTTTCTGTTTTCACACTGAGAGAGCTGAAACTTGTTGATCAGTGTGCAGCCATCTTAGAAGTCCCATCAGCTACAATCTTTTTTTTAATCATCATTATTGAATTGTCACTTATGACATAGGCAGTCATTTACTTTTGTAAATTAAAACAAAATATTGACATATTCTCAGTTACAAGCATTATGCATCACATATAATCTGTACAGTCATTGTCAATCCAACATGACATAAATCACTGAATCCCTTCCTTCCAGTAAGTCTCATTCCTCCTCCAAAATATTATTCTGCATGTATTGTTCCCCCAGTTGCCATTTTGTCTAGGTGTTACCTTTTTTAATGATTCCATTTGCAGTTTCTTTTATGTCTGTTAGTGTATTCACTACTTCAAATACAATTGGTTTAAAATTTGATTTCCATTTTATAGTAACTGCTTTTTTGGCAGCCACCGTAATTAAACTTAACAAGCCATTTGCTATGTCTAGGCAGTTCAGATCCTGTATCCCAGCTCAAAAAAAAAATGTTCTTAGTTACACCAATTTGCTCACCCATACGTTCTCTGAGTGCACTAACTCTGAGCATATTGGAGCTGGATGACTCTTGGATCCAAAGTGTCATTGTTGGAGTCTAGTCTGAAGTTGTTGGAACCATCTCTGCCTCTCGGAGCTTTGGCATCGGACAACTCTGCCTCAACTTCTGCCTCGGGCGGACTGCCTTAGGGTCAAAGGGAGCAGATGGTCCAGAAGCATGTTTTCTCGGCTCCATCGGCCTGCTTATCCCTAGCGCACTCTGCCTGTGAGGTAGTAGAGAAGAGTGTTCTCTGCTTCTGGAGGACAGACATTTCCACCCCCCTCTGAATCCCATATGTCTTTGTGCTTTGAACCTCATCACTCTACTCCACAGGGACAGCCAGCCCAAATTCTCCAAGCTACCCAGCAGGGTATAATTATTTCTTCGGATATGTCTCCATAACAACCCATTGAACAAGTCCTTAGGAAGAGAAAGTGCAAGATGAGGCACTTAGACTTTCTTCAGGAGTTGATCACTGAAGATATCGATTTTGATGAAGGGGGAGTGCCCCCAAGGTCACCACCTGATGTCATCTTCTTTGGAGACATCCTGGAAATCCTCGAGGAAAGGAGTGGTTGGTCTGCCGATAATCCTTCCTAAGAGGAATCTGTATTCCTGGACGCCTTTGGATCTGACCCATCTACCTCCTGGCTGACTCCACCCACCAGCGAGCTCATTAATTTGATCTCTAGGCGGGCATGGAAGGAACACAACTATGTTGAGCCGATCCCCAAGAGACCAGACAGGATCCTGCCACCATCAAAAGGAAGAGAGTTTTGGAGCAAAGGGGTACCAGTAGATGCCATGGTTGTATCAGCAGCCATGAAGAAAGAATTTGTGAAACAGAGTTCATCTGTTCATCTCCCTAACAGGGAGTCCAGGGCATTAGACAGATTTGGGAAGCGTCTGTCGCTGAATTATTTGACAGACTTCACTAGCT
The DNA here is from genome assembly GCF_019279795.1 of Protopterus annectens. Classification (NCBI taxonomy): domain Eukaryota; kingdom Metazoa; phylum Chordata; order Ceratodontiformes; family Protopteridae; genus Protopterus; species Protopterus annectens. Next base: position 488,854,272 of record NC_056739.1, read on the forward strand.
TGCAGAGGGATTTGATTAAAGAACCCTCCAAATCCCTCTCTGGGACCAGTATATCTGAGGCACAGAACTCTATTGCCTCGCAGTTGGCTACCCAACAGTCAGTCATGAATTCATTAATCAGGCTCATTTTACATGCAGCTGAAGATACCTGAAGGGTGGCAGGTTCAGGCACTTACATTAAGAGGCATGCCTGGATGCACTTGTGTGATTTTGCAGAACCCTTCAAGTCATCCTTTGTCAGTGCACCCTTTGATAGAAGTTCTTTATTTGGCCCTAAGGTAAAGGACACACTCTCCAGGTGTGAGGAAGATGGTAGAACCTGTCTGCAGTGGGCATACATTTTACAACCCCTCAATGAACCTTCTCTAAGTATCAACAAAGTGGTCAAAAATGTGGTTCAGAAAGTCCCAGGGTCCTTTTCAAGATCCATGTGGAGATAGTTTCCCTAGGGGCAGAACCAAGGGTTTAGAGAGTCCTTCTCTGATGGACCCTATCCGCGCTCCTGAAAGGAAGTTCGCTTGACCACCTCTAGAGGCAGTTGGGGTCATATATCCCTGCACCAGAGAAACTGGCTAGACATTACAAAAGATACACGAGTGCAGAGGATTATTTCCAGAGATTTAGTTCCATTTTCCCTACCCCTTCAACTTTAAGCAAAATTCCCAATGCTCCACCCAGTTAGAGGAAAGCAGCAGCTCTAGACATAAAAAAAAACTGCCAGAAAAAGAGTCATCCAAGAGGTGCCTTCAGACCAGATAGAATCCGAATGTTACTCAAGATTATTTTTAGCGCCAAAGGAAACAGAGGACTGGAGAACAATTTTGGATCTCAGCAATCTGAGAAAATTAGTTGTGTACAAAGTTCCAGATGGTCACAGTTCAGTCCATTTTGCTTTTCCTGTAAGGATGACTGGATGTGCTCAATAGATCTTTAGGATGCATACTATCACTTAGTAATGAACAGACAATCCAGGAGATACGTACACTTCTGGCTGGGAATCGGTCATTACCAGTTCAGAGCATGACCCTTTGGCCTCACCACAGCCCCCAAGGTGTTCACCAAATGCTTGGCAGTAGTAGCAGCTCACCTGAGACTGTCTGGATTCTGGGTGTTTCCGTGTTTGGACAATTGGCTCATAACCAATCTGACCAGGCATCTTCTGATAAAAGGTTGAGAACTGTGTACTCCAGATTTTCTCTTATCTAACAATAACCATCAACCACAACAAATCTCAGTTAGAGCCGTCTGAGACATTAGAGTCCATAGGAGCCTTATTCAACACAGTATCAGTGACAGCCTCCAATACCTTACCAAACTATTCGATTTCATGTCAAAAAGATAATTCAGAATTCTTCTCTGTCAGCTCAATTGGTTCTACAAGGTTTTGGGTTAGTGTCTGTTGCTATAGTTCTAGTTCTGCTCAAATTGTACCATATTGATATCATATGAGAATTCTTCAATGGACCTTAGCAACTTAGTGGTCCATTCTACATCAGCCTTTGTTAAGCCAGATCAGGATAACTCAGGCATGCAGAAAGTACCCCTCATGGTGGACATGATCAGATCGGTTATTGTAAGGCTGTCCCTTTATTCTACCTCAGCCCAAAGCCGTAGTGACCACAGATGCTTCAAAAATTGGGTTGGGGGGACTTCTTGGGAAAGACGGTCCAAGTCACATGGTCCCTCGAAGAGGCCAACACTCATATCAGCATCCTGGAAATGAGAGCAGTACTCCTAGCATTGCAGGCCTTCCAGGACTCTCTCCCTTTAGGAACTGTTGCATTTCAGACAGACAATATGTCAGTGGTATTGTACTTCAGCAAACAAGGAAGGACCAGATCTTACCACCTGTGTCGAGATGCTCTGAGAGCGTGACAGTGGGCAAATCTCATCCAGTCGATTTCGGATAGCAATGCACATTCCAGGGAAGTCCAACGTGATAGCAGACAAGTTGAGCGGGTCTATTTTCTTACCTCACGAGTGGTCTGTCAACATGAGAGTTGCTTAAAAGATATTCTACCAGTGGGGCCAACCTTGCTGCGACCTCTTTGTATCTCCCCTCAACAACAAGTCCAGCAGGTATTTTGCCCTGATCCCCCCACTGGGGAGTCACCGCATGACTCTATCCTTCATGATTGGCCCCCGATTTCCTCTAGGTCTATCCACCAACCCCATTAATCCCCAAATTTCTCCAGAAAGCATCTCAATGTAATAGCAAAGTCATCTCCATTGCCCCTTATTGGCCTCATCAGATTTGGTTCCTCTTTCTTTGGCCTCATTTAGTTTACCCTTCATGGATTCTGGATCCAATTCCAGACCCAACAGACATGATTCACTCAGACATTTCAAGCCTAAAATTGACCATTGATAGCTAGACAACCTATAGTCTCCTCCCCTGTCCATCATATACTTTATCTTCCCATAAAGCTACCACTAGGAAGATGTACAAAAGGAAATGGAAAAGATTTGTTTTTTGGATGCAGCAAAAAGACATTGACCCTTTTTCAGCACCAGTACATAAAGTTCTTGAATTTCTGGCTACAGTCTATAATGAAGAGGCTAGTTCCTCAACTGTTAAAGTACAACTAGCTGTCATTTGTAATTTTCATATAGGAGTTAACAATTCTACCTTAACTTCCTTAAAACTTTGTAAGGCCTTTCTAAGGGGAACCCTTCTTCTGAGACCACCTTTTAAAGATCCATCTCCACTATGGGATTTAAATTTAGTATTGCAAGCTTTGAGTCAGTCTCCCTTTGAACCAGTTTATTGAACTAAAGTTTTTAACCTGGAAAACTGTCTTTTTGGTAGCTATAACTTCTGTTGGAAGACTTTCTGAACTCCAAGCCTTGTCTTCTATGCCTCCTTATTTAATATTCTGTAGAGAGAGGATAGTAGTACAAACCAGTCCTTCCTTTCTTTAATAAAGATGCACACCACAAAGCACACCTCGAATTCCAAATAGAGCAACGTTGGTTTATTTGTTGAAACAATAAAATTCCACGACTAAGCGCTTTCGCCAGCAATCTGGCTTCATCAGTCACCCATTTCTCCATTGCCTGTTCCTTATATTACATACAGACACATCCCATTGGATTAAATCACCTAACACACACCCACCTACACATTAAACCCATATAATTAATATTTGAAATTTAAATTATGTATGTAACCATATATAAATATATAAACAATATTTCATTATATAAATTACCATTCATTTTATACAATGTTTTTTAAAAAAAACATTTTGAATAAAACATTGTTAAAATTAAATTATTTCATTTTTAACCTTCTCAATACTTGTGAACAATGTAAAATAAATCCTCTATAATCCTATTAACACTGAATAACAGTCAAGGTCTATTTCATGTTAAAATATTTTAAAATACTTTAAAACATTGGTGTAAATGCAATTAATCGTGTCTCATGTTCTTGTGAGATACACTTATTGTCAAATATGCTGGGACCTCAATTTTAAAATAGGTTTGATGGAGATGTATTCATTTAAGCCAGGAGGTCTACAGGCATCCAATCTAAACTGCCATTCTGTTTCCAAAGCCCCTACTTTGTTGTCTACATCCCCACCTTCATCACAATCTAACACACGTCCTATCACAAAAAATGTAAATTTGCTGAAGCTCGTACATTTCGTACTATGCAAAAAAAGTGCATTGTGCTTGTCCTTCTTTTTGATAGATCTAATGTGTTCTGCGATCCTGTCCTGTAACCTCCTTATGGTCTTACCCACATAAAATGCTTCACAGGAGGAACAGGTCACCAAATATACTAAATTCTTTGTATAACAATTACATTGTCCTGGGCAGGGGATAGTATATTTGTATCCCTTCACACAAACATAGGTACTTTCATTGATGTATCTACAATATCTACAAAAGCCACACTTCTTCATAATGGACTTAAACCTATTCTTGTTCTTTCTTTCGAATATACTCTTTAGATTTTCTCCCCTACTGTACACAAAAACAGGTTGTAAACCCAAAATTTTCTTAGTCTCATCACTTAGCACAAACTTCCATATGTCTTTTATTGTATTTGTCAATTCTAGCGATTTGACATTATATTTTAAAATCATTCTTGTATCCACTCCCTTTAATACCACTTCATCTTGTTGTTTCATTTGTGTTAACCCAGCACACAAGATTGGTGCATATCTACCACTCCTTTCTCTTAAGACCTCCCTTCTAACTCTCAAAAGTAACTTGAGCGGATATCCACGATCCAAGAACATACCTATTAATTTAAACAAATCTGTTCTAAATGTGATGTCATTACTAACCAATCTGGAAGTTCTTACCATTTGCCCTTTAATTATTCCTTTTCGGTGATGGAAGGGATGACTTTGAGCTTTGGGTCAGTCTCCCTTTGAACCAGTTTATTGAACTAAAGTTTTTAACCTGGAAAACTGCCTTTTTGGTAGCTATAACTTCTGTTGGAAGACTTTCTGAACTCCAAGCCTTGTCTTCTATGCCTCCTTATTTAATATTCTGTAGAGAGTGGATAGTAGTACAAACCAGTCCTTCCTTTCTTTCTAAGGTGGTGTGAAAATCCAACATCAGTCAGTCCATTAATCTTCCAGTTTTCTTTCCAAATTTCACAAACAAATGAATACATGTTACATGTGTTGAATGTTCACAGACAGTTACGTTTCTATTTGCAGAGAACAAGAATTTCAGAAAAACAGATCAATTGTTTGTTTTGTGGAACTGAAATTAGGCAAGCCAGTTGCAAAAGTAACTTCAGCCAAATGGTTGATTGATTGCATATCCCCTTGGCTTGTGTTTGCCAAAACCTTTAAGAGCTCATTCATTCCAAGTCCGTGACATCATCATCAGTATTTTTATCCAGATCTCCCATAGATGATATTTGTGCGGCTGCAAATTGGGGTAATCCTCATACCTTTATTATTCATTACAGATCGGATCTGGTCTCAAAGGGAAGTGCAGCCTTCAGCTCAGCAGTGCTCAGGAATGTCCTTCCTTAGAGTCCTCCTGGGAATTTAGGTACTTGGGGACTCTGTCTCAATTGTTGAGGAATGAATGAAAATTGACAACATCAGATTAAGTAGTTATGTGCAGACTGTAACGTTCCATCTGTGTTGCCCATTTTCATTCTTCCTCAACTCAGCTCCTGCCTGCCCCCTTCCATTTAGTTTGACATCTGGAAGAATGAAAAGGTTAAAAGGGAACCAATGTTCCTTCTTTTGAGCTCCAGGTATTGGTTTCTCATGTACTAATGATCTAATACCCCATATGAAGCTGTAAGGCCAGCAAACAAGATCTAAGGTATGTTAAGGGAATATAGAGCATTATGGCAAAGGGAGGAGCTCTAGAGTTCAGTAGCCACAAGCTGTAAAAAGCGGCCATGTCAGATCCGAACCCAGTTGTTGGGGAAGAATGAAAATGGGATGACACGGATCGAATGTTACAATGAGTGCATAACTTCTTTTTTGGCATGTTGGATGCCATGGTGTTTGAACGGTGTATTGGAAATTCTTTAAGTTTTATCAGCTGTAAAAGAATGCTGAATACATTTTGGCAGAGTTTTGCTGTGTGGAGACATACTTATTACTAGAAACTTTAAATGCTTATTGTGATACATTATCCAGTGTTGTCAGTTTATTATTCTGGTTGGTGTTCTCTCACCTGACTTGATGGATCCAACCCCCCCAATCAAATCCAGTTGCACTTATAAAGAAAAAAAAAATATGCATCAGGCTATTGTTAGAGATTTTGCTAGGGTAAGTGCTCAGCCAGCATACAATTTACCTTTTGCCCCATCTCTCTCTAGTGTATGTTGCCAGACACTGTGGAATGGGGTTTAGACACCTCCTCCATTGCTGTTTCAGTACTTGGCACAGCTATGGGAGAACCAAACCCTTTGGGTGCAAGAGTAGTTCTGAGTAAGAGATTGCTTGCCAGTCATAATACTCCATCTTCAGATATTTTATCTAGTAGTGAAGTTCACAAGAATAATAAACAGAAGCGTCATCGTACGGCTGATAATCAGACTGCAGCTGTTTATAAGGGTCTATATCAGAACATCGAAGTATTAAAACTTTGAATGTTCTGATATCAAACACTATTCAGCAAACGCTAAGAATAGCGAAGCTGCAGAACAGCGAATTCCTTCCGCAATTCTGTTGGCCATTTTTGTGGCTTCTCTATTCTTAGTGCTGTGGTGGAAAGTTACGGGTTGGGTTCAGGTAAGTGTGTGATTGTTTGTACGTTAGGGTTAGGGGGCGGGTTAAGTGAGTTAGGGTTAGATCGTGGGTTAGGCATGTGTGCGATAGTGACAGACTTTAGGGTTAGGGGCTGTTTAAGTGAGTTAGGATTAGAGTGCGGGTTAGGTGAGTATGTGATAGTGACGGACCTTAGGGTTAGGGTTTGGGTTAAGGTAAGTGGGTAGATAGTAGTGTATATTTAGTTTAGTGTAGCATTAGATGTAGGAATTTAAGTGTATGTATGTGATTGCTGTTTGTTTGATATGATTGTGTTGTGTGTGTGTGTTTCGGAGCTCGCTGTTCTGAATGTTCGATATTTTCATGTTTAGATGTTTTGAGGCCAATGAAATAGCATTCGCTATTTTCATCTTTCGATAACATGATATAAACGCGTTTATAAGGCTAATGTGGTTTTCTTAGCTAAGAGTTTTCTGCAGACAGCTAATTCTGGTGGTTGTGTTCCCATACATGGCCCTAGTGCTAGTTTGGTTAGAGACCTTTCTGTTGTTTCAGAGAATGATAAGGTATCTGATGAATTACAAATAAAAAGAAACAGTGCGGTCACCATGCAAAAGATTAAAAACGTACTTTAATAAAACCACTTAGATAAGCGCTTTCAGTATACACCTTCATCAGATCTACCAAAACGTAATACAACTACACAGTTTAAACCATGTAACAACCAATCGGTGTAAGACTTTCAACCTCCGCCCCTTCAGAATAGGTTTAAGGGGGACACTTCCATTTAAGCCTGGTGGCTTGTCAGCTTGCAAATCCACTGTCCAGGATACAAGTCCTAAACAATAGGTCTTGCATGGTCCATCTCAAAGATTTATTACTATACTCAGTATCCTACGGAGCACTTAGAGGTGACATGTTGTGCATACAAGGCATCCTCTGACCTAATACAGATGGACCTACTGAACATCAACAAGTCAAATGGCATCAAAAATACTCAGTCCAGGTATCTAAACTGTAGATTCTGGAGAGATGGATATATATCACAGATGCTACCACTGTTCCAGAACAGACTATCCATAAAAATAAAACAAAGCTCATCAGTCCATATTCAAATGCAACTTGGATCTTAGGATGGGTAATAGAAAATGTACTCCAGGATTGCCCCTCATGCCACTAATGGATAGAGGCCGTTCCTAAATGCTGTATCCCTTACATGGGTCCCCCCAAATTATCTTTGATATGATCACAGTTATTCTCACTAGGGCTAATATACAATTATCAGCCATGGGATGGGTAAGTCCAATCAGGGAATGTTAATTCAAGCACCAAAAGGGAATTGGCTAAGCTTAAAATGTCCTCCAAGTGAACCTATGTTGTGGTAGTAAAACATTATAAAAAATTGCCCTTTTTAGATCATTAAGTGCTCCTCTCACCCTCCAACCCCCCCCCCCCAAGTCTTCAACAGCTTCCAGCACCTATAAATTTACTTCAGCTTGTGAAGATAGGTGAAGGCTGCCAGCCTAGACAGATAGAAGTCTGTAGATAATTCTGCCATTTGTAAATATTAATGTAAGCCACAGCCTTGTTCTCTTAAATGTGAAAAGACTGCATTGGATATTGAACTGAAACAATGCAACAACAGTGCACTCTGCTGTAAGAAAGCTATGTCAGGCATTTCATGACTGTGTTTGATGTCAAAATTTGGAGCCAATATGTCTAAAGGCATCCTGCCTATTGTTTTAAGACCAGAGTTTGCATGTATAAATGTCCTTTATTGCTCTGGTTTCTGACCAGGTGTAAAGAATGTAAATGTAGTTTCTGTTAGCCTGGGAACACCAGAGAAGTGGGAAGAATGATGTCATGTGAAGCAGCTCTGTGTTATCAATTTAAAGAGAGAGAATCAGAGAGCTCTGAGGATTTTTGTCTTGAGAACATCCAACATCACTGCTTTGATCTATATGTAAGTTATTTAGAACTGCGTTTTCTCTTAGAAATAGGTAGGAATTAGAAAGATTAGACTAAGTGTTTTTCTGTGTTGATGTTAGAACTTTTCTACGGTATTATTTTAAGTATTTTCTGTGATCTCTGAACTCTTTACTACCACTGTGTAGTAAGAAGTATTGTTTTGTGTTTTTATTATTTATTATTAAATATTTTTAAACCTTTTAACTGTGGCTGTTTTATGTAGAAAAGCTCTAGAGTACATTGCATGTATGTAGTGATACTATACCAAGTCACTCTATTATGCCTTGACTGTTCAGTCAAACTATTTGGATAATAATATTGCTCAGTAATAATTGGACACCCTTTTAGAAGGACATTTAAGTAGCTGATATTAGTGGGTAGTGGCAGCTGGTACCACCTTTTAGACTGGGCAGAAAAGGGGCACAGCTGGAGAACCTGTGCCAGCTTTCCCCAGGAGTGTGTGTGGTTGTATATAACTCTTATCTCAAAGTGTGTGTGTGTGTGTGTGTGTGTGTGTTTGTGTGTGTGTGTGTGTGTGTGTTAGCTACTTGGGCAGGGACACGAAGCACTGGTTGGACAGAAAGGGTGCTGGAGGTTTTATTTTGCCCACTAGGCTGAGATCTAGACCCTATAGCTGTGCCAGTGGGGAGTCTTATAGGGGACCTGGAGAGAAAGGAAGAAACCAGCCTCAGACTGACTGTGATCTCTTTGTGCTGTTAAGGGAAATTGTGCTTTACTGTGTGTGTATTTGTTATCCTTTCCCTATATGGATGCCCCTCACTGGTGAGGATTGAGGCTCCTTGATTGCTGGGCCAGTGCACGGGCATCACATATTAATTGTTTGGCAGTGGTGGGATATCCACACCACATGTTAATTGGTTGGCAAATACTAATTGACTTGTAGTGGTGTGGGTAGAGTGAATTCCTGTAACTTGTGTACAGTGATCACTGAAGGTGTTCTGTACTCTAAATCAGCCACGCAGTGAATACTCAGAGTTCAGATCACAATTGTTTTATTTCTTTTGTTAGCTTAGTTAGGGAGAGCAGACAGCATGTCAGCAGAGGAGTACGGAAAGCTGACAAGGAGCCAGCTGGCTGAGATGTGGCAGGCTTAGGGGACTAGTGCATGGAAACCTGACTAAGGCAGTCATGATTGCAGCTTTGGTCACAGCTGTACCAGGAAACAGCAACCAGGAGGACGATCAGACTAGCAGAGGAGATGTACCACACTCAGAGAATGGACAGCTCAACCTTTCTGTAGAGGACTTAAAAATCCATCTGGAGCTAAAGAGACTTGAGTTGGAGGCCAGGCATTTGGAAAAAGAAGCAGCTGAGAGACTGAGATGTCTGCAGGCTGAGGAGAAAGAGAAACTTCTACACCTGGAAGCTGAGGAAAAGGACAGGCAGAGAAAGAGATGCTGACTCTTCGCCAGAGTCATGGAGGTAATGGGGAAGGGAGTAACTGGACCCCAGAAGCACAAAAGGTCAGTAAATTACTTGCGCAGTTTAACAAGGGGGATAATTTTGATAGTTTCATTCATATGTTTGAGAGGATATGTAAACAGTATGATGTTGACCAAAGGCTCTGGGTTTGGTTCCTGACCCCCTTACTCCACGGTAAAGCTGTAACTGTGTTGTCCAAACTTGCTGATTGTGAATATTTTGCTTATACTGCTGTTAAAAATCACTTGTTAGAATGATTTAAGCTAGCACCTGAAACGTGTAGGAAAAAGTTTTGTGAGCATAGATGCAAGGCAGATGAAAGTGTGTGTGAATATGTTGCTGAACTGAGCACTTATTTTCATAGGTGGGTGAGTGGATGTCAGGTCACCACGTTTGAAGGGCTGGCAGACCTTTTGGTGAGGGATGACGTCCATAGCACTTTTCCTGAGGACTTGAGGATCTGGTTAGCTGATAGATAGTGTGCTACCTCAGATGAGTTGGGGAAGAAGGGAGACCTATACCTAGCAAGCAGGGCATCCCTGTACAGGAAAGGGACCCCCAGTATTGCTCATGGGTCTAAAGGAACCCATGGTGGGCACCACAGACTGCCCCAACAGAATCTGCCAGTAGCAGGGGAAGCCAGTAGTCCAAGACCTAGGGTTAAATGTTTTGAATGCAACCAGTGGGGCCAGATGTCCATGGAGGCAAGGTGGGGACAAAAGGTGAGAGAGCTAGTAAGTGGGAAAGACAAAATACCAATAGTAGGTTGTCTTGAGACAACAAGGGTACCGAACTACCATCCTGCAGATGTCCTGATAGGGAAGGATTTGGATGAGGCAGTACCATGTGCTTATGCAGTTATACACAGTCAGGCTAGGAGACAAGCATGTGGGTCTGGTAGCCTGGGGGAGTCCCAGACAGACTGCATATTTGCAGCCAGGACTGGTGAGGTGGTTACTTTAGGGAGGGAGCTACTCTGTAGCAGTAAAACTGAAGGTGAGCCACAGCTGCTTGTGGGTACTGATGTTCCCTTGGACAGAGTGACTACAAAGGTAGAGGCGAGTAATAGTACCCAGGCTGACAGTGAGGCACCACTGTCAGAGGATGCCAAACTTCCTGTGGAAGGGGAGCTGGGAAGGGTTACAAAGAGAGAGGTGAGACAGGCTCATCAGACCATGTGTACCTTTTGCTAACCTACTTTCAGGTTACATTCATAAACTTTTTCTACCATCTGCACTCTTAAACTTTCCCCATATTCCCTTTCTCTGACTCACTGTGGTCCTTTCTCCCTCTCTTTTTAGAATAAGTATTAACTTAATTGTCTAAAGGTAATATGACAGTTTAGTAGAGCTTTTCCTTTTTCCTTTCCTTTCAGAGCCTGTAGTCACTAATTCCGACCCTGATACTGCAGGAGCTCTGCCATAAGGACCAACTGCTAAATGTTTTCACTGAAAATTTTGTCATTTTACAATGGAAGCAGATTTAACTTGAAGGACCTTGCTGTGTATTAACATCATCTAGTCAAATACATGCCTGTCTGTGCTGGAAATTGCCTTTTATATCACACCCGCTTCCAAAAGAGTAGTCCTTGCACTGTAAGGACCACTTACTAAGTTGGCCTCTACCCTTTCTCTTGACCAATAGATTACACTGTATATGCCAGTTACTTAGTCTCCCTGATTGCCAGGTTTCTGCATTTAGGAAATGAAAGAAAACCTGTTCTACTTTATACCTCTCTAATTGTTTTGTATTAGCTATAAACTGATCACTCAGGTCAAATTATAATAGGGAGCAACCTGTAAGGTGAAGTCACTTCATATAGCAAATTATTAATAATGATAGTTGATGATGATCTTAAATTTGAGCTGCATATAAAAAATTGCATAGGAAAAACGTATCAAAAACTAGAGATGTTTTTTATAGTCAAAAACATTGTCACTGACACAACTAAAGCTGCACTTGCCACGCCTTCTCTCCACCTTACACTTCTCTATGGCACCGCCATCCTTACTAACCTTTTGGCATCACAAAAATCAAAACTTGAACAATACTATAGCAAAGTTTCAAAATTTACTGCAAATACCCATTCCGTAGCACTAAAAAGCCATAATTGGTTAGAACTACCTCATCATCTAACATGTATATACACAACTTCTTACTACCTAGAAAGTTATCCAGAATTCATTTGCTTTTCCAGCTCTAAATAACATTCTACACAACTATGTTTCCAGTCAGTCATTACAATCCAATGACCAAAACCTCCTGTCTGTTCACAAACCAATCAAATCTGATGGGCATTTTCTGTACTCGTACTATGTTGCTAAAGCCTGGAATTCCTTACCTCTATCCATCAAGTCAGTACCCTCCCTCCCATCCTTCAAACCATTCTGAAAGACTTCCTGGCCAAAAGTTGGCTCTGTTCCTGCTCAACACCAGGATAAACTGTATCCCTCAATGTGAACAAATACCTATTCATATCTTACATCACCTTGTTCTCCCTTCTTTACTCACTTCCTTACTTCTATCAGTTTCTGTCCTTTGGCTTTCTATCTAAATATACCATAAGCCTGCTTTCTCTCACTTCATATTACAAGTTTGTGTTATACTAACTTACTTTTAATTTCTCTATAAACTGGCTAAAATTTGTCTAGGTATTAAGTTCTTTGTCGTATAACTTGTATCTGTTCTTTACCAGTGTTTGCATATTATGTCTGATTTGGTACAATTATTTAGACTGTAGGTTCTTTATATTATTTTTAAAGACTGTAAAGTTATTGTTCTTAAATTTTTTTATAAAACTTCGGAGCGTTTCTCCCAGGGCCTTCACTTAAAGTGGGCTCCTATCCCTTCAGATTTTCCCAGGAATCAGATGTCAATAAATAAATAAAGATGCCTGTAGGACACCTGTATGCATTCCAGTTCCTAAAAACACTCCAATGTAGGGTCTCTTCGATTATGACAGATCTGTCTTCTCATTTGACTGCTGACCCAGCTGCAATCTTTCCAGCTGCTTGTTCAAAGGAGACGTACTTTGCTTCATGTATTCCACTGGCTACTGATAAATTCAGAAAGAGGTTAGATCTTTAGGGTAAAAGGATGCCTGAAAAAGGATCAACCCCTTGCTAAAGAATAACTATGCCAAGTCACAGAACACCCCTACCTTCCCTTTGCCTTTTCTTCTCTCTCTCCTTCCCACAGGCACACTCTTTCTGTCTCTCTCTTGTAGGCTGGCTGCAAATAGTCTCAGACAAATGGGTGCTACGAATAATTCAGAGAGGATACATTTGGCAGAGAATATAAAATCCTCCAGCATTTTAGGAGAATTCCCTGACTCTCACCAGACCAGGCAGAGCTGTTTCGTCCAGTGTTCCAACACATGGTAGAAGCAGGGGTCATAAAACTAGTGCCTGTGAAATACAAAGGCAAAAGGTTTTACTTCAAAGTTTTTTTGGTACAAAAAAGGAGCACTCCTGGAAACCCATCCTAGATGTTTCTTTTCAAACACCTTTTTAAAAGTTCTGCAGTTTTATATGCTCGCCTTACAGTCTGTCCTAGAGTTTTTTCCAGACCACTGTATCATGATGACTGTAGATCTCAAGGACGCTTATCATCTTTCTGTTGCTCCCAGTTTCAGGAATTTTTTGAGATTTGTGTTTGGCTTATATTATCAGTTTTCTGCATTACCCTTTGAGCTGTCTACTGCACCTTGGGTGTTTTTTAAATGTCTGGCCTCCAGAATCCCATGCATCCACATGTTACTTTATTTACAGGACTTAGTGATTTGTGCAGATTGTGTATGTAGGAGTTGTTTTCCTTGGGTGTTGATTAGACACAGTAAAAAGGATGACCTTCCTACCAGAAGAAAAAGTTCTTGGATTTCTCTCCCTTCTAAATGTGGCTTCAGCAAGAGAGTTCCTTAAAATTTTTCTCTCGACGTCAGTGATTCTCATGATACCACTAACCAGACTTCATATGAGAAAAATTCATTGGTAATTGAATTGTTGGACCCAGCACCTTCATCCATGGAGTTTCCAGGTACCAGTACTGGAATTTGTGAAACAGGAACTGCAGTGGTGGAGGATCAGCTGTCTCTGAATCCAGGATTCCCTTTCTCTTTTCAATCATGTGTCCAGTCTGTGTAGATGAACTGTTTAGATTTTGCATGTCCATGGTAGTTCAAATGAGAGGCTTGTGAGATCCTCAGGACATGCCAAAGAACATAAATGTAAAAGAGATGTTGGAAGGGAATCGTGCTTTAAAAGTTCTTCCTCACTCATTGACTACCAGTTATCTTCTAGTGGTCACAGATAACATTGCCGTGTTAATACCTTCTTTGCCATTTGGCAGTGACAGCATAGGAAGTGACTACTGCATTTTTTGACTCCTCAGGCCTCATACATTACATCAGAGCAAAACACAGTGGCAGTAGATCCTGGACAGACCCTCACCAGTGGAAGCTCCATGTAAAGGTCTTCTAGGACTTGGTCCATACTGGGGAGAGCCTCAGATTAAATCTGTTCCGTCTCCTTTCAAAACCGATAATTGAAAATATTCTACTTAAGACATCCTTGCAACTATGCTTGGAGAATAGAAAATAGACTTAATCATTCCCATTGTTGGGAATGTTCCTTTATGCATTTCCACCTTTTCTCTTGATTCCTAAGTCTGAAATTTCAGAAAGAATTACCAAGGCAAATTCAGTTTCCATTTTTATGGAATTGGCCAAGGATAATTACCACAAGTTTCCTCACAGACTGGATCTGCTCACAAAGCATTAGGGGTAAGTGATGCTCCTCACTTTACAGCAGTTGCAACTGACAGGCTAGATCATCCAGTTTTGATACATTTTAGGCACTTTTTCCATGAGGATGTTCAGGTATTTAAGGAGGCAGGAAAACCTGCAACTAGAAAATCTTAATGTTTTGTGAATGGAAGAGGTTTTCTTTGGGGTGCCTAGCCTTTAGTATAGGTCCAGAAAGGGTTTCGACCCCTCTGGTTTTAAGTATTTGTCTGAGCTACTTAGAGATGGTTTGTCTTATGCATCTATCAAAGTGCATCTTGTGAATTGTGTGCCCAGAGAATCCACCTCTTTCATCTATTTTTTAATTAAACATTTTATGAAAGTGCTGCACGTGAGACCCCCCCTTGAAAGCAAATTGCTCCCCCCTGGTATCTCTACTTTGTTCTTGAAAAATTTTCTTTGCCTTCCTTTAGAACCTGGCTGTCAGGCTCATTGGTGCTTCAGCCAGCAACAGAGGTCCTGAAATGGTTTTGAAATATTTGCGTGAGCTACTTAGAGATGGTTTGTCATATGCTTCTATCAAAGTACATCTTGTGGTCATCTCAGCTTGTCTGCCCACGGATCTCCTTCATTCATCTCTTTCTGTGGTCTAACAGTTTGTAAAGGGAGTGTTACACATGAAACGCCCTTGAAAGCAAATTTCTCCTGCTTGCGATGTCAGCTTTGTTCTTGAAAAATTGACATTTCTTCCTTTGAACCTGCCTCTCGGCTTGATTTACGGTTCATTACTTGGAAGACTGTTTTACTCATTGCTCTGACTTCTGCAAGGTGACTGTCTGAGCTGCAAGCTGTCATGGTGGGTCAACCTTATCTGATTTTTTCACAAAGATAGGGTTGTATTACGGATTGATCCTTTATTCATGCCTAAAGTCGTTTCTAAATTTACCTTAAGTCAAGTTATTAGTCTCCCAGTGTTCTATCCTGATTCAGAAAAAACGCAGTTGATAAAAGATTTTGCGTACTTTAATGCACACAGGTGGCTCAGGTACTACCTTGACAGAACAAAGCCCTTTACAAATGCTGAATAGCATTTGTTCCATATGTCAACCTGTCTGTAAGCAAACTTTTGCAAGATAGTTGTCCTCTGTTGTTTTCTGTTGCTCCCAACATGGCAGATCTCTTCCATGTAAGGTTAAGGCTTATTTGACTAGGGCCTTATCCTCTTCGATGGATACTGAAAGGGGTAAACTCTAGAAGCATTCTTGAGGCAGCAACCTGGTCCTCTCTTCATACCTTCCCAAAGCACTACAAACTGGATTCCTTTTCAGTGTCTAGAGCAGACTTTGCTGGGACCATTCTCCAGGGGCTCCTGGATCCTTATCCTTCTTCTACCTCCCAAATAGAGTAAGCTTTGGGAATGACCCAAAATGCCACAGAGGCAGTATTAAAAAATGAACATAGTACAGCTGCATAAGTTCAACACACCTGTAAAAGTACATTTTGAATTCCTTACTACCATGATGACAGCAGCCATCCGCCATCCCCTAAACTGTGCATAATTCAGGAGGGTTTCAACCTCACTGATTTGGTTGTTAGATTTAACTTTTTGGCTTTTTATACAATATTGTGATTGGCTGCAAATTTACTATTGCTAGATGATTCTGGCTTCAGGTACTTAACTGTCCTCCTTTGTGGAAATGAAAAAGTTTGAACACTCACTTTCTGTGACAAATTAAAGCTTCCCTCTCAGGATAGGATCAGCTAAGCAGCTATCACAGGAAGAGAGAGAGGAATTGGAGACTGAGCTTTTGAAGCTTGCCTATTTCCTGGATTCCTTGGCAGGTAACCCAAAATCCCACTGAGGCAGAAATTTGAATATGTACTGTTACAGTTAAGCAGGAGTTAATGAACTGTACTGTATTCCAGAATGTTTCTGATTCCAAAGAAGGAGCACTCTTTGAGACCAGTTTTGGATCTTTTTTGCTTCGGTGTTAATGTAAAGATTCCAAATTTCAAGATGGTGACCTTTCAAACAGTGTTCAGTGTAGTCCCAGAGCAGAGTCTTATGTTAACATTAGACCTCAGAGATGTTAACCATCACATTCCAATAGTAGGCAACTTGAAGGGATTTCTAAGATTTCATTTCTATCTGGGTCATATCAGTTCTCTGCATTACCCTTTGGGCTGTCCACTGCACCACGAGTGTTTAGCCCCAGTAGTGGCCCACTGCAAAATTGCAGGGCATCCAAATTTTTCCTTATTTAGATGACCTACTTATTCATGCAGAGTCTTTACCCAGCTGTCAGGACTCCTTAACAATGGTATCTTCCCTCTTAGAATATCTGGGATAGCGGATAAATATGCTAAAATCCTCCCTCTTTCTGTCACACAGGATTGTGTTTGTAGGTTGCCTACGAGACACTGTGTCTCAAAACTGCGATCTTTAGAAAAGGATAGAAGCAAATTACATAGGAAAAAAATGGGAATTGTGGGAACAATACATACAATGGAGGAACGAGGTTTAAAAGGGAGCAGGAGTTAAATGAGCTGTGTAATGTTTGACTGAAATAATTTGGTAGATTATAAGTGATGTATAGTGTTTGCAACTGGGAGTGTGTCAGTATGGTTTGTGATGTAAAATGCTTGCAACTAGGATTGTGTCAGTGTGGTTTGGTTTCATTTATATAAATATATAATTTATTATGTAGTGATGGTTTAATAAAGATGTTTCTTGTTAGAAAAAGAAAGGCAGGAATTGAATAGTTTATGTAATATTGCTTAGGTTTTATGATATATAGCAATATATGAGGTATAATGTTTATGTTAATTATAGTTTGATTATGTGTATATGACTGTAAATTTGCCTATATCACAAGTGATAGTTCAGTAAAGGTGTTTAAAAAATGCTTTCCTTCCTCAAGACGGTGGATTTGTATATGAACGTTTTTTCTAACTTTTCTTGGTAGACTTAAGCTTTTGCCACAGAATTTCTCAGGATATTATGCTTTATGGTTTCTACAATTCTCATAATTCCCTTTACCAGGTTACATATGAGAAAGCTGCACTGGTTCCTCAAACATGTTGACCCAACAGTCTCATCTCCTGGAGTTTGATTCCAGTCTTGGGCCTGATCAAATTGGGACTGCATTGGTAGAGGGATCAAATGGTTCACAATCCAAGTCTCCTTTTCTGCACTCATTCCAATACAATCTGTACTGATCAAGATCTCATACTTTTTGGGGAGAAGTTTCATTGGGGATGTACGTGCATGGAGTGTTAGACTGTTCAGAATTATCAAAGTACAGCAATATCAAGGAAATGTTGACCGTGATCCATGCCACAAAGTATCTGCTTTATCCGAGGGAACCCTGGTCCCCTACAGATCATGACAGGCACCACCAACATTGATGCAGTATGTAAATGGGAGGGGACCAGGTTGTACGCACTGTGCTGCCTGGCAGTAATAGCTTGAGAATTTAGGTGTACAGCGCTCTCTAACTCTTCAAGCTTCTTACATACACCGTCAGAAAAAAACATAGTGGCAGTCAAGCTGAACAGATCCTGGGCAGATTCTCATCAGTGGAAACTCAGTGAAGAGGTCTTCCAGGAGTTGATCCTGATGTGAGGAACACCAGGAGCACATTTTTTCACCTCCTTTCAAAACAGCCAACCGATGTTCTTTCATACCCTTGGTCAGGGATGTTCCTATATATATTTTTACCCTTTCCAATAATTTACAGGGCAATTCTAAAGATTCAGAGAGACTCTCCAGATATTATTGTGGTGACTTCCTTTTGGCCTGAGTAATGGAATTTGATACACCCCTACATCAAACAACTTCAATTGACTGCCTAGTTAATTTAGTTTTGATACCTTTTAGGCACCTTTTCACGAGGATGTGCAGTACTGAAGGAGTCAAGTAAGCTTGCTAGTACAAAGTCATATATTGGCAAGTAGAAGAGATTTTCAAGTTGGTGCCTAGCCAATAAACAGGTACCCATCAGGAATTTTGTACCACTGGTGCTTAAATATTTGTGTATGTTGCTTCTGGCCTCTCGTTTACGTCTGTAAAGGTATATCTTATGGCCATTACAACATATCTACCCATGAATTCTCTTTTTTCTGTGTCAGCCAGTTTCTAAAAAAGTTTTTCAATTGCAACATTTTCTTAGAACTGATTCCTTCTCCATGGGATCTCAGTTTTGTGCATTAGAAAAATTAATTGTGTCACCCTTTGCACCTGCTATTCAGGCTGAGTTAAGGCTAGTTATCTGAAACCTACTTTTCTGATTGCTCTGACATATGCAAAAATAGTGTCTGTGTTGCAAGCTCATGGTTGGAGAATACTATAGTTTTCCTTGCAGACAGAGTCACTATGTGCACAACCCCTCCTTTTTGTCCAAAGTTGTTTCAAGTGTTCATTTCGAATCAAGCTATCAGTCTCCCCATTTTCTATCCAGATCTAAAAAGTGACAAGATTCTACACGCACTGGATTTGTATAGGCAATTGTGGTACTATTTTGACAGAACTAAGTCCTTTAGGAAAGATAGCTTGCTGTTTACTTCCTATTCTGTGGTTAAAAAACATCATCCTATTTCTAAACAGTCTATTTCTTGTTGGTTGCCCTCTAGTCCTGTTTTTTTTTTGTCATTCTCACTGTGGAAAATCCATTCCAGGCAGTTTTAAGGCACATTCTACTTGGGTTTTAGCTTCTACAGTGGCATCCGAGAAAGGGGTGGAGTATAGAAACAGCAGCTTGGTCCTTCATCCATAATTTTACAAAACACTACAAATTGGATTTCTTTCCATGCCTAATGTAAGTTTTGCAAAGATCATTTTCCAAGTGGAGTGGATGTGCATCACAGTTTGGCTCTGTGCCCACTGCTTTTCACACTGGTGATGGACTTTATTAGCAAACAGGTCAGAGGTGACAGATCAACAAAGCTGCTGTATGCAAACGATGTGGTACTACGGGCAGATTTCCTAAACAAGAATTTCAGCAAATGATAGGAGAATTAAATGTAAAATTGAAGGCACCTGGGAATGAAACTGAGTACAGACAAGGCAGTTTGTCATGGCAGCAGATGGGGGAATGAGAAAAAGTTAAAACTTGAGGTAAAAGGGAAAATAACAAGACTGGTTAACAGTTTCAGGTATCGGGGGTGGTGGCTGAGTAGAGAGGAAGTCTGAATGAGGAAGTCAAAGTTAGAATCAGAGGTGTTGCACCCTACTGTACACAGTGTCATGGATAGTGTGTGGCAGAAGAAAGTTAAAAAAGCTGAAAACTAAGACGTACAAAACAAGAGTGCGACCAGTACTTCTGTATAGTACAGAAACCTGGCGGTGAAGGAAAAGCAGTTGTGGAAGCTAGAGGTAATAATAATGAAGTGTCTGAGATGGATGGTAGAATGTGCACTGTGGAACATGTGAAAAAATGATGAGATGAGATCAGAAGTCTAAGTAGCTCTGATTATGGAGAAGTTCAAGTAGAACACATTATGGTGCAACAGGCACATGTGCAGAAAAGCAGATTATGTAGTGTGAAAGATTTGGGTGAGACAGAAAATGTTAAGAGAAAACAAGGATGTAAAGCTAAGAAATGAATTATCTGTAAAACAGAAGACCTGCAGCAGACTTGTGACAGTGGCACTGAATCAAGGAGTGGTGAAAATTGATGCTATACCCCTGATCACATGTAGAAAAGTAGGTAAAAGGGGGTTGATGATGATGCATAAGTGGTGAAATAAACAATCCTTATCCCATTTTAGAAATTGTATGAACCAGTGTTGATACTTCCTTTCAAGTCCCACTGAAGAAGAACCTGAAACATCTAGAAGAATCTGGTTATAAACCTCAAGACTGGAAATGCTGCATGAAGGGCAAATAACATAAAGACATGACAGGAAATTTGGCTACTATGAACCATTTTACCTGCCATGAGCAACGTCCTAGTTTCTGAAATTAAACATAGTATTAGTATGCCCTTCTGTGTCTGAAAGAGATAGAGATACTAAGACCAGGTCTACTTTTAACTTGCAAGGAAGAAAAGTTCTGGGGGAATCATTTAATCCCATGCTTTTTAAGAATTAATGCAGGCTATGTAAGGAACCAGTGACAAAATTAAGAACAACATTCAGACATAAAGTTGTGTAAGTTGTACTTGCTCATAACCATAGATGTCTGCATTCTCCACTACTGCTGTAGCTGCACCCACCCCCACCCTCCTTCTTGCATATAGCTCTTTTGAGATGCAATGCTTTTTGTAATATATAACTTGGGTTTTTTTGGGATGAATTCCCCTTTTTTGAGGGGCAAGAAATTATTGTGAGTTTGTATCAGGAAGTTAAGCAACAGCTTCAAAGCAAATCAGGAAAACCAGGAATTAAGAAGAGATGTAAGGGTACTTCTGACCTCAAAATATAAAAAAGTAAGCTCTGTTTTGGAGAGAGAAACTCCTGACCCTCCTAACTGGAGAAGAGTCTATGAGTATGGTGCAACTGCTGCTGAAGTCTTGAATGGCTGCACCATTATCATGAGCATGGATAGAATCAAAGTCCTTATATTTTTAGAACTTAAGAATGGAGAGGAATGTACAGCTGTGTAAGTTACACTTACCTAAGATAGTAGATGCTCAATATCCTGCCAAGAATACTGCAATCATTCAGCTTCCAAAAGCTTTCATTCCCGTCTATCACTGCCACTCTGGCTGCTTATAGGTTAAGCCCTTTTTGGAGGGAGCTATGTAAACTGTCAGAGTGACTAAAAATCTTCAGGACTTTCTTGCCCCTCATCAAAAATGGGGAATTCATCCCAAACAAACCAAGATATAAATTACAAAAAAAAAAATTATATCCCACAAGAACTGTGTAGAAGGAGGATGGTGGGTAGGTGCAGCTGCGCAGCAGTGGAGAATTTGGATACCTACCATTATAAGCAAATACAGCTTACACAACTTTGAGTCTGAATGCTGTTCTTAGTTTTCACCTTCATTCCTTATACATAGCCTGTATTAATTCTACCAGTGTTTATGGGACTTAGAACCATTACAGAACTGCCCAAACTAGCTTTCTTAGGACCTTGTCTTATGCTTTCTCTAAGTCTGTGAGTGCTCATTTGAAAACTCTAATCTCCAGCTTCTTCTCCGCTGTCTGTCTCACAGAAAACATCATGTTGGTAGTGCTGCATCCTCACTCAATCTGGACTACTCAGCTAATGTTACTTAAAAAGGAGAAAAAAAAGAACTTTAAAAACCTCCAGATGGCTATGAAATGTTATAAAGTGAGCACTGCCCAACTTAGTTTTAAAAAGAGTGGGAGCAGACTGAACAGTCAACACATTCGTAAGTTATAGATTTACAAGTAACAGGGTCACTGTTCATTAGGGATTCCATCCCCTTTAATTCATCTTGTTATTTTCTAGGCCTCTCTCACTTCCATTAGAGGCTGGGTAGACTATTAATTATGTGGGTCTTTGGTTTGTGGTAAGCACCCTATATAAGATTAGATAATTTCACTCAACAGGGCTACCTGCTTGGGCACCTTGGATAGTGGGATAGGCTACACTAATGGGGAGTCCTGACCTAATCATGTGTTGCATGTCTTTCCAAGAACCGCTTTCGTACACGTGTTAGTGATGTCTCTATGCAAAAAAAAAAGAATATGTCATAGGCTTTGCCGCCATACTGTCCTAAACTTAAAGGAGATTATTTGAATTCTGGACAAGACAGAATACTGTAATGTATAACTAGGATAGATGTCCACCTGCTGCTAATTTCAATATATAAGAAATTAAAGTACAGCTGTTTTCCTGTTAATTCAACATCTAAACGCAGGGGTGTCCAACCTTTTGGCTTGCTGGGGCCGCATTGAGTGAACAGAAATGGTCTTGGGGCCGCATATAAAATATATCATATAGTTAACTCTTTCGTTGCTCCGGAAGACCACAGTCGACCTCCTGGCTGTACTGTAGGTGCATTTGAACAATGAATAAATGTAATAAATGCCTAATATTTGCCTTAAAATTCTAATTCTCATTCTAATTCTCTAATCTTACAGTTAACTCTAACATCTTAGTTAATATATCTGTATGTATGTATATATATATATATATATATATATATATATATATATATATTTTTTTTTTTTTTTTTTTTACAAATAAACAGATATTCACTTACAGCACTAGCATTTCTCACTGGGAAAACCATTCCATCAGTCCAACTATGTAAAATGTCACCATCAGCAGTCCTACAATACTATAATCCACAAAAATAACCCAACAAATTTGCAATAAAGTAAAGAATTCACATTACTGACTTAATAAAACAATTCTGAATAAGCTACAAGAGGGTCTCACCCAAACAAATAACTGGTGCCAGAAATATGGCCTTAAGCTAAATGGCAAAAAATGCATCATCATCCCCTTTGAGGAGAGTGATGCCCCCACAAATTATCACATTAATAACAATGTTGTAAGCACGCAATAAGTTGTATGGTACTTGGGCACCCAGGTTGATAGAAACCTGACTTTTGACCACCACGTTGTCTCCGTTGTAAGGAAAGTTTTTTACATGGCCCACTTCATTAGTAAGGGTATCTCATCCAGGGACAAGGAGGTCATAACATCCCTGTATTCTTCCTTTACAAGAGCCATTATTGAGTGCAATGCCCCTTTTGGCATGTGCCTCAGCAAAACACCCTGCCAAAAGAAAGACTACAACCATTTCTGACAAAAAAGGTCAAAGGACTAAGTTCAATTAGTTATCCAAACAGACTAAAAAGCTTCTTGCTTTCCTCTGTCTCTCACTGGCCCCTATAAATTTAATCATTGGCTTGCTTTCCAGGCTAAGAAAGATCCTGCCTTAAGAGACGTCTTCTACCTCAGAAACACTGGTTATACTTAAAACGCTCACTACAAAGACCACAGCCTTTACTGCAACATAAACAAGCCACTTCTTATGGACAGGTTCTTGACACAAAAACCTTCAACCTCTGTAAAAAGCTCCTCTCATTATCAAACAGTGTAGTTCAGCAAGACGATGGCTGGATGGATAGCCATAAATGTAGTCCTTGGGTAAGTAGCATAGCCTTCATCAAACCAGATGGAAAATCCACATACTAACCTTTCCCAGCTGGATGGCTAAGATCTAATATTGGTTACTCAAGTCTAGTTGCCCAAGAAGAGGGGCATGTTTAACTAAGAATTCCATTTGCAAAATTATATTCAGTATACATATTAAAATCTATCTGTCTCTTATACACACACACACACACACACACACACACACACAAAAAGCCCCTACTTGTAAAATAGGCAACCTCAGTAATCACATGACACCCACTCACTGAATGAAATTGTCTGGAAGTCAAAATATCTGGAAAAAAAATCATACTAGAGATGGATTTATCCATGCAATTTCCAACCGCAAAAAGGACCATCAATAAATCAACAAACAACTGCCCAGCAAAAAGTAAATAAATAAGAAAACCATAAACTATAATGTTACATACTGGTGTAAACATATAACGTGTGTCAATCCCCAGGTTAATCCATACCAAAAGATTGTTTCAGAGCTTCAGCTATGTACAAACAGCTTTCTCCTAAAAACTTAACTCATTGATATTTGCCTTGCTGTAATTATAACTGTAAAAAAAATGTTTTTAAGTTTATTCTGTACCTCAGTGATTCTCACTGTTACGAGATGTAATCTCTGCCATATTGTATGAGTACTACATCCATAATTTGCTGTCTCTCTCTCTATCTCTCTCATGTATTGTATTATATTGTTTTGTATTATTTTTGGAGCTTTTTTCCCCAGGCCTCCGCTGAAAATGGACCTGTGTCCAGTCGGACTTTCCCGGTAAACAAACGTAAAATGAAATAAATTAAAATAAACTTCTCTCCAATCTAAAGCCATTTGACATTCAGACATTTTAATTTGTGCAGAAGTTACTCACAGACTGACAGTTTACTGAGCTGTAATGCTAACCTTCGCTTTTGAAAAAAAAAACAAATTCCCATACTTTGTCAATAGCTCAAAGTGTAGAGAGGATTATTTATTTCTTTATTATATATTTATTTATTTTTGGAAAACATCTTTAAAACTGTTAAATTGATTACACACCCAGAAACACAGAGAAGTTATTGTGATTATGTAAACCACAGGCTGCTGTAAGAAATCAGTCACATTAGCACTCTATGCTTATGTCTGAACAGATGAATCATACCTGTCAATTCCAAAAGAAGTAAAGTAGCTTATTAAGAAGGTTATTTGCAAGGTTACATGGCAGTTAATATTGGAAATAAGCAGAGATATTAAAAAGGCTCTGTTTTTCATAATTATGCCGAAAAGTCTTCCAAGATAAATACAACTGATTTAGTATGGAACCATACCTCTCAGCCTTAGAGCAAGAAATCTGGACAAAGCGAAAAATAAAAGTGGGACACAGACCCAAAAATAGTTATGCATCACAGACACCATTGAAACAACTGTAGCTGCAAACATTATACATCACTTACAATATTTCTCTCTCATTATTGTCAGTTAAACATTATATGACTCATTCAGTCCTGCCTTCTTTTGCATCAAAGAAAACCATGCTTTGAAATGACAAATGCATTAAAAGTAATAAATAAAACACATTGCATTAACATCCTGCAACTTCCTACCTGCAAGCAACCACAGAGCTTTCACTGAAACTAGGGCTGCTTGTTTCCCCAGAATGGCAGCACTCCCTAATTAAGTCTAATGGTATACAATCTACCAGTATCTGGACTACCTGAAATAAATTAAATTATGGCCTGTAAATTGAAAGTACACTCTGTTTAATTAAACTATATTTCTAAGCCCACTTACTATATTTTTTCAGTAACATCCCAATATCCATTTCCAGGTCACTTTACAAGACATTGGCAGTGGTAGACTTGGCATCCTTCAGAACCCCACAGGCCCACGCTAATACATTGCCCATTAAATGTAAATATCCATCTACTGTAAATGGCAAGAAGCTATGTCAAAAAATTTACTTCTGGCATGCGTACCCAAGTATTAGGTTTTGAAACAAAGAAACATATTCTCCACAGTCTGTAAGTCTCTGACTTTAATGATCATCTACTGTTGCAGCACTCCCAACACATAAGCACACACATACACACTAAAATCCCCAACATTTAAAAAATGACATTGTGCCCACTTGATTTGCCGGTATTGATGATCCGCCAAAGCTATGCTTACTGTTGTCCAATCTACCACTGCTTAGAACCCACCAATGAAAAAACAGTACTAGGTGCTTTTTTGTTTGTCTGAAAAAACAATACAACTTTATATGCTACAGTCACACATAGTCAGTCCACTACTGACCCATTAACCCTAGGCTGCTGTCTCTTTCTTACTCCCTGGAACTGCATTACCTTGGATGACTACTTTTATTTCCTAAGCAAAAGATACAAATTGGAAGATGAGGCAAAAATCCAGACATTCTTTGAAAATCCATACAGTTAAGAGGTTATGTGTTCATGTTCAATACAACACTCTCCCTGTCAGGAAAGCCGCAATTTAATGAAAGTGTACTCTTAATGTATGATGTATTTGTGAGGTAACTTGTTTGTGTTCAGTAGGTAGAATGATCATTGTTAGCCTCTTTGTGCGTGCATCTCTCTCTGTCATGCACACATATACACACATACACACACACTCTTCTACTTTCACTCACACAGTTCTGCTTTCATGCATGCACTCACTCACTCACTCTGTACTTACCTATTAACACAGGTAATTGCTGTCCCTTTCAAAGGCAACAGCGGCAAATCCATAGATGAGTCCCTCTTCCACGAGAACACACACACACACACACACACACACACACACACACACACACACACACACACACGGATTGTTCGGCGTAAACACACTGACCCTTTTTTGGCTCAAAAACAAAACTAGAAGGGTGCTTTGACGCATGCGCACACCGACATTAGCATTACAGGTCACGGGAGCAAAAAACACAAAACAAAAAAGTGTTTTGGGGCATGCGTACATCGATGTTGCAGTTAGAGGTTGAGGGCTGCATGGAAGAGCTCTGAGGGCCGCATGAGGCCCGTGGGCCGCAGGTTGGACACGTCAAGTAATGACAAGCATGCTAATACACCAGTACTTTACTACTGTAGAAGGATTCTGTTGATGAGTCAGGAGTACCTTCCCTCTGCAGATGAGTGGCTCTTTCACCACTTGCAGCTGTCAGATGTCTGTGTAAGCTGTGCAAGTATGTATTATATTATTTTATATTATAAAAATGTAGTGTCAAATGTGCATTATTTTTGGTTTTGACTTGTGACATACAGATGAATTGACAAGCGTTGAAGGCAATATAGATGCTTACATAGCTGGCACATTGTATTGTGACATGTTCTAGTTCAGACACAGGGATGTCCACAAATGCTGAATTTTACCAAAAAAAAGTGCTGAATTCTTAATTGCTAAGAAGACATATTTAAGCTAAGGATCCATCAGTGAGGGTCCTGTAATAGATCAACTGATAATATAAGACCACAAGTGTTCTTTACATTTTTTTGCAGGGACAGGCATGGCTGACAAGTGAATTGTCATGTCTTTTCCTTTAGACAAGCCAGGCTTTGCCAAATATAATACTGAAGTTATATAAAACATATTTTCAAGTACAATGCAAAGTGTAATCATTTCAGTAAGTAGTCGTGTCATATCCTGTCCTCACTTGTTTTCTGTAGACAGTGTGGTAATGACTCAGAAGCAGCCTGAATTCTTGACAAGTACAGGCTGGTTGCTTTGCTTGAGAACAAGGTAGTACAGTCTGTTAAGGCTGCCTGTTGTGACATTCCCACATTCCTGAAAACACTGGCTTTCAAGTATACCTTTTCTGATGATTCAGAGTAGACTTGGTTCAGAGAAATCATGCTTGCCTTTTAAAAGGTAAAATGATCATAAAGAGTTGTTCTGAGTATATAATTTACAATGTGTTTTATATTTCTTCAAAGCAATGGGAAGTCACTTCCATTTGCTTCATGTACCTTCTGTCTTTCATCTCAAAACTTTTATATTTGAGCTACTCTGTGTCAGTCGCACCTAGCCCTGTGTTTAAGCCACTCTGTGTCTTTTTGCAAATTGTGTAATTAAAATAAGTCATTTAAGACAAAAGTGTTCCTAGGTCACCCCTGAACAACTGAATAAAATGTGTATAAGTTTATATGCAGGTGGCCATTTTTTTAATTTTTATTCATTTATTATCTAGGTAAGCCCACTGGACACGCTTGTTCCATTTTAGGGTCAACCAAGGAGCACTACCAAGTTAAGTGACTTGCTCAGAGTCACACAGTAGGCAAATGGGAAAAAAATCAAGCCCTGTGCCCTGAACTACAGAAAGCAACTTGTTAACAGCTCAGAGCCTTAATACCCTGAGCTAACCAGCAGACTAATTTACTGTCTTAGACTTCTGGCCATTACTAGGTAGCAAGATCAGAGCCTGATACACATTTATGACAAAGTGTCAAAGTTATATGCTTCAGACAGAAAGTGTTGGCAGATATAAACTGCTTTATTTTTATACATTTATTCCAGTTTGATTACCCTGGGTCGTCTGACTGAGCAAAATTCCATTTTCAGTGGAGGCTTGCTTTGAAAAGCTCCAGTCATGTCATAGATTTGAAATACACGCAAGTACAATATAACTTAGTTAAGCATTAAAGTGAGTAGCTACAGTAATCCAAAGAGATGGTAATCTGTACAAAGGAAACAAAAACTGACTCCAAGACAGACTGCCGACTAGTCACGAGTGGAGTCCCACAAGGTTCGGTCCTGGGTCCTCTTCTGTTTGGTATCTACTTCTCTGAAGTTCAGGCCAACACGAAGGGATTCTGGCTGGCAAAGTTCATGGACGATTACAAGTTGGGGGCTATTATTAACTCTCCAAGTGATGTTGACATCCTACAGAATGGCCTCACTGAGACCAACGACTGGTGTCAGAACCATGGCCTTAAGCTCAATGCCAAAAAATGTGTCGTCATCCCCTTTGGGAAAACCCAGTTCCCATGAATTACCACATTGATAGTAGTCCACTGAACACAGAAGGCGTTATAAGAGATCTGGCAACACAGGTTGACAGCAACCTCTATTTTGATCACCACATTGCCACTGTGGTCAGAAAGTCCTTCTATGTGGCACATCTTATTACTAAAGGTTTTGCATCCAGGAAGAAAGAGGTCACTGTCTCCCTCTACTCTTCCCTCATTAAGCCAGTCATTGAGTACAATGCTCCATTTGGCATGTACCTCACTAGACACCTGCAACAACTGGAGAGGCCGCAAAAGTACCTCACAAAGAGAATCCTAGGCCTTAAACATTTGTCCTATATGGACAGACTCAAAAAAACTCCAACTATTCTCTGTCTCATATCGCCTACTTAGAGGCGATCTCTGCTTGACTTGCAAAGCCATGTCTGACCCAGCTCTGTTAGAAATGCTACATCTAAAGAAATCCCAATCCCTCCACACCACAAGCTCCAGAGATCTCAGCCTCAATACCACGATTAACAGAACATGCTGGAGGGACAGGTTCATAACCCAGAGACTGCCCATGCTATGGAACAGACTTCCCATACATGTCAAGCAGAGCACCTCGCTGACCCTCTTCAAGAGAAATCTTGATGAATGGATGGGAAACAGAAAATTCACCCCGGGGATAACTCCATTGACTCTACTCGACAGAGGCACTGGAAACTGAGGTCTGGTGGCTCTATGCCAGGGTAATCCTATACTAAGCTTGTAAAGGCCCCAGGGCCATTAGCCTAGTACACACCTATGAACCTATGAAAAAGTTTATAACATCCACAGAGTAATATGCTACACTGGTTGAACCTTGATCAGTGCATTACCCTGGTAAACAAGTATAAGCAAATATATAAATAAACAGAAGAAAATAAATAACATTAAGTAATATGATACTAAAGAAAATGAGATAAATAATGGATGGGAGGTTGGGCATTTAGAAAGTGAGTACAGGTAAAAGGAAAGTAATTAATTTCATTTTTTTTTTGCTGAAATTAATGCAGCTGGCCATTTTTTTTTATTCATTTGTTAATCAGGTAAGCCCATTGGACATAAGTGTTCCTTTTCAGGGGTGACCTGGGATCACTGTCTGGCAAAGCTATAACTTGGTAATCTGCTCCCATGAGCAATCCCATTAGTGGGACTGCCCTCAGCCTAAATTTGAAAATAAAAAAGAGGTTCTGCAAAGTTGAAGGAAAAAAAAAACTTGCTGTTAAGTACTATAATAAAGACCACATACCAGCTCCTTGCTACAGCTGCAAACACACACTAACACTGCAAACAAGTAAACACATTAATGAGCAGCTGCAATATCAGTCATGGCTGCTTTAATGATCATCATTATTGCACTAGTGCCCAGTCACCCACTCCTTTTAGGTGCCACTCATATGTATAACTGCTTGTACCTAGGAGATCTGCCCCTTTTTCCCACTCTAGCTATGGTAACTCTGGTTAAGTGACTTTCTGAGAGTTGGACAATATGCATATGGAGGTGGAAGGAATCAAACCTTGTACCCTGGGCTACAGAAAGCAATTTAACTGCTTACAGCCTTTATCTTCTATGCTTGGCTGTCAGACTGATCTTCTGGACAGGACTTCTGGCCATTCCTGGACAGCAAGACCAAAGTCTACCCATGCATCTGTGACAAAGATGGTAGCACTTTAGGACTCCATACTTGCACCCAGAATGATACCGCAGTACAAACAAAAAATGATTGACATTAGCAATTGGCTAAGTTTCTGGTGTCATTCTAAGGGAATCCAGTATCTGTCTGCTTGGAATGATATGATTGATGGACCTCGATGCTTTGCCAGAGATGGCCTGCATCTGTCACCCCTGAGTTTCCGGGTACTGGCTAAGGTTTTTGCCACCCCTATAGTGCCTTTTTTAGGCGGAGTTCCAAAGACCAAATGACCACCGTAACAGCTATAAGTAAATGCAGTCTGAGGGTCATGCTGCTCAACACTAGAACTCTAACTCTCAAGATGCACTCGTTCGAAGCATTTGTGCTGTAACTGAGACCTGGTTTAAAGCGGTAGAAAGCACACCTGCTCTACCAGGCTATAACTCATTCCACACCTTTTGGCCCCGAAACATGGACCGAAGCTACAAAGGCAGTGGTGTCTCCATATTCATAAAGGATATGCACACCTCCAGACTAGTAGCCCAGCATAATGTATCTGAGATACGTTCGGATACAACTAACATGGAGTAAGACTGTGATCCAGGTCATAGCCTACTATAGGTCCCCAGCCATGTCCCTAGACTCTCACTGCATGTTCCTAAGCACCCTGGAATCTATCAAGGTCCAACCCAACACTTTGATACTAGGAGACTTCAGCTATCCCTCCATCAACTGGGAAAACTACTCAAGCACCAATGCACTGGCCCAACGCTTCCTGGATTTCATCAGTTCCAATGCCTTGGACCAGCTCATTCTTACCCCCACAAGAGGAAGCAACATTTTTGACCTGGTTATTACTAACATGGGCAACTGTTGCTCTACACCAATAGTCAGTTCCTCCCTGGTTAGATCTGACCACAACTAATCACCATGGAAATCCACATCTCACCCACGCTCCTTGCAAAGGTATCAACCATGAAAAACTTTCCAAAGCTGACTTTGGTCTCCTAAAAACAGAGGTGGCTAACTTCACGGCACCCACGCCAATGGAAAATAGATGCATGACGACCGAATCATACACCAATGCACTGTACGGACACGTATATAAATGCATGGAACTAGCCATACCCAACAGAACCAAGAAGCTGTCCTCCAAAAAAAGGAAGCCAGATGGGTGATTCCCTGTCAAAAAAGGTGAAGTCCCAAGACTGGAAAAATTCCCTGATTGGCCTCAACAAAAAGTTGAAATCCCCTCATCAAAACCTCAAAAGCCAGCTATGAAGGCAGAATTGCAGCAGACACTAAAAACAACCACAAAGCCTTATTTAGTTATATCAAGATTCTCCATGGCAATACCCAGATTTGCTCTGAGTTACTGCACAAAGGTACCTCCTATACTGAGCCAACAGATATTGCCAACATACTGGCTGACAGATTCAGTGCCAACTTTACCCCCGTCTCCCCCCTAATGGACCAATCTCAATACCGGAAAAATGCCAGGCACCCTGCATTACTCTAGCACAGGTTAAAGTTTCATTGTCTAAGGCCAATAATACAGCTTTCATGGGACCTGGCAGTATCCCTGGCTGTGTTCTACATGAGTTACAAAGTGAACTGGCACCACATCTGTGTGCTCTGTTTACTCTGAGTCTCACCTCAGGCTTTGTCCCTACCGAGTAGCGCACTGCTACAGTCATCCCTCTACATAAAGGAGGGTTGACTACAGACCATGGAAATTCTTGCCCCATTAGTCTAATGAGTCTGATATGTAAGGCTATGGAGCGCATCATCATGGACCTAATTAACAAGGATATAGGGAATCTCCAAACACTAGATCCCATGCATTTTGGTTTTGTGAAAGTTAGATCATGCCTGCTCAACCTGGTTGACTTCTTTGAGTCAGTCACCAGAGCGGTGGATGAAGGTAATGCAGTTCATACAGCCTACCTCGATCTGGCCAAGGCCTTTGATACCATTCCTCACTCAAGAATTATTGATAAACTCACCAAACTAGGCATCATCCCCTGTATCGTTAGGTGGGTTGTAAATTGGCTCACAGATAGTACACACAGTGTGAAAGTAGCGGACTCCAAGTCAGACTGCCTACCAGTCACGAGTGGAGTTCCACAGGGATCGGTCCTGGGTCCTCTCCTGTTTGGCATCTACTTCTCAGAAGTCCAGGCCAGCATGCAGGGACTCTGGCTGACCAAATTTGCAGATGACTGCAAGCTGGGAGCCATTGTTAACTCCCCAAGTGATGCAGACATCCTACAGAAAGGCCTCACTGAGACCAATGACTGGTGTCAAAACCACGGCCTTAAGCTTAATGCCAAAAATGTGTCGTTGTCCCCTTTGGGAAAAACTCAGTTCCCACTAATTACCACATCGATGGGAGCCCAATGAACACTGAAGGCAGTATAAGAGATCTGGAGACAAAGGTTGACAGCAACCTCTCCATCGACCACCACATTGCCACTGTGGTCAGAAAGTGCTTCTATGTGGCACATCTCATTACCAAGGGTTTTGCATCCAGGAAGAAAGAGGTAGTAATTTCTCTCTACTCTTCCCTCATTAGACCAGTCATAGAGTATAATGCCCCATTTGGCATGTACCTCACTAAACACCTGCAACAGCTGGAGAGGCCACAAAAGTACCTCATATAGAGGATCCTAGGCCTTAAACACATGCACTACATGGACAGACTCAAAAAACAACAGCTATTCTCAGTCTAATATCGTCTACTAAGAGGCGATCTCTGCTTTACTTACAAAGCCATGTCTGATCTGACCCAGCTCTGTTAGAAATGCTACAGCTAAAGAACTCCCAATCCCTCAGCATCACATGCTCCTGAGACCTCAACCTCATTACCACAATCAACAGAACATGCTGGAGGGACAGATTCATAACCCAGAGACTGACGATGCTCTGGAATAGACTTCCCATACATGTCAAGCAAAGCACCTCACTAGCCCTCTTCAAGAGACGTCTTGATGAGTGGATGGGAAATAGAAAGTTCACCCTGGTGATCACTCCAGTGGCTCTACTTGATTGAGGCACTGGGAACTAACGACGGACGGCACAATGTCAGGGCACTTCTATGGGCTAGGCTTGTAAAGGCCCCAGGGCCATTAGCCTAGTACACATCTATGAACCTATGAAATTATATAAGTATTGATAGATGAGAACTGCTTAGATTCTATTGCAGACATTCATAAGACTAAATGAGAACAGGAATAGAAAAATGCCTTTTGGAAAGGAGTCTGCAGACTGTTCCCTTTGAAGTGGTAGCACTTTAGAGCTCCATACTTGCATTGCATTCTTTCTTCTACATTTCCTTCCCATCACTCCTTGCCTCATTTATTTCTGAAGTAGACCACTTTGCTTGCATAGCATATGTGACCAGGAACAGAGAATGTCATTGGCTTAGATGGGTTTCTTTAGTTTGTTTTTCTTTCTGTGATGTATTTAATTTTGCAATTTGTGACCCCTTAATGTTCCTGTCTTAGTTTCGTTGCATCCTTTTTCATGATTTTATGTCGTGTGTATTAAAAAAATCTTAGTACCCACAGCCCCTTTCCTCCCTGTCAACCAAAGATGAAATTCAATTTTTTTCATTAATAAGCATAAAATGATTAGGCAAACTTTTAAGTCCTTCACAAGTTCTGTCAGGTCTAGCATGTTCTGTGCTAAAAAGCTCAGAAGGTTAATTGATGAAGAGGTTTGCTAATACGTTGTACAGTTTGGCAGATTTCTGGTGCATGAATTTTGACCTGTTTTAGTCATTCACCCACCTCCATCCCCTAGTATAAACCAAAACTGTGGATTTGCTTTTAACCAAAGGTTATATAGTTTGTTTTGAGATGGAATTATTCTGTGCTGTTGAGAACTTTTCAGCTCATTTCATTATTTTGCCCAGAAGCTGTCATCGTCATATCTCTTTACCAGACTGCTAAACTGCATTTTTCCACAACTGGGTATGGAAGGTTAATGTGCATAATATGCTCCTTTATACACCAGAAGTCATCCATAAGAAACTAAGGTGATACCTTCATAGTAACACTGAACAAAAAAGTAGCATTTCATTTGTGGATGATTGACCGCATTACTTCGGAAAGCTATCAAATGATTATAGAATTCCAAAAAAAAAAACAAAAAAACACTTGGGAGAAATTATGCAGGTTGTATTGGGGATTATATGAGAAATATGCAGATGTATGGTCTGCAGTTCAACATTAGGTAAGAAAACTAAGTCAGTCAAATCTTCATGTGTGCACAAGTCTGGGATTCACGTTGAGTCACCAAATCCACTTTTGCAGAGTACCATTAGAAATAATTGCTGAAAACCATTTTCGGCAAATTTACCAAAAAGCTTTTCTGTACTCCCATGTGGGGTAGATCCCCCATATCCCCAAAACATCTGTGTACCAACTCTGAGGTTACACAACAGTAGAGAAAAGGGCAACATCAAAGATCACCAAAAGTTGTTTTGGCAATTTTTCTGCCACCTAATGGCATTTGGAGTAAATCTCTTTGGTGAACAGACTGGATCCTTTTCTTGGTAGGGTGTAGCACATTCTGGGAAGTTGCCAATAATGCCCATTCAGAGAATAGAAACCGTCAGCAGTATATTCTTTTCATAGGTTAATTTGGATCTGAAGTACTTAACTTTACCAAACCCAAAGAGCAGCAGAAGTACTGATGACTAATGCATACTTGTGTGTCTCACTTAGTGTAATTTTTTTTTTTTTTTACTGAAACACCACTGAAGCCCCTGGCAACATGAACTGCTCACATTCTGCACTCCACCCAACTACATACTTGCTGACTTGGCATGTAGAAGGAAAACATGCACTTGCTTCATTTCAGAAATTCTGAACCACAGTAGATTGTTTGCAAAACGCCATATTAGAAAAAGGAAATAACCTTTATTTTTTCTACAAGTGGCGGTGGTGGGTTTTTTTCTGCTTTTTTTTCCCCGTGCCCAGTGCATGTTGACCATCAAGACCCACCCACTTCACACGTAACGATTTTACCCATTATTTCTCATACTTACTGGGATCAAGGCCATTCAGGCAGCTGTTAGGGGATTTTACTGTTTATGGCCATCTTCTGCCCACCCCCCAGATGACATGGAATGACTTCCTATGTGTACACACACACACACACACACACACACACACACACACACACACCTTGGCAGAGCCAGCAGCACTTCCCCATCCCATATGCTATATGCTGTGCACCACTTTCGTAGGTAGAATGTAGCAAAACAGACTGCTACTTTTCCCCAGAATAGTAAGCTGACGTTGGTTGGTGGTTTGCACCCTTCTTCACTGGCTTCTGTAGTAGTCAGGCCACTAGTTAGTTGCAGGGCTTCCAGGATGTAGTTGCAGCTTTATCCTTCTGTACCAGGGTTGTTGTCAGTGGTTTAACTTTCCCAGAAGCCATTGCTGACTTCATGGTTGTAGTCAGTGAAACCTGGTTTTTCACTTTCACCACAGCAAGAGTTGCTATACTATGTTCGCACTGGTGTCTTTTTAATGCAGTATGCCATTATTATCACACCCCAAAGTCCTCAGACAAATGTGGTTACTAGGCTGTCATATTGTGTAGAGGGCTGATGGACTTCTCAAACCTCTGAGAAACCAGCAACCTGGATACTGGCAAATATTTTAACTACTGCCATGATCTGATGTTGTCCTTTTCATTCTGTTACAACATATGGGTACCAGATCTGGCCTCGGATCTGAATCGACCACATGCAGTAGACTTTGGATCCAACCCTCAAGCTCCTATCTCTACTCTTAATGCCCCAGTCAGCGGACAATACATCAGATCTCATTTGTCACCATCTCGCACAGATGCAGATCGCTCTCTGAGCGATGTATTGGATAATTATGCCAGCCTTTTTCATAAGTGATTATCTCTTTGCTACTTTTCTATACTCGTATTTCCTTCCTCTCCTGATTTTCTTTTTTTTTTTTTTTTTTTTGGTCTTACCCACAGTAAATTGATACTTAAAGGTTTGCTTCCTGTTCTTCATCAGGGGCTCAAGCCCCCAACAAATCTGTGAAATCCTTTTCAGAGTCCAAGGAATCTCGCAGGATATCCCCCACCTGTTCTCCAAAGTCTACTACATCGGTTCTGTTGTCATCAAGGCTATCACAGAGAATCCTGAAAACTTCAGATCTGATTTCATCGGATCCAATGACCTCCGATCCAATTGTCATTCCATCAAAATCTCCTTAAACCTGCTCACCCAGGTTCACAGTTGAATCAGTGGCTCCTCGAATGCATTATTCTTTTCTTCAGAGGATGCTGAGGAGATAGCCTAGACAACAGTTGACCACCTCATCCATTAGGTCCTCCAGATGTCTGTCAGAAGCTGACATGGATAGAATGATGAGGAAATTCCTCAGAGCTCAGATTCAAATGGAGGTTATTCTGGCTGCATCTCCCATCAGATATGCGAGCCTCCTATCCACTTCTCACTTTGTGTTATTTCCTTTTCTGATCCATCCTCTGGTTTTGGAAGCCCCAAGAGTGTCAGTGTTGGATCTGAAAATGACTATGTCTTCAGCAGCCTCCCTGATTAGTTCTGCTCTGGTTCCCTGGGATCAGCACGAACCTCAGAGCTGAAGCATTGGTGATTGGTCCGGGGGGATTGGAATTCACTCTGATGTTATCGGTGCCACTTTTGCCCATTGGAGCCTCAGCCTTGGACATCTCAGGTCTGACTCCATCCTCGAGGCACTGATCTGGATGGGGTTAGCACTGATCTGGATAGGGTCAGAACCTGGTAGCTCTGGTGTTTTTGGGTCCAGTGTGGTTGGCCACAGTTTATCCCTGTCTGTTTGCATTAGAAGTAGTGGAGAGGGCTTTCTCTCACCGAAAAATTTGACTACTCTTTCATTCTTGGGTCCTGCATCCATTCCTCATTCGGATCTGAGTATATCAGACCTACTCCACAGAGACAAAAAAAGAGAGCGGATTTGTAGAACTAAACTCCTTTATTGGTAAGCACTTTTGTTGGCAAAAGCTAAGCCAACTTCTTCAGACCATCGAAAAACATACAAGATACAATCCCATGTGAAAAGGAATGCCTTTTATACACAGTGTTAGTCTAATCAAGCTATCAATTAATTAAGTAAAAAAACAAACAAAAAATAAAAAAAACACAAGTAACCATTTGTTTTCTGAACCAGAGATTTGTTTTGCATAAGTTTTCCTAAAATCATTTTTAATATTGAGAGAAATTAGGCTTGAGAAAGTTTATTGTCTAAGGTTTACTGATTTTAGGAAAACTTATGTAAAACAAATCTCTGGTTCAGCAAACAAATGGTTACTTGTGGTTTTTTATTGTTTGTTTTCTACTTAATTAATTGATTGCTTGATTAGACTAACACTGTGTATAAAAGGCATTCCTTTTCACATGGGATTGTATCTTGTATGTTTTTCGGTGGTCTGAAGAAGTTGGCTTAGCTTTTGCCAACGAAAGCACTTGCCAATAAAGGAGTTTAGTTCTACAAATCCGTTCTCTTTTTTTGTTTTCACTAGTTTTGTGTTTTTTTGTCAGTACTCCACAGAGACAGTCAGTACCATCTAGCATCCAGGGAGTTCCCACTGAGGAACTTCCCCCTCTCTTCAGATATCACTCCAGATCATCCCACTAAAGAGGCTCCCCAAAAGAGAATATGCAAAAGGAGATAGACAGATTCTCCTATGGAATCTCTCACCAAAGATGACTTTGACAAAGGTTTAGGGTCCCACAGATCACTACCAGATGACATCTTATACAGAGTCATCCTGGAAATTCTTAAACAAAAATGTGGAGGGTCTTCAGATACCCCTTACATGGAGGAGTAGTTATTTTCTGGAAGCTTTTGGTTTCTGTCCATCTAGGTCTTTGTGACTCCCTTAGCAGATGAGCTTGTCAATTTAATCTCCCACTGGGCATGGAAGGAACTGGACTCTGTTGAATCAATTCCCTGACAGCCGGACAAAATCTTGGTGCTACCAAAGGACAAACCACATTGGAGCAAAGGAGTTGCTGTTGATGCTATGATTGTGGTGGCAGCCATGAAGAAGGAACTAGTGGAGGAGAGTTTCTCTGTCCATCCCCCAAATAGAGAGTCCAGGGTGTTGGATAGGTTTGGAAAGTGCATATTTGCTTCAGTGACCTTAGCCTTGAGTTCTCTGAATTTTTTAGTGCACTTCACAAGATTACAGATGGATTTGATCAAGGAACTCTACAAATCGCTCTTAGAGTCTATGTCTGTAGAGGACTACAAGAGGTCCTGTTCACATCTGTCCACTCTTTTATCCATTTTCACTGCATCCATGAGGTTACTATCCAATGCTGCAGAGGGTACCTCACGGGCGAGCAGTTTAGGCATAGCCATTAAGAGACATGCCTGGATATGTTTGTGACTTTACAGACCATTTCAAATCTTCTTTCATAAGTGCTCCTTTGATGGAATATCCCCGTTTGGTCCTTCTGTAAGAGAAATGCTTTCCCAGAGTGAACAATGCTTCTCTACCCCTCAACAATCCTTTTCCTAGAATCAAAAAGGAGGTAAGAAAATGTGGTCCTGTAAATCCCAGGGACTTTTGCAGGATTCACGTGGGGACAACTCTTCCAGAGGTGGGGGGTGGGGGGGGTGGAAGATGCCTTTCTTGTGGCAGGGGAGTCCTGTAAAATCAGGGTTCCTGAGATCCTTTTTTGGATAGCCCTTTTCAGCGCTTCTGAGGGGCTGACCAGCTGGCCACCTCAGGATTAAGTTGGGGTGGTGCTCATCTTTGCATCCAGATACTTGGCATCTATAACAAAAGATTCTTGGGTGCAAAAATAATATCCAGAAATTATTTCATACCATTTTTCCAGATTCCCACAAACAAAAGAACATTTCCTGATGTCTCACTCAGTCAGAGAGAGGTTGCAGTTCAGGAGATTCAAAAGTTGCTAGACAAGAGAGTCATTCAGGAGGTTCCACCAGACCAGAGAGGATTTGGGACTTACTCAAGGCTCTTTTTAGTGCCAAGGAAGACAGGGGACCAGATATTAATTTTGGATCTAAGCAGCCTAAACCAATGTGTGAAGAAGTCAAAGTTCTGAATGATCACAGTTCAGTCCATTCTCCCCTTTTTACTCAAGGACGATTGGTTGTACTCCGTCAGTGTTCAGGATACATACTGTCACATCTAGATGAACAAATGATACCAAAGATTTCTGTGCTTTTATCTAGGAACCAGTCACTATCAGTTCAGAGCTCTGCCCTTTGGTTTCACCACATCCTCCAGGATGCTTACCAAGTGTATGACAGTGGTAGCATCTCACCTGAGACTGATGGGATTCGGAGTGTTTCCATATCTAGATGACTGGCTCCTCACTGCTCCAACCAGGCATCTCTTAGAACAGTCCAGGGACTATTTGCTCCAACTTTGTCAAAGGCTAGGTATTTCAGTCAATACCTCCAAATTTCATCTATGTCCTGTACGGAGCCTGGAATTCATAGGGGCCCAGTTGAACACAGTAAGTCAGATAGCCTCCCTTCCTACACATCATGTGGACATATTCAAGATTCAGATACAGCAAATTCTTGTTCACCCTTCTCCCGCAACCAGAGTTGTCCTTCAGGCTGTAGGTTCAGTCGCGCGGCCATGACCTTAGTTTCAATGGCCCATTTTTATATGCATGTTCTTCAGTGGACTGTAGCAGTTCAATGGTCTATTCTGCATCATTTGCTGTCTTTTCCAGTCAGAGTCACTCGAGTATGCCAGAATCATCTTTATTGGTGGATTCAGTTGGACAAACTTTACCTAGGCCATCCCTTAGCTCTGTATCCCATAGTAGCCATGGCAACCATGGATGCCTCCCTCTTAGTGTGGTGGCATTTCTTGGGATGGACAGTTAAATCACATGGTTCCCCCAAGAGACCAATTCACATATTAGTGTTCTTGATATGAGAGCAGTCCTACTAGCATTGAGGCTTTTCAAGGTGTTCTCCCCGTAGGGACTATTATGATACATGCTGACAGCATCTCTATGGTCTGGTACATCCACAAACTGGGGGAACTCAATATTACCCCCTTTGTCGAAAGGCAGTGAGAGTGCGGCAGTGGGCAGTCTCCTCCATCTGCTTTCTTGTGGCAATGCACATACTAGGGAAATCCCAGTGTACTAGCCGACAAATTCAGCAGGTCCATTTTGATGCCTCACTTGTCTTTCAATCAGTGGCAGAGAAAATTTTCTTTCTTTCTTTGGGGCCAAACTTGATGCGACCTCTTTGCACCTCCCCACAACAAGTGCAACAGGTTCTTTGTCATAACTGCCCCTTAGGGAGAGTCAACAAGAGTTGCTGTAGTTCATATCTGGCCCTCCAGTCTTCTTTATGCTTATCTCCTGTTACCTCTGATTCCAAAATTTTTACAGAAAGTACTTCAGTTGAAAAGGTGAGTTATCCTCATTACCCCACCTTTGGCTTCACCAGGTGTGATTCCTCTTCCTTTGATCTCATCTTCAGTATCCTCCATGGATACTGGACTTGAGCCCAGACCTTCTTTCACATCCCTCTGGGATGAAGCATTCCCAACATTCCAGGCCTCAAACTAACCGCATGATTTCTCCAATTCCATTGATAGCTAGGCAGCCCAGACTTTCCTCACCAGTCTGACAAATACTTTGAGCTTCCCAGAAAGCTTCTACAAGGAAGATCTACAGGAATAAATGGAATTATAGCTAAACTCACTAAACTAGGTATAAATCCCTATGTCACAAGATGGGTTGCCAACTGGCTCACTGACAGAACCCACACTGTAAAAGTTGTAGACTCCAAATTAGACTTCAGACCAGTGACAAGTGGAGTACTTGATATCTACTTCTCTGAAGTACAGGCTAACACAGAAGGCCTCTGGCTAATGAAGTTTGGAGATGACTGCAAAGTAGGAGCCATAGTCGAGTCCCCAAATGATGTGGACATCCTACAGAAGGGCCTCACTGAGACAGATGCCTTGTGTCAGAGGCATGGCCTCAAGCTCAGTGCCAAAAAGTGCATTGTCATCCCCTTTGGTAAAAACTCTGTACCCATGAACTACCACATAAACAGCAGTCTACTTCATGTAGAATGTGTGATAAGAGACCTTGGGACGCAGGTGGACAGTAGTCTCTCCTTTGATAATCATATTGCAACAGTAGTCAGGAAATCCTTCTATGTGGCACACCTCATCACAAAAGGGTTCTCATCCAGGAAAAAAGAGGTCATTGTTCCCCTCTACCCGCCACTCATTAGACCCATTATAGAGTACAACGCCCCTTTTGGAATG
This sequence comes from Protopterus annectens, assembly GCF_019279795.1. Classification (NCBI taxonomy): domain Eukaryota; kingdom Metazoa; phylum Chordata; order Ceratodontiformes; family Protopteridae; genus Protopterus; species Protopterus annectens. The sequence continues at coordinate 488,895,645 of NC_056739.1, forward strand.
TACCTCACAAGACATCTGCAGCAGCTGGAAAGGCCACAGAAGTACCTCACAAAGAGGATTACTGGCCTCAAACAGATGCCCTACACTGACTGTCTCAAAAAACTCCCAGCTTTACTCTGTAGCATATCGCCTACTCCGAGGAGATCTCTGCCTAACATATAAAGCTGTGTTAAACCCAGAGCTGTTCAACATGCTACACCTAAAGAAATCCCAAACCCTCCGAGCTACATGCTCTAGGGACCTAAACCTTGTCACTACAATAAACAGGACATGCTGGAGGGATATATTCCTGTCCCAGAGACTTCCTATACTCTGGAACAAGCTACCCATCTATGTTGAGCAAAGTTTTTCATTAGCACTCTTCAAGAAAAATCTTGACGAGTGGATGGGAAATAGGAAATACACCCCGGGGATCACTTCTATGGCTCTGCTCGACAGGGATACAGGAAATTAACTTTCGTGGGTGGCATAAGCCAGGGAACCTTGTTGGCTAGGCTTACTTAGGCCCTTGATCCAATAGCCTAGTACCTACCTATGAATGTATGAAAAGATTTTCAGTATGGGCTCTTCAGAAGAAAACTGACCCTTTCTTTGCTCCTTTACCTTCAGTTTTGGAATTTTTTATCATCTGTTTTTCAGGAAGGTACTAGTTTTTCTACAATCAAAGTAAAATTAGCAGCCATATCTAGCTTCCACTCCAAATTATGCAAGGCCTTTCTAAAAGGTACCGTTTTACTTAGGCCTCTGGAGAAAGATCTGTCACCTTCTTGGGATTTAACAGTTGTACTTCAGGGGTTGACCCAACAATCTTTTGAACCATCAGCCAAATCTGATATAACATTTTTGTCTTGGAAACATAATTCCTAGTAGCTATTACATCTGTGAGGTGAGTATCTGAACTCCAGGCACTATCTTCCAAATCTCCTTATCTTGTTTTTTTTTTTTTTTTTTTGTTTGTTTTTTACAAAGATAGAGTTACTTTACAAACCTCTTAACAAAAGTAGCATCTGAAATTAGTATCAGTCAAACAATTAATTTGCCTGTCTTCTCTAATTTTTCAAATAAGGGAGAGTACAAGCTGCATCTTTTAGATGTACACAGACAACTATTTTTTATCTACACGGAACAAAAGATTTCAGGAAATCAGAACAGCCAAATGGATTACAGATTGCATTTCTTTGTATATACTCAAGGCCTCTCCCTTTCAAAGCTTCATAAAGCACATTCTATTAGGTCCATGGCAATTTCTTCCACCTTCTGGTCTAGGACTTCATTTGCTGACATTTGTGCAGCAGCTGCCTGTTCTGCTACTCATACCTTTATTGCTCATTGCAAAATATATTTGATATCTAGCAGCAGAGCTGCTTTTGGTTTGGGAGTTCTCTGGAATATCCTTCCATGAGGGCCAGCCAAGATTCACTTAGCTGGAGACTCTGTCCCATACATTGAAGAAGAATGAAAAGGACAACATCAGATATTAGTTATGTACTCACCATAACTATCCATTTGTGTAGTCAATTTTCATTCTTCCTTAACACCCCACCCTCCTTCCCTCTTCCTTTCACCTTTTGGAAAGACCTTGTGAATATTTTAGAACCTTTTGTTTGAGGTTTGAGCCCCAGCTTTGCTATTCTTTCCTTTTTCTGCTTTATATTAGGATCATTAAGACAGCAAACTCTGTCTGAGGTATTATTGGCTGACTGGGGAATTATGGAAAGAGGAAGGAGCATGAGAGTTGGATTCAAAGTCTAGTGCATGCGTCCAAATAGGATCCAATACCCATATGCTGAGGAAGAATGCACAACACGGAGGCATAGTTATAGTGAGTACATACAGTGGATATAAAAAGTGTACACACCCCTGTTAAAATGCCAGGTTTTTGTGATATAAAAAAATGAGACTACAATAAATCATTTCAAAACTTTTCCCACCTTTAATGTGACCTATAACCTGTATAATGCAATTGAAAAACAAATCTGTTAGGGGAAAAAATATATGTTTGTTGTTTTTCTTTCAGCTTTTCCCGGTTAGGGGTCGCCACAGCAGAACTCCGGTCCCCTAATGATGGGCAGTTGATTTTTATGGTGCCAAGGTGCCAGCCCAACCTTCAACAAAGGCATGCCCATTCACGCATGTCTTTCGAATGCCACTCGACCGCGGGGAGGACATGCAGACTCCACACAGAAGGCACTCAAAACGTACAATAAGCTGGTTGCATAAGTGTGCACACTCGTAAACTAATACTTTGTTGAAGCACCTTTTGATTTAATTACAGTATTCAGTCTTCTTGGATACACACCTGCCATCAATTAAAGAGACTCTGATTAATCCCACATAAAGTTCAGCTGTCCTAGTAGGATTTTCCTGACATTTACTCAGTTGCCTGCTACAGCAAAAGCCATGGTTCGCAGAGAGCTTACAAAGCATCACAGGGATCTCATTGTTGAAAGTTGTCAGTGAGGAGAAGGGTACAAAAAAATTTCCACAGCATTGGATATACCATGGAACACAGTGAAGATGGTCATCAAAAAGTGGAAAAAATATGGGACAACAGTAACATTGCAAAGAACTGGATGTTCCTCCAAAATTGATGACAAGACAAAACTGGTCAGGGAAGCTGCCAAGAGACCTACAACAACACTGAAGGAGTTGCAGGAATTTCTGGCAAATACTTGGTTGCATACTACATGTGACAACTATCTCCCGTATTCTCCATATGCCTGGACTATGGGGTAGGGTTGCAAGACGGTAGCCTTTTCTTACAAAGAAAAAAATCCAGGCCCGGCTAAAATTTGCAAAACAATACATCAGGTCTCCCAAAAGCATATGGAAAAATGTGTTATGGTCTGATAAGACCAAGGTTGAACTTTTTTTGCCACAATTCCAAAAGGTACTTGTGGCACAAAAACAACACTTCGCATCACCAAAAAAACACCATCCCCACAGTGAAGCATGGTGGTGGCAGTATCACGCTTTGGGGTTACTTTTCTTCAGATGGAACTGGGGCTTTAGTCATGGTGGAGGGAATTATGAAGAGTTCCAAATACATGTCACCTTTGGCCCAAAACTTTCAGGCATCTGCTAGAAAGCTGAAGATGAAGAGTGATTTCACCTTTCAACATGACAATGACCCCAAGCATACATCCAAAGCAACAAAAGAATGGCTTCACCAGAAAAAAAATTAAAGTTTTGGAATGGCCCAGCCAGAGCCCAGACCTAAATCCAATAGAAAATCTGTGAGATGACCTGCAGAGGGCTGTGCACAAGAGGTGCCCTTGCAATCTGACAGATTTGGAGCGCTTTTGCAAGGAAGAGTCGGCAAATATTGCCTAGGCAAGATGTGCCATCCTGATAGACTCCTACCCAAGAAGACTGAATGCTGTAATTAAATCAAAAGGTGCTTCAACAAAGTATTAGTTTAAGGGTGTGTACACGTATGCAACCAGCTTATTGTACTTTTTTTTATTTTTTATATTTTTCCCCTAACAGATTTGTTCGTTTTTCAATTGAATTGTACAGGTTATAGGTCACATTAAAGGTGTGGAAAGTTTTGAAATGATTTATTGTGGTCTCATTTTTTTATATCACAAAAACCTGGCATTTTAACAGGGGTGTGTACACTTTTTATATCCACTGTAACTTTATGCCAATGAATGGTACTTCTGTTTTTTTTTTTTTTAAGATGGCATTTACAGTGTTCTTTTTCTTTTATGTTTTCTTGTTTAGGGTGTCTTGTTTTTGCATTAACCTTCTCCAGTGTTTTCATTGTGGCAGCATATTAGCACTTAGATGTTTGTCAAAATCCTCTCCAAGTACGAGACACTGTTGTTGATTTGGGATCTTCTGAGAGGTGTTTATTCAAACTGCCATTGAGAATGAGTCTGCCACACGACATGGATCTGCCTGTAGTTAGGTATTACCATATTTCAACCTATTTATTCGATGTTCTTGAACCCTTTGTAGTTTGTGTGTGCTTGCATGCATGTGTATGTTTAGGGAGATGAAATGGAAGCCATATCGACTGACATGGATTATTATAAGAGTTGACATTATCTTGTTAATCAGTAGGATATACAGTCATATAGATGAAGTTTCGCTTGAGCTTTTAGCAAGAGGATTTACTTCTGAAAGAACATTTGACTATTATTTAGTACCAAACCAGTTTTGCCTGTGTTCTTTGTGATGAGAGGTCCCCCTTTCAGACCATTAGAACAAGACAGAACCTTTACCACTAGTTAGGGGGTGGGGGGAGTAAAACATTGAACTGTATAATGAGGTTTTTCTTATTAAAGCCCCATTTGATTTTTGTGGATGAGTTCAGTACGTATGAGGTTACAAATTAGACCCTTCTAGTAATATTGGGTATATATGTTATGCTCACGACATAGGTATAGTTTGGGAGATTTCATACATTAAATATAAATTCAGATTGTTTACAATGAGGTGCGTGATATTCAAAGTTTTCTTTTCTTTTTTTTTTAAATCTTTATCGAACACATTAAAAGGTGATCTAAGTGCATGTACAGTATTAGAAAAGGGAAAGAAAAGCATGCTAACATTTCTTTTAGTATTTACATATCGGATGTTCAACAAACACACTACCTTACTGCCATATGGGTAGTAGTGCCCTGCTACCATTCCTGTGCCAGTCTACCAAAGCTCAAAGCTCCTCCAACTGGTTTTCTGTGGGTGTAGTGGAACAGTCATCTGGCAGTACAGAGACTGCCTTTCAGACCTACAGACAGAACCCTTTCAGTTTTCTACTGTCGTAGTGAGAGAAGGATCTCTTGAGAGACTGCTCCTTAATCCGGATCCCTTAAGCTGCTAAGCTCAGATAAGAAATACTTTTGTGTTTTATTTCCTCCATCTTTTGTCTGTTAGTGCTTGAATAATGTATTCTGCTAGGTTGCTTGTTTGTTTTTTTTTTTTTTTTTTTTTTTTTTCTCATTGGAAATTATGTATGCTTAGAATTTTACTTGATCTGAAGTATAAGATTTATACTCCTTACTTTAAGTTAATTCTTGCTTTCTGTGGGTTTTAAGCCGTATATTGTGTGTTATGCTCATTGGTGAGTTTAGTACTAAGGCCGTTTTAGTCTTCGTGTTTCACTGTTGCAGTCATCACCTGTGGATTATCCCTGCTGTGGTAGCCCTCGGCCGACCCGAATACCAGAGTCAATGTTTTTCTCCGTCGGCTGCTGTCGCGTGCTGCCTGACGTCAAGTAGTCAGTGCTATAAAGGAAGTCAGCCAATGCCATTAAATCAGTTTTTCTTGCTGTGGAGCCTGTAGTAGATCAGTTAACAAGTGTGCCTGTTGGTCGCTACCAGAGTTTGAATTACAACTGAAAACGTCTAAAGCCAAGTACCCCCTTGGGGATCCTTTTTTCTTGCACTAACCAATGTCTGAAAAAGTTAACAATTAGCAAATACCACACTGAGACTTCCATTCATACTGCATCCCTTTGTTTAGGCCCAGACCACGACGTCCCCCGTTGCCGGTTCTGTGCCCTGTTTAACGTGAGAACCATTCGTTGTAGATCTCTTGTTGTAGCCAGGTATTTTCGTCTTCAGTCTTTGCATTCCGAAATGGCATCCGTCAGCCAACAATCCGTAGACTTTCCGAAAAATGTAAGGATAAAGATAGAGACAGACCACACAAGGCTAACCCTTCTAACGACTCTACCGCTAAGCAGGTCATGAGTTCTCTGGAATTCAGTGAGGCGCCTTTGCAGTCCCTGATGCCCGATTCAGTACCTTTGTAGGCCTCTACTGAGACCCTTTTGAAGTCTGGTATGTTGCAGAAATCTTCTTTGTCTTCCGAGCCTTTGGTTGTCTCTGCCTTGGTCAAGTCCGGAGCCACGACACAGGCACCGGCTTCCAAGGAGGTTTTTCGCACTACCGAATCTAGACAAAAAACAACATCTAGAAGCAAGGCCACTCCTAGGAAAACTACCTCTAGCCACCATTTTACTCCTGCTCCACCACCCCAAGCTCAGATGCTTAAAATGGAGGAGGATCTTATCACCCTTATCAGGGTAGTCAGGCCTCGCGTTCTAAAAGGAAAAGAGACCTTTCTCCTGAAATACTGACAGAACAGGCTTCTGAGGAGTCTGATTATTCAGATTTTGAAGGAGGACAGCAACCTCTGACTGCTTATGAGGATTCAGATGCAGAGGAATCCATTCCTTCTGCCTCCCCACCAGAAGATCTTTCCTTTGGGGAAACCCTTCACACCCTCATGGAACATTTCCACTGGGAATCCCAAGACTTCCCTCAGTCTAAGAAAAGACTAAGAGAGTTTCTAGACCTGCCCCAGAACAGACCCTTGGCCATTCCGCCAATCTTAGAGGTGGTTGATGATGTATTCCATGAATCCAGCTTAACTGCTGATGTCCTCCCACCTGCTCCCCGAAAACCTGACAGGTATTACAGTGTACCAGATTCTCACAAATACCTGTACAGAAATCCTGCTGCAGACCCGGAGGTCATTACACAGGGACCAAAAGGAGCCAAGGCTAGTTCTGCAAAGAATCATATTCCTTCTGACAAGGACTCCAGAGCTCTGCACAGATGGGGTAAAAAAGTATACACCTCTGCAACCTTAGCTATCAGAGCACTCAACTGGCAGTTCCACATGTTAAAATATCAACAACACACTTTGGAACTTTTAAAACAAAAGATTTCAACCTTTCCTGACTGTGCCAATTTGAAAGAGTTAGCAGATTTACTGCACTCTACTTGTCAAGTGGCTAAACACTCATTACACTGTGGCTATGATGCCTTACACTGTGGATATGATGCCCTAGAAACCTCAAGCAGAGCAGCAGTGTCAGGATCTGTCATTAGGAGACCTGCATGGTTGAAGGAACAACCTCTCCCTGATCATGTCAAATCTAAATTACTTGATGCACCCTTGGATAAGGTCCACTTCTTTGGAGTAAAAACAGAAGAGGTGCTTAAAAAGATGGAAGACAAAGCAAAATCTATGCAAACGGTAAAATATTTCCTTCAAGTACAACCTCCTAGGTTCAGAAGGAATTTTCCCTCAAAACACTGGTCCTTTCCTGCACCTAGCAGACAGGGCAAGGTAAGCCCCATAGGGACAGACCACCCAGACTCCTATCCCAGGGACAGCAGAGAACCAAACAGTGGACCACTTTCACTCCAAAGGCAGGGAGTTCTAAGCCATTCCTCTATGGCAAAAACTCTCAATGACTCCCCCCCCCCCCCCCTGCCCTCTTTACACCACCGAAAACTAGGAGGAAGGCTCTTCCTCTGCAAAGAAAATTGGCTTTCTGTAACAAAGTATCAATGGGTCTTAAAGATAATTTTTCAGGGATACAAATTCTCCTTCAGCAAACTCCCAATTCTAAGAGGCTACCCAGACTTACCTCCAAATCAGTGGGCAGAGGCATTGAAACAGGTCCAAACTCTCATATCCCAAGGGGAGTAGTACCTGTCCCCTCAGATCAAACAGGCAAAGGCTTTTATTCCAGACTATTCCTTCTTCCCAGAAAAGAGGGCACTACTTTCTGTAACAAAGTATCAATGGGTCTTAAAGATAATTTTTCAGGGATACAAATTCTCCTTCAGCAAACTCCCAATTCTAAGAGGCTACCCAGACTTACCTCCAAATCAGTGGGCAGAGGCATTGAAACAAGTCCAAACTCTCATATCTCAAGGGGAGTAGTACCTGTCCCCTCAGATCAAAAAGGCAAAGGCTTTTATTCCATACTATTCCTTCTTCCCAGAAAAGAGGGCACTTGGCACCCCATCCTGGACCAATCCATTCTGAACACCTTCCTGGTGGTCCCCAAATTCAAAATGCTGACTTTGCAGCAGCTGCTGCCTATGCTGACAACAAATGCCTGGTTAGTTACCCTAGATCTAAAAGATGCCTACCTCCACATCCCCATAAGGGAATCCTGCAGGAAATTCCTTTGCTTCAGAGCAGGCTTACAACACTTTCAGTTCTCTGTGCTACCCTTTGGCTTTTCTATTGCTTCCAGGATATTCACCAAATTCTTAGCCCTGGCCATAGCCTTTTGCAGACAGAAAAATATACAAATTTACCCTTGTATGGATGACTGCCTGATTCAGGCAGACTGCAAAGAAAAGCTCCACAAGGACCTCCTCTTTGTCAAAATCCTTCTAATCTCCTTAGGGTACACCATCAACAAGAAGAAATTAAAGCATACACCCTCCAGGGAGATCATTTTCTTGGGAGCACTGCTGGACACAGCATCCCAAATGGACTTCCTATCCCCAGAAAAACAGAGCTTCCTGCATCTCTTTTTCACCCAGCTGGCTTCCAGAAGTCACCTCACTGAGAGGAAGTTCCTGCAAGCCTTGGGGTACATGGCATCTTGCATCCTTCTAATTCCTCTGGCCAGGCTTCATATGAGAAAACTTCAGTGGTACCTAAAGAACCTTTGGTGTCACCACTGTCAACCTCTAGAGACCTCTCTTCCTCTGATCCCCTGTATAAGGGCTGAGTTGCTCTGGTGGGCAGGGGCCTGTGCCCAGAACAAGGGTCTTCCCTTCACCCTCTTCCCAACCGGGCAGACCATTACCACCAACGCTTCAGACATTGCTTGGGGCGCTCACCTAGAAGGCAGGTGTACCCACGGTCTTTGGGATGCACAGCACCTTCCCTTACACATCAACCAGAAGGAAATTATGGCAATACAAAAGGCTCTGACATCCTTCAATCCCCATCTCAAGCCAGAGGTTCTCCTTATCAAAACAGACAACACCACAGTAATATGGTACATCAGCAAACCGGGAGGGACCCAATCTTACCCTCTGTGCAGGCCAGCCATGAACCTCTGGCTAACAGCCCCTTCCATGGGACTAGACCTGATAGCCCAATACACCTACCAGGGATCAACAACACCCTAGCAGACCACTTAAGCATAAGATTACTGGACCCCCATGAGTGGCAGCTCCACAGAAAAAACTTTATTACAAATCAGTCAGGCATGGGGGACTCCGGAGGTGGATCTCTTTGCTTCATATCTCAACTATCAGCTGAAAAAGTTCTGTACCAGGGAGTATCACTGTCTAGCATGGAAGGTGGATGCCTTGACCTTCCCCATGGAACACCCTCTTTGTGTATGCATTCCCTCTTCTGCCTCTTATTCCAAAGGTACTGATCAAAATAAGGGAGGAGAGAGCAAAGGCCATCCTCATTGCTCCAGATTGGCCAAGACAACATTGGTACCCCTTACTGCGCAGCCTGACCATACAGCCTCCCGGGCAGCTTCCCCTGATCTCAGACATCTTAACTCATGTGGGGGGGGGGGGATGCTGCACCCAGACTTGCAGACTCTCAAACTATCAGCATGGCTAATACTCTGAAGGCAAACAAGGAGCCCCTGTTAAGCAAACAGGTCCTACACATTATCACAGAGGCCAGAAGGCCCAGCACTAGAAAATCTTATGCAGGAAAATGGAAAAGATTCTGCTCCTGGAGCCAGTCCAAAGGGGGCAGTGCCTCACAACCTTCCATCCCTCTTATCCTGGACTACATATCAGACCATAACACATTTTTCCATATGCTTAATAGTGGTCTCTCCTTCTCCTCTATTAAAATCCATACCTCAGCCATTTCAGCTCATTTTGATACAAAACAGCCCCTGTTCTCTCATTCTTTGATTAAACAATTCCTCAGGGGGGCTTCTAATATCAGACCTCCCAGAAGGCCACCCACTCCAGCCTGGGACTTGAATTATGTTTTGCAAAAACTAACTTTACCACCCTCCTTCGAACCTGCTGCTTCAGCAGAACTAAGATACCTCTCCTGGAAGACTATTTTTCTCCTAGCTATCACCTCAGCCAGAAGGGTTTCAGAACTTCAGGCACTGATGGCCATTGAGCCCTTCATCATCTTCCATGTAGACCGGGTCTCCTTGTGGACTAATTCCCCCTTTATGCCCAAGGTGGTATCTAATGTAACTCTCAACCAGGTCATACATCTACCCACCTTCTTTCCTAACCGTCAAAACAAGGGGGAAAGAATTCTGCACTCACTAGACGTGCACAGACAGCTCAGATACTATCTTCACCATACTAAACCCTTCAGGAAAACAGACCAACTACTTGTCAGCTTTGCCCCAGAGGCAGACGGGAAGCCCATTTCCAAATAAACCATTTCTAAATGGGTATTACATTGTATCCATTTCTGCTGCAGATTGCATGGGAACCCCCTCCCAAGTCTATTCGAACCCATTCCACTAGGGCAGCCTCCACTTCCACAGCATTCCTCAGAGGGGTTCCCACCAGGGACATCCTGGAAGCTGCCACCTGTACTTCTGTCCATACCTTTACCAAGCTTTACCACCTACCTCTATTTCCTAAGGCTAGGGAAGGGTTTGCCTCTGCAGTTCTGCAGGGCATGCTGACCCATTCCTAGGTCTCTTACTAATCCTACCACCCCTCTCCTCAGCTTTGGGAATCTTCCCACAGGTAATGATTGCAACAGTGAAACACTAAGAACATAGTACAGTTGTGTACACTTACCATAAATGTAGATGGTTGAGTGCATTCACTGTTGCAGTCCTGGTTTCCCACCCTCCTTCCCCCTTATATCTTCTTTCTTTAGTGAGACATGTTTCTAATGGTGGCTTTTAGCCACCAGGACCACTTTACCATATTTACTTGGGCCTCTGACTGGCTAGGGCAAGAAAAACTGATGTAATGGCGTTGGCTGCCTTCCTCTATAGCAATGATGACCTGACAGGCAGCAAGTGACCGCAGCCGACGCAGAAAAACATTGACTCTGGTATTCGGGCCGGCCGAGGGCTAACACAGCAGGGATAGCCCACAGGTGATGACTGCAACAGTGAATGCACTCGAACATCTACATTTATGGTAAGTGTGCACAACTGTACTTTCTGTCACTACTTGTGCTTCCAGAGCCGTGAGTTAATTTTGCCTATTATTTACATTGATTAAAAGCTTCATTTGAAGGTTTTGACAGGAAAACTTGCTGTTTTGCAGTTTTTTTCTTTGGGACTATGATTTTTTAAGGTGACTGAGTAGTTTTACAGCAAATTAAATGATTTTTTTCATTTAAAATATGATTTTGGTGACATTTTGTACGTTAAATATTTCTGACAGACGTTTTTCAGAAGTTTATACTTTATTCCTTTTCTAAGGCTGTTTTATGCTCTTTCCAATAATTTGCGGCTGAAACTAGCCTTTGTTTATTAAAACTGGGGACTTTTTTGCCATGTATTGTGTGCTTTGAACCATGTTACTGAAACTACAGTAATTTTACCCAGTGGAGTGTTCAGAGTAGTATCCCTACAGAAATAGACTTCAAATTGCTATTTAGAAGATAATAGGATTTGTCCATTTTTTTTCTGGATTGATCATGCAGCCAGTGTTTGTTATTGATCTGGGTAGTTTTTTGTCACTTGGCTTGATGGACTCAGGTACAGTGCCTCCTCCCACCACCACCGTCTGTCTCTTGCGCACCTAAAAAACATAGAAATAATTCAGGAAATATGCCTCAGCCTGTGGCTTCTGACTCCACAGCAGCCTTGGGGAGGTTATTAGACCACTCGCCTTCCTTTGCCTCCAGGTTCCCTGTTGTGATATTACTACCACAGTTGTACATGACACAAGAGTCAAATATATCATGCAGGGCTGTACCATTGCCTGGTTCAGGTACGGGACAACCAAACTCTCTAGGTGCAAGGGAAGTCAGGGGTGCAAAATCTGTTGCCAGTGTTGATCGGTGTCTTTGCCCCACCAAGGATTCTCCCACTAGTGTAGTGAATGTAAAAAAAAAAAAAAAAAATGAAAGAAACAGAGGCGAGACTGCATTACAAGGCAACAGTCTCTAGCTGTTTCCACCTGAGATGGTGGGTATGGCTAAATCCATTGTTCAGGCAGTTGATTACAGGGTGTAAACCTGGGTTATGAGTAATACCAGTGCTACCACCTACATTCAGTCACCCAAGGATCCCGATTTTCAAGAGGATCCAGAATTTGGAGGTTTTGGAAGTGCCAGAGTCTGATCGGTCAGTTTCATGTGAGGACAGATGATCTGATGTTGTCACTTTTCATTCTGTCCTTGACTGTTGGGTTTGGATCTGACTTGGCTGTTAGTAACGCTTGTGGTAACCAAAAAGCTATCAAGCTTCTCCCTTACACCCGTATTTCATTTGCTATTTTTGGTGTAAGACATGGTCAGCAGTAACTGTTGAGTCTTTGATTGTTATTGAGGCAGATAAATGGAAACTTTTCTACAGAACTTTGTATTTCTCGTTTCTGATTATCCCTTACCCTCCTACTTCTACATTGTTGGTAACCTTTTCATACTTTTGCTATTTTTACATGCTTGTGTATTTTCTTAGGTACCATTGTTGGAAGTAAATTTTCTCTTTCTAGCTTTCACATTTTAAAAAAAAAAAATAAATAAAAAAAAACCTCTCTTCTTCTTGTTATATTGCATTTTTTGTTTTTATCTTAGGATGGCTGAGACGGGTTCTTCCGGTTTTAAAAAATGCTTAAGTGTGGGCAAAAGTTGCCTAGTTCTGATTCCCAGACTCTCTGCATTTATTGCCTAAGTCTGTGACACTTGCAAGAGAATTGCTCTGTCTGTCATAGTTTTAATCTCAGAGCTCTTGTAGACAGAAAAAATAAGCTGATTTTGAAAGGCTTGCTACCTTCTTCCTTCGGTGAAGCTATCGCTCGGGTTCAATCCCCCAAACTAAAATCGATGGCGTTAGTCTCCCATTTTGTCTACTTGATTGGCTTCATCTTCTGAGCCTTCCAGGAAGACATCTAAATTGGATTTGAGGTCTTAAACCTCTTCCCCTGTAGATTTGAAGAAAAAGAGGTTAACAGATCCTACATCATTGGATCCGACCAAGAAACTGTTGGATCCGTCTGCTCCAGATGCTATTTTCTTTCCAAGCACCTGCTGTTCAGTTGATCCTGTACCTTCCAGGCTGCCTTCCCTCTTTATGGAAAGGCCCCATATAAAGTCACTTCCTTGGCCTTGTCTTGCTCATCAAGAGTTACACTGAAGAAGATGTGGCTCGGATGATGAGAAAGATTCTCTTGGTGCAGACCCAGATGAGTGTGTTACAGGATCCTACCATTTTGGGTCAGGAGGCCCATCCATTGACCACTGTATCACCTCAGATTCCTTTGGTTGCTTTGGAGTCCCTGGATCTGAGTCTTCAGCATCCTTCAAGCTTAGATCCAAAGATATCCTTATTCTTGGATCCAAAGCTAACTCTAACTGCCCCGACTGCAACATCTTCATTGGGATTGACCCTGAAGATGTTCGAGCCATCTCTGCACGTTGGAGCCTCAGCACTGGACAGCTCGGCTCCAAATTCCTCCTCAGGGAGATTGCTTTTGGGGCAGAGATGGTAGCAGTCCAGAAAATTCTCTTCTCAGTGCTGAGGTCTTATCTTTCTGTGGGGCAATCTGCCTTCAAGTTTGTGAAGAGGGTATTCTCTGCTCCAACAGGACTGACAGATCCAACCCTCTTGGATCTACATTCCAGCTCCCAGATGTCTCTGCACTTGGAACTTCATCATTTGCCACCACGGGGACAGCCAGCTCGAGACGTCCTGTCTACCCAGCAGGGTTTCATAATCTCTTCTGACACTTTCCTGGAACACCCCACCAAGGAAGTCCTAGGAAGAGAAGGCGCAAGAGGAGGCACTCGTGCTCTTCACAAGAATCAGTCACTGAAGATGTGGACTTCGATGAGGGTGAGGGGTTCCCACAATCACCTCCAGAAGACGTCTCATCTGACGACATCCTTGGGATCCTGGAACAGAGAGGTGGTTGGACCTACAACAAACCTTCAGCTGAAGAGTCAATTTTTCTGGAGACCTTTGGAACTGGCCCATCTACTTTCTGGGTTACTCCACCTGCTGATGAGCTCATTGATTTGGTTTCTCAGTGGGCATGGAAGAAACCTGTTGAAATTGAACCAGTACCCAAAAGGTCAGGTGGGATTCTAGCTATACATGCAGGGAAGGAATCTTGGGTTAAAGGGGTGCCAGTGGATGCCGTGGTTGTGATGGGGCCACCAAGAAGAAACTTGCCTCTGTTCATCCCCCTAACAGGGAGTCTAGGGCGATGATCAGGTTTGGCAAATGTGTCTATGCTTCAGCTACATTTGCTGTTGGGTCACTGAACTGTTTAGCACATTTTATTAGGTTGCAAAGGGATTTGATCAACGAAATGTTGACTTCCCTTTCAGGGGCCATTTCTGCTGAGGTCCATTTGTCCATGGCTTCTCAACTGGCTACCCTCCAATCTGTCTTGAATTCATCCACATGGCTTATTTCACATGCAGCTGAAGGCACTTCAATGGTAGTATGTTCAGGCATAGCCATTAGGAGGCATGCCTGGATGCTTTTATGTGATTTTGCGGAGCCCTTCAAGTCATTGTTCATCAGTGCTTCTTTAGCCCCAAAGTGAAGGATACATTATCCAAGTGAGAGGATGGAAAGACCCTCTCTGCAGTGGGCAAATGTTTTTCGACCCCTCAAAGATCCTTTTCTAGAAATCAATGAGGTGGTCAGAAGATGTGGTTCAGGAAATCCCAGGGTCCTTTGCAGGTCACACATGGAGAAAGTTCCCCTAGGGATGGGGGGGGGGGCTCTAATGGATGACGATGTCCCTGCAGTAGAGGAGGCCTGCAAAACCAGGGGTCCAGAGATTCTTTCTCTGACAGTGCTCCTGAAAGGAGGACTGATTGTCCACCTCTGGAGTCAATTGGGGGTCGACTATCCCTGCACAAGAGAGCCTGGCTAGATATAACAAAAGTTACTTGGGTGCAGAGGATTATTTCCAAAGGTTATGTAATACCCTTTTCCCTTCCACCTCCAACTCTGTGAAAAATTTCCGATGTTCCATGTAGTTAGAGGAAATAAGCAGTGATACAAACACAAATCCTGCTAGAAAAAGAGTTATCCAAGAGGTTCCACCAAATCGGATAGAATCCAGAACTTACTCAAGATTCTCTTTAATGCCAAAGAAAACAGGGGACTGGAGACCAATTCTGGATCTCACCAACTTGAACAAGTGAGTTCCACACACATTTCGGATGGTCATGGTGTAGTCTATTCTCCCTTTTCTGGGCAAGGACAATTGGATGTATTCAGTAGACCTTCAGGATGCGTACTATCGCATAAAGATGAACAGACAATCTAGAAGGTATTTACTCTTTCAGCTGAGAGCCAGTCACTACCAGTTCAGAGCTCTGCACTTTCGCCTCACCATAGTCCTCAGGGTGTTTACCAAATGTATGGCAGTAGTAGCAGCTGACTTGAGACTGCAGGGATTCCAGGTGTTTCCATATCTAGATGACTGGCTCATTATCGCCCCAACCAGGCATCTGTTAATAAGGTCAAGAACTCAGGTACTCTAGATTTGCTGTCATCTGGGGATAACCTTAAATTATGATAAGTTTCGCCTGCAACCAACTCAAAATTTGGAATTCATAGGAGCAGTTTTCAACACAAAGTCAGTGATAGCTTCTTTTCCTCTCTCAGTAGTACAGACTGTCAGATTACAGGTCAGAAAAGTAATTTGCAGTACCAGGATGTCAGCCCACGTGGTCTTTCAAGCTGTAGGATCAGTGTCTGTGGCAATGACCTTAGTACCTCTAGCCAGATTTCACATGAGAATTCTTCAATGAATTTTAGCAACACAGTGGTCGGTTCTTTACCAATGCATGTCAGCACAAATAAGAATCACTCAGGCATGCAAGAGAGATTTCAGGTAGTGGATTCACACAGATCAGGTTCTACAATGCCGTCCATTCATTCTCCCTCAGCCCAAGGCCATAGTGATCATGGACACTTCCCATTTGGGGTGAGGGGATACTTTCTGGGGAAAACAGTACAAGGCACTTAGTCCCCCGAAGAGGCCAACTTGCATATAATTGTAGTAGAGATGAGAGCATTGCAGGCCCTCCAGAATACTCTCCCTTCAGAGACCGTTACTATTCAGATAGACAATATGTTAGTAGTTTGGTACATCAGCAAACAAGGAGGGACCAGTCATACCTCTTGTGCCAAGAAGCACTCAGAATGTGGCAGTGGGTGATCTCATTCAGCTGCTTTCTCATAGTAATGCACATTCTGGGGAAGTCCATTGTGATAGCAGACAAATTGAGTAGGACCATTCTTCTCCCTCACAAATGGTCTTTCAACAAGAAAGTGACAGAAATGATCTTTTGTCAGTGAGGTCAGCCTTGCTGCGATCTTTTTGCTTCTCCCCTAAACAAATGTAGCAGCTACTTTGCCCTAATCCCCCCAACAGGGGGAATCACCGAGGGGTGCTCTACTTCACAGTTGGCCCCCCGGTCTGCTTTATGCCTACTCTCCAATTCCATTAATTCTGAAATTTCTACAGAAAACTGCCGGATTGAAGAACAAAGTCATCCTCATTGCACCTTACTGGCCTTGACAGGTTTGGTTCCCCTTCCTGTGGCCTCATCTACTATACCAACCGTGGATTCTGGATCTGCTTCCAGACGTCTTGTCTCACCTGACAGGCATGATCCACCCAGACACCTTAAACCTCAAGCTTACAGCCTGGTTTCTCCCATTCCATTAATAGCCAGACAACCAATGATCTCTTCCCCTGTCCACCATAGAAATATAGGAGGTAACTAGGCTAATAGCCCCAGGGTCCTTACATACCTAGCCAAGTTCAACCTATGTTCGTAAGGGTGTCTGGTTCAAGTAGACACTAAAATCAGCACCTGTTCCCCCTGCCCAAGAGGGATACAGGTGGAACCCCAGGGGTGAATTTTCAGTTACCCATCCAGTCATCCAAATTACACTTAAGTACCGGCAACAAGGGTCTTTATTTAACATGAACAGGAAGCTTGTTCCAAAAGTGGGGCAACCTCTCTGAGACAAATCTCTCTTGAAATTACATACTAAGTTAAGGTCCTTAGAGTGAGTGACCCGTGTGCCATTTGACTTGTGAATGTGCAGCATTTTCATTAAAGTAGGGTCAGAGAGTACTCTATATGTACAGCACAGGTCCCCTCTGAGTAGTCTGTACAACACAGAGTAACTTGACAATGATTTCAGTCTGTCTGCATAAGACAGATCTTGAAGACCCTGAATTTTCTTTGTAAGAAACCTTTTTGTGTCTCCATTTGCTGCAGGTGTTTAGAAAGGAACATACCAAAGGGAGTGTTGTACTCTGTTACTGGCCAGAGGAGATAAAAGTACAGGAGGGTTATAACCTCTTTTTTTCCTGGAGACAATGCACTTAATTATGAGATGAGCGATATAAAATGCCCTTCTTACCACTGTGGAGACATGGTGATCAACGTTAAGGTTGCTGTCAACCTGTGTGCTCAGATCTCTCACCACTGACTGTGTGCTTAGGGTATTGCTATTGATGGGGTAGTTTGCAGGAACAACACCCTTTCCAAAGGGAATGATAATGCATTTTTTTGCATTAAGTTTCCATGAGTTTGGCACCAGTCAGTAGTTTGTGTAAGACCTTCTTAAAGGATGTTGACATCGCTAGGGGTTTCAGTGATCACTTCCACTTTGTAGTCATCAGAAAACTTTGTCAGCCACAGTTCTTTAGTTTTAGCCTGTACTTCAGAGAAGTAGATTCCGAACAGTAGGAGGTCCCAGAACTGACCCCTGTGGAATACCACTGCTGGAGGAGTGGAGTCCCCTATTTTGACTGTATGACTTCTATCAGTAAACCAGTTTGCAACCCACCTAACAGTATATGGGTTGATATCCAGTTTGGTGGGTTTATCAATGATGTCCGAGTGGGGGATTATGTCAAAGGCCTTGGCTAAGTCTAGGTAGGCTGTATGCACAGATTTGCCCTACTCTAGGGCTTTGGTGACTGTCCCGAAGAAGTCCACTAAATTTAACAGGAATGATCTCTCCTTGACAAAGCCAAACTGGGTGGGGCCGAGCGTTTGGAGATTTCCTATATCTTTGTTAATAAGGTCCATGTTGATTTGTTCCATGATCTTGCAGATAAGGCTGGTCAAGCTAATGGGTCTGTAAATCCTAGGGACCATGGATGCACCCCCTTTGTACAAAGAGATGACGGTAGCTGTTTTCCATTCAACTAGGATGAAGCCAGTGCTTAGGCTGTGATTGAAAAGCATGCCCAATGGTGATGCTAATACCTGTTGTAACCTATGTAGAACACAGCCTGGGATGCTGTCTGGTCCCATAGAGGCTGTATTTTTGGCCTCGGAGAGGGCTTTCAAGACCTGGTCCTTGGAGGTATTAGGCAGGGGACATGTGTTAGGGATGCTTTTGGGTATGTGTGGTGACAGTAGGGGAGTGAAGTTTTCACTGAACCTGTTAGCAAGCAGGTTTCTATACCCACAGGTTCTATATGTGTAGTACCATTAACTACAAGTTCAGCGCAAATCTGGGCCTTACCTTTGAGGTTACGGATGTAAGTAAAGAATGCCTTGTGGTTATCCTTAGTTAGGGAAGCTAATTTAGATTCCTAGTTAGTTTTGAAAGACTTTACTAGGAGTCTTATTTGCTTGTTTCTGTTGAGAAGGGAGTGTTTCCAGTTTTAAGATCATTCCTTCGTACTTGTAGACAGATTTCTTTCTCCTATTGTATAGCCTGTTAATGGCAGCTGTCCACCAGGCAGGTTTGTTTTTCCTTGTAGATCTTGCTTTGGTTCTGTCCGGTATGGCAGAGCCAGTACAATTCTACAGGTGCTTTTATAAAGCATTGTTGTATAACTCAGCATAGGTATCTGTTCCATCAGTGGGGGGAGGGGCTATGAAGCTATTTATGCCATCATGAGAGAGGCTGTACTTGGCCTTGGAGAAGTGTTTTAGTCCAGTTGTTCCTAAGGGGGACGTGTGTTATTGTTACTTCTAGCGGCACTGATTTGTGGTCAGATCTCACCAGGGTGGCCACACTCTGCAGATGGTGCAGCGGTCCCCCATGTTGGTGAGCACCAGGTCCAGGATGTTTGAGCCCCTTGTGAGTGTGTCAACCAACTGGTCCAGGGCACTGGAGTTAACGAAGTCCAGGAACCTTTGGGTAAGTGAGTTAGAACACACACAATTTACAGAGTCTATGGGCAGTTAATTAAAGTCACCCAAAACCAGGGTGTTTGGTTGTATCTCGATTGACTGAAGTAGATCCAAGTAGGCTAAGTAGCTGTCCTGATTCATGGAGGGGGTCCTTTAGCTGGCAGTGACCTGAAGAGGGGTCTTACCTAAGTGAGTTGCACCCAAAGTAATTCAAGAGAATAATTCTGTTTAACCAATCTAGAGGTGTATTTATCTGTAATGAATGTTGCAGCACAACCTCCTTTAGTTCTCACTCCTTCAGTTTGTGGTCTGAACCTGTGGAAGGCAATGTAACCTAGTATATCTGGGGTGCTCTCCGCAACCTTAAACAAGGTCTCAGTGACTGCACAAATGTCAGCATCTTCCAGGGTGAGGACTGTTTCCAGTGCGAGCATTTTCTGGTTTAGACTCATAGCATTTAGCAGTATAACCATGAGGGTATTTTTAGCGGGTATTTTCACGTTGGGAATTTTGTTCTTGTGACATTGCCTAAAAAAGGCACTATGGGGATAGCAAGAGCCTTAGCCAGTGACCAAAATCCCAGGAATGAGAGATGACGACCATCTCTGGCAAAGCATCAAGGTCTGTTGACCATATCATCCCAGGCTGACAGAAACTGGATCCCCTTTGAATGGCATTGGAAACTAAGTCAATTGTTGAAGTCAGTCTTTTTTTTTGTTTGTATTGAGGTGTCATCCTAGGCAAAGGTAAAATGCTGCTTAAAGCTGGGGACATGCCTGCCTGAGACACACAATCAGAAAGCTCAGTTATGTCTCTCTTCGTATAGTATAGTGAGGTATGTCTCAAGTCGTCACACCACATGGACTGTGACAGTGCCTGTGTGACATGGCAGATCTTGGCACCTGACCAGCAGCTGACTCTGACCTTTTCCTTATCCGAAATGGTGAGTGGGACATCTGTGTGTTTCACAATTAAGTCGCCTATAACTCAGGGGCTTTACTGGTAAGACGCTGGTGTGTGATATACTATGTGTACAATGTTTTGCAGAGGATGTATTATGTGAAGCCTGCTTGTGTTTGGGAGGTCTCTGATGTTTAGGTAAGCTTCTTGTAAGAACCTCCACATATGTAGATTTATGTGTTGTTGGTTTGATAGTTGCAGGAGGTGAGGTGTGCATGCTGACAGCCTGCTTAGTGTCAGATGAACTGACTGATGAGCAAGAGAGCCTGGATTCTAGATTCTTGATATAGTTGCATCTCTCACATAATGAATTTGTGTGGAGGAGAAGAAGTGGGTTGTCAGTGTACATGAGGTAATTGCTGCATTGCCTCAGGATGCTCATGTTGAACAAGCTGGCTAGAGAAACTCTGGGAAATTGTCCAATCGTAATGCTAGGTCAGAAAACAGGGGAGAAGAGGAAGGTCCAGGTAAAGTAGAGGACAGGAGATGTGGACAAAAAATATGAAGAGCTATTGGGTATGGTCTGTGTTGGTACTTCAGGAGCTTTGCTGAATGCTTCACCTTGTCAGTGATGGACAATCACGAGAACTCACAGATGAAGCACCAGCAGAGTACTATGGGAAAATTTGCAGGCAAAAGTCTTTGTGTCTATCTATAACCATCAATGTTGCCCACTGCTGTGTGGCAGTGGGTGAAGCGCAAATGCAGTGCTTATGTAGCAAACTAATCTAAACAAATTAACCAGTAAAAAAGCTCAAAACCTGAGCCCTATTCCAGCAACCTTCAATCAGATGAATTCTGACCACACACTCCTGCTACTAGGGTGCAGGGGAACCCTCTCCAACAAAAGATGGCCTGATTTAGTGCTCAAGTTATACAAACAGAAGTAGATTCAGCAGGTCTGACTCTAGTCTATGCTACAGCAAAATGCAACAAGTTCAGGGGAAAAAAACTGTTCAAATAAGCAGTGATATGGTAAAAATACAGTTCAGAAGTGCAATATACATATCCTTTTATCTTCCCATAAACCTTCAATACGAAAACTCTATACAAGTAAATGGAAAAGATTTGTTTACTTGGCACAACAAAATCGTATTGATCCATTTTCAGATCTGATACATAACATACTCAAATTTTTAGCTTTACTTTTCAAAGAAGGGACAAGCTTCTGTACCATTAAGGTTCAGTTAGCAGCATTATCTAATTTTCAGGATTCCTATTAGAAAACCAAACGCTTGAAATGTCGAATGTCATATGGTCGACACCATATGATCAACATTTCAAGAGTTCAAAGGTTAAACGTAACAGTGCCGTATGGTGCAGAATGGGAGAATTTCCCTCTGCTGCACTGAAGTGCAGTCTCGAGTTGGTATATTTAAGTAAGGGGGGTGTGGGGGGTGCAGGGGGGCTTGCCCCCCTGCTCGTACCATTAAGGTAAGTTTTTTTTTTGTTGTATATTCGATCTTTCAAACTTCGACCATATGTTGTCAAACATATGGGATTCAAAGTTTTGAACGTTCGAATATGTAATATAGACCCTAATTTTCATATTGGATTGGAAAGTTCTTCGGTGGCCTCTTCTAAACTTCGCAAAGCATTCTTCAACATGCAGTCTTCTTTTGAGACCACTGTTTAAAAGACATACTCCACCATGGGATCTGAACTTAGTACTACAAGCATTAATATATTCCCCCTTTGAACTAGCAGCTAAATGTGACCTTAAGTTTCTTTCTTTGAAAAGTGTATTTCTAGTATGCAATCACCTAAGTTAGAAGAATTACAGAACTTCAAACCTTGTCTTCAAAACCTCCCTACTTGATTTTTCATAAGGATAGGGTTACATTACGGACTAATGCATCCTTCCTTCCCCAGCTGGTGTCAGAATCCAGTATCAGTCAGTCCATTAGTTTGCCAGTATTCTTTCTTAAATTTGCAAACAAAGGTGAATGTATGTTGCATTTATTGGATGTTCACAGACAATTACGTTTTTATCTACATACATAGGACAAAAGAAATCAGAAGTACAGACCAATAGTTTGCTTCCTTTGCAGATTTGAAAATGGGTAAACCAGTCGCAAAAGTAACTTTAGCCAGATGGCTGACTGGCTGTATTTCTTTTATCTATAACAAATTGGGTCTTACTTTAACTAAACCTTTTAAAGCACATTCAGCTGGATCCATGGCAACTTCGTTATTTCTATCCAGGATTTCCATGGACGACATATATGCAGCAGCAACTTGGACAAGTCTTCATCCATTTATTACTCATTCCAAATTAAATTTGGTCTCGAGGAGTAGAGCATCTTTTGGTTCAGTTATGCTCAGGAATATCCTTCGTTAGAGTCCACCTGGGGTTTTAGGTAGGTGGGAACTCTGTTCCAGCAATTGAGGATAGAATGAAAATTGACATCATCAGATCAAGAAGTTAAGTACTCACCATAACTTTCCATCTGTGTTATCCATTTTCATTTTTCCTCAATGTCCTGCCCACCAACCCTCATCCTTTGTTTCTACAAACTTCTAGAAGAGTGAGATGTTATAAGGACATCACTGTCCATTTGATTGAGCTCCAAATAGTTTCCTCTATAGGACGCATACATTTGTAAACATTTGTAAGTATTGTGGTCTGCTGGCGGGTTGCCCTCAGTCGGCCTGAATTCCTTGGGTCCTGTCTTGGTTGCTGTCTCCCCTTCCATGACATTAGGTCGGGGGTGTGGAGCAGGCAGCCGACACCATTTTCTTTGGTCTTTCTTGCCACGCGGTGCCAGAAGCAGTTCGCAAATGCTGGTTGGTCGACTCCTGAAATTTTCGACTTCGAGTTTCAGAACCGAAGTCTTCACTAAAGCTAAGTACCCCGTTGGGAAAACTTTTTCTTGCTCCATACCGATGTCAGTAAAAGTTAATTATTGCATTACTTGTGGGAAGCAAATACCTCATAAGCATTTCCATTTATACTGTATTCCTTGCCTAGGCCCTGATCATAACGTGTCTAGCTGTCAGTTTTGTGCTAGATTTAACCAACGCACTATTAAGCATCGGTATGTCTTTGCTTCTAAAAATTTTGGAAACAGATTTAACTATCCTGAAATGTCATCGGATAGCAATCCGACTACCGGAGTTCACAAAAAACGCAAAGAAAAGGACAGACACAGACCGTCAAGGTCCAAAACCAACGACGAAGCTTCTCCTAAGCCAGTCGCTGGTTCGCCGGTACTCAGGCGCTTTCGCAGCCCCTGATACCCACTACTTTTGAGTCGCAGGCCTCTACCGAGACCCATGTGGAGTGCGGCACGCTGCGAGATTCTCAAAGTATTGCACCCGCGGATGTCTCTCTCTCTCGGATGGGTCTGGAGCCGCTGAGCAGGGTGTATTCAGGCCACTGCATTTTTATATAAAACCGACACCAGCTTCAAAATCAAAGACAAAAGCAACTTCTAAAGCTAAAACACCGACGCATGAGCCATGTGCACAGGCCTCTATGCCCAAAAAGCAGATGATCAAAATGGCTGAAGACCTAATTACCTTGATCAGGAATTCTCAACCCCGTCATGGTAAGAGGCCTAGGCAAGTCACTGATTATGAATCTTCAGATCAGGTTTCTATTTCTTCTGATCAAGAATTTTCTATACCTCCCTATGAGGATTCGGATGCAGAGGAATCTATTCCATCTGCATCTCCTCCTGAAGATTATTCCTTTGGAGAAACCTTGCATACTTTGAGGGAGCATTTTCACTGGGAGAGTCATGATTTCTCAGAATCAAAAAAAAGGCTTAGGGATTTCCTTCTTTTCCCTCAGCATAGGCCTTTAGCCATACCTCCTGTTTTAGACATTGTGGATGATGTGTTTTCGGAGTCAAGCTTGACTCTAGACTCCTTACCTCCAGCTCCTAGCAAGCCAGATGGGTATTACGGGATTCCTGACTCTCACAAATTTTTATTTAGAAACCCTGCTGCTGACTCTGAAGCTATTTCACAGGGTCCAAAAGGTGTTAAGGCCTCAACAGCAAAAAATCCTACCCCCTCTGACAGAGATTCCAGGGCACTGGATAGATGGGGAAAGGTTTATACATCTGCAACCTTGACAACTAGGGCCTTAAACTGCCAGTTTCATATGCTCAAGTATCAACAACATGTTATGGGATTACTGAAACAAAAAAATTATGTTGATTTCTGAATGTGCAGAAAATAAAGAATTGCAGGAATTATTGCATGCAGCAGAACAAGTTGGAAACCATACTTTGCAATGTGGTTTTGATTCCTTAGAGACCTCCTGCAGGGCCGCAGTTACTGGATCTGTGATTAGGAGGCATGCCTGGCTAAAAGAGCAAAATTTGCCTGATCATGTTAAAGCTAAATTGCTGGATGCACTTTTACTGCATGATACTCTGTGGTGCAGCGGTAGTGTTGTTGTCTCACAGCAAGAGGTTCTCCCGTTTGATTCTCGGCTGGAGTGCGGGAGTGCCTTCTGTGTGGAGTCTGCATGTCCTCCCTGCAGTTGGGTGGGCTTTCGAAAGACATGCGTAAATATGTGTGCCTTTGTTGAAGGTTGAACGTCGAGCTGGCACCTTGGCATTCATGAAAATCTACTGCCAATCATTGGCGGACCGGAGTCCCGCTGTGGCGACCCCTAACTGGGAAAAGCTGAAAGACAACTACAACATTACTTATGCGAACTGCAATAAGTCGAATGGCCGATGTACAAAATCACGTTTTCCAAGGGACAGGAAACCGAACCAAAAGTGGTTGATCATATTCAATTGAGTTGCATGGTGTATTCGACCTTTTTTGTGAATTGACATGCTGAGACTGTGTTGGGAGGTCATGCTTCATTGAGGAACAGGGAAATAGGCCATTTCCTCAATGTAGTGCTTTCTTGGTGTTGATGTATTTAATATGCGGGGGGGGGGTGCAGGGCCTCCCCTGCTAAATAGTAGAGGTAAGGTGAGTAACACGGGTGGAAGGCAGGAATATCGAAAATGTCGAATACACATTTCCATGTTTTCCATTTTCAACATTCCGGTCTTCCGCTGTTTTGAAATGCAACATAATTTTTCGATGTTGCAACTGTTCAACCTGACCCCTTTCGAATATACCATAGTAAATATATATATATATATATATATATATATATATATATATATATATATATATATGGATCTATGTTGCTACATCGAAAGTACGTTAAATCCGAGACGTGCTACAATGAACTCACTTTCACGAATGTGCATTTTAGCAAAAATACACTTTCGCAAAAAAAAAAAAAAAAAAGAAAATCTACAAAAATAAAACACTAGTCACATTTATGCAGGGGGGCAAGCCTCCCTGCACCCCCCACACCCTCCATACTTAAATATTCTCACTCTGAGATTGCACTACAGTGGGGAAAAGGGAATATTCCCTTATCCCCACTGTACCGCTATTTAAGCAACAGTTTGCTTAAGTGTACAATCAACAGTACATGTTGATGTACAACAAAATCTATATGCAAACTGCATTTTCACAAAAGTGCACTTTCGCTAAAGTGAGTTCGCTGTAGTACATTTTTATTTAACGTACTTTCGATGCAAAATATATATATATATATATATATATATATATATATATATATATATATATATATGTATATATATATATATATATATATATGTACACACACACACACACACACACACACACACACATGTTAATAGATACCACTTCTGGAAAAATCAGCAAACAAGATCTGAGGTATGTTAGGGGTTGGTGCATTATGGCTAAGAGAGACGCTCAAGAGCTTTTTGCTTACCACAAGTGTTGGTAACGACCGAGTTGGATCCAAGGTTCAGATCCGAATCCAACAGATGAGGAAGAATGAAAAATGACAACACAGATGGAATGTTATGGTGAGTGCATAACTTTTTTTCTTTTTCCCAGATGCTGTCTAGATTAGAGGATGTTTTCATTTGGGACCAATTGTCAGCTTACCCCCAAGATCAGCAAGATATATGATCTTTTGTTGGATGAGGACGCAGGCATAGCAACCTTCTTACCATTGATCCCAGCATTAGGAATGTTTTTAAGTAACCTTCCATTCCTCCTCTGCCAAATAAGTCTGTGCCTAAAAAAGTGTTTAAGAAATTCAGGGTGTGCTTGACCATGCCTGGTCTTCAAGCCCCTTGTCTGTGGCCTTGGTTCTGTTTCCCTAGCAACCTCTTCCAATAAAAAAGACTATATCTTCATCAAACCCAGTTCCTTCAGATAAGTTAGGCAAATGGCTGTAGTCTCAGGGACAGAATCTGCCACAATCCAGGGTAACTTTTAAAGTGTTTAACTGCCAGTGTTTTATGTGGAAGTTTGTGTTGAAGTGTATGTATAGTTATGACAAGTTCGCTGCATAACTCAAAACGTCTTTGTTGAAGATACTGTTTCCAATGTTTCTAAAGTGTCTAAACATGCTTTAGAGAGTCCCTTGGAAGGGGCAGATACTGTTTCTAGAAATGCAGCGGTGAGGAGGAGGTATATTTGGTTGCACAGCTAAAACTTTTCTGAGGAGTTAAAAAAAGAGGTTATGAATGCTCCACTTGATTTGTATTGTGTGTTTGGTACAGCAGCTAATCAGGTCCTTAAACACTGTGATGACAGAGGTAAACTGATGCAAGAGGTGTTGAAAATGTTTCATATTACCAAGTTTCCCTCCATTGAGCAGGATAACTTTCTGTGGCCCAACAAACAGAAGTCCAAGCCAAAGAAAAAAGGCTCTAAAAGGAAATTGAAGTCCTCCAAAAATAAAAGTAGTGGATGTTCATCGTGCATACAGCTGCAGTAATCACAGATGGGTTTTCTGCCGTCAGGCGGTCCCTCGGTCGGCCGAATTCCAAAGTCTTGGTCCGGCGTCGGTTGCCGTCGCTTTCTCTTCTGACGTCAGTGAGGCCAGAGTATATAAGACACAGCCGGCGCCATGTTCTTCAGTCTTTTTTGCCGTGCGGTGCCCGAAGCAGAAGCAGTTCGCAAGTGCCGGTCGGCCAGCTCCTGAATTACGAAAATTTTGGAAACCGAACTCTTCATTAAAGCTAAGTATCCCGTTGGTGAAACTTTTCTTGCCTCAGACCGATGTCAGAAAAAGTTAATAATTGTATTTCTTGTGGGAAGCAAATACCGCATAAGGATTTCCATTCCCTCTGCATACCTTGTTTAGGCCCAGACCACGACGTCTCGGGCTGTCGCTTTTGCGCTACCTTCAATAAACGCACTATTAAGCATCGGGCGAAGTTCGCCCAACACTATTTTGGTAAAGCTTTTGATTATAAAATGTCATCGGACACTCCGACTACCGTTTTGTCCAAAAAACGCAAGGAAAAGGACCGACACGCGAGGCCCGCAGTCCCCACCGACACCACGCCAAAACAGGCTACACGTGGTCCGGTTCTCAGTGAGATGCCTTTGCAGTCCCTGACTACCGACGACACTCCTTTGGCGGTGTCCTCTGTACCCGAGACCGCTGGGTCCTCGGCCCTTTCCCAGACTACAACCACCAAAGCCTTTGCTAATGTTGAGCCTACTAATGTGGACAGGTCCACCTCCACCCACGGTGTCTTTAGACCCTCATCTTCTTTTTCTATTAAGGCCTTTACTAAATCCAAAGCAGCCAGGCACCCCAAGAGGCCTGTTGCACAGGGCCCATCACCAGGTCCCATGCCTAAAAAACAGATGCTTAAAATGGCTGAGGATTTAATTACTCTTATCAGAGGTTCTCAACCCCCTCCAGACAAGAGACCCAGAGTGGAGGAAGATTCTCCCTCTTCTGATCAGGGATCCTTTTTATCAGAACATTCTGATGCAGAGGAACACTCTTACTCCCCTTTTGAGGATTCGGATGCAGAACAGTCCATCCCTTCTGTATCTCCTCCTGAGGATTTTTCCTTTGGGGAAACCTTGCACACCTTGAGGGAACACTTCCATTGGGAAGGCCAAGACTTTTCAGTAAAGGCTTAGGGAATTTCTTTTGTTACCTCAACACAGACCTCTGGCGATACCCCCTGTTTTGGACATACATGATGATGTTTATTCGGAGGCTTGCCTTAACCCGGATTCTCTGCCTCCTGCACCAGTCAAAACTGATAGGTATTACAGAGTACCCAACTCTCACCAATTTCTCTTCAAAAGCCATAATGCTGACCCTGAAACCATTTCACAAGGCCCCAAGGGATTGAAGGCCTCCACTGCCAAGAATCCACTTCCTGCAGAAAGGGAGTCAAGATCTTTAGAAAGGTGGGGTAAAAAGGTATATACCTCGGCCACCCTAGCCATGAGGGCCTTAAATTGTCAGTTTCATATGCTTAAATATCAACAGTTCCTGTTATCACAATTAAGGAATAAAATGTCTCAACCTGAACAACCAGATTTAAAGGAGTTACAGGATATGATGCATAGTGCAGAGCAAGTGGGTAAACACACTTTACAATGTGGTTATGATGCCCTAGAGGCTTCAAGTAGAGCGGCTGCTACAGGATCAGTCATTCGCAGACATGCTTGGCTTAGAGAACAAAACTTGCCTGATCATGTCAAAGCTAAACTTCTAGATGCTCCTTTACAAAAGGATGTGTTGTTTGGTACTAATGCTGAGGAGATACTACGGAAAATGGAAGAAAAAGCCAAATCTATGCAAACTGTCAAAGCCTTTTTACAGGTCCAACCACCACGTTTTAGCAGAAATTGGCCTTCAAAAAACTGGTCCTTTCCAGCCACTGACAAGCCTCAGAGGTAGATACAGACGCACAAGGGGCAGAGGGCAATCACAAGGATCATATAGAGGACGACAGTGGCAAACTCCAGCACCAAGAGGTGGCGAGGACAGTGCACAACAATACAGGAAGCAAACCCAATGACTCCCGCATTTCCATGCCAAGCACGTCTCAGCTGGCAGCACCTCTGGGAGGAAAGCTAGCATTATTTGCAGCCAATTGGCATATTGTCACAACAGACAAATGGATCCTGGACATTATAAACAGAGGCTACAAATTTCATTTTCACACTCTTCCAAAAATGAGAGGCATGCCTAACCTGCCACAGAATCAAAGGTCAGAGGCACAACTACAAATTTCAAAGCTCATAAGCATGAGAGCTATTCAAGAGGTACCTACTCACGAACAAGGTCAAGGTTTTTATTCAAGACTTTTTCTGGTACCAAGGAAAGGAACCGACTGGAGACCCATTTTGGACTTATCCATCCTAAACACATTTCTACTCGTACCAAAATTCAAGATGCTCACATTACAGCAACTTCTTCCCATGCTGGGCAAGGAGTTTTGGCTGGTAACATTGGACCTCAAGGAGGCATACCTGCATGTCCCAATCCGACAAAGCTGCAGAAGATACCTCAGATTTCTTGCAGGTTCAATCCACTATCAATTCTCTGCATTGCCCTTTGGCTTATCTACTGCACCCAGAGTATTCACAAAGTGCCTGGCATCAGTGATTGCCTACTGCAGACTTCAAGGGATACAAATTTACCCTTATTTGGACGACTGCCTGATCCAAGCGGACAGCAAACACATACTTCTGGAACATCTGGCATATGTGACACGGTTATTGCATTCTCTGGGATACACAATCAACAAAGAGAAATCAAGGCTAACACCATCTCAGAAAATAACTTTTCTGGGTGCCAACTTGGACACAAACACCCAGATGGCCTATCTTACGCCAGAAAAACAGGGGCAACTATCTCATTACTTCAAAATACTAGCAAAAAGTACCAGGCTTACTGCAAGGAAAATCCTGCAGGCTCTGGGATTCATGGCATCTTGCATTCTTTTAATCCCATGTGCAAAGCTGCATATGAGGAAACTTCAGTGGTACCTAAAAAACCTATGGTCTCAACACAGTCACAGTTTGGAAACAATAATACCAGTAATCCCATGTTTGCAAAAGGAATTTCTATGGTGGGCCCAAGCATGTCAAGCAAACACAGGCCTCCCATTCTGCAAGCCTCAAGCAAAGCAAGTTATCACAACAGACGCCTCAGATTACGCCTGGGGGGCGCACATGACGGACAGGTGCATCCAGGGCAAATGGTCCCAAAAAGAAAAGCACCTTCACATCAATCAAAAAGAAATGCTAGCAGTAATAAATGCAATTACAGCTTTCAAGGACTTCCTGCATCCAGGACAATTACTGATAAGAACAGACAACACCACAGTAATGTGGTACATAAACAAACACGGAGGAACACATTCATACCCCTTGTGCAGACTAGCCATGACTCTTTGGAATTTGGCTCTGGAATGGCAAATCGAACTTCAAGCCCAGTACCTGCCAGGATTGGAAAACACGCTGGCAGACAAATTAAGCAGAAATATGACAGATCCACACGAATGGAAGTTACATCCTCAGGTGTTTACAGAAATAACCCAAGTGTGGGGGAGGCCAGACATAGATCTTTTTGCCTCCCACAGGAATCATCAATTGGAAACATTTTGTTCAAGGACCTTTCATCCAAAGGCCTGGAGAGTGGACGCCCTTTCATTCAGTTGGACAGCATGGACAATTTATGCATTCCCACCTCTGCCTCTTCTGCCCAAGGTACTTTTGAAAGCAAGAGCAGACAGACCGAAGATGATACTGATTGCTCCAGATTGGCCACGGCAACACTGGTACCCACTGCTGAGGAGCCTAACACATACTCGTCCCTGGTCCCTGCCTCTAATGCCTCTTCTGCTGACTCAGCACAGCTACAAAACTCTCCACAGTCAGCTGAAAACACTCAATCTCGCTGCATGGAAAATTCCTTAACACCACAACAGACCCTACTCTCCAAGGAGGTGCAGGATGTCATTTTGGAGGCCAGAAGGCCATCTACTAGAAAAGCTTACTCCACAAAATGGAAGCGGTTTTGTTCTTGGAATGAGAAAAAAGGCTAGGACCTTAGAAAACTGAACTTGCCTCAGGTATTACAGTATCTAGCTGAGCTGCTGAACAGTGGACTTTCATTTTCTTCCATAAAAATCCATGCCTCAGCCATTTCTGCAGAATACAACACGGATCCTCCTTTATTTTCTCACCCACTCTTACGACAGTTCCTCAGAGGGGCTAAGAATATTAGACCACCAAGGAAACAACCAATACCAGCCTGGTATCTTAATTTCATACTAGAAAAATTAACATTGCCTCCTTTTGAACCAGCTGCCTCAACAGATTTGCAATTTTTGTCCTGGAAAACTGCCTTCCTTCTGGCTATCACTTCAGCTCGTAGAGTTTCGGAGCTACAGGCCCTCATGGCAGTGCAGCCCTTTCTCATTTTCCATCAGGACAGGGTTTCCCTTCGTACCAACCCATCATTTATGCCTAAAGTGGTATCCAGGGTAGCTTTAATTCAAGCCATACACCTTCCTACCTTTTACCCCAATCCTCAAAACAAAGGGGAAAGGCTGCTACATTCTTTAGACATCCATAGGCAGCTACGTTACTGCTTGGACAGAACAAAGTCCTTCAGGAAATCAGAACAACTCTTTGTGTCCTATGCTGTAAGGGCTCAAGGGAAGCCAGTTTCCAAGCAGACTATTTCAAAGTGGATAGGCCACTGCATACGGTTTTGTTATTCCTATCATGGGAAATCTGTTCCTACAGGTATCAGATCACACTCCACCAGGGCCACAGCTACCTCTACAGCCTTCCTCAGAGGAGTTCCTACCAAAGATATTCTGGAGGCAGCCACTTGGAGTTCTGTACATACCTTCACAAAACACTACCACCTGCCTTTATATTCCAGAACCAGAGCAGGCTTTGCCACTGCTGTTTTGCAGGGCATTCTGGCTCAACCCAGTTCCTCCTAGTACCTACCACCCTGTGCGTAGCTTTGGGACTCTACCCATCTGTGATTACTGCAGCTGTATGCACGATGAACATAGTACAGTTTTGTACCTACCATAAATGTAGATGTTCGAGTGCTAATACAGCTGCAGTACAGGTTTCCCTCCCTCTTTCCCCACTTGGTAAAGGCATGGGGCCTAACAACCTCTTCATACAACCTGACTGGGTTATCCTTCTATGGTTTATTTGCTTGCAACCACTGATTTTGGATTATATTGCATTGCATGTATACACATATAAGCATAATTTATGTATTGCCTTCCTTCTGGGGGCACCTGACACCTGGGGCAAGAAAGACTGAAGAACATGGCGTCGGCTGTGTCTTATATACTCTGGCCTCACTGACGTCAGAAGAGAAAGCGACGACAACCGACGCCGGACCAAGACTTTGGAATTCGGCCGACCGAGGGACCGCCTGACGGCAGAAAACCCATCTGTGATTACTGCAGCTGTATTAGCACTCGAACATCTACATTTATGGTAGGTACAAAACTGTACTTTCCTTTCCCCAAGAGGATAACCCCACCCTTCCAACCTATTACTGTGCTGACACACAGCACCCGACATTCTCAAGTCCCCTTCCAGGTGTTCCATCTCGAATGTTAGCACTTAACAAGATGGCCTGGCCATCAGTAGTTTCCATCAAATGGGTGATCCCATTGGTGTCAGAGGTTACCGGTGGCAGTGGAAGGAATATCTTCCTCCATTCAAGGGTGGCTCAGACTTTGTTATTCTCTCCTGTACTTCCCAAATGTTAGACTCAAGAGGCGTAGAATTGGTCAGTCTTTCAGAGACAGTAAAATGTTTCTACTCTGGGTGTTCTGTAGTTCCCAAGAAAGCACTGTAGTGGAGACCAGTTTTGGCCCTTTCCTTTCTTGAATACCTTTGTCAAAGTCCCCAAGTTCAAGATGCTTACCATGAAGAGAGTGCTTCCTCTTTTGTCGGAAAACCACTTTGTGGTGACCCTGGACTTGAAGAATGTGTATCACATATTCCTGTTGCTAATGACGTCAGGGGTATCTGAGATTTTTTGTGTCTGGTTTGCACTGTCAGTTCTCTGCATTGCCCTTTGGTTTATCCACTGCACGTCAGTTGTTTACCAAGTGCCTTGCTACAGTAGTGGCCCACTGTCAGACTCTTGGCATTCACATCTTTTCCTACTTGGATGACGTGCTGATTGTTTGGAATCACTAGAGAAGGTCTCAACCTTACTCTGCCAGCTAGGGTTCCAGTTGAACCTTTGTAAGTCATGCCTGCCACCCTCACAAAGAATTGTCTTCCTGGGGTGCTTAATCAACACTGACAAAGGAATGATCTTTCTTCCCCAAGGCAAGATCCTTTCTTACCAGATAGTATTTCAGGAATTCTCCTGGAGGAATGTTGCCTTGGCAAGAGCATTCCAAAACATTGTAGGACGCATGACTTCCATGATTATCATGATAAAACTGGCCCATCTCCACATGAACAAAATTCAGTTGAATGTCAGAAATTGCTGGTACCGGCACCTATATTCCCTGGAATCTCTATAGACAGTGCTGTCCTTCATCAGATGAGAGTTAAGGAGTGGAGAACACAGTTGATTATCAATCCAGGACTTCTGTTCTTCCCTCCTTTTCTGGTACAATGTGTCACTGGGAGTGCAGGAGGCCCAAGGACACACAGAAGCACATAAATATCAAGGAAATGTTGGCGATGATCCACATCTTGAAAGTCCTTCATCACCTATGGAATCTGGGTCCTCTTGTTGTAGTTATGGGCAATACCACAGTGATAGCTAGCTTTACATCATTCTGTGATTCTTCAGGCATCATACATCCTGTTAGAGCAAAATGTCATGGCAGACAAACTAATCAGATCCTGGTCAGACATGCAAAAGGGGCATCTCAAGGCAGTAGTGGTCCAGGATCTAGTCCAGATGTGGGGAATGCCTCACATATGTTCGCCTCCTTTGAAAACAGCTGGAGAAATTCTGTTCTAGACATCCTTGCAGCCATTCTTGGAGGACAGATGTAGTGCTCATCATATTAATCACTGCGCAGTAGTCTTAGCTGTATGGGGTTATATTCTGTTATGGATGTAAAAGCTGGCCAGCTTCCAAAGCTTCAGAGTACCTTTCACATGTCCAGACTGTCAGGCAGCTCGAGCTGAGCTGACTAAAAGACAAGTTTTGGTGCCAGGCCTTTCAGTGATTGACTGCAGCCAAAGAGTAAGGCACGGCATTCTAAGACTTTTAAGGATAGATGGTCAGCTTGGTGCTGTCCCTTTGCTGGGCATATAAGTTCACTTTAGGGAAAAAACTTTCATTATTTAATTATTGTTTGTGTTTTATCACTTTCCTCTTCAGGAAAGTTATTTTAAAGCTAGGAGTTGTGTTTTCTAAGAGACTTCACAAGGACTGTATCATACTTTTAAATGGGTGTGCTTTTCTTCACTGTCAGTTTAAAACTTGTGTAAAGTAATTGAAAACCATTTTTCCTGTGGAGAAATTGTTTACTTTACTTTTGTGGGGCTGGTAAAGTGTTTCAAATTGCTTTTTACTGTGATTTTTTTTTTTGATTCTGTGAAAAAGTGAATTTTAAAGACTTGTAGTCTTTACCAGCATTTTCTGATAGTCTTCACTGGGAAAGAGACACCAACAAACTACAAGTCCCACAGTTGATCCTACTTCATCCACAAAAACAAAAGTTAAGCAAACAGCATATGCCACCATAGCAGGCTAGCAGTTTGCCTCAGCTGCAGGTGGGTGACTCTGCTCTGGCCGTTTCTTGTACCTCATCTTTTACCCCATATTCGTCTTGTGTAGCACCTACAACCACTGTGGACCAGGGATTAACCTCATCCTCTATGGCTGTTTAGGTCCCATTAGTGGTCAAAGAAGAGTCATTTTTGTCAGTCCCGAGAGAGGGAACAGGGAAGGCTTCCCTGTTCTGTCAGAATGCTGTGCCCATCCCTGGGGAAGCAGTTGTTGCCATTCGTAACACAGTTGGCCCCATTTTTCATGTCAGAAAGAAATGGAAAACAAAGCGTGTGCCTTCTCATCATATTTCCTTAAGACATGGGTAGTTTACTGGGTCTGACTCGAGGTTTAATTCAGGCTATTGATCCTTCTTGTAAAGTAGTATCTGGTAAAAGAAATGAGATCAGTTCTTGGAGATTCAAGATTCTGAATCTGAACAGGAAAATGAAGGGACAGATAAGTGTCAGATTTCTGATTCAGACTCAAAGCAAAGCTCAGTTTCTGAACCTCCCTGTGGTGTCTCTTTTTCTGAGACTATTGATAGAATGTGGCAGTATTTTCAGTGGGAGAACACTGAAATTCGTCAGTCCTTCAGAAAATACTATGAGTTGTTATAGAAGGATTTTCCACAACCTACACCCATTCCTCCTGGTTTGGCTGCTTTAGGGTATGTGTGTTACTGCCTGCAATTTTCCTGATAGCCAACCACCTGCCCCTAAAAAGGCAGATAGGATGTGTAAAGCTTTTCATTTTCCTAAGTTTTTATACAGTGTTCCCAAACCTGGTCCAGCAGCTATAGATTTATTTGATTCCACTTCTGGTAGACACTTAGTTAATTCCAGTCCATCTGTTTCTGACAAGGATGTAAAAATTATTGGCAAGTATGGTGAAATATACCTACTTCTGCAGCTTTGAGTTTTCAGAATTTTAAATTGTCAGGCTTTATGTTTGTTCTGACTAATTGTAAAAGTATGAGGAATGTTTTATTTGCAGTTTCTTCTTCTTAGGAATAATCTGCTTTAAATAATTTAGCTTCCTCTGATGTGCAGGTGGCTTCTCATTGTTTATGTTGTGTGTATGACTCTGTTGATACTTCAAGGGCTGTCTGCCACTGATACTGTTCTGGAGAGGTTTGTATGGCTGTATTCTCAAAACTTCCCAGATGATTTAAAAAAAATGAGATTCTATGTTGTTTTTTCCATCTGGATTCAACTTGTGGATCTGACTCGGATCCAAGACTGGCTGTATACCAAATACTTCCTTCAGTCAATCCAGCTGCACCTCCTCTTCCCATACTTCCTTGCTTATCAAGACCACCACACATCTCATTTGCTGCCATTCCCGAACAGCAGCTTGGTCAATTGTTCTGTTGGAGTGTATCCTTTTTTCAGGAGTTGAGAGTGTTTTTGCTAGATTCTCAACCCTTGTTTTTCTTGTGTGGTTTGTTGTAGCAAGTGTGTATTATTTTGTAGTAGGTTTGAGGAGGTTAGTGTAGGTTTCAGGGTTAGGGTTTATCTTTATCAGGCTTTTCCTGCCTAGTGTTTTTTTCATAGTTAGCATTTGCTGTTTGCTTAGATTTGTTCTTG
Source organism: Protopterus annectens (assembly GCF_019279795.1). Taxonomy (NCBI): domain Eukaryota; kingdom Metazoa; phylum Chordata; order Ceratodontiformes; family Protopteridae; genus Protopterus; species Protopterus annectens. The sequence goes on from NC_056739.1 coordinate 488,931,816, forward strand.
GTAGTGTTTAGTCTTTCCTTGTTTGGGTTATGGAGAAAGGTTTTAAAAAGTGTTTTGCTTGTGGTCACAATTTCTTGTTGCAAAACACCCATGACAGGTGCATATACTGTTTGGGGGCTGCCCATCTCCTCTCCCTTTCTACTATTTATGAGGACTTTGACACTTTCACCATCAATGAGAGGAAGGCTAAGTTGGCCCTGAAAGGATTTTTGCCAGCCAGCAGTGATTCTTCTTCTTTCAGTAAGGGGAGAAGTCTAATTGGGGTCACAAGCAGTTTACCTTCATAGTGTTAAAATCCAGAATGTCGAACTGCGAAGTCGAAAAACCTTGAATACCAAATGTCCGAACCGCAAAATCTCACCCTTTTTTTACCCATGTTAGCACTTGTTTGTAGGTGTGGAGCAGTCGGAAATGTTGAAATTTGAGGTTTTTCGATATTCAAACGTTTTTGTGGTTCCGGTTTCGCAGAAACGGTTCAATGATGTGGCCGTTCGGTCATCTGTGATCGATAATATGAAGGTAAACCATCACAAGCAGGGCTCCAAGGACACTGAAGCAGCGAAAGGAGGACCAAAAATGATCAACCCCTTTATCTTCTTCTGATCTGCTGGACCCAAAGGTCCCAAGACCCTCAGGTGCACCGGTAGTTTCAGCACTGTCACCTTTGTGCCAATTCCACAAAAAGCTATGTCTCCTCCTCTCAGTGTCCCTAGCTCCTTCTTGTGCAGCAGTGTGTCTTCGGGTAGGTTTTTTCCCCTTCAACCCTGTGGGAGTCGTCACCAGAGTTATCCCTGTCTCCACCCCAAATCCAAACTTTTCATCCAATAGGCAAGGCTCCAGGCCTTCTTTGGTAGCTTTGTCAGCTCTGTCGTCCAAGTCTTCTGGAAGTTTAAGACTCACAGAATTGGACCAGCTGATGCAGTCCTTTTTTACAGGCACAAATGCAAGTAGGACTCATCCCCAAAATCTTTGGGCTCTCAACCTGAGGCTTTGGCTTCTTTAAACTGATTTCCTCCCTCAGGCCCAACATTTCCATTGTCTTTGGAGGTGAGTTTGGCTTCTAACCCTACCTCATATTTCTCGCTTCTGGCTGTGGCGGAGCCAAGCGGGCCTTGGAGCTGAAGTATCAAGACAGGCGTGTCCAGGTCATATTCAGTTCATGTTTTGAGGTCATCTGTGCCACTTGGACCTTCTGCTCTGGATAGCTCGGTTCTGATCTCTGTGTCAGGGTAGAGTGGAGTGACCCAGGAGTCTGGTGCATCCTTTGGATCTTCAAATCCTAGGTCCACGAGCGCTGGGCTGCCTTCTTCAGTCTCTGATTTTGATGTCATTGTGGAAAAGATGCTCTCCTGTGAGGAGAAGTAGTGGTCAGGTACAACCGATATCCCTCCCTCTGCGAAATCTGCACCTGTGGACATGCTTTATCCTGCTCTGGGACAGCTCATCCTGGGTGATCTCCAGTCTGCCTTTCCTTCAGGGCCCTGGGCCTCTTCACCCCCCCCCATGGACTCTCCATGCCAGAATGTTTCATGTAAGAGGAAGCACCTGGATTCTCCTGAAGAGTCCCTTACTGAAGATACTGACCTCGAGGAAGGAGAGGGTCCCCTAAATCCCCCCTGGAAGGATGCCTCTTTGGTGATTCTTTTGAGCTATATCGCCAGTATATGGGTTGAGCTACCAAAGTCCTGTCTGTGGAGGAGCCTCTATTTTTGGAGGCTTTCAGGGTGGCTTATCCACGTCCTAGGTGGCTCCCTCTGGAGGCATTTAGTTATCTGGTGTCCTAGAAGGCATGGAAGGAGCCCAATATGATGAAACTGATCCCTAAGTAGCCAAGCTAGATTCTTGCCCCTCCCGAGGTCCGGCAACAATAGAGTAAGGGTCCAGCAGTGGATGCTGTGGTGGTGGTCACTAAGAAAGACATCTCAGAAGAGAGTTCCTTGGTTTATCCCTCAAATAGGTGCTCTCAGGCATTAGGATGGTTATGGAAGAGATTCTGTGCTTCACCCATGTTCGCATTGAGGGTATTGAAGTATCTCGCTCACCTGGCTAGATTTCAGTGTGACATTGTTTTGGAAGTGTCAATGGTAATTAAGACTCAGCAGATTCTGGAGTCTCAGAAGACTCAGATGTTGACTTTACAGTCCATTGCTAATGTGGCCATGCACCTGCTGTCTAACTTAGGTTCACAGGATGATACCAGGCTATTGGCCCGGAGGCCCTTATAAGCCTAGCCAAGAATTTCGCCCATGTTCCCACAAACTTAGCACCTGTTTCCCCTGTCTAGCAGGTGCACAGGTGGGATCACAGGGGTATTTTCTGTTTCCCCTCCAGTCATCTGGGTTCCTCTTAAAGAGGGCTAGTGAGGTACTTTGCTTGACATGGAAAGGGAGTCTACTCCACAGATAGAGGAGTCTTTGGGACAAACATCTATCCCCTCAGCAAATTCTGTTAATGTCACATATGTTGAGGCCTTGATTGTGGGTTGCGCGAGTTTGACTTACCGATATGCAGCAACTCCATCAAGGCTAGGTCTGAGATGGCCTTGTATGCCAGACACAGGTCATCTCTGAGCAGTCTGTATGAGAATTAGCAGAGGGACAGAGTTTTTAGCCTATCTGTATAGGGTAGGTGTTTGAAACCCTGGATTTTCCCAGTCCGGAATCTCTGTGGTCTCTCCAGCTGCCGCATGTGCTTGGCAAGGTACATGCCGAAGGGAGCATTGTACTCAGAATTGGTTCTGATAAAGAAGGAGTACAGGGATGGTATGACCTCCTCGTTTTTGGATGAAATACCCTTACCTATGAAGTGGGCCATGTAGAAAGCCTTCCTTACAGTGGAGGTAATGTGTCCTGGGTGACCAAGTCCCTCATGAATGATTGTGTGCTTTAGTATGTTGTTATTAATATGATAATTAGTGGGGATGCTATTTTCCCCAAATGTGATGATGATGCATTTCTTGGCATGCAGTTTGAGGTCATGCTTCTGACACCAGTCATTAGTTTGGGTAAGGCCCTCTTGGAGGATGTTCACATCACTAGGGGAATTTAAGACAGCACCCAGCTTGCAGTCGTCTGCAAACTTGGTCAGTCACAGACCACTGGTTTTGGCTTGCACCTCAGAAAAGTATATCCCAAACAGTAGAGCCCCCAAGACCAATCATTGGGGTACACTGCTCATTATGGGTCTACTACTTGAGTTGGCTTCCCCTGTTTTGACTGAGTTAGTTCTGTCAGTGAGCCAGTTAGCTACCCATCTGGTAGCATAGGGGTTGATGCCTAGCTGGGAGAGTTAATCTATTATGCCTGAGTGGAGAATAGTATCGAAGGCTTTGACTAGGTCAAGGTAGGCGGTGTGAACCATCTTCCCCTCATCCATGGCTTTAGTGTTTGTTTCAAAAAAGTCAAGCAAGTTTAACAGGCATGATCTCCCTTTGACAAAACCAGATTGTGTTGGGTCAAGCGTTTGGAGGTTGCCAATGTTTTTGTTTATAAGGTCCATGATAATGCGTTCCATGGCCTTGTAGATCAGGCTAGTTAGGCTGATGGGCCTATAATTGCCTGAGTCAGTGGACGCTCCACCTTTGTGTAGAGGGATGACAGTGGCTGTCCTCCATTCAGCTGGAATGAAGCTGGTGCTCAGGATTTGGTTGAATAGGGTGCCTAATGGAGCTGCAGCTCATTCCTGGGTTCATGTAGGATACAGCCAGGGATGTTGTTGGGTCCCATAGAGACTGTATTTTGTTTGCCTTTGAGAGGACATTAAAGACCTGCTTCCTGGTGATGAGGGGGCAGGTGCTGGGGATGTCCTGGTTTACTGATGGGGGGGACAGGGGGTTGAAGCTTTCCCTGAACCTGTCTGCCAGCGGGTTGGCTATTTCTACAGCATTTGTGCATGTGGTGTTATTGACCACCAGTTGAGAGCAGATTTGTGTACTACCTTTGAGAGTGAGGATGAATGTGAAGAAGGCCTTGTGACTGTCCTTAGTGAATGTGTCCAATTTGGACCAGAATTTAGCCTTAGAGGATTTCACCAGTGACCTTATTGGCTTGTTCAGACAAAGGAAAAATTGCTTCTAACTTGGCACCTGCTCTTTCTTGGTCCTGGACAGCAATTATTTTCCTTTTATTATAGAGTTTGTTTATTGCTGCTGTTCACGAGACAGGTTTACTCTGCCAAGATGATTTGGTCCTGTCAGGTATTGCTGAGGCCATACAGCTATGTAGGTGCTCATTTAGTTTTTTGGTGTATGCTTGGACATTAGTGCTAGTTCCAACTGAAGGGGATGGTGGCTGTGAAGCTGCTTATACCTACTCTCAGGAGATTATAGTCGGCTTTGGAAAGGTTCTTTTGTTTGATCCATCAAAGGGTGAGTCAGGGAAGATGGTAACCTTGAAAGTGATCGCTTTATGGTTGGATCTTACCAAGGAGGATGACACTGTAGGGGTGCTACTGTGGCTACTCATGTTGGTTAGGACCAGCTGCAAGATATTTTCATCTGTCATAGGGGTGTTGACCAGCTGATCCAGTGCATTGACATTGTTGAAGTCGAGGAATCTGTGGGTGTTCATGTTTGGGCTAGAATAAGTCTTTCACTGTATGCTGGCTTGGTTAGTTAAAGTCACCCAGAATCAGGGTACAAGGTTGAATCTTGATGGATTCAAGTAAGTCCAGATAGGTGGAGTGTGTGTCATGAGTCATGGTTGGGGTTCTGTAGCTAGATATGATTTGAATAGTTGTTTTCTCAACAGTTAACTGCACTTGGAGTGTCTCCTGTGCTTCGTACCATTTGACCAGCCAGGAGGCATGTATGTCTTTGATAAATATTTAAACTCCACCTCCTTTGGCTTTGTAGCCCCCCCCCCCCATTTGGGGTCTGAAAGTATGGTAGGATGAATAACCTGGTAAGGGTGGGGTGCTCTCAGCAGCTTTGAAGCAGGTTTCAGTGAGTGCACAAATGTCAGCATCCTCCAGGGCAAGGAATCCTTGCAATGAGTGCAGTTTCATGCTAAGTGTTTAGCAGCATGACCTTTAAATTTTGTTTAGAAGAATTTTTCATGTTGCTAATTTTGTGCTCATGACTTTGCCTAAAAAATGCACTATGGGAGAGGCAAGAGCCTTTGCTAGAAGCCTGAATCCCAGGGGAAACAGATGATGGCCATCTGTGGCAAAGCATCGTGGTCTGTCAGTCATGTCCTCCCAGGCTGTCAGGTACTGGATCCTCTTGGAATGACACCAGAAATTAAGCCAATTGTTAGTCAATCATTTTCTGTTTGTATTGAGGCATCAGACTGGGTGATAGTAGGATGCTCCTTAAGGCTAGGGACATACCTGCCTGGGACACATATTCAGCAAACTCAATCATGTCTGTCTTCATACAGTCCAGAGAGGTACAGTACATATCAAGTCATTCACACCAGCATAGACTATGACAGAGTCATAACAGTACCTGTTGTTAAGAAACTTTAGTGCGTGCATGCATGATATGGCTGATACTAGCACCTGACAAGCAACTTAACCTGACTTTTTCCGTGTCTAGCCTGGTGAGGGGCACATCTTTGTGTCTCATGGTAGTCTCCTATTACTAATGTCTTGGATTTGTGGTTGGGACTTAGAGGCTGTGAGACACAGGCATGTGTACTGTGTTTGATGATTGGTGCTATGGGTTGTGAAGTGCTTGTGTGTTTTTGCTTCGGAGGTCTATTTTGTTTAGGTATGTTTTTTGTTGCTAACCTATGTGATGCCTGTGCACTGGCCCAGTAATCAAGGAGCCTCAATCCTCACCACTAACACCAGTGAGGGGCATTCACATTGGGAGGATAACAAATACATACAGTAAAGTACAATCTCCCTTAAGAACACACAGAGATTACAGTCAGTCTGGGGCTGGTTTCTCCCTTTCTCTCCAGATCCCCAATAAGACTCCTCACTGGCACAGCTATAGCGTACAGATCTCAGCCTAGTGGTCAAGCTAAAACCTCCAGCACCCTCTCTGTCCAACCAGTGCTTCGTGTCCCTGCCCAAGTAGCTGACACATACACTCTCTCACACACACACACACACACACACACACACACACACTTTGAGATATGAGTTATAAACAACACACAGACACTCCTGGGGAAGGCTGGCACAAGTTCTCCAGCTATGCCCCCTTCTCTCCATACTATAAGGTAAAAATCACTGCCACCAACCACTAATATCAGCTACTAATAAGGCCCTTCCTAGAGGGTGAAAAATTTCACTGTGTAATATTACTGTTATCCAAACAGTAAGTACAGCAAGACTGTTGGAGTGGCTTGGACAGTATTACTAAATACATGCAGTGTACTTAAGCTTAAATTATCTCTACACAAAACAGCCATAGTTGAAAGGTTTAAAATATTTAATAATAATTAAACACAAGACAGTACTCCTCAATTCAACACAGTGCTAATACAGAGTTCAGAAATCACAGGAAGATGCTTTAACATAATACTGTAGAATAGTCTGACATAAATATAGAAAACAGCTAGACTAATCTGGCTGTTTCTATCTATAAAAGAAATCACTGTTCTAAATAAATCACTTGCATACAGAGCAAGTATGTACTGGTGAGCTGATGTGTTCAGGTTCAGACAAAATCTAAAATGCTTAATTTTCTCTGTCTGAGAAAGTCTTAAACTGATAACACAGTACTGTTGAGTCATTTTACATTATGTCATTCTTGACACTTCTCTGGTTCCCAGGCTAACAGAAACTCCATATTTACATTTCCTGGTAAGATGCACCTGGCCAGGAAGCCACAGCAGTAAAAGATATTATATATGTAAAACCTTAGCAATTATCTCTTAAATCAAGACAATAGAAAGAATTTCCTGGGCCAGATATCCTGTCTTCGAGCTTGAGATCTAACAGTCATACAATGCTTGACTTATCAGCTTTCTTCCAGCAGAGTGCACTGTAGTTACATTTTTGAAGCTCAGTGCAACATATAGTTTAATCATAACATATAGTTCTCTTTACATCTGTAGAACAAGCCTGTGGATTACATTACTATTTACAATGACATATAATTATTTACAAAATTCTATCTAGCTGGGCTGGCAGCCTTCACATATCCCCCCCCCCCCCCCGCCCGGAGAACTCACGATAGTTTTTCAAGTGACCCTTGAGAAACGTTGCTTGAGAGGGTTAGGTCTATCTGAGTTGTACCTTACCCCATTCCCTGTATTAAGAGCCCATCTGTGTTGATGTTGCTAACCCCACTGTGGTGCTGCACTGACATATCATATGCTTGCAACCCTAGGCTCCATTTTAGCAACTTGGCATTTTGCCGGTTGGCTCAGTGTAACCATGTTAGGGGATTGCGATCTGTAACTACAGTGAATTTTCTTCCATACAGATAAGCTGAAGTTTCTGCAATGCCCATTCTATGGCTAGACCTTCCTCTTCTACAGCTGCATAGCATTTCTCCCTGGCGTAGAGCCTATGACTCGGATAAACCACTGGGTGCTCTTTTCCCTCTGAAGAAATCTGGCTAAGTACAGCCCCCACCCCATGGTTCAAAGCATCCACCTGCACAACAAATTCTTTGCTGTAATCTGGACTGGCTAACATAAAGGGTCCTCCCAAAGTTTTTGTAAGCTCCTGGAATGCCTGCTCACATGCTGTGGTCCACACCACCTTATCTGGCCTGGTTTTCCTTGTCAGGTCTGTGAGGGGAGCAGCTATGGTACTCTAACTGGGGACAAACTTAATGTATTACCCTGCTGTCCCTAAGAATGCCCTCACCTGCTTTTTGGTAACAGGTGCAGGGCATGCCTGAATGGCTTCCACTTTGGCAGGTTCTGGCCTGATCTTACCACTCCCTAATCTGTGTCCCAGGTAGGAGACCTCTGCCATACCCACCTGACATTTGCTCGGCTTAATGGTCAACCTTGCCCTCTGTAGTCTGCCCAGCACCTCCCTGACATGTTGAAGGTGCTCCTGCCAGGAATGGCTGTAGATAGCAATATTATCTAGGTAAGCAAGGCCAAACCCTCCTGCTAGTGTATGATCTGCCAGCCTCTAGAAAGTCACTGGGGCATTTTTCATCCCAAAGGGCATCTTTGTGAACTCATACAAGCCAAAAGGAGTCACAAAGGCTGACCTCTCTCTAGCACTGGAAGTCGAGGGCACCTGCCAGTAACCCTTGGTAAGATACTTAGCCCCACCCAGCTGCTCTAGGGCCTCATCAGTCCTAGGCTTGGGGTAAGCATATGACTCTGCGTGACGGTTTAATTTCCTGTAGTCCACACATAACCAGGTGCTGCCATCCTTCTTTGGCACCAGCACCACTGGCTAGGCCCATGGACAGTTGGACTCTTGAATTACCCCTAGTTCCAACATTTCCTGTATATCCTCCCTCAGAGTCTGTTTGACTCTCTCAGGCACCCTATAAGGGGCCTGCCTAATAGGTCTTTGGGGTCTTGTATCCATGTGGTGCTGCACCAGGTGGTTGCACCCTGGTTTCCCAGTGAACTCGTGTAACATTTCTCAGACTTCTCGAACCTGGGTAGGAGATAGCTGCTGTGGGACATTGCTACCCCTTCCCCTGAGGTTTCAGTCCAACCCTCACTGACGCAATCAGTCACAAGATCTCCCTCAGACTCATCCTGCAATCCACTGCAAATGCTCAGCACAAGTGCCTCCCTATCATGCTAAGGTTTCATCATGTTAACATGGTACAATTTGTGCTCCTGCCTAGCAGTTCCAACATGTAGCTAACATCACTTACCTTTCTTACCATTTTGTAGGGTTCATCCCAAGCTGCAGCTTGTTGTGTCTGACAGGAATGAGAACCATTACCTGCTGCCCCTATAGCAAACTGTCTATCTCGAGCATTCTTGTCATACCAGACCTTTTTCTGTTGTTGGTTTCTGCCAGGTTCTCCTGGGCCAAGCCCATGAGTTAACTGAACCTTTCCTGAGGTTTAGGACATATGCCACAACAGACTCCTTGTGAGATTCACACTCACCATCCCACTCATCACAAATTAAATCTAGAGGCCTCCTCACTCTCTGCACATACAATTCAAAGGGTGAAAAACCTCTGGAATCCTGGGGAACCTCTCTATAAGCAAACTGTAGATGGGGCAAATATTTGTCCCACTTCCTCTTAAACTGGTCTGCAAATGCCTGTAGCATGGTCTTGATTGTAGAGCTTAACCTCTCAACAAGACCATTAGTCTGTGGATGATAGGGGGTGGTCTTCAGGTGCTTCACCCCACACACAGTACTTCCACAGACAAGCCAGCAGGTCTGACATGAAATTGGGACCTCAGTCAGTATTTCTTTTGGGAAGCCTACCCTGCTGAAAATATGTAACAAAGCATTTGCCATCTTTTTGCCTCAATGGAGGACAAAGCCAATGGCTCAGGGTAACTTGTAGCATAATCTACTACCTTTAGGATATACTTTTTCCCTTTGGAACTTGGGGTACTCAGAAACACCACAATATCCATAGCTACTCTCTGAAATGGCTCCTCAATCACAGGCAGAGGCATCGAAGGAGCTCTCACCTTGTCTCCTGCCTTGCCTACCTTTTGGCACTGCTCACAGGTCCTCCAGTACCATGTTACATTTCTGGAAATTCCAGGCAAATAGAATTTCTGCATAATATGTCTCTCTGTACGTTTCATGCCCATATGACCTGCAAAGGGAATATTATGTGCTATAGCTAGAAGCGCCAGACAGTAGGCTCTAGGCATTTCCAACTGCTGTATCCTCTCACCCTCATGACCTCCCTCAGGAGTCCACTGTTTGTACAGTAACCCTTCGTCCCAGTATACAGATTCCCTCTACCCTTGAGAATCAAGCGCCTCACTAGTTAGCTGCCTCAGGCCTTGCAATGTAGGGTCTGAGAGCTGAGTCTGGCACAGCTCTCTTTGTAACCCTGCCCAACTCCCCTTCCACAGGAAGTCTGACATCCTCTGACAGCGGTGCCTCACTGTCAGCCTGGGTACTCCTACTCACCTCTACCTTTGCACTCACTATGTCCAAGGGAACATCAGTACCCACAAGCAGCTGTGGCTCACCTTCAGTCTCACTGCTACAGTGTAACTCCCTCCCTGAAGTAACCACCCCGCCAGTCCTGGCTGCAAGTATGCTGTCTGACTGGGTCTCCCCCAGGCTACCAGACCCACATGCTGATTTCCTAGCCTGACTGCGTGTAACTGCATAAACACATGGTACTGCCTCATCAAAATCTTTCCCTATCAAGACATCTGCAGGATGGTAGTTTAGTACCCCTTTTGTCTCAAGACAACCTACTATTGGCATTTTGTCCTTCACACTTACTGGATCATTCACCTTTTGTTCCCCACCTTACCTCCATGGATATCTGTATGCCACATGGCCCCACAGGTTACATTCAAAACATTTAACCCTAGGTCCTGGACATGTACCTGGACTAGTGGTTTCCCCTGCTACTGGCAGATTCTGTTTGAGTAGTCCTGGCTGCCCACCATGGGTTCCCTTAGACCCATGAGCAGCACTTGGTGTCCCTTTCCTGTGCAGGGATGCCCTGCTTGCTAGGTATAGGTCTCCCTTCTTTCCCGACTCATCTGAAGTAGCACACTGTCTATCAGCTAACCAGATCCTCATGTCCTCAGACAAAGTGCTAAGGGCTTGTTCCCTCACCAAAAGGTCTGCCAGCCCTTCAAAAGTGATGACCTGACATCCACTCACCCACTTATGAAAATAAGTGCTCAGTTCAGCAACTTATTCACACACATTTTCATCTGCCTTGCATCTATGCTCACAAAACTTTTTCCTATAAGCTTCATTTCTTAGCTTAAAACATTCTAGCAAACCATTCTTAACAGCAATATAATCAAAAATCTCATGATCAGATATCTTGGGCAACATAGTTACAGCTTTACCATGGAGTCGGGGTCAGGAACAGTACCCAGAGCCTTTGGTCAACATCATATTGTTTACATACCTGCTTCATTTGTTAGCTTAAAAAATTCTAGCAAACCATTCTTAACAGCAGTATAATCAAAAAATTCATGATCAGATATCTTGGACAACACAGTTACAGCTTTACCATAAAGTAAGGGGGTCAGGAGCAGTACCCAGAGCCTTTGGTCAACATCATATTGTTTACATACCCTTTCAAACATGTGAATGAAACTGTCAAAATGATCACCCTCTGTAAACTGTGTAAGAAATTTACTGACCTATTGTGATGTCCTTCAAGAATGCAACTGCAGTCATAACATATGGGTTGTCCTGCCTCAGGCAGCCCTCGGTCGGCCGGATTCCAAAGTCTGGGTCCGACGTCGGCTGATGTCGCATTTCTCTCCGACGTCAGAGTGGCAGGAGTACATAAGCATCAGCCGACGCCATCTTCTTCAGTCTTTCTTGCTGCACGGTGCCCGAAGCAGAAGCAGTTCGCAAGTGCCGGTCGGTCAGCTCCTGTATTCTTCGAACCGAAGTCATCAAAAAAGCTAAGTACCCCATTGGGGACATTTTCTTGCCTCAGCCGATGTCAGAAATTACTGAAAAAGTTAATAATTGTTTGTCTTGTGGTAAACAAATACCTCATAAGGATTTCCATTCTTACTGCCTTCCTTGCCTTGGCCCAGACCACGACGTCTCGGCCTGTGCTGCCTGTGCTCGCTTCAATAAGCACACTCTCAGGCGCCGGGCGGAGTTCGCTGAAGACTTTTTCGGCGAAAAATACGATTACAAGATGCCGTCGGAATTACTGACATCGCAGACTCCTAAAAAACGTAAAGACAGGGACCGCCATCCTCGGCCCGGGTCTTCCACCGACACCACGCCAAAACCTACCGCGAGTGCCCCGGTTCCCTCTGAGGCGGTTATTTCGCCGCTCCGAACCGAAGACACCGCATTACCGATACCTCCGATACCAGAGACCACACCGACGCCAGTTATTGATTTTCCTCCGGATACTGTAACCGAGGAAATGCCCGAGACCATTGCTGTGGATAAGGTAACTCCTGCACGTGGAGCTGCAAGGCCTCCCATGTCCATGTCTATCAAGGCCTACACACGTGCTAAGGCAGCCAGCAAGACTAAGCACCTTACTGCAAAAGCCTTACCTCAGCCTACTCCTGAGACACAAATCATGACTATGGCAGCAGACTTAATCTCCATGATCAGAGGTTCCCAGGCCCATCCTGAGAGAGGATCCCAGCCTTCTCCTGATAAGAGGCCCAGGGTTGAGCCCACTGACCCTCTTTCTTCAGATGAAGATTCTGAGGCCTCTGGCCACTCCGATAGCCAGGAAGAGCCTTTCCAGACCTACGAGGACTCAGATGCAGAGGACTCCATCCCCTCGGCCACCCCTCCTGAGGATATTTCTTTTGGGGAAGTTCTGCATTCCATGAGGGAACATTTTAAGTGGCAAGGCCAGGAATTTTCTGATTCCAGAAACCGCCTTCGTACTTTCCTTAAAAAGCCCCAGCACAGGCCCTTAGCTATACCTCCAGTGCTTGATGTTTTGGATGATTTATACTCTGACTCCAGTGTTACCCCTGATACTCTCCCTCCTGCTCCTGCCAAGCCGGACAGATACTATAGAGTTCCTGAAACACATTCTCATTTCTTTAGGGCCCATGCTGTTGATTTAGAAACTATTTCACAGGGGCCGAAAGGGGTTTCAGCTACCACCTCCAAAAATCCTTTGCCTTCCAACAGGGAAGCTAGGTCATTAGAGAGATGGGGGAAGAAGGTTTACTCCTCCACTACTTTATGTATGAGAGCTCTCAATTGTCTCTTTCATATGTTTCAATACCAGGATTTCCTGTTAGATGATTTACAGAAAACTTTAGCCTCACCTGATCCTTTAGATAGGAAGTCTTTGCAGGAGGCTGTACACAACTCTCAGCAAGTTAGCAATCACTTCCTTCAGTGTGGATATGATGCATTGGAAGCTTCATGTAGGGCAGCTGTGACAGGGGCGGTCATTCGCAGACATGCATGGTTAAAAGAACAACCTCTACCAGATCATGTTAAGGCAAAACTTCTTGATGCACCCTTGGAAAAGAACAAGCTTTTTGGTGCTAATGCTAAAGATGTATTAAAGACCATTGAGGAAAAAGCCAAGTCAGTTCACACAGTCAAAGATTTCCTCCAGGTTCAGCCACCCAGATTCAGCAGGAATTGACCTTCAAAAAACTGGTCCTTTCCTAATACTGAAAGATTTCAAAGGGGCAAAAGCAGGCGTGGCCGAGGAAGAGGACAATACAGAGGTTCCTACAGGGGACGACAATGGCAACCAGCAAACCAAAGAAGTGACACAGGGGCTTCTCCTGCCCCACAGGGACAATCCCAATGACTTTCCTGTACTTCCGCTAACCAAAGAGCAAACAGAAGCTCCCTTGGGTGGAAAATTATCTCTGTTTTCAGACAATTGGCACAGATTGACAAAGGACAAATGGATTTTGGACATTGTAGACCAAGGCTACAGGTTCCACTTTCATACCTTACCAAGGAAACAAGGCATGCCAAACCTACCGCAAAACCAGAGGGCAGAGGCTTTCAAGCAAATTTCTCTGCTAGCTCAGATCAATGCAATAGAAAAAGTTCCACAACAAGAACAAGGCCAGGGGTTTTACTCAAGACTGTTCCTTGTTCCAAGAAAAGAAACACAATGGAGACCAATACTGGATTTGTCCGCATTAAACACCTTTCTCATAGTACCAAAGTTCAAAATGCTGACCTTACAGCAACTCCTTCCCATGCTGGGCAAGGGGTCTTGGCTGATTACTCTGGACCTCAAGGAGGCATACCTGCATGTCCCTATCAGACACAGCTGCAGAAGATACCTCAGATTTCTTGCAGGGCCAGAGCATTATCAATTCTCAGCATTGCCATTTGGCTTATCTACTGCGCCCAGTGTGTTTACAAAATGCCTGGCGTCAGTAATTGCTCATTGCAGGCTCCAGGGGATCCAAATTTACCCGTACCTGGACGACTGCCTCATACAAGTGGACGACAAACTGATTTTGACAAAAAACTTGGATTATGTCATTCAATTGCTACAGGCTCTGGGATACACAGTCAACTTCCAAAAGTCAAGACTGCAGCCATCCCAGCAAATTACTTTCTTTGGAGCCAATCTAGACACAACCTCTCAAATGGCTTACCTGACAGAAGACAAGCAAAAGAAGTTAACTCATTATTTCAAAGGTTTGGTAAAGCTCACCCAGATGACTGCAAGGAGATTCCTACAGGCCCTGGGTTACATGGCATCATGCATTCTCCTGGTTCCATTAGCAAGACTACACATGAGAAAGCTTCAATGGTACCTAAAAAGTTTATGGTCTCAACACAGCAACAACCTAGAGACAACCATACCCCGCTTATCCCATGCCTACAAAAGGAATTCCTATGGTGGGCCTCGGTAAGCCAGGCAAACACAGGAATGTCATTCAAAAAACCACAAATAACACAAACAATGACCACAGACGCTCAGACCTGGGATGGGGTGCAAACATGGAGGGCAGATGTATTCAAGGACAATGGTCTCCAAAGGAAACGCATCTGCATATCAACCAAAAAGAAATGCTGGCAGTCATGCATGCCATCGAGGCCTTTCGACAACAACTTCAGCAAGGCCACCTGCTAATACTGACAGACAACACCACTGTCATGTGGTACATAAAAAAGCAGGGGGGCACCCATTCTTACCCCCTTTGCAGACTGACAATGAATCTTTGTGAAAAATCACTGAGCTTAAACATACAGTTGCAATCCCAGTTTGTTCCAGGCAAAGACAGTGTGCTGGCAGACAGCCTAAGCAGGAATTTCCTAGATCCCCACGAATGGAGGTTACATCCAGAAATCTTCATAAGGCTCACCTCGACATGGGACAGGCCAGAAGTAGACCTATTTGCCTCCCACCTCAATCATCAGCTACAAAAGTTCTGTTCAAGGGCATATCATCCACAAGCATGGAAAACAGATGCTCTCTCATTCAACTGGAACTTCCTAAAGATTTATGCATTCCCACCTCTGCCACTGATGACCACAGTACTACTAAAGAACAAAGCAGAGAAACCAAAAGGGATCCTAATAGCTCCAGACTGGCCAAGACAACACTGGTATCCACTACTACGGAGCATATGCCACAACAAAAATGGGCCCTTCCCCAATGGCCCCATCTTTTGACTCAAAACAACTTCAAGACAGTACATCCCAACATTCGACGCTTCCAGCTAACAGCTTGGGAGATTCCATGAATAACCTCAATCTATCTCTCTCCAAGGAAGTTCAGCGGATATTAACAGAAGCCCGCAGACCATCCACCAGAAAGGTTTATTCTGCAAAATGGAAGAGATTCAGCATTTGGAATACCAGCAAGGGTCATGATGCATCATTATTGAACATCCCACTCATCCTGGAATACTTGGCAGATATGCTACAGAAAGGACTCTCATATTCTTCTATAAAGATACATGCTTCAGCTATTTCAGCTAGATACAACACTGATCCACCTGTGTTCTCACATCCTTTGTTAAGGCAATTTCTTAGAGGAATCAAGAATATCAAGCCACCAAGAAAGGCCCCAGTACCAGCTTGGGACCTCAACTTTGTCCTAGAAAAACTGACTCTGCCCCCCTTTAAGCCAGCAGCTTCTGTGGACTTACAATTCCTCTCGTGGAAGACAGCTTTCCTGTTGGCAATTACCTCAGCAAGAAGGGTTTCGGAATTACAGGCCCTAATGGCAATACCACCGTTCATTACCTTTCATAGAGACAGGGTCTCCTTACGAACCAAGCCCAGTTTTCTGCCAAAAGTGGTATCTAGGGTTTCTTTGAATCAAGCAATTCACCTGCCTACTTTCTTTCCCAATCCTGACAACAAAGGGGAAAGACTGTTGCACACCTTGGACATTCACAGACAACTTCGCTACTACCTGGACAGAACCAAGGCCGATAGGAAGTCTGATCAGCTTTTTGTAACTTACGCCCCTAGAGTACAAGGAAAAGCAGTTTCCAAACAGACTATCTCAAAATGGATTGGACATTGCATCAGATTATGTTATTCCTTCCATGGAAAGAGTGTACCAGCCAATATCAGACCACACTCTACCAGAGCTACAGCCACCTCTACAGCATTCTTAAGAGGGGTGCCTACAAAAGACATTCTAGAAGCTGCTACATGGAGCTCCGTGCATACATTCTCCAAACACTACAACCTTCCTTTATATTCCAGATCCAGAGCAGGCTTTGCTTCGGCAGTCCTGCAGGGATTGATAGCTACACCATCCTTTTCTTAGTGCTTTCCACCTCCCCAGCTAAGCTATGGTATTCAACCCATATGTTATGACTGCAGTTGCATTCTTGAAGGACATAGTACAGTTTTGTACCTACCATAAATGTAGATGTCCGATAGATATGCAACTGCAGTCGGGTTTTCCCTCCCTCCTCCCCTCTATTCCTTGGGTCCACTCCTCTCCCTGTTATCCTAGCTGGGGATATCTGTTATGGTGTATCTGTTTATTGCTTATTTATTTGTCTGGAAACCTGTTTTGTCTTCCAAATTGATTACAGCCTTCCTTGGAGGGCACCTGGCATCTGGGGCAAGAAACACTGAAGAAGATGGCGTCGGCTGATGCTTATGTACTCCTGCCGCTCTGACGTCAGAGAGAAATGCGACATCAGCCGACGTAGGACCCAGACTTTGGAATCCGGCCGACCGAGGGCTGCCTGAGGCAGGACAACCCATATGTTATGACTGCAGTTGCATATCTATCGGACATCTACATTTATGGTAGGTACAAAACTGTACTTTTCTGTGGTCCGGTTACTCCCCTCCCCATTATCTCCATGACTCTGGCAAAGAGTCAACAACTCCTTTTCATGCTGCCTCTGCCTCTCCTTCTCCTCAGCTTCCATTTCCGAATACCTGGCCTCCAACTCGTTAGCTCCAGATGGATTTTTAAGTCCTCTGCAGGAAGGTTAGGCTGTACATTCCCTGAGTGTTGTACATCTCCACGGCCAGTCTGATCATCCTCCTGGTTGGTATTTTCTGATGCAGCTGTGACCAAAGCTGCAATCATGTCTACCTTAGTCAGGTTTCCATGCACCAGTCCTTTAGCCTGGCACATCTTAACCAACTGGCTCCTAGTCAGCTTGCAATATTCCTCTGCTGACATGCTTGCTTACTCTCCCTAACCAACTAAGCTATGAAAAGAAATAAGACAGTTGTGATCTGAACTCTGAATATTCACTGCGTGGCTGATTTAGAGTACAAAAACACCTTTGGTGATCACTGTCCACAAGCTACAGGAATTCACTATCCACACCACTGCAAGCCAGTCCGTATGTGATGTTGCTAACTCACCACTATCTAACAATTAATGTTTGATGTGGATATCCCACCACTGCCAAACGATTAATATGTGACGCCCTTGCACTTGCCCAGTAATCAAGGAGCCTCAATCCTCATCACTAACACCAGTGAAGGGGAGTCCACATTGGGAGGATAACAAGTACACACACAGTAAAGTACAATTTCCCTTAAGAGCATACAGAAGTCACAGTCAGTCTGGGGCTGATTTCTCCCTTTCTCTCCAGTTCCCCAGTAAGACTCCCCACTGGCACATCTATAGGGTAGAGATCTCAGCCTAGTGGTCAAGCTAAAACCTCCAGCACCCTCTCTGTCCAACCAGTGCTTCGTGTCCCCGCCCAAGTAGCGGACACACACACACACACACACACACGCACACTTTGAGATATGAGTTATTAACAGCACACAGACACTCCTGGGGAAGGCTGGCACAAGTTCTCCAGCTATGCCCCCTTCTCTCCAGACTATAAGGTAGAAATCACTGCCACCAACCACTAATATCAGCTAGTAATAAGGCCATTCCCAAAGGGTGACCAATTTCACTGTGTGATATTATTGTTATCCAAACAGTTAGTGTGCTGAACAGCAAGACTGCTGAAGTGGCTTGGACAGTGTTACTAAATACTTGCAATGTACTCTAAGAGTTTAAATTATCTCCACACAAAACAACCATAGTTGAAAGGTTTAAAATATTTAATAATAAATAAAAACACAATACAGTACTCATCAAATCCACACAGTGCTAATACAGAGTTCAGAAATCACAGGAAAATCCTTTAAAATAATACTATAGAATAGTCTGACATAAATGTAGAAAGCAGCTAGACTAATCTGGCTATTTCCATCTATTTCTACATACAGAGCAAGCAAGTGCTGGTGAGCTGATGTGTTCAGGTTCAGGCAAAATGTAAAATGCTTAATTCTTTCTGTCTGAGAAAGTCTTAAATTGATAACACAGTACTGCTGAGTCATTTCACATTACATCTTTCTTGACACTTCTCTGGTTCCCAGGCTAACAGAAACTCAAAATTTACATTTCTTAATAATCTGCACTTGGCCAGGAGGCCACAGCAATAAAATACATTATACATGTAAAACCTTAGTAATTTTCTCTTAAATCAAGACATAAGAAAGAATTTCCTCTCCCAGGCATCCTGTCTCCGAGCTTGAGATCAAACAGTCATACAATGCTCGACTTATCAGCTTTCTCCCAGCAGAGTGCACTGTGGTTACATTTTTGAAGCTCAGTGCAACGTATAGTTTAATCATAACATGTAGTTCTCTCTATATTTGTAGAACAAGCCTGTGGATTACATTAACATTTACAGTAAAATAGAATTATTGACAACATTCTGTCTAGCTGGGCTGGCAGCCTTCACAACGTCCACATATGTAGGAGTGTGTTGTACAAGTGTGGGTGGTGGTAGAAGTGTGGTGTTCATAGTGTTTGCGCAGACAGCTTTTTCTGTGCCAGATGTACTGGCTTGTGGCTGAGGCAGCAAGGATTCTAGGTTCTTAATGGAATTGCATCTCTAACATGTTGTGTTCATAGGTGGTAGTAGTAGAGGGGTGTGTGTGCACATAAGGCAGTTACTACACTGTCTCAGGATGCCCATATCAATCAGACTAGCAGGAGAAACCACAGTAATTTGTCCACCCATGGTGGTCAGAATCTGTGAAGAGAGGTCAGGGATAGTAGAGTGAGTACTGTCTGAGGAGAGTACCTATAGGTATGAGTAGGGCTGGACGAAGGCCTCACTTATACAGGAGTGCTGGTAAGGGAAAAAATGCAGCTTAGATAAGTTGCAAAGGGCTAAAACAGTGCAGAGGCAATGTGCAACATGCAAACAAGCACAAACCCATGCAAATATGGGGTTTAAATACTACAAAAATTGAAGTAAAATAGAAACACTGGAATTGACCAATCAACCCTTGTCCCTGAGCTCTTAGCTCAACACCCTATGCCAGACCAGTTCCAACCAATCCACTTACTCCCAGTAAGTGCAGGCAGGCCCCAGCCAACACAAGATGGTATAGCAGAGAACACAGGAATCACCCAGACAGTTCTGGATACAGCAAAATCTGTAACCAGACTATGCTAAAGATATTTAAACTCTGTTTAGGTCAATTTAACACAGAAGAACAGATACACACTTAAATGTAGCAGTAGCAAACAAGAGCAAACTGATTTAAACAAATTAACCAATAAAAAAGCTCGAAACTGGGCCCTTTTCCAGGAGCCTTCAATCAGATGAGTTCTAACTGCACACTCCTGCCACTAAATTTAAGTCCCAAACATCTCCCAGATGTGCCACCCAAAAGGAGAAAGGGTGTAGCCATCAAAATTCAAAAGAAGATTGAAAATGGAGTCATCCGAGAGGTCTTACCAGATCAACACAGATCTGGAGTCTAGTTGACGTTCTTTTTGGTTCCGAAGAAGGACCTCAGGCAAGTATTAGATTTGAGCAGGGTTGAATTGTTTTGTAAATTAAACCAAGTTCTGGATGGTCAGTGTTCAGTCTATTCTGCCTGTCTTGAGGAAGGATGACTGGATGAGCTCAATCGACCTCAAGGGTGCTGACCATCATATAACCATCGCACTTCCACCCGAGAGCCAGTCATTACCAGTTCTGAGCACTGCCGTTTGGTCTCACCTTCACCCCCTAAGTGTATACCAAGTACATGGCAGTTGTGGCAGCTTGGCTCACACTGCCAGGGTTGCAGATGTTTCCTTACTTGGACAATTGGCTCCTAAATGCTTCCATGAGATTATCTTTAGTCAGGGCCAGGAACACCTTACTCCAGCTGTGCAACTCTTTGGGAATGCCAGTCAACTGTCAGAAGTCCAGCCTACTTCCTGTGCAAACAGTAGAGTTCAAACAGTAGAGTTCATCGGCTGCCACTTGGACACATCCAGTCTCCAGAGTGTCATCCCTGTGGAGTCTGTTTATTTGCTGTGTTACCCAAAACTTCCAGCTTATTTTATTCTCAAAGTGTTGGGACATATTGCGTCAGCCACCTGCTTCATTCCCCTAGTGTGGTACTACATGAGGGTTCTGCAGTGGACATTGGCAGTGCAGTGGTCTTATCTGACACATTCAAAGGAGTTCCCCATTATGAAGACAGAGGTCTGTCAAAATTAAATTGGATGCTGGTTGAAGTCTCCCTTCATGTCCACCAGGAAACTGTTCCTCGCTCCCCTCAAGCATGGTCATGACTTATGCCTGTCTTCCCAGGGGATGGCATTTTGAATGGCGGACTGTCCATGGGACTTGGTCTGCTACGGACGCCTATCTTCACATCAGCGTCTTGTAGGCATTACAGGCTTTTCAGGACATTCTTCCCAAGGGTATGATTTCTGTACAGACCAACAATGTGTCAATATCTGAACAAATGGGGGGAAACCTGTTCCTGTCTTCTTTATCAGGAGGCCATGAGAGTCTGGCAGTAGGCAGTTTGATCTCAGCGGTTTCTGGTTGCAATATGGTTGCAATGCACATCATGGGGAGGAAGTCCGATATATTTGTACATACTTTTAGTAGGAAGATTATCTTTCTGTATGAATGGTCCCTAAGTCTGACAAGTTCCCACTCAGATTTTTCATTGCCAGGGCACTGCATGTTGTGATATGTTTACATCTCCATTCAACATCAAGTGCAGCAACAGCTATTATACATTAGTCCTTCCTCAGGGACAGTCACCCTGGGGCACTCTTCTGTATGCTTGGCCCCTGGATCTCCTATACACCTATACCTCAATCCCACTGATAATAAAGTTTCTTTAGAAGGCAACCCACT
Source organism: Protopterus annectens (assembly GCF_019279795.1). Classification (NCBI taxonomy): domain Eukaryota; kingdom Metazoa; phylum Chordata; order Ceratodontiformes; family Protopteridae; genus Protopterus; species Protopterus annectens. The sequence continues at coordinate 488,952,958 of NC_056739.1, forward strand.
GCAGGGTGACTGTAATCCTCATTGTCTCGTTTTGGCCCCATCAGGTGTGGTCACTATTTCTTTGGCCTCTTCTGAAGTACCCTCCTTGGGTCCTGGATCCCATTCTGAATCTGATCTCTTACAATCCAGGAGGTCTGGACGTATTCCACCTTCAGACTGTCAAATCAACTACATGGTTTCTCCAGTTCCCTTGATGGACTGAAACCCCAAGCTTTGGGATAGAGTATTGCATATTTTGTCGTCTTCTCAAAAAATTGCCTATGCGTAGGGTGTATGCCAGTAAGTGGAAACGTTTCACTTTTTGGGCTCCCTGTAATGGCATGGATTTTTTTTTCGGCCCCTCTGTAGGTCATTTTAGACTTTGTAGCAGGTTTGATTAACCCGGATTCCAGTTTTTCTACTGGTAAGGTATGACTAGCACCTATTTCCAATTTCCACATTGGTAGGGACAATATGCCTTTGGCTGCTATCAAATTTTTCGAAGGCCTCCCTCAAGGGTACCTTTTCATTGTCCAGGACCCTTTCCCTCTATGGTATTTACCTTTCATGGTTCAGGCACTGGCTAGTCATCCCTTTGAACCTGCTGCTGATTGACTTGAAGTTATTATCTTGGAAGACCTTATTCTTAGTGGCTGTTACTTCAGCAAACTGAGTGGCAGAACTCTACTGTAACATCCAAATATCCAACCAATGGGCAGGGAAGCCAACACAAATATATAAAAACAGGTATTTTATTAGGTGAGCTCTTTTGTGGTGTGGAAACACCACTTCTTCAGACCTTCAACAGCCATTGACAATATACAACTTCATATATACCCATTGTTAGCACTCTGAAGCCTATCACAATTCATAAGCAATTAGTCACTTTTTAAACCTTTAAAACTACACACTCACATTCCTAATATTTATAAAAAAACTTTACTGCTTGAACACATTAATAATGTTGCATAAATACATAAAAATGATATCAATCATGACTATTAAACATAGTGTAATACATCTAAAAGATAAAATCTGATAGTGAAAATAAAAAGCCTCTTATAAATATGCAATTTACATGGTGTTCTTTCTGAAGCATATATGTACTTAAATATTGTTGCTATTCCAGTGAAACACACAGTACTTTTGTATATGCTTAGACAACCCAAGCTAGTGTAAAGATCTGTTCCTTAAATTTGGTCTAATGGGCACCCTGTCATTCAGGCCTTTACCCCTATTTGCTTGTAACCTTATTATCCAACGTGTCTGTGAGGTCTCTGTCCTATTAATTATATCCCCTCTCCTCTCATTATCAGTCACCTTTTCTATAACCAAAAATCTAAAAGCATGGGTTGTACCTTGTGTAAAAATATGTTTTGCTAGAGCATTAGTTAGTGAAATTCCTAATGTTCAAATGATGCTCACGTATTCTAAATCGTAGTTCCCTGTTAGTTTTACCCACGTATAAATTAGAGCAGGTGTTACAGCCAAATAACACCACATTTTTGTTATTGCAATTCGCTGCTACATTAAATGTAATCACTTTCTTAGTATCCGGGTGCTCAAGCTTATTACTTGTATCAATAAATTGGCACTGATTACATTTTGTGCAGGGCATGGTTCCTATATTCCTCTCAGTATATCCTCCATCTGTGTTAGTATAGTAAAGGTGTCTTTTTAATGATTTATTTTGTTTGTAAATAAGAAAGTTGGGTAATCCCCCACTATTTCCTTAATAGTGGGGTCAAAAGTAAGTATTTCCCACTTCAGACAGGCCTCAGAGGGGTAGATATAGACGCTCCAGAGGAAGGCCTCAAACACAAGCTTCTTATAGACCAAGACAGTGGACTGCTTCCACCCCTAGGGGAGGAGAGGACAGGTCACAAACTCAAAGGAAACAAACTCAATGACTCCCTCTGTTGGGCTACAGGAACTTCTTGCCTGGAAGCCCCTCTCGGAGGAAAACTCTCTCTTTTTTATCAAAATTGGACTCAAATAACCCAAGACAAGTGGGTTTTGGATGTGGTTTTAAGAGGTTACAAATTCCATTTTCATACCTTGCCAAGGCCAAGCGGATGGCCAGACCTTCCAAAACATCAGTGGACGGAGGTCTTAAACCAGGTGGAAGCTCTTTTGGCTATGAAAGCCATAGAACTGGTTCCACTTTCAGAGATGGGAAAAGGTTTTTACTCAAGGCTCTTTCTAGTCCCAAGGAAGCAAAACTCATGGAGACCCATTCAGGATCTGTCGGTCTTGAACACCTTTCTAGAGATTCCAAAATTCAAGATGCTTACTCTACAGCAGCTACTTCCAGTGCTGTCCAAAGATGCATGGATGGTAACTTTGGATTTAAAGGAGGCATATTTACACATTCCCATCAGGCAGGATCGCAGAAAATACCTCAGGTTCAAGGCGGATCGAGGCACTTTCAATTCTCTGCTGCCCTTTGGATTGTCTACTGCCCAGGGTCTTCACCAAATGCCTGGCTCCAGTAGTAGCTTACTGCAGACTCAAGGGAATTCAAATTTACCCTTATCTGGACGATTGTCTAATTCAGGCAGACAGCAAGGATGTCTTACTCCAGCATCTAGAATTTGTACAGAACCTCCTCAAGTTCCTGGGATTCACTGTAAACATAAAAAAGTCAAATTTGACACCATCACAACAGATAACTTTTCTGGGTGCTCTTCTAAACACCACAACCCAGATGGCATTTCTGACATCCGAAAAACAATTACAGCTGGCTTCAACTTTCAAAACCTTGGCAACTTTAACTCAACTATCTGCAAGGAAATTCCTGCAGGCTTTGGGTTACATGGCCTCCTGCATCCTTCTCGTACCATATGCAAGACTACACATGAGGAAAATACAGTGGTACCTAAAAAGTGTATGGTCTCAGCATTGCCACAGTTTAGAGATATTGATCTCCGTCCTTCCTTGCCTTCAAAAGGAATTTCTTTGGTGGTCCAAGGCATGTGCTGTAAACAAAGGGAAACCCTTCCGTCTGCCTCCTGCCACTCGGATTCTAACCACGGATGCCTCTGATTATGCTTGGGGAGCCCATTTTCAGGGCAGCTGTCTGCAGGGCCTTTGGACAAAGGATCAGAAGCACCTGCATATCAATTTAAAGGAAATGTTAGCCGTTCAGAAAGCTCTATTGGCCTTCAGGAATCTTTTACAACCAGGACAACTACTAATATGGACAGACAACACCACAGTTATGTGGTACATAAACAAGCAAGGGGGATCTCATTCCTACCCCCTTTGCAGACTAGCTATGGATCTATGGAACACAGCTCTAGCTTGCAATCTGGATCTTCAAGCTCAGTTTCTACCAGGGAAACAAAACTTCCTGGCCGACAGTCTGAGCAGAAACCTTTCGGATCCACACGAGTGGATGCTGGACACCAAAATATTCAGGATGATAACAGCAGTCTGGGGATGTCCTCACATAGACCTCTTTGCATCCCATCTCAATCATCAACTACAGAATTTTTGCACCAGGTCTTTCCACAGAGAAGCTTGGAAAGTGGATGCCCTGTCATTCAGTTGGAGAAACCTCTCGGATATGCCTTTCCGCCTCTTCCTCTTCTTCCACGGGTCTTATTGAAGATAAAACAGGACAAGCCCAAGATGATAATCTTGCTGGCTCCAAATTGGCCTCGGCAGTTTTGGTATCCAACTCTAAAAAACCTATGTCTGGAGCCCCCTTGGGTTTTACCTCAGTCTCCGAACCTTCTGTCCCAACATCAGGGTCAGGTTCTACACTCTCATGTCAGAACTCTCAGCCTGGCAGCCTGGTTAATCCAGGGCCTTTGATTTCTTCTTTCCTACCCCAAGCAGATTATGGATGTCATTTTAGAAGCCAGACGTCCTAGCACTAGAAAATCTTATGCAGGAAAATGGAAAAGATTTTGTTCCTGGATGCAGGCTCAGGATTCTGATCCTCTTCTTCCTAACATTACCTTAATTTTACTTTACTTGACAGATCTCTTACATGAGGGTCTCTCTTTCTCTTCCATTAAGATACATGCCTCTGCTATTTCTGCTCATTATAATACAGACCCTCCCATCTTTTCCCACCAGCTCATGAGACAGTTTCTCAGAGGAGCTAAGAACTTAAGACCTCCTAGATCTCCTCCCATTCCTGCTTGGGATCTCAACTATGTTTTGGAAAAACTAACCTTGCCTCCTTTTGAGCCTGCTGCCTCTTCTGACATCAAGTTTTTATCTTGGAAGACAGCTATCTTGTTAGCCCTAACCTCTGCCAGGAGAGTTTCAGAGTTACAAGCTCTTATGGCTGTGGAACCTTATATTATTTTTCATCAAGACAGGGTATCTTTGAGGACTAATCCTACCTTTATGCCTACAGTGGTTTCCAAAGTGGCTTTAAATCAATCTATCCACTTGCCAACCTTTTTCCCCACTCCTCAAAATAAAGGGGAAAGGATCTTACATTCCTTGGATGTACACAGACAACTACGTTTTTACCTGGACAGAACCAAGGACATCAGAAAATCAGAACAATTGTTTGTTTCTTATGCTTCAAGTTCCCAAGGTAAAGCCATTTCAAAACAGACCATTTCTAAATGGATTGCTCATGGAATCAGATTTTGTTATTCACACCATGGAAAGCAAATCCCAGGGAGTATACGCACTCATTCCACCAGAGCGGCTGCCACTTCTGCGGCCTTCCTCAGGGGAGTTCCTACCAAAGACATTTTGGAAGCTGCAACTTGGAGTTCAGTGCATACTTTCTCTAAGCACTACAATCTACCTCTCTACTCTAAGTCTAGGGCAGGCTTTGCCTCTGCAGTCTTGCAGGGCCTTCTAGCCGCCCCTTCTTCTTTATGACCACCTCCCTTTCTTTTAGCTTTGGGATTCTACCCTACAGTCATGACTGCAACAGTGAAACACGATGAACATAGTACAGTTGTGTACACCTACCATAAATGTAGATGTTCGAGTGTCTTCACTGTTGCAGTCTGGGTTTCCCTCCCTCCTGTCCCCTCTTATGTTTACTTTTGTGTAGTTCTTTTTTTCACCATTCTTCTGAGGTGTATTTGCAAAGGTTATGGGACCTTTTTCATTTTGGGACTCCTGACATCTGGGGCAATAAAAACTGGAGAAGATGGCGCCGGCTGTCAGCTTTGTACTCCTGGCGCTCTGACGTCAGGGAGCATGGTTGAACAGCCGACGCCGGACCCAGACTTTGGGATTCTGGCCGACCGAGGGCTGCCTGCCGGCAGGGGAGAACACTACAGTCATGACTGCAACAGTGAAGACACTCGAACATCTACATTTATGGTAGGTGTACACAACTGTACTATGTCTCTACCTTGGATGGGTCCGGAGCTGCTGTGCAGGCACTTGCTTCTGAGGGTGTTTTCAGGCCTACGGACTTGCATATTAAACCAACGCCACCTTCTTCTTTAAGACCTAAAGTTCGAACCATGCCTAGAAAACCGACACCCAGGCTGCATGCTCAGGCTTTTATGCCTAAAAAACAAATGATAAGAATGGCTGAAGACCTTACAACTTTAATCAGGGGAAGCAAACCCTCCCCTTCTAAGAGACCTAGGACTGAATTTATTTATGATTCTTTTGACCCGGATTCTGAAGTTTCTGTTTCTTCTGATAACCTGGATTTACCCTTATCTGCTTATGAGGATTCTAATGCAGAGGACTTGCTCTATTCCCTTTGCATCACCTCCAGAGGATTTCTCTTTTGGTGAAACCTTGCATACTCTTAGGGAGCATTTCTGCTGGGAAAGCCAGGATTACTCCGATTCAAAAAAGAGGCTTAAGGACTTCTTACTCCTGCCTCAACACAGGCCTTTAGCCATCCCTCCTGTACTAGACATAGTTGATGCCTTTTCAGAATCTAGTTTGGCCCCTGATTCTTTGCCTCCTGCTCCCAGAAAACCTGATGGATATTACAGGATTCCTGATTCTCAAAGTTCCTTTTTAAAAATCCTACTGCGGATCCTCAGACTATTTCACATGGACCCAAGGGCATTAAAGCTACTTCTGCCAAAAATCCTACCCCTTCTGATAGAGATTCCAGGGCGCTGGATAGGTGGGGTAGGAAGGTATACACGTCTGCAACCTTGGCCATTAGGGCCTTAAATTGTCTGTTTCATATGTTGAAGTATCAACAACATATTATTAGATTGCTTAAACAGAAAATTATGTTGATTCCCGACTGTGCTGAAAATAAAGATTTACAGGATTTAATGCATTCTGCTGAACAGGTTGGAAAACATACTTTGCAATGTGGTTTTAATTCATTAGAGGCCTCTTGCAGGGCTGCTGTCACTGGCTCTGTACTTAGAAGGCATGCTTGGCTTAAGGAACAGTCTTTGCCAGATCATGTTAAAGCTAAATTGTTGGATGCTCCCTTAAATCAGGACCGCCTGTTTGGCAGCAAAGCAGAAGTTGTTCTTAAAACGATGGAGGAAAAAGCTAAATCTATGCAAACTGTTAAAAATTTCCTACAAGTTCAGCCTCCAAGATTTAGTAGGCATTGGCACTCTAAGAATTGGTCCTTTCCTGCCTCTTCCAGGCCTTCTCAACCCAAACCCAGAACCAGCAGAACCCCCCAGGTTTCAGTCCCTGGGTACGCACAAGACTAAGCAGTGAGGGGTTTCCGCTTCCAAATCAGGGAGTAGTAAGACACCCCCTATGGAAAGCTGCCTCAATGACCCCCTATGGAAAGCTGTCTCAATGACTTTTCTTTAAAACTTCCAAGCACTTCTCAACTGACTGCTCCTTTAAGGGGAAAGATTGCTCTGCAGGCCAAAAACTGGGAACTCATTACCCAGGACAAATGGGTTTTAAATATAGTCTCCCAAGGATACAGCTTTCACTTCCACACATTACCAACCCCGAACAGTTGGCCAGATCTACCCCCAAATCAATGGGCAGAGCCTCAAAAGCAAGTACACTCTCTCTTAAGCATAAAGGCTATTCAAACTGTACCAGAAGAGGAAAAGGGGCAAGGTTTTGGTACCCAGAAAAGACAATTCATGGTGTCCTATCCTGGACCTTTCTACCTTAAACATTTTTTGGTGATTCCCACATTCAAGATGCTAACTCTTCACCAGCTACTTCCTATGCTAGGCAAAGATGCCTGGTTGGCAGCACTGGATTTAAAGGAAGCCTACCTGCACATCCCAATCAGGGAATCTTGCAGAAGATACCTACACTTCAAAGCAGGCTACATAAACTTTCAGTTTTCTGCACTGCCCTTTGGCTTATCTACTGCGCCCAGGGTATTCACAAAGTGCCTAGCACCTGTCATTGCATTTTGCAGGCAAAGAAGAATTCAGATATACCCATTCCTGGATGATTGTCTAATTCAGGCAGAAAGCCAGGACATACATTTGAATCATCTGGCATTTGTACAAAAGTGCTAACCTGACTGGAGTACACCATAAACAAAAAGAAGTCACATCTGGTACCCTGTCAACAAATTATATTCTTGGGAGCAAGCTTGAACACAACTTCCCAGATGGCTTTCCTCACGCCAGAGAAACAAATTCAATTGACAACTTACTTCAAACTAGTGGCCACGAAAACCCTGCTATCTGCAAGGCAAATACTGCAAGCATTGGGGCTCATGGCCTCCTGCATTCTACTAATTCCATATGCAAGACTGCATATGAGGAAACTACAGTGGTATCTAAAAAGCCTATGGTGTCAGCATTCTCAGGATCTAGAAACAATAATTCCTATCATACCTTGCCTACGCCTAGAGTTTCGTTGGTGGGCAGAGGCTTGCCACCAAAACAAGGGACTACCATTCACTCTACCCCCTGCCACCCAAACCCTAACAACAGACGCATCAGACTATGCATGGGGGGCTAACCTGACAGGGAAGTGCGTTCAGGGCAAAGGGAACCCAAGTCAAATGCACCTGCATATCAATCAAAAAGAGATGTTAGCTGTACAGAATGCTCTGACAGCCTTCAAGGACCACATTCTTCCAGGACAATTAATGGTAAAGACGGACACCAACACTGTTATGTGGTAACAAGCAGGGGGGGTACCCATTCTTACCCCCTTCTGCAGACTAGCCATGACATTGTGGAACATAGCCTTGAGCTACCAAGTGCATCTACAAGCTCAGTTCCTGCCAGGAAAACTAGATACACTGGCAGATGGACTAATCAGGAACCTCATGGACCCACACGAGTGGAAACTGGAACCAAAGATTTTCAACATGTTTACAAACAAATGGGGGAGCCCAGATATAGACCTGTTTGCCTCCCCCCAGAACTACCAATTAGACAAATTTTGCACAAGGACTTCCCACAAACAAGCTGGGAAAGTGGATGCTCTGTTCTACAGCTGGAAAAACATATCAGTTTATGCCTTTCCTCCTCTGCCTCTCCTCTCCAAAGTACTGCTAAAGATCAAACAGGACAAACCAAGGACTATACTGATTGCACCAGACTGGCCACGCCAGCACTGGTACCCCCTGTTGCGCAGTGTGTCACTGTTGGCCCCATGGCACCTGCCTCTGACCCCTACCCTGTTGTCTCAGAAGGAGAACCAGATTCTGCACCCTCAGCTTCAAACCCTGAACTTAGCAGCCTAGCTAATTACCTAATCTCTCCCTTACCATCCCTCAGTAAACCAGTGATGAATATCATTTTAGAGGCAAGGAGGCCTAGTACTAGAAAATCTTATGCTGAAAAATGGAAAAGATTCTGTGCCTGGAACCAGTCTCAAGGAATGAGCACAGCAGCGCCCAACTTACCTCAGATTTTACAATACTTAACTGAGATGCTTCACAAGGGACTTACTTTTTCCTCCATCAAAATTCATGCCTCAGCCATTTCAGCACATTATAACACAGATCCTCCCCTCTTCTCTCATCCATTGCTCAGACAGTTCCTCAGAGGGGCCAAAAATTTAAGACCAACCAGGAGAGCCCCAAATCCAGCCTGGGACCTTAACATTGTATTGGAGAAACTCACTTTTCCTCCTTTCGAGCCAGCTGCTAGTGCAGACTTAAAATTCCTTTCTTGGAAAACAGCCTTTCTTTTAGCAATCACTTTAGTAAGAAGGGTGTCTGAATTACAGGCACTTATGGCAGTGGAGCCTTTCATCATCTTTCATGCAGACAGGGTGTCCCTCAGAACCAATACCTCCTTCATGCCCAAGGTGGTATCCAGTGTGGCTCTCCATCAGTCCATTCATTTGCCAACCTTCTTTACTAATCCACAGAACAAAGGGGAACGTATACTTCACTCCTTAGATGTGTACAGACAACTTAGATTTTACTTGGACAGGACTAAACCTCAAAGGAAATCTGAACAACTGCTGGTGGCATTTGCTGCAGGGGCAGAGGGGAAGGCTATTTCAAAGCAAACCATTTCTAAATGTATAGGCCATTGCATTCATTTCTGCTATAAGCACCATGGAAAACCTATCCCACAAGGGATCAGACCCCATTCAACCAGGGCTGCATCTACCTTTACAGCCTTTCTCAGAGGTCTCCTTACCTGGGACATCCTAGAAGCTGCTACTGGAGTTCTGTACATACCTTCACCAAGCATTACCATGTGCCAATTTTCTCTAAATCCAGAGCTGGCTTTGCCACTGCAGTCTTGCAGGGTCTTATAGCTGGTCCTAATGCTATCTAAATTCCTCCTCCCATCCTTAGCTTTGGGAATCTACCCAAATGTGATGACTGCAACAGTGAAACACAAAGAACATAGTACAGTTGTGTACACTTACCATGCATGTAGATGTTCGAGTGTATTCACTGTTGCAGTCCTGGTTACCCTCCCTCCAGCCCCCTGATTTCTTTGGTTATACCTCTACTCTCCTTTGCTATGCTTAAACGCTTTTTGGTGTATTTGGTATATCCTTGTATATATATATATGTGTGTGTGTGTGTGTGTGTGTGTGTGTGTGTGTGTATATATATATATATATATATATATTTATTTATATATATTATATATGTTTTATTGCTTCCCATTAAGGGGGCATCTGACATCTGGGGCAAGAAAAACTGATGTAATGGCATCGGCTGCATGTTTTATACCCCTGACGACCTAACGTCATGGAAGAAGAGACAGCAACTGACAGCAGCAGGACCCAAAACTTTGTTAATCAGGCCGACTGAGGGCTACTGCAAGCAGATAACCCAAATGTGATAACTGCAATAGTGAATACACTTGAACGTCTACATTTATGGTAAGTGTAGACAACTGTACTTTCCCCTTCTCAGGTGGGAAAGGGGTTTATTGACAGATGACTTTAGTGCCAAAGAAAGAAAATTTTTGTGGATCTTTCTTTCCTAAACCTGATGTCCTTCAAGGATGCATCTGCAGTCCTTACAAATGGGTTGTCCTGTCGTCAGACAGCCCTTCGGTCGGCTGGATTCCAAAGTCTGGGTCTGGCCTCGGCTGGTGTCGCACTTCACCCGACGTCATAGCTGCAGTTATTCGGGTATAAAGGCATCAGCCGACGCCATTTTCCTCAGTCTTTCTTGCCGCGTGGCCAAGCAGAAGCTGTTCAAGTGCCGGTCGGTCAGAACCAGAGATTACTACCGAATACTACTACGAAGACTTCTAAATAGCTAAGTACCCCGTTGGGGACTCTTTCTTGCCTCAGCCGATGTCAGAAAAAGTGAATAACTGTTTAACTTGTGGGAAACAAATACCTCATAAAGATTTCCACTCTTACTGCTTACCTTGTTTAGGCCCAGACCACGACGTAGCAGCTTGTCTAGCCTGTGCTTCTTTTAACCGGCGGACGCTTAGACGTCGGTCGGAATTTGCTGAGGAGTTTTTCGGCTCCGATTTTGCTTATATTATGCCGTCGGATCCTCCGACTACGCAAATATCTAAAAAGCGCAAGGGAAAAGGACCGACACTCGCGGTCCGCGGTTTCGGCCGAAACCGCAGTTAAACCAACCGCGAGTGTCTCGGTTTCGGCTGAATCCGAGCAAGCGGTTCTTCCTTCAGCCGAAAACTTACCTTCTACCGAGGCCTCTTCCAACCTGGTGGAATCGGCTTCTGAAATCCCACCTGCTGTTGCAGTTTCCCAGGAATTATCTGACACTATTCCCTTGGATATTTCAACCCCTGCACGTGGAGCTGCTAGGCCTCCTGCAGCCATGTCTATTAAGGCCTTTGCCAGGGCTAAAGCAGCTAAAGCTACTAAATCTGTGCCTGCTAAGACCCCCTCTCACAGGCCTAGCTCTAGTTCACAATTGCTTAGTTTAGCAGAGGATCTCATTTCTCTAATCCGGGGATCCCAACCTCAACCAGACAGGGCCTCTCACCCACCTCCAGAGAAGAGGCCTAGAGCAGAGCCCCCTGAGCCAGTTTCTACAGACGATTCCTCTGATGATTCAGAAGATACAGACCCTCCAGAGGCTCCTTTCTCCCCTTATGAAGACTCTGATGCTGAAGAGTCCATTGCTTCTGCCTCTCCGCCTGAGGAATTTTCCTTTGGGGAAACCTTGCATGCTATGAGGGAACAATTTCAGTGGCAGGGCCAGGATTTTTCAGACTCCAGAAAAAGGCTTAGAACCTTTCTGCATTTACCACAACATAGGCCTTTAGCCATACCTCCAGTTCTTTCTGTTGTAGATGATGCATTTAATGATGCTTGTACTGCTCCTGATTCTCTTCCTCCGGCCCCTGCTAAGCCCGATAGGTACTACAGGGTCCCGGACACGCATTACCATTTGTATAAGGCTCCTTTTGCAGATCCTGAAGACTATCTCCCAAAGACCTAAGGCTGTAGCAGCTACCTCTACCAAAAATCCCCTCCCCTCTGAAAGGAATCCAGGTCCTTAGAGAGATGGGGTAAAAAAGTTTACACTTCTGCTACTCTTTCAGCTAGGGCCTTGAACTGTCAATTTCACATGATCCAGTATCAAGAATTTATGCTAGACCAGTTAACCAAAAAGCTGTCCTCAGATGAACCATTAGACAAAAAATCTGTTCAGGAAATGGTACATAACATTCAGCAAGTCAGTAACCATTCTTTAAAATGCGGCTATGATGCACTGGAGGCTTCCTTTAGATCAGCCATGACTGGCACAGTTATCAGAAGGCATGCATGATTAAAAGAGCAGGCCTTACCAGACCATGTCAAATCAAAACTATTAGATGCTCCCATGGATAAGATCTATTTGTTTGGCTCTCCTGCACAACAGGTGCTGAAGAAGATGGAAGAGAAGGCAAAATCTGTCCAAACAGTGAAAGATTTCTTACAGGTCCAACCTCCAAGGTTTAGCAGGAATTGGCCCTCCAAGAATTAGTCCTTTCCAGACTCCTCCAGAGCTCAGAGAGGCAGGAATAGGCGTTCAAGAGGCAGAAGCCAATCCAGGGGTGCCTACAGGGGACGCCAGTGGCAGGGTAACAACCAGCGAGGTACAGCCACAGACACAGCCACCACCGCAACTACAGGACGATCACAGTGACTTGGCTCTGGCACCGCCTACCAGGGAACAACTAGAAGCACCCTTAGGCGGGAAGCTAGCCTTATTTTCAACAAACTGGCATTACATCACAAGAGACAAGTGGATTTTGCAGACAATAGACCAAGGTTACAGGTTTCACTTCCATACTCTACCAGGGAAGAGAGGAATGCCAAACCTACCTCCAAATCAAAAGGCAGAAGCTCTAAAACAAATATCTCAATTATTAAGGATGAGAGCTGTAGAAAAGGTACCATCTATAGAGCAAGGAAAGGGATTCTACTCCAGACTCTTCCTGGTACCAAGAAAAGAGAGCAAATGGAGACCTATTCTTGACCTGTCCGCTTTAAACACATTCCTCATTGTTCCAAAATTCAAAATGCTGACTCTACAGCAGCTTCTTCCCATGCTGGGCAAGGAGTCTTGGCTGGTAACTCTAGATCTCAAGGAGGCATACCTGCACGTCCCCATACGACCAAATTGCAGAAGATACCTCAGATTTCTTGCAGGATCAGAGCATTATCAATTCTCAGCATTGCCCTTTGGCTTATCTACTGCGCCCAGAGTGTTCACGAAATGCCTGGCATCAGTAGTTGCTCATTGCAGGCTTCAGGGAATCCAAATCTACCCTTACCTGGATGACTGCCTGATACAAGCGGACAACAAAAACAAACTAGCAGAAGATTTGAAAAGGGTCATTTACCTACTACAAGCCCTGGGATATACAGTCAATATCAAAAAGTCAAGGCTGATACCTTCCCAAAGGATGACCTTTTTGGGTGCAGAGCTGGACACATCAAAACAAATGGCATTCCTAACAGTAGAAAAACAGGAGCAACTACCTCTCTACTTCTTGGCATTAACAAAGCAGAACCATCTAAGAGCAAGAATTCCTATGGTGGGCACAGGCCTGTCAATCAAACACAGGATTGCCCTTCCACAGCACTCAACCAAGCCAAACCATCACGACGGACGCCTCAGACCTCGGTTGGGGGGCCCACAAGCTGGACAAGTGCATACAAGGTTTATGGACTCAAGACCAGCTGCACCTACACATAAATCTAAAGGAAATGCTGGCAGTAAAACTGGCAATTCAGACATTCAAGCCATTTCTCCGACAAGGCCAATTGATGATAAGGACAGACAAACACCACAGTTATGTGGTACATCAACAAACAGGGAGGCACACATTCGTACCCTCTATGCCGGATGGCACTGGACCTCTGGAATGTGGCCCTGAGCTACAACATTCAGTTACAAGCAATTTTTGTACCAGGAAAAGAAAACATTCTAGCAGACATACTAAGCAGGACTACCACGGATGCCCACGAATGGATGCTGCATCCGGACATCTTCAAAACCATTACAAGAAAATGGGGACTCCCAGAAATAGACTTATTTGCATCCCCACGCAATCACCAGCTAAAGAAATTCTGCACAAGGACGTTCCACCCACTTGCTTGGAAGGTGGACTCCCTATCTTTCAGTTGGAAAAACCTGACAGCATATGCATTCCCACCACTTCCTTTGATGCACAAGGTGCTATTGAAGATCACAGAAGACCGTCCAAGGATCATTCTGATAGCTCCAGACTGGCCAAGACAACATTGGTACCCATTACTGAGGAGCATGTCTCGGGAACAAATATGGCCTCTACCCCTGGTTCCCTTGCTGTTAACACAGAACAACTACAACATCCTGCATCCAAACCTGAAAACTCTGCAGCTGACTGCCTGGAACATTGCATAAGACCAATTAACCCAAATTTATCCCAAAGGGTTAAAGACATTATCCTGGAGGCTCGCAGACCCTCAACAAGAAAAAATTATTCAGCAAAATGGAAAAGATATCTCATTTGGAGTACTGCAAAAGGAGAAGATGTGTCACTGGTAAACATAGCCAACATCCTGGAATACTTGGCAGAGCTCTTCCACAAAGGCCTGTCCTATTCTTCCATTAAGATTCATGCATCAGCTATTTCAGCAGAATACGACTTGGATCCTCCAGTCTTCTCACATCCTCTGCTCAGGCAGTTTCTGAGAGGAATTAAAAATGTAAAACCTCCTAGGAAGCCACCATTGCCAGCATGGGACTTGAACTTTGTGCTAGAAAAATTGACACTTCCTCCTTTCGAACCAGCAGCAACAGCAGAATTACAATACTTATCATGGAAAACTGCTTTCCTGCTGGCAATCACTTCAGCAAGAAGGGTTTCTGAGCTACAGGCATTAATGGCAGTACAACCCTTCCTGATCTTCCATCAAGATAGAGTGTCCATGAGAACAAATCCTACTTTTATGCCTAAGGTGGTCTCCAGAGTATCTTTAAATCAGGCTATCCACCTACCTACATTCTTCCCCAACCCACAGAACAGGGGAGAAAGACTGTTGCATACCTTGGATGTACATAGACAATTACGCTACTACCTGGACAGGACCAAGGGCAATAGAAAAACTGACCAGCTACTGGTAGCATATGCAACAGGAATGGAAGGAAAAGCAATTTCAAAACAGACAATCTCCAAGTGGATAGGGAATTGCATTAGATTTTGTTACTCCTACCATGGAAAGAAAACTCCAGAAAACATCAGGCCTCACTCTACAAGGGCTACAGCCACTACCACAGCTTTCCTATGAGGAGTGGCTACCAAGGACATTTTAGAGGCTGCTACTTGGAGCTCCGTGCATACATTTGCCAAGCATTATAATTTACCTTTATACTCTAGATCCCGAGCAGGTTTTGCCACTGCTGTTTTGCAAGGGATCTTAACTACACCATAACTTCATTTTTCCTCCTCCCCCAGTTTGGCTATGGTATTCTACCCATTTGTAAGGACTGCAGATGCATCCTTGAAGGACATAGTACAGTTTTGTACCTACCATAAATGTAGATGTCCGATAGGAATGCATCTGCAGTCAGGATTACCCACCCGCCTTTCCCCTCTATGGTACTCCTAGGGTATTTGCCCATCTTATAGCTAGCTGGGGGAATCTATTATGGTGTATTTGTTTGTATATATGTACATACATGCTTATTTTTGTGTTTGCTCTCTACTATTTGGAATCATTGGCATTTATCCAAATTTAGCCTTCCTAGAGGGCACCTGGCATCTGGGGCAAGAAACACTGAGGAAAATGGCGTCGGCTGATGCCTTTATACCCAAATAACTGCAGCTATGACGTCGGGTGAAGTGCGACACCAGCCGAGGCCAAACCCAGACTTTGGAATCCGGCCGACCGAAGGGCTGCCTGACGACAGGACAACCCATTTGTAAGGACTGCAGATGCATTCCTATCGGACATCTACATTTATGGTAGGTACAAAACTGTACTTTTCTTATAGTGCCCGAATTCAAAATGATATCATTTCACATCCTGTTTACCTCTTCTTCCTTATTCGAGTTTCCTTGTAACATTAGATTTAAAAGATGCTTGACATCACATTCCTCTTTATCAAGACTTCAGATGTTCCTTAAAGGTTTTGTGTGTTTGGATCATATTGTCAGTTCTCAGCCTTAACCTGTGGTCTATCCATGGCACCAAGAGTGTTCACAAAGTGTATAGCTCCAGTTATAGCTCATCGTAGCATACAGAATATCCACATTTTTCCATGTTTAGATTTGCTTATCTTTGCAAAGTCTTTTTCAGAGTGTCAGGAATCTGTCTTTCTGTCTTGGATGAGAAATTTCTTATGCAAGCTGGCATTCCAAGGGAACATTCAAACGTCTTTCTTGACTCCACCTCACATGATTGTGTTTCTGGGATGTCTTCTTCACACAGCAGTTCAA
Organism: Protopterus annectens; assembly: GCF_019279795.1. Taxonomy (NCBI): domain Eukaryota; kingdom Metazoa; phylum Chordata; order Ceratodontiformes; family Protopteridae; genus Protopterus; species Protopterus annectens. Next base: position 488,969,175 of record NC_056739.1, read on the forward strand.
AGAGCTTTTCATCCACAGGAAAAAAATAGAGCTATATCTACATCTGTTTTTGGATTTTGCACTCAAAATTCGGTCATCGCAAGTGAATACTTTAAGATTTTAGGTCTCATGGCTCCTATGATGGTAATGATTCCCCTGGTAGGACTCCACATTAGAAAGATACAGTCGTATCTTAAGTCTCTTTGGTCACAGCAGCAACAATACTTGTCTTTCAGATTTTAGTACTGGGGTTTGTTGGAAGGAGAATCCCTTGGTGGAGACAGCTCATCCCTACATCCATGTCTGTCTCCCCTTCTCCCTCCCTGGTCCAAAGCAGTCACCACAGATGTCTTGGACTTTGCTTGGGGAACAGTTTCAGGAGGGATAAAAGTGCAAGCAAGATGTATGACACCCCCCCCAAGGACAGGTGCAAGCACATTAATATAAATAAGATGCTTGCACTGATCAAGGTGCTCATCTCTCTCAATCATCTTTGGTCCCCAAGACTTCTTGAAGTTGTTACATACAGTAACACAGGAGGATGGTACATCAACAAGTAAGTGGGGACCAGGTCATACCTCTCTGTGTGGACTAGTCATGTTCACTTGGGATATAGCTTCGCAGCACAGTCTCACTGTACAACCATCCTGCATTCTGTCAGAGCAAAATTGTGTTGCAAACAAACTGAGCAGGAGAAGAGCAGACCCCCGTAGATGGAAACTAGATTAGAAGGTCTTCAAAGATTTTATGCCATATGTAGGGAGTTCCTCAAGTACACCTCTTTACCTCCTGTCTGAACAATCAGCTGGCAAGATTCTGCTCCAAGACTTCATGCAAGAAAGCCTGGAAGACAAATGTCTTTTCTTTTCTTTGGGCAGGAATGTTTCTTTGTGCTTTTCCACCTTTCCACCGATATCCAGGGTTCTTCTAAAAATTCAGAAGGGAATCCCCAAGATCATTGTGCTGAATCCTTTTTTGCCTAGGCAACTATGATTCTCCCTTTTTTTGGAAATTGCCAGAGGCTATTACCGCAAGCTTCCTCATAGGCTGAATATACTCGCAGAAGAACAGGGATGTTGGATACAGCCCGACACCAATTAACTTCAGTTGACTGCCTGGATAATAGTCTGACTTCCCATTAAGCATCTGTTTACTGAGGATGTGCAGTAAGTACTAATGGAGGCAAGAAAGCCTTCTACTAGAAAATCATATGTTAGCAAATGGAAACGGTTTTCTGGTTGGTGTCGGCAACATATCCAGCACCCATTCAGGGCTAGTTGTTTTCTGGTTTTACATTATTTGTGTGAGTTACTATCCAATGGTCTTTTTTTACTCCTCTGTCAAAGTTCATTTATTTTATCATGTCTACCCATGGATCCTCATCTTTCAGTACTTTCTCATGTTTCTGAGAAAAGTTTTTGAATATTTTTGAAAGGGGGGTTGCACAAGAGGCCTCCAAGCAAACATTGGGCTCTTCTTGGGATCTTAATTTTGTGTCAGAAAAGCTAAGACTTGCTCCATTTGAACCAGTTAATTAAGCTGACTTGAGGTTCTTAACATGGAAAAATGTTTTAGTTATTGCTCTAACCTCTACATGAATGGTATCAGAGTTAAAAGCTTTTATAAATTGTCAACCCCATCTCATTTTCCACAGGAAACATTTTTTTAGAGAAGCAATTATTCTTTTTAGTTTATAGTATTATCAGAGTTTACTTTAAGCCAAACTGTCCATCCCCACATTTTCTTTCCTGAACCTAAAAATGAGGTAGAAAGGATTCTCCATACTTTGGATGTCCCCCACTGAGGAGCCCCCTCGAAAAAAGACGTGCAAGAGGTAGCACATGGACTCGCCTGAGGAGTCCTTAACAGAAGACATGGATTATGATGATGGTGAAGGGTCCCCACGGTCACCTCCTGATGATGTCTCCTTCGGAGACATCCTGGAAATGTTGAAGCAGAGAGGTGACTGGAAGCCCTCCAACCCTTCGTCTGAGTCCTTGTTCCTTCAGGCTTTTTGCATCTGGCCTTCTACCTCTTGGGTGACCCCGCCTGCCAACGAGCTCATCCATCTCATCGTGCAGCGCGCTTGGAAGAACCCTGATTCCATTGAGGCGATCCCTCTGAGACCAGACAAAATTCTATCCCCTCCCGAGGAGAACCCGCATTGGTCCAAAGGGTTGCCAGTTGATGCTATGGTGGTGGCAGCGGCCACAAAAAAGGACTTGGCTGAGGAAAGTCCCGCTGTCCACCTGCCCAACAGGGAGTTCAGGGCAGTGGACAGGAAGCATGTTGTTGCATCAGGGACCTTTGCTATACAGTCCCTGAATTATTTGGCACATTTTACGAGGCTCCAGAGGGGCTTGATCTCTGGACGCTCACAGGACAGTTGTCTGACGAGGTCAGGGACAAAGTGGCCTCACAGCTTGCAACTGTGGAATCAATATCCAACTCATCCATGAGGTTGCTGTCATATGCGACCGAAGGGGCAGCTAGAGCAGCAGGTTCAGGCATTATGAGGCTTTATGCCTGGAGGCGCATTTGTGACCTCATGGATCCCTTCAAGTCTTCCTGTCTGAATGCTCCCATCGAAGCATCATCACTTTTTGGCTCCAAAGTGAAGAACACTCTGGCCAAGTGCAAGCAGGACAGAAAGACCCGGTCTGCCATAGACCTACGGTTTTCCTGCCCTCAACATACCTTCTCCAGGAATCAGAGGAGTGGAAAAATGTGGCATAAGAAATCTCAGGGTCCTTTCCATGCCACACGTGGTGATGAGACCCCCAGAGGCAGAGGGGGGTAACAATTCCAGAAGATGCCCCTATAGAGGCAGAAGGGGTCCTTGTAACCAAGGCTCCAGGGACTCTTTCTCTGGATAGCCTTATCAGCGCTCCTGAGGAGCTGCTCGATTGCTTACCTCTGGAAGCAGTCGGGGGTCGTTTGTCTCTGCACCAAGCTGCCTGGCAATCGATCACCACCAATCATTGGGTGCAGAGTATCCTCACCAGAGGTTACACCATTCCCCTTTTTTCTCAACCAAATTTTCCAAGAAAACTTTCCAACGTTCAACCCAGTCAAAGAGAAGAAGCAGCTTTAGAGATTATAAAGCTGTCTCAAAAAAGAGTCATCCAACCAGTCCCACCAGACCAGTGCTGATGCGGACTTTACTCGAGATTCTTTTTGGTGCCAAAAAAGACAGGGGAGTGGCGACCCATTTTGGATCTCAGCAGCTTAAACAAGTCTGTCGCCCAAACCAAGTTCCAGATGGTCATGGTTCAGTCCATTCTCCCTTTTTTAAGAGAAGGCAATTGGATGTGCTCAGTAGATCTCCGGGATGTGTATTAGCACATCAAGATGGACAAAAGCTCCAGGGGTCTGCTTCACTTCTGGCTAGGGGCCAGTCATTATTACTTTCGAGCCCTGCCGTTTGGTCTCTCTACAGCCCCCAGAGTGTTCACGAAGTGCATGGCAGTGGTCACAGCTCACTTGAGACTACAAGGATTCCGGATGTTTCCATATTTGGATGACTGGCTCCTCACCATCCACACCAAGCATCTTCTGGTAACAGCCCTACATTATACTCTCTCTCTGGCAAAACTGTTGAGAATAGCGATACATTGGGCGAAATCAAACCTCACTCCTACGCAACAAATAGAATTCATCGGAGCAGTGTTCAACACCTAGTCCTGTCTAGTATTAGTCCCAAATCACAGACTCCACTGACTGAAGCTCCAATGCCGAGTGATACTCTATCGAACAAAACTTTCAGCAAGAGAAGTCCTTCAAGCCCTAGGCTCTATAGCAGCTTCAGTTCCAGTAGTGCTTCTAGCAGAGCTGCATATGTTGATCCTGCAATGGTTCCTTCTTTGTCAATGGTTCCCAAACTATCATCCCCTCTGTTATCAGATTCAAATAACAAACTCCTGCAAACAAGACATTCTTTGGTGGATGAGGCCAGACGTAGAACTTCGCCCATTTCAATCCCCTCAGCCCCGAGCCATTGTGACCACGGATGCTTCCCTGATCAGGTGGGGGGCCATTTCCAGGGAAAGACTGTTCAAGGCACATGGTCCACTCCAGAGGGCCATCTGCACATTAATGTTCTGGAACTGAGAGCTGTGTTGTTAGCATTGCAGGCCATTCATTCGGCTCTGCCTTCCGGAACAATTTCAATTCAGTCAGACAATATGTCAGTGGTCTGATATATTAACAAGCAAGGAGGAACCAAGTCCTACCCCCTGTGTTGAGAAACCATGAGAATTTGGCAGTGGGCGATAGCTTCCAACCGCTTTCTGATAGCAACACATATCCTGGGGAGCTCCACCGTTATTGCGCACAAACTGAGCAGATGCATCCTCCTGCCTTATGAGGTGGTGACATAAATTTTCAGCCACTGGGGTCAACCTTGCTGCGATCTTTTCGCCTCCCCATCAAACAACAAGTGCAGCAGCTATTTCACCCTACTTCCCCCGGAGGGAAGAGTCCCCGAGGGACGCTCTAATCCACGATTGGCCCATGGGACTTCTTTACGTTTATCCTCCCATTCCCCTGATTCCACAATTTCTAAAGAAAGCTCTTCGGTTGAGATGCAAGGTGATCCTCATAGCTCCATTCTGGCCTCGACAAGTTTGGTTCCCCTTCCTTCGGCCTCACCTGGTATGCCCGCCGTGGATTCTGGACCCTCTTCCAAATCTGATTAGTCACCCCCAAGGGTTGAGCCACCCAAATCTGTCCAGTCACAAGCTGACAGCTTGGTTTCTCCACTTCCATTAGTTGCCAGGCAAGCTAATCTCCCCTCGCCTATTCGAGACATTATTCTGGCCTCTCATAAACCATCCACCAGGAGACTATATCAGGATAAATGGAAAAGGTTCTCCATCTGTTTCAAGGATAACATGCTAGACCCGTATTCGGCTCCAGTAAATGCGGTTCTTCAATACTTGGCTAAGTTTTTTGATAATGGGGCCTCTGCCTCTACTTTACAGGTATACCTGGCAGCAATTTCTAATTTCCACAGTGGTATAGATGGCATCTCCCTTATTTCGTTACATCTATGCAAGGCTTTTCTTAAGGGGACCTCTCTTATCAGGCTTCCTGTCAGACAAACCATGGAACCTCACTTTAGTCCTCCAGTCTTTGATTCAAAAACCTTTTGTACCTGCTGCAAAGTCTGACCTAAAGTTTTTGTCTTGGAAATCTTTGTTCTTGGTAGCCATCACGTCTGCCAGAAGAGTCTCAGAACTGCAGGTGTTGTGTATCAAGAGGCCCTATCTGGTCGACAGAGTATCACTTCGGACGAATCCTTCTTTCCCAAAGTTGTTTCTGAATTCTCCATAAACCAGACCATTGACCTACCAGTGTTCTTCCCAAATTTTGCCAATAGAGGAGAATACTGCCTCCACTCCTTGGATGTACATAGACAACTGAGATTTTACCTAGACAGGACCAAACCTGTACATAAATCTGAACAACTTTTCATCTCTTTTTTTGGGCCGAGAATGCATACATTTAATTTATTCCCTCAATAACAAACCTATGTCAAAAGTTAAAGCTTACTCCACTAGATCTATGGCAACATCTGTAGCTTTCCATTCCAGGGCTTCCATGGATAACATCTGTGCAGCAGCTACTTGGGCTAAGCCTCATACCTTTATCAGTCATTACAAATCATACCTTTATCAGTCATTACAAATTGGACCTGGTCTCCAGAGGGAGAGCTGCCTTCAGCTCAGTGGTACTCAGGAATGTTCATCCATAAGGGCTGCCCATGGACCTCAAGGTAACTTGGGATTCTGTCCCATCAGTGATGAATGGAATGAAGATTAACAACATCAGATAAAGAAGTTATGTCTTACCATAACTTTCCATCTGTGTTGCACATCTTCTTTCATTCATCACTTCCCACCCTCCTTCCCCCTCCAAAGGCTCCTGGGAGATGCTTTGGGTCTAAGTGGTGCCTTAGGGTATTTGCGAAGAAGTGGCCTCTGCTTTACTTCCTTTTACAGTTAGAGTTCCTTTGGAGGGCAGAGGCCTGCCACCAGAACAAGGGACTGCCATTTACTCTACCCCCTGCTGCCCAAACCCTAACAACAGATGCATCAGACTATGCATGGGGGACTCACTTTGCAAGGAAGTGCATTCAGGGCAAATGGAACCCAAGTCAAATGCACCTGCATATCAATCAAAAAGAAATGTTAGCTGTACAGAATGCTCTGACAGCCTTCAAGGACCACATTCCTCCAGGAATATTAGTGGTAAAGGCAGACAACACCACTGTTATGTGGTACATAAACAAGCAGGGGGGAACCCACTCATACCCACTCTGCAGACTAGCTATGGCTCTGTGGAGCACAGTTTTGAGCTACCAAGTGCACCTACAGGCTCACTTCCTGCCAGGAAAGCTAAATACACTGGCAGACGAACTAGGCAGAAATTTCAAGGACCCACACGAGTGGAAACTGGAACCAAAGACATTCAACGTTTTGATAGACAAATGGGGTAGTCCAGAGATAGATCTGTTTGCCTCCCCCCAGAACTACCAATTGGACAAATTCTGCACAAGGACTCCCCACAAACAAGCTTGGAAAGTGGATGCCTTGTCCTTCACTTGGAAAAGTCTATCAGTTTATGCCTTTCCTCCTCTGCATCTCCTCTCCAAGGTACTACTAAAAATCAAACAGGACAAACCAAGGACAATACTGATTGCACCAGACTGGCCACTCCAACACTGGTACCCCCTCTTGGGCAGTGTGTCACTGCTGGCACCATGGCACCTGCCTCAGACCCCACCCTGCTGTCCCAGCAGGAGGGCCAGATTCTGCACCCTCAGCTTTAAACCGTGAACCTGGGAGCCTGGCTAATTACCTGATCTCTCCGTTACCATCCCTCAGTAAACAAGTGTTAGATGTCATTCTGGAGGCAAGGAGGCCTAGTACTAGAAAATCTTATGCTGAAAAATGGAAAAGATTTTGTTCCTGGAACCAAACTCAGGGGATGGGCACAGCAGCGCCCAATTTACCTCAGATTCTTCAATACTTAACTGAGATGCTTCACAAGGGCCTTTCCTTTTCCTCCATCAAAATTCATGCCTCAGCCATTTCAGCTCATTACAACACAGTACTTCCTGTCTTCCACTGCTCAAATAATTCCTCAGAGGGGCCAAAAACTTAAGACCACACAGGAGAGCCCCAACTCCAGCCTAGGACCTTAACTTTGTATTGGAAAAACTCACTCTACCTCCTTTTGAGCCAGCTGCAAATGCAGAGTTGAAATTCCTTTCTTGGAAAACAGCCTTCCTTTTAGCCACCACTTCAGCACAAAGGGTGTCTGAATTACAGGCCCGTATGGCAGTGGAGCCTTTTTATCATCTTTCATGCGGACAGGGTGTCCCTCAGGACCAAGCCCGCCTTCATGCCTAAGGTAGTATCCAGTGTGGCTCTTAATCAGTCCATTCATTTGCCAACCTTTTTTTCTAATCTATAAAACAAAGGGGAACGTATACTGCACTCTTTAGATGTGCACAGGCTACTTAGATTTTACTTGGACAGGACTAAACCTCTCAGGAAATCTGAACAGCTGCTGGTGGCATTTGCTGCAGGGGCAGAGGGGAAGGCCATTTTGAAGCAAACCATTTCTCAATGGATAGGCCATTGCATTTGTTTCTGCTGTAAGCACATTGGAAAACATATTCCACAGGGGATAAGACCACATTCAACCAGTGCTGCATCTACCTCTACAGCCTTTCTCAGAGGTGTCCCTACCAGGGACATCCTAGAAGCTGCTACCTGGAGTTCTGTACATACTTTCACCAAGCATTACCATTTGCCAATGTGTTCTAAATCCAGAGCTGGCTTTGCCACTGCAGTCTTGCAGGGCCTTATAGCTGGTCCTAATGCGATCTAATTTCCTCCTCCCGTCCTTAGCTTTGGAAATCTACCCAAATGTTTTGACTGCAACAGTGAAACACGAAGAGCATAGTACAGTTGTGTACACTTACCATAAATGTAGATGTACGAGTGCATTCACTGTTGCAGTCCTGGTTACCCTCCCTCCAGCCCCCTGACTTCTTTTGGCTATACCTCTATTCCTCTTTACTATGCTTAAAGCTTTTTGGTGTATTTGCTTTTTTGTTGGATGTGTTACCTTGTGTATATATATATATATATATATATATGTGTGTGTATATATATATATATATATATATATATATATATATATATATATATATATATATATATATATTCCCATTAGGGGGGCACCTGACATCTGGGGCAAGAAAAACTCATGTAATGACATTGGCTGCATGCTTTATACCCCTGACTACCTAATGTCATGGAAGATGAGACAGCAACCGACGCAGGACCCAAGACTTTGATAATCAGGCTGACTGAGGGTTACTGCAAGCAGATAACCCAAATGTGATGACTGCAACAGTGAATACACTGGAACATCTACATTTATGGTAAGTGTACACAGCTGTACGTTTGGTATGTACCTCACAAGACATCTGCAACAGCTGGAAAGGCCACAGAAATACCTCACTAAAAGAATCACAGGCCTAAAGCAGATGCCATATGCTGACTGCCTAAAAAACTCCAGCTATACTCTGTGGCATGTCGTCTACTCAGAGGCGATCCCTGCTTAACATACAAGGCCATGTCAAACCCTGAGCTGTTGGACATGCTCCACTTAAAGAAATCCAAATCCCTTAGAGCCACATGCTCCATGGATCTAAACCTTGTCATGACAATGAACAAGACATGCTGGAGGGATATGTTCCTGACCGAGAGACTCCCTATACTCTGGAATAGACTGCCCATACATGCCAAGCAGAGCGCCTGCTTCACCCTCTTCAAAAGAAACCTTGATGATTGGATGGGAGACAGGAAATTCATCCCGGGGATCATGTCAGTCACCCTGCTAGACAGGGGTCCAGGGAAGTAAATATTGTGGGAAGAAATATCCAGGGAATTGTTATGGCTAGGCTTGTATAGGCCCTAGGGCCTATAGCCTAGAGCCAACCTATGAAAGTGTGTCTGAACTTCAAGCATTATCTGTCAAGCCACCCTGTTTGGTCTTTCACAAAGATAGAGTTATGTTGTGCACCAGTCCTTCTTTTCTGCCCAAGGTTGCTTCTGAGTCTGATATTAACCAGGTCGTAAGTCCTCCAGTTTTCTTCCCTAATTTCCAAAACAAAGGAGAATACAAACTCCATGTGCTGGATGTGCATAGATAATTACATTTTTATTTGGATAGGACTAAACACTTCAGAAAGTCTGACCAGCTTTTTGTTTCTTACTCCAAGACTAAATTTGGGAAACCAGTTTCCAAAGTTATTCTGGCAAGTTGTATTACAAGCTGTGTTTCCCTCGTTTACTCTAGTAGAGGGATTCCTTTGTCGTTACCCATCAAAGCTCATTCCACTAGGTCACTATCCAACTCCGATGTTTTCTGGCCTAAAGTTCCTATTGATATTTGTTCTGCAGCTACTTGGTCAAACTCACATATCTTTATATCTCACTACAAATTGGACATTATTTCCAGAAACAGAGCTTCCTTTGGTTCTGCTTTGCTCTGGAATAGCCTTCTATAAGGGCCTCCCAGGATTTATGTAGCTGGGGACTCAGTCCCTCTGGTTGAAGACCAAACTTCAGATAAAAAAAATTATGTACTTGCCATACCATTCCATCTGAGTTATTGCTTTTTTATTTGTATTCAACCTTCCCTCCTTCCCCCTTCCAAATTATTCATAGGTTCATAGGTAGGTACTAGGCTATTGGCCCTGGGGCCTATACAAGCCCAGTCAAAAAGGTACCCTGGCTTTTGCCACCCAAGAAAATGATTTTCCTGTACCACTGTCGAGCAGAGCCACTGAGGTGATCCCCGGGGTGAATTTCCTATTTCCCATCCAATCATCAAGATTTTTCTTGAAGAGTGCTAATGAGGAGCTTTGGCTGATATAAATAGGTAGTTTATTCCAGAGTATGGGAAGTCTCTGGGACAGGAATCTATCCTCTCAGGAGACCCGGTGGATGGTGTTTTCTTGGTCAAGCCTGTATCTGTATTGAGCTCCTGAAGTACCTTTGTTCCATTCTATTCAGAGACGTATGATTTGATCATATATATGTGTGTGTGTATATATATATATATATATATATATATATATATATATATATAGCATATTTGCCTTGTCAGCAGCAAACTCGATCTGAGGGATGAAGGGAGAGCAGGGCATTATGGGTAGGGGAGGAGCTGAGATATTTTGGATCCTAGAGCTATAGTATACGGCCGAGTCAGATCCAATATCAGATCTGAACCCACAGGTTGAAGACGAATGGAAAAGCAACAACTCAGATGGAATGTTATGTTAAGTACATAACTTTTTTATTGTTCTTGTGGTTCTTTAAGCAGAGAAATTGTCAGAGTGAGCTGGATTTTTAAGAATAGGGCAATGGAAGCATTTGCATTCCTAGGGGGTATATGAAGGATAGGAGGAATTAAAATGGGAGGGTTCATATATAATAAGTTGTGTCTGAACAGAGGAGCCAGGCAGGGGTTTCCTCTTTCCCCCTTGTTATTTGCTTTATATTTTGAGACATTGGCAAAGAAAATAAATGACTTAGAAATTCAAGGATATAATTGGTATGACAATCAAGAAAAGTCAGTTTTATTTGCAGTTGATATTATTTTGCATCTGATAAATCCAGAAAAGGAGAGCTCAGTGTTGTGGAACATTTTAAGACAGTTTCATGTCTTTTCGGGATATAAAATTATTGAAGATGATAGCCATAAATTATGTACCCATACATGAATTTGTTCAGCAATCGACATAATTATGGGGACACAATATGATGTATTTAGGAGTATGTATTAAAAAGGTTTCTTTTAAGGAAGCTAAAGATATGTGGGAAGAGACTAAAAAGATGATGCAAAAAATGAGAAACTGGAAGCGTTTGTTTATGGATATGGTGGGTTGTAAGATGCAAGTAGTGAAAATGTTTTAGCTCCTTTAATTTTATCTACAGGTCAGGCATACTGTTAAAAACACAGGAGAACTTGTGGACAATAATTAATAAAGAATTTAAGGAATTTATCTGGGAGGGGAAGAGGGCAAGAGTTAAGTGATCTAAGTTGATCCTTCCAAAAGAACAAGGTGGTTTAGGATTAAATCATTTGAAAGGATATTTTAGAGCAACACAGTTAAGGCTCATGTACATGACACAGGCAGAAGGATGTAATTCAAAGTGGAAAGGAATGATAAATTGGGGGAGGAGGATTCAGAAAATAAGAAGAGTATGGGATTTTGAATACAGATCCTTAAGGAGAATAGTAACAGCCATACATAATATTATATTCATAAAGTAGCAGAACATTTACTAAGAACAAGCCAACACAAGAATGACAAAAGGAGATTTTGTCAGTAAGGGTGACTTTAAGTAAGCGTACAGAGAATAGGTAAGAGGTTCCTGGAATTTACTGGAGAAAACTGGCAAAGGAACCAAGTTAATAGAATGGAATGAGGTCAAGAAGACATTTGGACTGCAGCCTGGAGACTGCCTTCCCTTCCAGGTATTGATATCAGAATATAGACAAAGAGAAGCAGAATAGGGGAATCCTAAGTGAAAGACCTACTCTGATATGGTTTTTAGTTGACTTTAGAGCAAAAGCTGCTGTTAAAAAAGAGCATGCAATATCTTATATGCTCTTATTATCCTAACTCTAAGAATATGTTACAGGAAGTTAGAAAAGACTGGGAAGAAAGATTGGATAAGCAATTTAAAGCGAAGAATGAGATGACATATGTATGGCTCCCAAGTATGGAACAAAGCCTATAAGGTTTAGGATTTTTTCTTGGAAATGTTTGCATAGGTATGTTTATATCCCAAGCAGACTTCAAAGAATTTTTCCTCAGGAAGATGTCAAATGCTGGAGTGAATGGGGAAAATGGAGTTAACTGAGAAACATGTTTTGGGAGTGTAATGAGTTGGCAGACTTTAAAATACTCCCTACTCAGTACTCTATCAACATATTGGGTGAGCAGATAGGTGTAGCTAAGGAAATGATTCTTTTGAGCTGGACACAGGATCTGAATTGCCTAGATATAGTAAGGCTTTGTTAAGGATAATTCTTGTGACTCTCAAAAAACATTTACTAGAAAATGGAAATCATAGTCTAAACCAACTGTATTTGAAGTACTGGATATTGTAACAGAGATAAAAGAATTGGAAGTGGGATCTTTAGAAAAAGGAAGGAGAAAATTACATAGAAATAACTGGAAATTGTGGGAACAATAAATGCAGAATAATGTTCAGCAGGAGAAGAGAGGATTAAGGGGAAGGCAGGAACTGAGCTGTTTATGTGATGTTGGACTTACAATAGTTATAAAGTAAGAACACATATGTCGTGTATGTTGCTGGAAGCATGTTAATTTGGTTTGTTTTAACAATAACCCACAATTGGGCGTGGGTGTCACAGGAATAAGCTACAGTTGGTGTGGTTTGATCATGAGGGGTGTTTACCCACATACATTTGTGGATTATTGCTGCTATACAATGACATTATGTATGAAAGGGTTTACTATCATACATGCTCGACACTACTGTGGCCGAAAGTGCAGATATCCGAAGAAAATGTTTTCAAATCACAACACCAACCACAGTAAATGCCGAACTGAGCATTTCAGTGAAGTCGAATGTTGAACATTTCAACTTCACTGGAATGCTCATAGCCGCTAAACATATTTTAACATGTTTTGCAGGGGCGCAAGCCCCCTGCACACTCCTCTACTTATATATACAAACTCCGAGATCGCACTATACTGAGGAAAGGGTACATTTCCCAATCCCCACTATAGTGCGAACTGCACTACACTGTCAAACCTTGCTATAGCGGCTGTTTGCTATTGTAAGGTTCGACAATATAGTACTCGCACTAATGGTTCTGCTACCTGATTTATGCACATACGTTGATCACACACAGTGTGATCGACTATGTTATTGTAAACCTATGAAAGAAATTGTGTACCTTTCTTAAAAATTGTCTTTTTATAACAGCATTTTAGTGTTCTTCCATGCTGTTCCTTCATGACTGATTACTGTTCATGTGTATGGTATGTTGTGTATTTTTTTTTTTTTTTTTTGTCTAAGGGCATTATTTATAACAGACTGCAAACAAGGGAGAGGACAAGTATATATGAGATAGTAAGGGACACTCCCTCTTTAAAAATATTTCAAGATAGTCAACATACCATAATAGAAAATCTGACCGATCAACAGTAATTCAGTGACCCAACTTTTTTCTTTTAGGATATGCTTGATTTACAATGAGCACACCAATTGGGGTGTGCGGTCAGCATGCACATTTAGGTATATTAATTACTTTTAGTCGTATAATTTATTTTATATTAATGTATAATTGCCTATGTCTTAACTGATAATTTAATAAAGGTGTTAAAAAAAAGTGTGTGCGCAAGACGACTGAGATTTCTGACTGTGATCCAAGAGTACTTTGTGGTGTGAGTGATTTGGAGTTTGCACGATCTGTGAGTGAGTGTGTGTGTGTGTGTGTGTGTGTGTGTGTGTGTGTGTGTGTGTGTGTGTGTGTGTGTGTGTGTGTGTGTGTGTCAGTGATTGATTTGTGTGCAGATTGCAAGTGCAGGCAGGGTGCTGAAGTATGTATTCAGTGCTTAGCTGTATGAAGTGTGCAAATGTCTGTGTGTAGGAAGGAGATGTGTAAATGTCTACTATTGTGCAAATCATGGGTGGTTGCTAGTGGCAGTGTGAAAGGTGTAGTGCAGAAAGGGTGATTGCCCAACTCTGTGCCCCAAGTGGCACTTGCTCCAAGATAAGTACGATCTTAAAGTTAGTTATATAAACTTAAGAGGCAGTGTGGTTGTTTCTACATTCTGATGTTTCATTAGATTTGTTAATGATTAGCAGACGTCTTGACTATGCTGTGTTCATCACCCCCCCAACAAGCTATTTTAATCAACTGGTCTCTTATTACAAAAATGAACCAAAAATGCATTTTATGTTGGGATAACAGCACACCTAAAATAGGTAAACCCAGAGACATAACTTGATGTTCTGACTACAGTCATTAAATCACCTTTCTTTTCCACTCGTTGCCACACTGTGGCCATGAGAACCATGTGCATTTTTTTCCTTCAGTAAAATGTATGCCTTTGTAAGCTATTTCCTTTATGCTGTTTTGCTAATATAATGGCCTGTGTGAAAACAGGTGTTGTCTGATCAGATTCTTGTTTACTTTTCTGTGCTTTTCATAATATAGCTGAAAGCCATTTCCCACTAGCATTATTTAGTTGTACTTCTTAATTTCTTAATGTGCCTGTTGGTCAAAAGAGCTCCTAGGAAAACCGCTAATTAACTTGTTTTCTTCCACACTACAGCTTATCACTGCAAGTGTGTTGACCCATGGCTGACAAAAACAAAGAAAATATGTCCTGTATGTAAGCAGCGAGTTATACGTGTGGCGGATGACTCAAATTCTGATTCTGAGACTGAAAGTCAGCAGGGGGAAGAGCAGATCTCTGAACGTACACCATTGCTCCACCCATCTTCATCTTTGACAACCCAGTCATTTGGAAGCACAGCAGAATCCCTTGCACAGCAGGATGACAATGATTCGTCAGAATATGATGATGATGATGATGATGACGTTGATGACGATTTTAATGATGGGGAGGAAAGGAATAATCCTACCGAAGCAGTCCAACTAGAACAAAGTAGTCATTTGCACCATGATGAAAATGTGGAGGAAAATCGCCATGGGCCAATTACTGTGTAACAATTTCTTGTATCATTGTTCAGACCTGCACTAATTCCATTTCTGTATGGGGGAAATGAACAATATTAAGCAACTTTTCAAATCATGTTAAAGCCAGCCTCCATGATCTTATTTTCTTATGAGAACTTTTTTCCTTTCTCTTTAATTTTATTATGAAGTATGTCTATGGAAGCAACTGTTAAGATATTGTGTATCACTACATGATGTCAAAACCAGACTTACCACTTATCTGCCTTAGGTTCAATCGGCTGTATTGGTTTGTTTGTCAGTGATGACATTTTGAAGGTATAGTGGATTCACTGTTTAAAATTTGGCAAACAGCACAATGTTGTAAGTGGTCGTATTGTCCCATTCACTCTTTTTGGTTGATTGTTTTATTAACAACACAGTTCACAAGCTGTACAGCAGGCTTGCTCACTTCTGCCACCATTTGAAGTTCACTGATTCAGAAGTGTCTTCATGTTAGACAGCAATGTTTGTGTGCCATGACTTAGCATCTGGTATTCCAGTGTTTTTGTCTTAGCTGCTCTGATTTGAGTGGATGACTGATGGATGCCATTAACTCCAAGGAAAAGGAGGACCTTCTTTTTTGAAGTTACAAAATGTTAGATGGCGATTTAAATACTGAAGTCTTTAGATCATATCCCCTACTTCCCCAGGCAGTGTCAGAAATGTGTTGATCTTTTAACTGTTTGTTAATGAAAATTACTAGAACAGAACAAGAACCTAACACTTGCAGCTATATGCGTTCCTGCTAAGTATAGACTCTGTGGAGTATTAAATATGTCTGCTGATACAGTTTTACAAAGGAAGAAGAATACAGAGTGAAGGAATCATCCTTAAGCTTTATGTGACCATTCTTGCAGTATACTTGAGCTTCTCAGTATGAGACATCAAAGCAAATGAGTATTACATAGGACTAGAAGAAAGGCCTTTGTAATGGAAAAATGTGCAATGACTGCCTTTGGATTAAGGCAACTGAGGTTCAGTTTTGTAGACTAAATTGTAAAATAAATGATGCAATAGATCTTGTGGATTTACACTTTGTTAGAGTTTACTCAGTCTCACTCGTGTTTTGTCCCTTGATTCTTTAAATTGTTTTGGATACTAGCCCAGTATGTTTGACTACATGAGAAACTTAGAAGTCAAATGGTAAGTTTTCTGTTTTTTGTGCCATCATTCTATACTGAATGACGAAAAATGGGTACCTGCCAAACAATACAGGTGTTTCTTTGCTTGAGTTAGAGGATATATTATAAACCATATTGTATAAAGTGGAGCACTTCCACCACATATGATCTCAGCTTGACCCTGTAAGTGGATATTTACACAGTGTTGGTTGGCAGTAGTTAAAGACCAGTGTGTCTAAGTTTGTCTTGTATCCATGTATTTGACCTGATTTATTCTTTGGAGGGTTCTTTTCTTGCCTCAGTCTGTCTGGCTGTCTAGCCTCCAGTTTGTCTAGTCATTCTGTACCCCCTACTGTAATGCTCACATCTTGTTGGAGGGAGTTTCTTATTTCCAGGAGAGGGTTACCTTACTAGGCACATCTTATTTCCAGGTAATGAGAGGTGAGGAGCTTTTCCCTTCTGACCATCCTATATCTGCTGAGTGTTCAAGACAACCTTATAGGTTTGGTTCACAGTACTCAGTTACACACTTTACTGATGTGCACATTCACTAGACTCATGTACTTCCATGCGCATGTGTTTGCTACCTTCTGCTGTGCCATGTTCCATGGAACCTTTTAATTCTGGTCTTGCCCTCTGCCAGAAGTCAATCCTAATGCGGTGATATTCTCACATCTTTTTCCTCCAAAGTGAGTAGGTGTGTATCAGTCACTCACATCCTCCTTTCTCCGTCTGGCTATTTCTAGACCCACTCCTACCATTGAAACTTAAGTACTTACATCACAGATTGGGCTCCGTCTGTCTCTTGAAGCCAGCTGTTTTGAAGGTACTGTAAAGGTGCTTCTTAGACTGCATCTACTCTATTGGCAGGTTTCATGGAGTCTGCCCATTTACTTGCAATGTGACATACAAACTGGCATTTAGAATCATGGCAAACAGTAAACATAGGTATTAGAAGAGTTTCCAGTATAGCAAAAGTCACACTGTATTTCTGATGGTTTAATTTCTCCATTACTTAAACTTTTTACATACCTTGACAGGAATGGGCCCAATTTCTAAGTCAGGATAGAATCAAGAGTTCATGAAATCAGTATTTCTTCAGTCTTTGATTTTAGCCAAGAGTGCTGTTCTTAGTACCTGCAATGTGCAGAGAACTGCATCCTCCTGTATTTCAAATTGGGTTACATGTATTGGTAGCCTATTTAAAAATGATTATAAATTATTTTATTATTAATCCAGTTGCTCGTACTACTGTTGGCACTGTCTTGGTATCTTTCTTCTACGTGTCATGTCTGCTTGCAAGTCCTTTAAGACTTTGTGTGTCAGTTTGCAAGAAACTATAATCACTGGTTGTAATAATTTCAGTGATCGATATTACTTTTGTCTTTTTTTGTTAGACTATGTCTGGTTTTCTTACATCTGTTTTCTGAACTGGTGGTAATAGGTGATCCCATGTGATGTAAACATCATTGTCGATAATGCGTCATGATTCATGTTTCTAATGCTTCACAGCTGCTTTTAAATTGTAGTGTTTGCATAATTCCGAGTATGACAGTCTTGCCATGTTATTGTGCCTTTCAGTATACAGATGCTCAGCCATAAGTGTATCACACCAAAAATGTGATATGTTACTTTCCCATTCTGTTTTACAGAAACTATATTTTTTTGTTTCTCCATCTTTTTCAATTAACTTTGTAAAACAATGTGTACGTAGCCTAATATCTTGGGCAATATTATTAGCCTGTGATCTTTTTATTACTGTTCACCTCTTCTTAACCATGCCTATGTCAAATCTTTGTCAACATGAAGTTGTTCTAGTTTTCTGTACTTGCCACTGTATTTATGGGCTTTCCAATTTTCTTTCTTTCTCTTCTGGTCCTTTGTTTATGTCCTTTCTTTTTTGACACTTTTTTGCTGTCTGATTCTTGACTTATTCTAGTTTGATTTCCATTCCCACTCTGTTCCAAAATGCTTCTGCTAAATTAAGCATATATCTCATCTTAGAGTTCTATTCTTGCTTTAGAATTTCCGTTATGTTGGGATCTGATAAGGTCAGCAAATATGAATGTAGTCATATGATTGCAGATCTATACATGTAGTCATTTTTAAGGAGGTCAGTAACTCCTTCTGACAGAGGGAAATTTAATCTTGGTGTGTATTGGTTTTATATATATAATCTGGTAAGCTTTTATTTTTATTGCTGCTTTCTTGTCCAAGTGATTCAATACTTCTGGGAGCCAGTTGATTACACCAAAGCTGTAAGTTAGAACAAGAAAAGCAAATTGGCTTATAGCTTGGAATTTATTCCTAGATGTCAAGGCAGTTTTCAATATTAACTTTAGTCATATGAAGAACACTTTACTAAACTTTAAATATCATTCTAACGGCTGCAGTAGCCCTTACCTGTATGCTGTATGGGGTGTGTCATGCTCAAAATATAACAAATGGCCAGCTTCACAGAGCTCTGTCACAGTCCCACACCTACACTTTGTTTGCTGACTGGCAAGCCCCTTGGAGTGAAATCAGCAGTCAGTGTGTAGACAATTTCAGTACATACATGAGTCCTTGAGAAGTACTATCTCTGAGGATGTACTGGAGCAGCAATTGGCTTCAAGCTTCATTTCTGGCAGATAAAACTCCATATGAGAACCCTTCCACACAGAAAATATTGTCCTTTTAAGAAAATATTATTACATTTTATTTCCTGTCTTAAAGCAGTATTTCACCTTTAAGAAACCCTTTATTTTTTATAGTAGTGGACGTTTTCTGTCAGGTACCTCAATTTTTTTAGCCTAGGGATTATTTTTGACTATTGGGGGCTAATTTGTGGTAAAAATGTACTGCCTTTGAGATCTTTTAATTGCATGGTTAAGTTTTACAGATTTGAGAAGTGTTTTACACAGTAGGAAACTTGTTTATGGTTAATGTTTATGTACACTGTATATTAGCATACTTTTTTTTTCTGTCAGTGCGCTTCAGAAAAGTGTGGGGGGGTTCTGTTCTGATAGGGATTTTGTGTACTGCTTGTGTTTTTACTTTTGAAAGCAAGACTATGCAGGGAAGGTTAAGTCTCTGTTCTGCTTGTGAACACTAATCTGACAACTTAACTTCCGACCAACTCATTCCAACATTGCTTTCTGGTAATCGGCTTCTTCTCAGCTGCAGCATGGATACATAATCAAGTCCTGTTGGCTCTTCTCCCACTGTACCTAAAAAGAAAAAGCAACACAGTTAAGAACCCTTGCTGCCACCACAGGCTCAGACAGTGTCTCAGCTATTAGTAGATGACTCTGTAGTGGTGAACTGTTGTTCCTCAGACCACTCACTCACTTCTCCTTGATCCTCTTGTGTAGCCCCTTTAGCTGCCATGGATAAGGGGTAATTCACTTCCTCTGCAGCTGTTCCAGTTTCTGATACAGACATAGAAAGAACCAACATATTTGGGTCTGGAAAAAGCACTGGGAGGTGGTTCTTGGGGTGGCCAAAGAAAGAGACTTCTTGCCAAGGATGAAGTGCTGTCTTAGATGGTCTTCTTCCAGGTAGATGACTACACGAAAAAAGGGTTAGACATTGCTCATTGGAGGAGATGGTGTCTGTTTGTAAAGATGAATGTTAAGTTGTCAGTCTCGCCTTCATTCTTGCTGGATGGGTTCGGAGCCGAACCTCGGCTCCAACTCGGCCTATACTAAAGCTCGAGAGCTAATTTTACCGGCTCGAGGCAACCCTATATCCCATGATGCTAGGCGGTAACTACCTAGATCTCTTTGCCGCTTTCGCTAGCGAGGTGCTCTTTTTACCGGCTCATAGGTTAGTGACTAAATTTAAGAAAAATTCTAGTTTTTGTACTTAGTTTTCCCATTATTTTGTCTAAAAAGGCTAGTTTTACTGTTATTTCAAATTTTAGTTCCTATTTTTATCCCTTATCCCAGTTATACTCCCCACCCTAGGTTAGGCCTTAGGCCCTTCCGTTTTTTCTCAAGTCCCCTCACAGGGATTCTTAGCTGTGCGTGTGTGTGTCTTTAGTATCCCTGTCTGTTTGAGTGTGTGTGTGTGTTTCTAACTTTAGAATCTTGTTTTTCTTTTCGACAGCAATATGTCGAAAGAGACAAAGGTCTCAGGCTTCAAGAAGTGTGACTCGTGCTGTCAGAAGATGTCGCTGACAGACGGTCACACTTCTTGTGTTTATTGCCTGGGACCCCTGCACCTGCAGGACTCTTGTTCTGTGTGCCATGCTTTCAGCCCAGGAGTCCTGCAGGAGCGCAGGAATAAGTTGATCTTGAGGAGCTTGTTAAAGCCCGAAGGTTCCCCGGCTAAGTCCGTGCCGGGAAAGCCTTCGAAGCTATCAAAACCGTCGGCGCCGTGCTCTAAGCCTTCGGATGGTGGCTCACCTTCTGCGACATGATTGGCTCTGGCTGGAGCTGATACGTCTGTATCGCAGCTTCCTGCATCAGCTCCGGCCAGAGCCAATGCCTCTAAGACTCAATCTTCACAGTCGGCTCCAGCTGGAGCCAACGTGTCTACGGCTCCATCGGCTCCACCAATCTCGATGCCCTCCACACGTAAGAGGTCCAGATCTCCATCTCTGGAATCTATCCATTCGGCTCCGAGATCACCTTTACTCTCGGAGCGGAGCCATTCCTCTCGGTCTTCCAGGCTTTCCGACCATGACCTAGCGATGGTGGTTAGCAGACTGTTAAAGTCTCAGGCACTGGCCCAAATGTTTCACAGCCCATCTCATCAGACAGCAGCTACATCCATACAACCTACTATTCCTCCTTCGACTCTGCCCCAGTGTTCGGAGCCGGAGCTCCTCGGAGCCGTGACCGTTGTGACGTCGGAGCCGATACCTCCCCCTTCGGCTCCTTCATCTGCTCCGATCTCGTCCATGGTGCCTTCCTTGGAGGGATCTGGGCGCTTGGACTCTCTCGCCGGCTCCGAGGGGGCGAGTGGCATCGGACCCTTGTCTGACCCCGTTCTCCCTCTCGGAGCGTCGGCGCTGGTGAGTTCGGCCCCGACATCAGCTTCGGAGCCGTCCCTGTCGGTGCCAGCAGGGGTTCCTAGTTCTTCAGAGCGGGAGCCCTCTGGCCTGCCTGATAGGGGCACCTTCGAGGTCATGAGCGTACTGGCCCCAGTGCCTGCTCTACGGTCAGCTCCATCAGCCCCTCCCACTGTAGTGCCTGCTGAGGTCTCTTCCCATGCTCTCGCCCCCGGCCGTAGAGATCCAACGCCTCAGGTTTCCCCACTGGGAATATCCTCCTCTTCCGAGGTTTCTCCTGATCCATCAGGTGAACCCCCACGTAAGAGGACATGTAAGACGAAGCATGTGGACTCCCCAGAGTCCATCACATGTGATACCGACTTGGATGAGTCGGAAGGACCCCCAAGGTCCCCCTCTGAGGATGTCTCCTTTTCTGACATCCTTGAAATCCTTAAACAGAGGGGGAACTTGTCTTCCCTTAATCCTTCCGAGGACAAGTCGGTTTACCTGGAGGCTTTTGGTTCTCGACCGTCCACCTCCTGGGTGTCTCCGCCCTTCGACCCCCTTATGGAAGTGGTGGCGCAGAAGGTGTGGACGGCCCCTGATTCGATGGAACCCACCCCACGGAGGCATTCCAAATTTATAACAGCCCCTTCGGATAAGCAATTTTTATCTAAAGGTGTCCCAGTTGATGCCATGGTGATGGCGGCAGCCACCAAGAAGGAACTGGCTGATCCTTCAGTGCCTATCCATCCGCCTAACAAGGAATCTAGGACAATGGATAGGTACGGCAAGCGGATGTTCTCATCAGCGACCTTTGCCATGCGGTCGCTGAATTACTTATGCCACTTCACCCGTCTTCAAAGAGACATTCTCAAAGAACTGAGTGAGGTTCTACAGGATCCATCAGCTGCTGGGTCTCAGGACAAAATTAACTCACAGCTAGGAACCCTGAATTCCATTGTCAACTCCTCCATGCCGCTTATTTCCTATGCAGCCGATGGAGTGAGTAGGGCCGCAGGCACAGGTGTGGCTTTAAGGCGTCACGCCTGGATGCGGCTTTGCAACTTCGCAGACTCCTTCAAGGCGTCCTTCACTAACTCCTCCTTTGATGGTTCAGCGTTGTTTGGACCTCAAGTGAAAGATACTTTGACCAGATGCGAACAAGATGGCAAGACTCTTTCTGTCGTAGGAGTCTGTTTTTCAACCCCATCTAGACCATATCCTAAGGGTCAAAAGTGTGGAAAAATGTGGTTCCGCAAATCACAAGGAGTCACGCCTGACTCAAGGTCAGTTCCCCCCTAGAGGCAGAAGGGGGAACAACAATGACAGACGTCGTCCAAGAGGCAGAGGGGGTCCGCAGAATCAGGGTAGCAGAGAAACTCTCTCTGACAAACCCTTCCAGCATCCCTGAGGTGCTGCCCGACTGTCCACCTTCGGAGGCAGTCGGGGGATGATTATCGCTGTATCCACAAGCCTGGCTCTCCCTCACTCAAGACAAATGGGTGCAGTCAATTATATCCGAGGGTTACAAAATCCCCTTTATCCAAACCCCAACTATTCAAATGGGGTCTCTTCCAGACGTTCCACCCAGTCTAAGGGAACAAGCAGCACTAGAAATATCAAAGCTGCTAAAAAAGAGAGCCATCCAGCCAGTCCCAGAAGACCGACTAGGATCCGGAGTCTACTCAAAGTTCTTTTTGGTACCAAAAAAAACAGAGGACTGGAGGCCAATATTGGATCTCAGCAAACTAAACAAGTTTGTAAAAAGAACGAGGTTCCGGATGGCCACGCTACAGTCCATTCTACCCTTTCTGGGCAAGGACAATTGGATGTGCTCAGTGGACCTTCAGGATGCGTACTATCACATCAAAATACACAGGCGCTCCAGAAGGTTTCTCAGCTTCTGGCTGGGGGCCAGTCACTACCAGTTCAGAGCCCTGCCCTTTGGTCTCACTACAGACCCCCGAGTGTTCACCAAATGTATGGCAGCGGTTACGGCTCACCTGAGACATCAAGGATTCCAGGTGTTTCCATATCTAGACGACTGGTTCCTCACTGCCACCACCAGGCGTCAACTTCATCTAGCCAGAGATTACACCATTCACATTTGCAAAGGACTAGGTATCTCTCTAAATTTCGAAAAGTCTGCCTTGTCGCCTTGTCAGTCTATTACCTTCATAGGCGCCACCTTGGACACCATTCAGCTCTCAGCAAAGTTAACAGAGCAGATGGTCTTAGATATTCAAAATCATGTTCACGTCCTCCTTCAGAGCAACAAAATTCAGGCCAGGTATGTTCTGAAAGTATTAGGTCTCATGGCGGCAGCCATCACGCTTCTTCCCCTTGCCCACTTTTACATGCGGCTTCTTCAGTGGATGCTTTTCTCCCAGTGGTCCTTCCAATAGCTCCCTATGACACACAAGATCTTAATAACTCTATCTTGCAAAAAACATCTGTCTTGGTGGATGGTCTCCCCTCAAGTCCATCAAGGCAGACCATTTACTCCCCCCCCGGTCGCCACGGTCACATCGGACGCCTCCCTGATTGGGTGGGGGGGGGGCATTTTCAGGGCAGGACAGTCCATGGCACATGGCAACCTTTCGAATGCCACTTGCACATAAACGTCCTGGGGATGAGAGCAGTGATTTTTTGACGTTGCAAGCCCTCCAAGACTCTCTTCCCCTGGGGACTATTGCAATTCAAACGGACAATATGTCCGTAGTATGGTATATCAACAAGCAGGGCGGAACCAAGTCCTATCCCCTGTGTCGAGAAGCACTCAAACTCTGGCAATGGGCGATCTCTTCTCAGCAGTTTCTGATAGCAACACATATCCCCGGGAAGTCCAACGTCATAGCGGACAGGCTGAGCAGAGCTATTCTCATGCCCCACGAGTGGTCTCTCAAGCAATCGGTGACGGAGGAAATTTTTCGGAAGTGGGGGTTTCCTTGCTGCGATCTTTTTGCAACACCACAAAACAGCAAGTGCCTTGACTTCTTCACTCTCTTCCCCCTTCCAGGCCATCCCCCCAGAGATGCTCTAGTCCACGATTGGCCTCGGGGACTTCTATACGCCTTTCCCCCCCTTTCCATTAATCACACAGATAATTCAGAAAGCTACCACCTTGAGAGCCAAGATGATTCTCATTGCCCCTTATTGGCCTTGACAGATATGGTTCCCGTTCCTGCATCGTTATCTTTTGGAGCAGCCTTGGCATCTGGATCCAGTGCCAGATCTTTTGGCCCATCAGTCAGGGCAGCTGCACCAATCCCTCCAATCTCTCAACCTCACAGCTTGGTTGCTCCACTTCCGTCCCTAGCCAGGCTTCCAATGATTTCAAATTCTGTCCGGGATATTATCGTAGCTTCCCTTAAGTCTTCCACCAGAAGGATTTATGCTAGTAAATGGCAACGTTTTTCCTTCTGGGCAAAGGCTAGGAATATAGATCCCTTCACTGTTCCAATACACTCGGTCTTAGATTTCCTAGTTGAAATTTTTCATTCAGGATCTTCATCCTCCACAGTAAAAGTTCATTTAGCAGCCATTTCAAATTTTCACATAGGCCTGTCGGACTCCAGCATCATGTCCCATAAGCTTTGCAAGGCATTCCTCAGAGGTATCTTTTTACTAAAGCCCCCAATCAAAGACCCCCACCACAGTGGGATTTAAACTTAGTTTTAACATCCTTGATTCTCCCTCCCTCTGAACCTGCGGCTTCCCGTTCATTGAAGTTACTTTCCTGGAAGACACTCTTCCTAGTCGCCATTACATCTGCTAGGAGAGTATCTGAACTTCATGCCCTTTGCATTCGTCCTCCTTATTCTGTCTTCCACAAAGACGTCTTTTTTACCCAAGGTGGCTTCTCAGGCAAATTTAAATCAATCTATTGATCTTCCAGTTTTCTTCCCTAATCATTCAAACAGGGTGGAGCAAAAACTGCATTGCCTGGACGTTCATCGTCAGCTCCGCTACTATCTGGACAGAACTAAACAAATCAGGAAATCTGATCAACTCTTTTTATCTTATGCAGAAAGTAGAAAGGGCCTTCCGGTATCCAAAGTAACCCTGTCTAGGTGGCTGTCTTCTGTGATTACCTGTATTTATCAACTCAGAGGTAAAGAATTGCCTTCTAGGCCAAGAGCCCATTCAACCAGAGCGTTAGCTACATCAGCAGCCTTTCAAGCTAGATTGCCAATAGACACTATCTGTGCGGCAGCCACATGGGCCTCTCCTCATACCTTTGTTACACATTGCAAATTGGACATGGCCTCCAGAAACAGGGAAAATTTTGGTTCCACCATTCTCAAGAGTCTGTTCCAATGAGCCACCCAGGATGAAGGTGCTAGGGACATGGTCCCATCCAGCAAGAATGAAGGCGAGATTGACAACTTAACATTGAGAAGTTATGTACCTACCATAACGTTCCATGTTAGTTGTCTTCTCTTGCCTTCTTTCTTGCGTCCCGCCCACCATTCCCCTAGCCTGAACAGACCGAAAGGTTTTCCCCTTCTTCTAAGGAACCTTATCTTGCACTATTCCAAGCCCAAACAGGTGGTCATGGGGTAGCTACAGCTTCAGATAGTGATATTTGGGGAGTTCTCCTTTCTCCTCCTCCACCTGAGTGGGGAGACTGAATTGGCTATTGTTTTCTCAGCTACCAAACGAGATCTGGGTAGTTACCGCTTAGCATCATGGGATATAGGGTTGCCTCGAGCCAGTAAAATTAGCTCTCGAGCTTTTGTATAGGCCGAGTCGGAGCCGAGGTTCTGCTCCGAACCCATCCAGCAAGAAAGAAGGCGAGAGAAGGCAACTAACATGGAATGTTATGGTAGGTACATAACTTCTCATTTCATTACCTTAGCCAGAAAGTTATTACAGGCTGTTAATACAGAGTACAGTTTCAATAAATACCCAAGAAAAGTTGTCAAAGGATTATGACATTGACAGTGACATGGTTTCTTCTACTGGAGATTCCCAAGACCAGAACTCTGTTTCTGAGGAGGGTTGGTCTTCTGTACGTCCCTTGGAAGAATTTGCTACAAACTATTTTCAGGGAGAATGAGGTGTTTTTGTGTAAGCAAGTAGAGTATCCTCCTGAACTGAGTATATTTTTTATGTTGAAAGTGGTTGTTCCATTTTGTACATCCATCCCTCCTGTTTTGCCAGACGTGGACTATGTGGTTTTGCATATAATAATCCTCACTCTCAACTTCAGTCCCCAAAAAGGCAGCTAGACACTGAAATACCTCTAGCTAAGCAATTCTTGTCTTCTCATCTTAGATAAAAGCCAGCTGCCATGACAGCTTCTTTGTCTGTTGGAAACAGACTTTTAGTTATTGTGGATAAAGAAGGTAAGGTGTTGCACAGATTCGGTAAGAGAATGTTCTTTTCTTCCACTTTGACATATAAAATTCATAACTTCCAAGCATATATATATGGACATTTATTTTTAGTTGTATGAGAGAGTAATCTGGCACACTTTCTTCAGAAGTTAGCTCCTATCTGAATACTATTATTGATCTGTCCCAGGATTGTGCAGGTACTGTGCCAACGGCAACTGCTCCTGCTTAAATAACCCAAAGATGATAAAATAACGTCTGAAATTTTAAACTCTACTTCAGATTGTTTGGTCATTCTGCTACTCAGTTCCTTAAACAATTTGATGAAAGAGGGACATTAATTCAGGGAGTTCCTAAGATTTGTTGTGTTCTCCATTACAAATCTGCCAAATACTTTAACCACTGTAAAAGGCAAAACAAGCCATCCATACCACCACCAGGCAAACAAGAAACCATAAAGATATGGCAGGAGGGGAAACTAAAATAAATAAATAAATAACAAGGATTCTTAAAAAAAAAGAGAGAGAGAGAGAGACAAGCCCCGAGACAAGCCCCGTCCTTCTCTATGACTATGCCAGCATTCTGTCCCCTCCTCCTGCCCCTTTCTCACTAAATCTGTCAGAAACTGGTTCTCAGTATTCCTACTTAGCAGCAGATTGTAGATAAAAGTGGTTCAGAAGTGCAGCACTTAGCACTGGATACACATACTTCCTTTCAGGGAATACCTCCACATCCTTTGAACCAAACATATAGGCAGTCCCCGGATTAAGGACGAGATCCATTTTTCAGTCTGTCTTTAAGTCAAATTTGTATGCAAGTTGAAACACGTACATGTGGTTCTTATTAAATGTCAGTCAAATGTTTGCCTCAGTCTAGTATTTATTTTAGTTTTCTTTGCATATAAAACACTTTAGAAACACTTCCAAATACAAAAAAAATCTTAAACGTAATACTGTAGCTATGCTTCCTTGCTTCCTATCCACATAGCTGGTTTAAGGCATATTGTTACTAAATGCAGTGTTTATGAGGACCTTTAAACACACGAACACCTCTCAATTGTACAGATTTTCACAGACTGTGCAGATTTTTCCTCATATTTTTGATCCATTTTTCATAAAATTGTGGTTGTCTAGCAAAAGTAGTGGCAAATCATTAAAGACTGAAGTTAGAAAATAATGACAGACATTTGAGTTTCAGATTCCATACCCTTCAGAAAATTCATGCTAATGCAAAACCTATTATTCTATCAACTTTCTAAATTTGGAAGTGCAATATTTATTAAAATTGTCCCTATTTTTGGGCATTTGTCCCACTTTTATTTATGGCTTTGTCGAGATTTCTTGCTCTAAGTGGTTTAAAGGTATCACACACACACACACACACACACACACACACACACACACACACACACACACACACACACACACACACACACTCTCTCTCTCAACCCTACTTTACCTATTCCATAACTAACCCCCTCCCCTTATACAACCACCCACCTTTTAACTGCTGCAAGGGGATTGCTCGCTCTCACTCTTCACTGTCTGTCTCTCACACACACACACTTCCTCATTCATACATGCATTCACTCACACATCGCTGTCACTCTCCCAATCTCTCTCTCAGACGCTTACTTCCTCATTTATACACGCATTCACTCACACATCGTTCTCACTCTCTCTCACACAGTCACACTTCCTCATTCATACATGCATTAACTCACACATTGCTCTCACTCTTCACACTCTCTCTCTCTCTCTCTCACACATACAGTCACTTCCTCATTCATACATGCATTCACTCATTCACTCACACATCGCTCTCTCTCGCGATCTCTCTCACACACACACACACATTTGGGCAACTTTAAGGATTTTATTTATTTATTTTTCCCCATGTTATTTCCGACATTGCGGCAACCCGTTCGTATCTGTGGGTTGTCTGCACGTTTGATGTCCATAACCCAGCGACTGCCTGTAGTTCTTTCTTCCTGTTCTGTCCCTAAGAATCATAAAACCAGTACTTTTAAATCAAAGGTAGAAAGACTTCTACTCCATAAAGTTTCTGGTTCCAAAGAAAGAGCTTTCATGGAGATCAGTTTTAGATATTTCCTTTCTCAGCCTGTTTGTGGGAGTACCAAGATTCAAAATGTTGACCCTTTAGAGTTTTGTTGCTTCTTATTTCTTTGTGAGTTTTATGATAATACTAGATATAAAGGATAGTCATCATCACATCTCCATAGCTACAGGCTTCAGAAAATTACCTAGATTCTCTGTGTCTGGGTCTCATTATCAGATGTCCTTCAAGAATGCAACTGCAGTCATAACATATGGGTTGTCCTGCCTCAGGCAGCCCTCGGTCGGCCGGATTCCAAAGTCTGGGTCCGACATCGGCTGATGTCGCATTTCTCTCCGACGTCAGGGCGGCTGGAGTATATAAGCATCAGCCAACACCATCTTCTCCAGTCTTTCTTGCCGCGCGGTGCCCAAAGCAGAAGCAGTTCGCAAGTGCCGGTCGGTCAGCTCCTGTATTCTTCAAAACCGAAGTCATCAAAAAAGCTAAGTACCCCGTTGGGGACCTTTTCTTGCCTCAGCCGATGTCAGAAATTACTGAAAAAGTAAATAATTGTTTGTCTTGTGGTAAACAAATACCTCATAAGGATTTCCACTCCTACTGCCTCCCTTGCCTTGGCCCAGACCACGACGTCTCGGCCTGTGTCGCCTGTGCTCGCTTCAATAAGTGCACTCTCAGGTGCTGGGCGGAGTTCGCAGAAGACTTCTTCGGCGACAAATTTCATTATACAATGCCGTCGGAACAACCGACAACGCAGACTCCTAAGAAACGAAAAGACCGGGACCGACATCCTCAGCCCGCGTCTTCCACCGACACCACGACAAAACTAACCGCAAGTGCCCCGGTTCCCTCTGAGTCGGTTATTCCACCGCTCCAAACCGAAGACACCGCTTTACCGATATCTCCGATACCGGAGGCCACTCCGACGCCAGTTATTGATTTTCCTCCGGATACCGAAACCGAGGAAATGCCCGAGACCATTGCTGTTGATAAGGTCACTCCTGCATGTGGAGCAGCTAGGCCTCCCATGTCCATGTCTATCAAGGCCTACACACGTGCTAAGGCAGCCAGCAAGTCCAAGCATCTTACTGCTAAAACCTTACCTCAGCCTACTCCTGAAACACAAATCATGTCTATGGCAGCAGATTTAATTTCCCTGATCAGAGGTTCCCAGGCCCATCCTGAGAGAGGATCCCAGCCTCCTCCTGACAAAAGGCCCAGGGTTGAACCCTCTGACCCTCTTCCTTCAGATGAAGATTCTGAGGACTCTGTTCACTCCGAAGCCAGGAAGAGCCCTTCCAGACCTATGAGGATTCAGATGCAGAGGACTCCATTCCTCAGCCTCCCTCCTGAGGATATTTCTTTTGGGGAAGTTCTGCATTCCATGAGGGAGCATTTCAAGTGGCAAGGCCAGGAATATTCTGATTCCAGAAAGCCTTGAACCTTCCTTAAAAAGCCCCAGCACAGACCCTTAGCTATACCTCCTGTGCTTGATGTTTTGGATGATTTGTATTCTGACTCCAATGTCACCCCTGATACTCTTCCTCCTGCCCCTGCCAAGCCTGACAGATACTATAGGGTTCCAGAAACCCATTCTCATTTCTTTAAGGCCCATGCTGTTGATTTAGAAACAATTTCCCAGGGGCCTAAAGGGGTTTCAGCTACCACCTCCAAAAATCATTTGCCTTCTAACAGGGAAGCAAGGTCCTTAGAGAGATGGGGGAAGAAGGTTTACACCTCCACTACTTTATCTATGAGAGCTCTCAGTTGTCTCTTTCACATGTTTCAATATCAGGATTTCCTGTTAGATGATTTACAAAAAACATTGGCCTCCCCTGAACCCTTAGATAGGAAGTCTTTGCAGGAGACTGTGCATAATGCTCAACAGGTTAGCAATCACTTTCTACAGTGTGGATATGATGCATTGGAGGCTTCATGTAGGGCAGCTATGACAGGGGCGGTCATTCGTAGACATGCATGGTTGAAAGAACAACCCTTACCAGATCATGTTAAGGCAAAACTTCTTGACGCACCCTTGGAAAAGAACAAGCTTTTTGGTGCTAATGCTAAAGATGTGATGTTATGTGATCCTATCTCGTCTACATTCTGACTGATGGGTTCGGAGCCGATCCCTCGGCTCCGACTCGGCACGCTTATGCCAAAGAGCGAAGTCTCTTATTGGCTGAGCTTACTATATCCCAGGATGCACCACTACCATTCCCCCAGATCTCGTTTGCCGCTAACTAGCAAAGACGTGGTCTCGAGCTGGCTGAGCTAAGTAGTGTTTTTCACTAACTTTTTCTGTCAGGAAATTTCTATTTCTGTAACAAAAAGCTGTTTTAACGGCTATACCGTACTTTTTGTGTGTGATTGGGTATTTTTGTGGAAAATTTGTGTGTGATTGTGTGTTTGTTCTGACTAGAGGCCCCCCTTGAACTGAAGGGCCTTTCCCTGTCAGTAAATTTAATTTCAAATCCTTAGGGATTCTAGGATCCCCTTTAGTTATTTTCTGTAGTTGTCGGACTGTCAACCTTAATCGGCAACCGTGAGCTAATCATTGTAGTGACAGTCAATTTATAAACAGTGTGTTTTTTTGTGTTACTGAATTTGTTGCTATAATGTCTCAGGCTCCTAGGCCTTCGGGCTTTAAGAAGTGCACTAAGTGCAACTTTAAAATGTCAATCACAGATGACCACTCTCTCTGTGTTTATTGTTTGGGCGCTAAACATTTGCAGGAGTCCTGCAGCGTGTGTCACGCGTTTTCCTCGAGGGTCCTCCAAGAGAGGAAAAATAAACTTATTTTGAAAGGCCTTATAAAACCCTCTTTGAAGAAGCATTAGCGTCCTCTCCTTCTCCTGCTAAAAGAAGGGCGGCTCCGACCAGTCCGTCGGACCCGACCACCAAAAGACATAGGCAGGCTTCTCCTTGGCTCCACGGACTTCGGAGCCGAGGCGGAATAGTCTGCCTCGATGCCTCCAGTCTCGACTCCTCTGGGTTGGAGCCGGCGGCTGGGGCATCGAGGCGGGTCACCTTCATCGGCTCCACTGGTCTCGGAGCCGATGAAGGTTGTCCGCTCCGACACTTCCTCCTCGGCGCCGAAGTCCTCTTCGGCACCGATGGAAATGGGCTTGTGCTCTCCTTCGGCGCCGATAGTTATCGAGTCGCCTCGGAGCCGGTCCCCTAGTCCCTTGGAGCCGTTGGAGAGACCTACTCGAACCCGTTCGGTCTCCTCCAGGTCATCGAGGATGTCAGATTCGGACATAGACAGGGTGCTCCAAAGACTGTTCCAGTCCCCAGTCTTTCAAAAATTTGTTTTGGCTCCAACCCAATTGGCTTCGGAGCCGATAGCCCACTCCATTGCCATTCCTCCTCCGACCGCTTCGGCTCCGTCGGAGCAGGTGCTGATGGAGCCAGTGGAGATCCTAGGGTCGGCTCCGACGCTTACTCCAACCCTGGCCTTCGGGTCCGAGTTTAGCACACGGACTTCTTCGGCCGGACCCGGGGGTGACGTTTCGGGACCTATGCTGTCGGTTCCGAGCCTCCCTCTCGGTGCTTCGGCCGCGGGACTTCCGTCTGCTATCATGGCTCCGGGGACCGGACACTCCCAGGATTCTGGGGGTCCGGCTTTCAGAGCTATGAGGAGTGCCTTGGCCAAGTCTTCTTCGGCCATCTCTACGGCTTTACCGGCACCTTCCCTGGGCATGGAGACTGGGTCTTTGGCAGTTCCCCTGTCTCTAGGCAGCGGAGCCCTGGGGCCTGAGGTTACCCCACTGGGGTTCCCCTCCTCCTGAGGGTTCTTCGGAGTTGTCTTGGAAGAGCCCCAAGGAAGAGATCGTGCAAGAGGAAGCACGTGGACTCCCCCGACGAGTCTCTTACATCGGACACTGATCTTGATGATGCGGAGGGGTCCCCAAAGTCGTCCTCGGATGATGTCTCATTTGCAGACATTCTAGAAATCCTTAAGCAACGAGGCGGCTGGAATTCCAAACCCCCCTTCGTTGATGAGTCAGTGTTTCTCAAGGCCTTCGGGGCTCAGCCCTCCACCTCCTGGGTGTCTCCACCCTTCGACGAGCTCCTGGATTTGGTTTGTCGGAGGGCGTGGGAACACCCAGATACTGTGGAACCAGTGCCTTCTCGCCCTAACAAATTTTTGTCTGCCCCACCCGAGAAGGAGTTCTTGATGAAAGGCGTGGCTGTAGATGCCATGGTGGTGGCATCTGCTACCCAGCAGGACGTGGCAGAGGCTTCAACGTCCGTCCATCCTCATAATAAGGAGTCTAGGAGCATGGACCAGTACGGGAAGCGCACCCTGACTTCAGCGGCCTTTACTCTGAGGTCCCTGAATTATTTGGCACATTTCACCAGACTACAGAGGGATCTGGTCAAGGAGCTCTCAGACTCCCTCTCAGGTAACCTACCTGAGCAGCTAGCCCAGTCGGTTAGCTCTCAGTTGGCTATCCTTACCTCGATTTCTAACTCGTCCATGAGGCTCATTTCATATGCAGCCGAAGGGGCGGGCAGAGCGGCAGGCACAGGCGTGGCTCTATGGAGACAAGCCTGGCTCCGTTTGTGTCATTTCACGGAGGCCTTCAAGTCTTCCTTTGCCGACGCTCCCTTTGATGGGTCCTCTTTGTTTGGACCCAAGGTAAAAGACACTCTTACCCGCTGTGAGCAGGAGGGAAAGACTTTATCTGCCGTAGGAGCACATTATTCCTCTCCCTTTCGGCCTTATCCCAAGGCTAAAAGAGGAGGGAAGATGTGGTTCCGCAAATCACAGAAATTCTTTCCCCAACAGCAGGAAGATTCCCCTTCCAGAGGCAGAGGACGGGGAAATTATTCTGGGAGACGCCGTCCCAGAGGCGGCAGAGGCCCCCGCAACAATGGAGACCGCGAGTCCTTTCGTGGCTCTTCAGCCTCCCACACTCCATTAGGGATTGCCCGGCTGTGCTGCTCCGGAGCCAGTCAGGTGCCGTTTTGCCAAGCACCTCAAAGCCTGGGAGTCTATTACTCAGGACAGATGGGTGCTTCGGATTATTGCCGGAGGTTACACCATTCCCTTCACACACTCACCCCCACCGTCCAAAAAAATCCCGGACCCACCACCCAGTCAAAGGGAAATTGCAGCCGTAGAAGCTTCAAAGCTGCTGAAAAAAGGAGTCATCCAACCGGTCCCCAAAGACCAGATCGGATCCGGAAACTACTCAAGGTTCTTTTAGTGCCAAAAGACAGGGGACCTGAGACCCATATTGGATCTCAGCAAACTAAACCAGTCCGTCATGAAGTCCAAATTCTGGATGGTCACCTTACAATCCATTCTCCCATTGTTGGAGAAAGATGTTTGGATGTGCTCCATAGATCTCAAGGACGCCTATTATCACATACCGATACATCAGGCGTCCAGGAGGTATCTGCGCTTCAGCCTGGGAGACAGTCATTTCCAATTTTGTGCTCTGCCCTTTGGTCTCACCACAGCCCCCAGGGTGTTCACCAAGTGTTTGGCAGTAGTGACTGCTCACCTGAGGAGTCTCGGATTCCAAGTGTTTCCCTATCTGGACGACTGGCTCCTGACTGCCACCACCAGGCATCTACTACTAGAGAACCTACAAGCCACCATCTCCCTGGGTGCTTCCCTGAGAATTACATTCAACTGGTCAAAGTCTGTCTTGCTGCCTTCTCAGCGCATAAGATACATAGGAGCAGAGATAGACTCAAAATTGATGTGAATCTTCCTTCCTACCGAAAGGATACAAACATTACAAGGTCAAGTCCGAGCCCTGCTTCTAAGATCCAAAGCCCCAGCCAGGTTGGTCCTGCAACTTTTAGGTTCAATGTCTGCCACGGTTCTCCTAGTTCCTCTGGCAAGATTGCACATGAGAATTCTTCAGTGGCTGTTATCGACACAATGGTCCTTTCAGGATCTCCCCCTCAATTATCACATACTGATTACAGAAACGTGCAATCGGGACCTCCGCTGGTGGCTTCAGCCATCCAATCTGAATCAGGGAAGACCTTTTGTTATGCCCTCTCCGGTAGCCACCTTGACGACGGATGCCTCCCAGATGGGGTGGGGGGGGGCATTGTCTGGGCAGGTCAGTTCAGGGTTCTTGGCTTCCAAACGAAACCTTTCTCCATATCAATGTGTTGGAAATGAGGGCTGTACTTCTGTCCCTACAAGCTCTCCACAACTTTCTCCCTCAAGGCATTATCGCTATCCACACAGACAACATGTCGGTGGTTTGGTATCTAAACAAACAAGGAGGGACCAGATCTTACCCCCTTTGCAGAGAGGCCATGAGGGTGTGGGAATGGGCAGTGGCTACCAACCGCTTCCTGGTAGCGACCCACATTCCAGGAAAATCCAATGTATTGGCAGACAGACTGAGCAGGACTATTCTTTCTCCTCACGAGTGGTCCCTGAACGAAACTGTAGCAGCTCAGATTTTCAAAAGATGGGGGATTCCGTGCTGCGACCTGTTTGCAACACCACAAAACACGAAGTGCAAAAGGTTCTTTTCCTTGACCCCGCGTCAAGGGAAGCAGCTACGGATGCTCTAGTCCAACCTTGGCCAACAGGACTGCTTTACGCTTTCCTCCGGTTCCACTCCTTCCCAAAGTCATCCAGAAAGCTTCCCAATTGGGGTCCACAATGATTCTAATTGCTCCGTACTGGCCTCGTCAGGTATGGTTCCCCTACCTACAGAAATATGCTCTGGACGGTCCCTGGTTTTTGGATCTAACTCCGGACCTTCTGATTCATCAGTCGGGACAACAGCACCAGTCCCTTCACACTTTGAAATTAGCAGCTTGGCTCCTCCACTTCCGACCTTAGTCAGAAATCACACCTTGGACCCTGAAGTTATTCACATTTTATCTTCAGCCCACAAACCCACCACTAAGAAATTGTATCACAGTAA
The DNA here is from genome assembly GCF_019279795.1 of Protopterus annectens. Classification (NCBI taxonomy): domain Eukaryota; kingdom Metazoa; phylum Chordata; order Ceratodontiformes; family Protopteridae; genus Protopterus; species Protopterus annectens. Next base: position 489,004,393 of record NC_056739.1, read on the forward strand.
GTGGAAGAGGTTTGCTATCTGGGCTCAACTCAGAGGCTTAGACCCTATTACTGCCCGATACCAGAGGTCTTGAAATTTTTAACATCCTTGTTTAATCAAGGATCTTCAGTCTCTACTATTAAGGTCCAACTAGCAGCTATCTCCAAATTTCACGAATCCATAGACCCACCTTTGATGAGTAGCAGATTATGTAAAACTTTCATGAAAGGTGCTGTGCTTTTAAGACCCCCAGTTTTTCATCCTGCGCCTCCGTGGGATCTTGATTTGGTACTTAGTGCCTTAACATCTCCTCCCTTTGAACCGGCTGCTACATGTGAGTTAAAATATCTGTCTTGGAAAACTGCCTTCTTAATTGCAATTGCCTCTGCAAGAAGAGTTTCAGAACTTCAAGCCCTATCTATCAAACCACCGTACTTGATTTTTCACAAGGATAGAGTATCACTTAGGCCTAACCCATCCTTTGTTCCAAAAGTTTGTTCTAATCTCTGTCTCCAACAATCTCTAGAACTACCAGTTTTCTTTCCAAAATTTTCAAACAAAGCGGAATACACCTTGCATAAGTTGGATGTTCACAGGCAATTGCGCTTCTATCTAGACAGGACTCAACAGATTCAAAAGACAGACCAATTGTTTGTGTCCTTTTCAGATAATAAACTGGGTAAAACCATCACTAAAGCGACTATTGCCAAATGGATTAGAGATTGCATAGCTCAGGCTTATTCCTCTTCAAATAAGCAACTTACAACATCTGTCAAAGCTCACTCTACTAGAGCTATGGCTACCTCTATTGCATTTCATTCCAAGCTCGCTATTTCTGAGATTTGTGCTGCGGCTACTTGGTCCAACCCGCATACTTTCATTTCCCACTATAAATTGGATGTGGCATCTAAAGGGCGAGCATCATTTGGTTCCACGGTACTCAGGAGTGTTTTCCAGTGAGCCACCCAGGATTCAGGTGCTAGGGACGCTGTCCCATCATTCAGAATGTAGGCGAGATAGGATCACATAACATCTTTTAGTTATGTACTCACCATAACTTCAGATGTTTGGGATCCATCTCGCCTACATTCCTAATACCCACCCTCCTTCCCCCTGCCTTGGAGATCAGAAGAGATTGAACGGTTTTGAGCTCTACTGTTTATATCTTGTTTCATCTGACGATGTTATATAAGCAGTGCGTGCATGTGTGCATGTATGCGGACAAACTAGATCTGGGGGAATGGTAGTGGTGCATCCTGGGATATAGTAAGCTCAGCCAATAAGAGACTTCGCTCTTTGACATAAGCGTGCCGAGTCAGAGCCGAGGGATCGGCTCCGAACCCATCAGTCAGAATGTAGGCGAGATGGATCCCAAACATCTGAAGTTATGGTGAGTACATAACTAAAAGTTAAAGTCCATTGAGGAAAAAGCCAAGTCAGTTCAGACAGTAAAAGATTTCCTTCAGGTTCAGCCGCCCAGATTCAGCAGGAACTGGCCTTCTAAAAACTGGTCCTTTCCTAATCCTGAAAGATCACAAAGGGGCAAAAACAGGCGTGGCCGAGGAAGAGGCCAATACAGAGGATCCTACAGGGGATGACAATGGCAACCAACAAACCAAAGAAGTGACACAGGGGTTTCTCCTGCCCCGCAGGGACAATCTCAATGACTTTCCTCTAGTTCCGCTAACCAAGGAGCAAATAGAGGCTCCTTTGGGCATAAAGTTATCTCTGTTTTCAAAAAATTGGCACAAACTGACAACAGACAAATGGATTTTGGACATTATAGACCACGGTTACAGGTTCCACTTCCACATTTTGCCAATAAAACAAGGCATGCCAAACCTTCCACAAAATCAGAGGGCAGAGGCTATAAAGCAAATTTCTCTGCTTGCACAGATCAAAGCAAAAGAAAAAGTTCCACAACAAAAACAAGGCCAGGGGTTTTATTCAAGACTGTTCCTTGTTCCAAGAAAAGAAAGTCAATGGAGACCAATACTGGACTTGTCCGCTTTAAACACTTTTCTCATAGTACCAAAGTTCAAAATGCTGACTCTACAGCAACTCCTTCCCATGCTGGGCAAGGGGTCTTGGCTGATTACTCTGGACCTCAAGGAGGCATACCTGCATGTCCCTATCAGACACAGCTGCAGAAGATACCTCAGATTTCATGCAGGGCCAGAGCATTATCAATTCTCAGCATTGCCATTTGGCTTATCTACTGCGCCCAGAGTATTCACAAAATGCCTGGCATCAGTAATTGCTCATTGCAGGCTCCAGAGGATTCAAATCTACCCGTACCTGGACGATTGCCTCATACAAGCGGACAGCAAACTAACTTTGACAAAAAACTTGAATTATGTCATACACTTGCTACAGGCTCTGGGATACACAGTCAACTTTCAAAAGTCAAGACTTCAGCCATCCCAGCAAATAACCTTCTTAGGAGCCAAGCTAGACACAGCCTCTCAAATGGCTTACCTGACAGAAGACAAGCAAAAGAAGTTAACCCATTACTTCAAAAGTTTAGCAAAGCTCACCCGGATGACTGCAAGGAGTTTCCTACAGGCCCTGGGTTACATGGCATCCTGCATCCTCCTGGTTCCACTAGCAAGACTACACATGAGAAAGCTTCAATGGTACTTAAAAAGCTTATGGTCTCAACACAGCAACAACCTAGAAGCAAATATCCCACTCATTCCATGCCTTCAAAAGGAATTTCTATGGTGGGCCTCAGCAAGCCAGTCAAACATAGGTATGTCATTCAAAAAATCTCAGATAACACAGACCATGACCACAGACGCCTCAGACCTTGGATGGGGGGCGCACATGGAAGGCAGATGTATTCAAGGACAATGGTCTCCAAAGGAAACACATCTGCACATCAATCAAAAAGAAATGTTAGCAGTAATGCATGCCATCGAGGTCTTTGGGCAACAACTTCAACAAGGCCACCTATTAATACGGACAGACAACACCACAGTGATGTGGTACATAAACAAGCAGGGGGGCACTCATTCTTACCCCCTTTGCAGACTGACAATGAATCTTTGGGAAAAATCACTGGGCCTAAACATACAATTACAATCCCAGTTTGTTCCAGGCAAAGACAATGTTCTGGCGGACAGTCTAAGCAGGAATTTCCTAGACCCCCACGAATGGAGGCTACATCCAGACATCTTCCTACGACTCACCTCGACATGGGGCAGGCCGGACGTAGACCTATTTGCCTCCCACCTCAATCATCATTTACAAAAGTTCTGCTCAAGGACATATCATCCACAAGCATGGAAAATAGATGCCCTCTCATTTCACTGGAGCACCCTGATAATTTATGCATTTCCACCTCTGCCACTGATGACCACAGTGTTATTAAAGATCAAAGCAGACAAGCCGAAGGGGATCCTAATAGCTCCAGACTGGCCAAGACAACACTGGTACCCACTACTACGGAGCATATGTCACAACAAAACGTGGGCCCTTCCACAATGGCCCCAACTTCTGACTCAACACAACTTCAGGACAGTTCATCCCAACATCCAGACGCTACAGCTAACAGCTTGGGAAATCCCATAAATAACCTTGATTTACCTCTCTCCAAGGAAGTTCAGCGGATACTAACAGAAGCCCGCAGACCATCCGCCAGAAAAGTTTACTCAGCCAAATGGAAGAGATTCAGCATTTGGAATACCAACAAGGGTCATGATGCCTCATTTTTGAGCATTCCTCTCATCCTGGAATACTTGGCAGATATGCTGCATAAAGGACTTTCATTCTCTTCCATAAAAATTCATGCTTCAGCTATCTCAGCTAGATACAATACAGACCCACCTGTGTTTTCACATCCTTTGTTAAGGCAATTTCTTAGAGGAATCAAGAATATAAAGCCCCCAAGAAAGGCACCAGTACCAGCTTGGGACCTCAGTTTTGTCCTAGAAAAATTGACTTTACCTCCCTTCGAGCCAGCAGCTTCTGTGGATTTACAATTTCTTTCCTGGAAGACGGCTTTCCTGTTGGCCATTACCTCAGCAAGAATGGTTTTGGAATTACAGGCCTTAATGGCAATACCACCGTTCATAACCTTTCACAGAGACAGGGTCTCCTTATGAACCAACCCTACCTTTCTGCCAAAAGTGGTATCTAGGGTTGCCTTAAATCAAGCAATTCACCTGCCTACCTTCTTTCCTAATCCTGAGAACAAAGGGCAAAGATTGTTGAATACCTTGGACATACACAGACAACTTCGCTACTACCTAGACAGAACCAAGACCAGTAGGAAGTCTGACCAGCTTTTTGTAGCTTACGCCCCTGCAGTACAAGGAAAAGCAATTTCTAAACAGACAATTTCAAAATGGATTGGACATTGCATCAGATTCTGTTATTCCTTCCATGGAAAGAGTGTGCCAGCCAATGTCAGACCACACTCCACCAGAGCTACAGCCACCTCTACAGCCTTTTTAAGAGGGGTGCCTACAAAAGACATTCTAGAAGCTGCTACATGGAGCTCCGTGCATACATTTTCCAAGCACTACAACCTCCCTCTATATTCCAGATCCAGAGCAGGCTTTGCTTCGGCAGTCCTGCAGGGACTGATAGCTACACCATCCCTTTCCTAGAGCATACCACCTCCCCCAGCTAAGCTTTGGTATTCAACCCATATGTTATGACTGCAGTTGCATTCTTGAAGGACATAGTACAGTTTTGTACCTACCATAAATGTAGATGTCCGATAGATATGCAACTGCAGTTGGGTTTTCCCTCCCTCCATCCCCTCTATGCCTTGGGTCCACTCCTCTCCCTGTTATCCTTAGCTGGGGATATCTGTTATGGTGTATCTGTTTATTGCTTATTTGTTGTCTGGAAACCTATTTTTGTCTTCCAATTTGATTACAGCCTTCCTTGGAGGGCACCTGGCATCTGGGGCAAGAAACACTGAAGAAGATGGCGTCGGCTGATGCTTATATACTCCAGCCACCCTGACGTCGGAGAGAAATGCGACATCAGCCGACGTCGGACCCAGACTTTGGAATCCAGCCGACCGAGGGCTGCCTGAGGCAGGACAACCCATATGCTATGACTGCAGTTGCATATCTATTGGACATCTACATTTATGGTAGGTACAAAACTGTACTTTTTGTGCATTACCATTTGGGTTATCTATAGCTCCAAGGGTGTTTACAGTGCGTCTGTCTCCTGTAATAGTTTATTGCAGACTGCAAAGCATTCACATGTGTGCTTATTTAGGCAGTTTGCTTACCACTGCAGAATCTTTCAAGTTGTCAAAAGTCCTTAACATGGAATCTGATGTTGTCATTCTTCACATAATCCTTGACTTTGGGCTCTGTTCCAAGCCTTGGAACCGATTTGGCTGTTATTCCAGCTCACGCCTTCCGAAACTCTTGAGCTAAGCTCTACCCACAATGCTCCTCATCAAATTACCATAGATCTTGTTTGCCACTTCATAGTGCTGGACGTGTTCTGTCCAATGTTAGCATTTTCTTCGAACTGTAAGTTATTTTTTTTCCACATCCTATCTTTAACTTCTTTCTGTACTACCCTGCTCCTCTTCTAGTTTTTGGTGTGTGTGTGTGAGTGCGTCTATTTTTCTCTCCCCTTTACCTTTAGTTAGACTCAAGTACCATCATTGGTACTTTCTTCCCTTTTACCTTCAGGTAACTCTTTGCACCATCATTGGTAATTCTCTTCTCCTTTTCCTTTTCCTCTCTTTGATATACCTTAAAAAAACTTTCCTCTTTCATTGTACTACAGCAGTACATGTCTGTGTGTATGGTGGCCTTGGTTTTTTACTTTATGGTTGACAAACCCTCTAAAGGTACTTCTGGCTTCAAGAGGTGCCTAATATGTGACAGGCAGACACACTCTTGTGTGTGTATTGCCTTGGTGTGGTACATCTACAAAAAGACTGTGCGATCTGTCATAGGTTTAGTTCCAGAACCCTGATAGATCGCAAAATCAAATTGATCTTAAAAGGCCATCTTAAATCTGATTTTGAAGAGACCCTATCTTGTCTGAAGACAGAAGGCAGTTCCTCCTCCTCTTCATCCTCTTCTAAACCTAAAAAGCGGAGTCACTCATTTCTGACAAGTTCCTCAGAACCGCTTCCTAAAATGGCCAAATCCCCCATGGTGTCGACAGCCTCCTTGACACCGGTGGGCCAAGATACTTGCTCCTCGGTGCCAGCAACCTCTTCAGCATCATTATCCTCAGTACCAGTATCGGTGCAGACAACACTCCAGTGCTAACAGACCATTTGGTACCAAAGGATCCTCAGGTAATACTTTTACCCCGTACAACTTAGTCTCCCTCAGTAGATCACTTTGCGGACTGTGCTCCCAGTCCATTTCTAGAGGGATGTCCACCAAGGTCTCCATTGGTCTCCTCTGTTCAGTCCACCAAGAGTTTATCAGAGTCAGATATTATGAGACTGATGGGACAAGCTTCTGACAGTGAGGGGATTATCTCCTTCCACAGATCCTAGCCTTGTTAGCTCTGGAACCTTACCTTCTTCCACACCCCTGCCTATTCCTCCTTCAACTCCAGCTGAGGTTTTGGAGCCCGTAGTGCTGACCTTTCTGGCTTTGACCATTTCAGTGCCAGTCAGAGCTCTTTCTCTAATACTGATAGTTACCCTGAGGTCTTTTGGTTCCTCTATACTGGAGACCTCCTGAGGTCAGGGCTTCATTGTCTGTTCCAGGTGGCAGGGTTCGACTTTGATACTTTCAGAGCCTTCCATGCCCCTCTGTGCCTCGGTATATGTAAGCTCGACCCTGGCTTCTATTTCGGTGGCAGCCTTCTCAGTGCAGGATGGGACCACGGTTCCAGAGGAGTATATTTCAGTTCCGGGCTCCCAGCCCTCTACCGGGGGGGCATACCTTCTAGGCTATGGAGAGGGCCCTGTCTATTGCGGGCAAACAGTCTATGCCTTCCCTGTTGGACCAAACATTAAGTCCATCCTCTCGACCAGAGCTTCCTCCAGTCTCTACCCTGGGACAGAGGGCACAAAAGTCTCAGGACCAAATCATTCTGGTTATGTCTTCTTCTGAAACCTCTCCAGAACAATCCACTGAAGAGGTGCCTTTGAAGAAAAAGTGCAAGAGGAAGCACTTGGACTCCCCTGAAGTGTCCTTCCCAGAAGATGCTGATTTCAGTGAAGGAGAAGGTTCCCTTAAGTCACCCCCTGAAGAGGTTTCTTTCAGGGACATCCTAGAAATCATTAAACAGAGGGGTGGCTGGGCTACCCTTCAACCTTCAGAGGAATCTGTATACCTAGATGCTTTTCCTGTCCAGCCATCTACCTCTTGGATCTCTCTGCCTGCTGATGATCTTATGTTGATTGCTCAGCAAGCTTGGAAGATATCCGACTCTCTTGAGCTGATCCCCATGAGACCTGATTGCATTCTCTCTGCCCCTAAATATGAGCAACACTGGGCCAAAGGTATTCGTGTGGCTGCCATGGTGGTTGCAGCAGCCACCAAGAAGGAACTTGCAGACAAAAGTCCTACTATCCATCCTCCTAACAAAGAGCCTAGAAAAATGGATAGATTTGGGAAGCATGTATATGCTTCATCAGCCTTCGCTCTGAGGTCCTTGAGCTATATAGCACATTTTACCAGGCTTCAAAGAGATCTGATTAAAGAGCTTTCAGATACTCTTTCAGGAGCAGTAGCTGAAGACAAAGTGGTTTCTCAGCTTGCCACCCTAATTTTGTCTCCAACTCATTCATAAGGCTAATTGCTCATGCTGCCAAAGGGAAGACGAGCAGTGGGTTCAGGAGTAACCATCAGGAGACATGCTTGGATGTGCTTGTGTAATTTTGCAGAGTTATTTAAGTATTTTTTTGTCAACACTCCATTTGACGGATCATCCCTGTTTGACCCCAAAGTTAAAGAGACTCTAGCCAGATGTGAGAAAGATGGGAAGACCCTTTCTGCTATGGGTGCACGCTTTTCCACTCCTTAACAGCCCTGTTCCAGGAACCAGAGAAGTGGTAGGATATGGTTCAAAAAGACTCAAGGATCTTTCCAGGACTCACATGGCAGTGACTTCCCCTGGGGCAGAGGGGGGAGTAATAATGGAATACACCTTCCAAGAGGCAGAAATGGCCCACAGAATCAGGGTTCCAGGGACTCTTTCCCTGGTAACTCCTGTCAGCACTTCTGAAAGGAGGCCTAATTGCCTTTCTTTGGAGGCAGTCGGGGGGGGATGATTATCCTTGCACCGATCTGCCTGGCTAGGAGTAACATTGGACAAATGGGTGCAGAGGATCATTACCAGAGGTTACAACAGAGGAACCAAAAAGGCCAAGAAGAATCCCAGACGTTCCACCCAGTCACAGGGAGACAGCAGTCTTAGAAATTTGAAAACTGCTAGACAAAGGAGTCATCCAGGCAGTCCCACCAGACCAGAGAGGATCCGGAATTTACTCAAGATTCTTTTTAGTGCCAAAGAAAACGGGACTGGGGACCGATTTTAGACCTCACTCAGTTGAACAAACCAGATTCTGGATGGTCTCGATTCAGTCTATACTTCCATTCTTGGAAAAAGATGATTGGATGTGCTCAATAGATCTTCAGGATGGGTATTACCATATAGAAATGGACAAGTGCTCCAGAAGATTCCTGCACTTCCAGCTGGGAGCCAGTCCCTATCAGTTCAGGGCACTGCCCTTTGGTCTCACCACAGCCCCCAGGGTGTTCATTATATGCATGGCAATGGTAGCAACGCATCTCAGACTGCTAGGATTCAGAGTGTTTCCATATCTAGACAACTGGCTCCTTACTGCTCCCACCAGGTGTCAACTTATAAAGGCATGAGATTGCATTCTTCTTCTTCTTTTTCTTTGTTCCAGCTTAAGGATCACTATGAACGATGAAAATCTATCAAATCTAGAACCATCACAACAGCTAGAGTTCATTGGAGCTATGTGCGACACCGTCACCAGCTTTGCGGCACTTCCAGTAGGAAGACTCCAAAGAATAATATCACAAGTGAGCCATATTATTTGAAGCAAGAAAGTAACAGCAACACACATTCTACAAGCTCTAGAGTCAATGGCAGCCTTTATCACTCTAGTTCCCCTAGCCAGATGCCACATGCAAATTCTTCAATGGCTTCTGGCCTCCCAATGGTCATTATTGAATCAACCAATGTCCCATCTGATTCTGATCACCAATCAATGCAAGGATGTAAGTTGGTGACTTCACTCCAATGAAATATTGCTGGGCCGTCCCTTTGTCCCTCCTCAATCCCAAACCATAGTGACCATGGATGTGTCCCAGATAGGGTGGTGGGGCATTATCTGGGAAAGACAGTCCAAGGCACTTGGTCCCAGCTGGAGGCCAACTTGCATGTCAGTGTTCTAGAGATGAGGGCAGTGCTTTTAGAGTTGCAGACATTTCAAGATGCCCAACCCTTGGGAACGATTGCAATACAGACTGACAATATGTCACTTGTCTAGTATATCAGCAAACAAGGGGGAACCAGATCTTACCCTCTTTGTCAAGAAGCACTCAGGCTTTGGCAATAGGCGATTTCCTTCAACCACTTTGTAATGGCAATGCACATTCTGTAGAGCTCCAGCGTGATTGCGGACAAATTGAGCAGAACCATCCTCATGCCGCACTAGTGGTCTCTCAATCCAGTGGTGGCAGGCAAGATATTCTGCCACTGGGGTCATCCTTGCTGCGACCTGTTCACGTCCCCTCTGAACAACAAGTGCAGCAGTTACTTTGCTGTAATCCCCCCGGGGGAGTCACCCAGAGACATTCTTCTTCACAGTTGGCCCCTCGGTCTATTGTATGCTGTTCCTCCATTTCCACTAATACATCAGTTTCTAAAGAAAGCCAACAGGTTGAAAAAGAAAGTAATTCCCATTGCCCCATTCTGGCCTCAACAGGTCTGGTTTCCCTTCCTATGATTTCATCAGCTTTGGAAACCCGGGATATTGACCCAGCTCCAGATATGTTATCCCACGTGGATGGACTGGTTTATCCACATCTACATCTCAAGCTCACAGTGTGGCTTCTCCAGTTCCCATGATTGCCAGGCATTCCTCCTCAACTCACCGGTCCAATGCATCATTCTGGCCCACCACAAATGTTCAACTAGAAAATTGTATGTTAAGTTGTCTATCTCGCCTTCATTCTTGCTGGATGGGTTCGGAGCCGATCCTCGGCTCTGACTCGGCAATCTACTAAAGCTCGAGAGCTATTTACTGGCTCGAGGCCCTCCCTATATCCCACAATGCTAGGCGTCAGATCCCCAGATCTCGTTTGCCGCTTCAGCTACGAGGTTGCGAATTTACTTGGCTCCAGGTCGTATTAATCTTTTCTTCTAATATTAGTATAAAAGTTAACTTTAGTTTTTTTTCTACAACCTTATTTTATATATATAGCTTTCTGGTTAGTTAATTCACTGTTTACGCCCTAATATTCCCTCAGAAACTCGTTTTTAGTTAGAGAGTTTCTCCCCCCCCCCCTTTTTTCTTAGTGGCTAATCTCCCCTCCCTTTCCTGTGTTAATAGAGTAGTGTTTAGCTCTTCTACTTTACTACAGTTTGTAGGCTTGTAGTTTTTGTATATTTATATATATATATATATATATATATATATATATATTTAGCATTAGTATATAGCTGTGTAGTTATTAATATTGTTAGTTTAACTAGTGCGAATGTGTGTGTGTTTTTCTGTGTGTTTAAGCACTAGTGACTTTTCTTCTTTGGTATCCACTATGTCTAAGGATACCAAAGTCTCAGGTTTTAAGTGTGACTTGTGCTGTCAGAAGATGTTTCTGACAGACGGTCACACTTCTTGCATTTATTGCTTGGGTCCCCTACACCTGCAGGACTCCTGCTCGGTCTGTCATGCCTTCAGCCCGAGAGTCCTGCAGGAGCGTAGGAACAAGCTCATCCTGAGAGGCTTACTTAAGCCAGAAGTATCCCCGATTAAGCTTTCATCGGGTAAATCCTCAAAGGCCGCCAAGCCGTCGGCTCCCTGTTCGGAGCCGTCGCCTGGTGGAGCGCCTGCCTCCTCTTCGGCTCTGGCTGGAGCCGACACCTCTGGACCTCAGTCGGCTCCAACCTTAGTATCGGAACCATCTTCGAGCCGAAAACGTTCTAGGTCCCTTCCCTAGAATCATTTTGTTCGGATCAGAGGTCACCATTGCTCCAATCTGAAAAAAGCCATAGGTCCCACTCATTTCGGTCTTCCAGGCTGTCCAATCATGACTTAGGGTGGTCAGTAGACTCCTTAAATCGCAGGCCCTGGCCAAAATGTTAACCAGCCCATCTCAACAGACTGTGGCTGTCCCGATATCCTCATCAGTTCCTCCTCCAACTCCCTCCTTGTGTTCGGAGCCGGAGCTGGTTGGGGCTCGAATCTTGGAAACGTCGGAACCGATGCCACACCTTTCGGCTCCTTCGTCGGTGCCGATCTCTTCTTTGGTTCCGTCTTTGGAGGGATCTGGGCGCCAAGACTCCCTCGTCTTCTCCAAGGGGGCGAGTGGCATCAGACCCTTGTCCGACCCCGTTCTCCCTCTCGGAGCCTCGGCGCAGGTGAGCTCGGCCCTGACATCAGCCTCGGAGCAATCCCTCTCGGTGCTGGCAGGGGTTCTCCTCTCTTCTCTACAGCTGCACTATGTTCTTTTTTCACAACTTCTGCGCCTATGGGTACATTCCCAAAGCTTACCCTAGCTGGGAGGAGGAAGGATAAGGGTCCAAGAGCCACTGGAGAATGGTCCTAGCAAATTCTGTCCTGGACCTAGAAAAGGAGTCTAGTTTGTAGTACTTTGTGAGACTAACAGAGAGACAAATTGCTGCCTGTCTAGAATACTTGAGTCCACCCCTTTCTAGTAGGCCTTGGTAGAATGTGCCTTAACCTTTCCTGAATTAATTATACTATGGTGGGAATAGCAAAAAACAGTACCAGAGGACAACCATCTGGATGTATTCTGTTGAGTCATAGGTTGACCTTTCTTAGTCCCAGCATAAGAAACAAGCTGTCAAGGTAGTACCTGAGCTTACCTGTGTATATCCAGTATATGTAGAATCTGTTCTCCTTTGATTTTTGGCTCTGGGAAGAAAACTAGGAGATTGTTGGCTTGATTCAAGGGAAACTCAGAAACAGCTTTGGGCATGAATTAAGGATTAGTGCATGATGCAGCCCTGTCCCTGTGGAGATCAGGATAGATTTCACCTGTCATGAAAGCTTGCAACTCAGATACTCACCTTGCAGATGTCAGTGTAACAAGTAAAACAGCCAAGTCATGTATACTTTGGTGGAAATTTAGATGTCTTGAATGGGTGTTTAGGGTGTTATTTGTTTTGTGTATATGCAGGAGGACTGGATCTTTTGAGGCTGTGTAGGCCAGACAGTGGCTCTCCCTGTAAATGTGGAAAACAGAAAAATGAGAGCACTTTGAAGCAATCAGTGTAACTCAAAGATGACTTAATTGTCTTGTTGAGGAAAGCTGAGTCATATGCTTAGATAAGTACATACCAAATTGGACATTATACTGTATTATGGGCCTGATGAGGGAGAGCTAGAGAGGCATAACTAACTTGGACCTTGAAGATATACCATTGGTGATCAATGTGGCCAGGTACAAGTATTTTTGAGTGGCAGTGCATACATGTTGATCCAAGTATAATACATTAGCAGTGAAAGTTCCCATATTCCTGATGAATGAGAGAACATTCAAAGGGGTGTTAACTAGGGGGTAAGTGAATAGGTGCCCTCATTTGTGAAATGACAGTTTTGCTAAGGCAATGGTCCAGGCACCAGTTTTTGGTGCATGTTAGGCCCTCCTGGTGGAAGTCAAATGAGAGGTTTATGACAGCTCTGAGTTTGCAGTTATCTACAAATTTACTCAGTCACAGGTCCTTGGTGTCAACCTTGACATCAAAGACATAAATAACAGAAGTGGAAACTGCTGGTAACTACTATTTTCAATGAGGGTGTGCCACCATCACTGATAGTTTGGGTTCTGTTAGTAAGCTAGTTTGCTATTCAGTGAGTAATGTAGGTGATTTATATTTAGGCTGGTTAGCTTATCAATAATGCCATCAAAAAAAGTTAAGCGATTTAAGTGCAAATACAAAAGTGTACTTTCCTGAACTTTTTTTTTTTTCCTGAAAATCGTTTGGCCCAGAAGCACTTATCCAGTTTCACAGTTTGGTGGATGCAACTCTCTCCGGTGTTAGCAAAAAAAATAAATAAATAAATAATAAGGGTTGAGACATACTCCATTGGTATACAGGAAACAAGAAAATAGAACAGTGGAAATGGAATAAAGCCTGAAGTCAGAATGCTCACATCTACATTGGACATGTAGTGATTACTCCAAATCTCACTTAGCTTAACCAAGCTGACCCTTACGCCTGGCCAAACAGATAAACTGAGAAAATACAGAAGGCAGTAAAACAATGCAGAAAACCAATTTAAAATGGCAAAAGACACCTTAAAATGGCAAAAACAGGTGATGTAAGTGTAAATAAAATAATGTATTTTCTTGAGCTGCAAGCATCAAAAGATTTAGCTGTTGGAAATGTCCAGGATATTCTTCGTGTTTCACTGTTACAGTCATTACATTTGGGTAATCCTGCTGGCAGGTTGCCCTCAGTTGGCCTGAATTCCAAAGTCCTGGGTCCTGTGTCGGCTGTGTCACCTCATCCCTGACGTCAGGTCGTCAGGGGTATAAAAGAAGCGGCCAACGCCATTTTCTTTAGTCTTTATTGCCTCGCGGTGCCTGAAGCAGAAGCAGTTCGCAAGTGCCGGTTGGCCGACTCCTGAGATTTTCGAGTTCGAATTTCAGATCTGAAGTCTTCTATAAAGCTAAGTACCCCGTTGGGGAAACTTATTTCTTGCTCCAGAACCGATGTCAGAAAAAGTTAATTGTATTTCTTGTGGGAAGCAAATACCTCATAAGGACTTTCATTCTTACTGTATTCCTTGCCTAGGCCCTGATCATAACTTTCTGGGTTGTCGGTTTTGTGCTAGATTTAACCAACGCACTATTAAGCGTCGGTATGATTTTGCTTTAAACTACTTTGGATATAGGTTTAATTATCCAGAAATGTCCTCGGAAAGCCATCCAACTACCGGAGTTCACAAAAAACACAAAGAAAAAGAAAGACAACCGAGGCCCAAAACCGATGACGAAGCTTCTCCTAAGCCAGTCGCCGATTTGCCAGTTCTCAGTGAGGTGCTTTCACAGCCCCTGACGACCGCTACTTTAGAGCTGCAGGCCGCTACCAACTCCTACGTAGAGTCGGCCATGCCGCTGGAGACTCAAGGTATTGGAGCCTCGGACGCTAATCCTTCAGATAGGTCCGGAGCCGCTGAGCAGGCACCGGCTTCTGAGGGTGTTTTCAGACCCAAATATCTATACATTAAACCGACTTCAAAGGCAAAGACTAAAGCACCATCAAAGGCAAAGAAACAAACACAAGAGCCACATGGACAGGCCTCCATGCCCAAAAAACAGATGCTCAAAATGGCAGAAGACTTGATTACCTTGATCAGGGGTTCCCATCCCCCTCCTGATAAGAGGTCTAGGCAAGAGAGACTGACTATGAATCTTCAGATCAGGTTTCCATTTCTTCTGATTCTGTTCTGTTCAGGAATATTCTTTCCCCCCTATGAGGATTCTGATGCTGAAGAATCCATACCTTCAGCATCTCCTCCTGAGGACTATTCTTTTGGGGAAACCTTACATACCATGAGGGAGCATTTCCACTGGGAGAGCCAAGATTTTTCTGAATCTAAAAAGAGGCTCAGGGATTTCCTGTTACTACCTCAGCACAAGCCACTAGCCATCCCTCCTGTGTTAGACGTTGTATATGATGTGTTTTCGGAGTCTAGCCTTACCCCTGACTCCTTACCTCCAGCTCCTGTTAAGCCTGACAGATATTACAGGGTTCCTGACTCACATAAATTCCTTTTTAAAGACCTTGCTGCAGACCCAGAAACTATTTCTCAGGGTCTCAAGGGAGTTGAGGCTTCTGCTGCAAAAAACCCTACCCCTTCTGACAGGGATTCTAGGGCACTGTATAGATGGGGAAAAAAGGTTTACACATCTCCTACCTTGGCTATAAGGGCCTTAAACTGTCAGTTTCATATGCTTAAATATCAGCAACATGTCATGGCAATGCTTAAACAAAAAATGATGTTAAACTCTGAATGTGTAGAAAACAAGGAAATGCAGGATATATTGCATGCAGCTGAACAAGTTGGAAAGCATACTTTGCAATGTGGTTTTGATTCTTTAGAGGCCTCCTGCAGGGCCGCAGTTACAGGTTCTGTAATTAGAAGGCATGCTTGGTTAAAGGAACAAAATCCGCCTGATCATGTTAAAGTTAAATTATTAGGTGCACCTTTACAGCATGATACTTTGTTTGGTGTTAAGGCAGAAGAGGTGTTAAAGAAAATGGAGGACAAGGCTAAATCTATGCAAACAGTCAAAGATTTCTTGCAAGTACAGCCACCTAGATTTAGTAGACACTGGCCAACAAAGAATTGGTCCTTTCCTGTGTCAGACAGACCTCAAAGGGGCAGACCCAGACGCCCTAGAGGCAGATCACAGGCTCAAGGTTCATACAGGTCAAAGCAATGGGGTGCTTCTACCTCCAAAAGTGGAGAAGACAAATCACAACCTTAAAGGAAACAGTCCCATTGACTTCCCCCTGCCTGCACCAAGCACTTATTTCCTGGCAGCACCCTTAGGGGGAAAATTAGCACTTTTTTCTCAAAATTGGCACATTTATAACCCAGGACAAGTGGGTTCTAAATATCGTGTCACAGGGCTACAAGTTCCATTTCTATACCCTACCAAAGGCAAACGGCTGGCCAGATCTGCCAAAACATCAATAGGCAGAGGCACAAAAACAAGACTCATCCCTCATGGATATGAGAGCCATTCAACAAGTGCCAGAGCAAGAGCGGGGACAAGGATTTTACTCAAGACTGTTCTTGGTACCCAGAAAGGACAAAGCCAGGAGGCCAATACTGGACCTATCAATTCTGAATACATTCCTGGATATGCCCAAATTCAAAATGTTGACTTTGCAGCAGCTTTTGCCCATGCTGGGCAAGAACGCTTGGCCTTGTAACTTTAGACCTAAAAGAGGCATACCTGCATGTCCCAGTCAGACAAATATGCAGACGATACCTCAGATTCAAGGCTGGCTCAATGCATTACCAGTTCCCTGCACTGCCCTTTGGCTTATCTACTGTGCCCAGGGTCTTTACAAAGTGCCTGGCACCAGTAATTGCATTTTGCAGACAAAGAGCAATACAAATATATCCTTACTTGGATGACTGTCTAATTCAAGCAGAGAACAAGGACACCCTTCTACAGCATCTGGCTTTTGTGAAAAAACTTCTAACATGCCTAGGGTACACAGTCAACAAAACAAAATCAAAAATGTACCCTCTCAAGAGATAATATTCCTGGGTGCAAGCTTAAATACAACTGTCGAGATGGCTTATCTCACCCCAGACAAACAAAGGCAACTGCCTACCTATTTCAAAATGCTAGCAACAAAGGCCCAGTTATCTGCAAGAAAAATTCTGCAGGCTTTGGGCTTCATGGCATCCTGCATCCTACTAATTCCATATGCAAGACTGAATATGAGGAAACTTCAATGGTACCTAAAAAGTGTTTGGACTCAACATTGCCACAGCCTGGAAACTATAATTGCTCTCATTCCCTGCCTGCAACAGGAGTTTCAATGGTGGGCAAAGGCTTGTCACCAAAACAAGGGACAGCCATTCACATTACCCCCCCACCAGGCAGACACTAACAACGAATGCATCAGATTATGCCTGGGGGGCCCACATGGCAGGAAGATGCATTCAGGGAACATGGACCTCAAACCAAATGTATCTGCATATCAATGAAAAAGAGATGCTAGCTGTTCAAAATGCCCTGACAGCCTTCAAGGACCTACTTCATCCAGGACAACTACTGATAAAGACAGACAACACCACAGTCATGGTATATAAACAAGCCGGGTGGGCACACATTCTTACCCCCTTTGCAGACTAGCCATGACTTTGTGGACACAGCATTGACTTACCAAGTACATCTGCAGGCACAATTCCTCAGTTCCTGCCAGGAAGGAAAAATACTCTGGCAGATGAACTAAGCAGAAACCTCATGGATCCCCATGCTGGATCCACAAGTATTCAGCATGATAACAAGGAAATGGGGATGCCCAGACATAGATCTATTTGCCTCCCCTCACAACTACCAACTAAAGAGATTCTGCACAAGGATTTATCACAGACAAGTATGGAAAGTGGACGCCCTATCGTTCAGCTGGAAAAAACGATCAGTATATGCCTTTCCCCCTCTGCCTCTCCTCCCCAAGGTACTCCTAAAGGTCAGACAGGAGAAGCCAAGGATGATACTGATTGCACCAGACTGGCCCCGCCAGCACTGGTACCCAATATTAAGGAGCTTGTCTCAATGCCCAGCTTGGACCTTACCTCAAGTACCACATCTGTTGTCCCAGCAAAACATTCAGATCCTGCACAGCCACCTCAGGACGTTAAACCTGGCAGCATGGCGGATAATGTAGTCATACAAAACACACCTCTCAGCAAAGCTGTATTGGATGTCATTTTGGAAGCCAGAAGGCCTAGTACTAGAAAATCTTATGCTGGTAAATGGAAGGGATTCTGTGCTTGGAGCCAGGCACAAGGAACAGATACAGCTGTGCCAAACATTCCTCAGATTTTACAATACTTAACTGAGATGCTGGACAAAGGCCTATCTTTCTCATCTATTAAAATTCGTGCCTCTGCCATTTCGGCTCATTACAATACAGAGCCACCAGTCTTTCCTCATCCCTTATTAAAACAGTACCTCAGAGGAGCCAAAAATGTAAGGCCTCCAAGGAGATCACCAATGCCTGCATGGGACCTCAACTATGTCTTGGAAAAACTCACTCTGCCTCCTTTTGAGCCAGCAGCTGCTGCTGATATCAAGTTTTTATCTTGGAAAACAGTTCTGCTCCTAGCAATAACTTCTGCAAGACGAGTTTCAGAGCTACAGGCACTCGTGGCTGTGGAATCTTTTATCATTTTTTATCCGGACAGGGTCTCCCTGAGGACAAACCCAACATTTATGCCTAAAGTGGTGTCCAGTGTGGCTCTTAACCAAACCATACATCTGCCAACTTTTTATCCAAATCCACAGAACAAGGGGGAAAGGATTCTGCATTCTTTGGACGTACACAGACAGCTTAGATTCTACTTGGACAGAACCAAAGTTTTCAGAAAGACTTAGCAATTACTAGTGGCATATGCTGCAGGATCACAAGGAAAGGCGATCTCAAAGCAGACTATTTCAAAGTGGATAGGCCAATGCATTCGTTTCTGCTACTTATACCATGGCAAGCTAGTGCCTAAGCACACTAGGCCACATTCCACTAGAGCTGCAGCCACTTCAGCAGCTTTTCTCAGGAGAGTACCAACCAAGGAAATTTTAGAGGCAGCTACTTGGAGTTCAGTGCACACCTTTGCAAAGCACTATCATCTGCCACTCTACTCTAAATCCAGGGCAGGCTTTGCCACTGCAGTTCTGCAAGGTCTCATAGCCGCTGTTTAGCTCCAGCCTCCCTACCATAGCTTTGGGACTCTACCCAAATGTAATGACTGCAACAGTGAAACACGAAGAACATAGTACAGTTGCATACACTTACCATTAAATGTGGATGTTCGAGTGTGTTCACTGTTGCAGTTCTGGTTACCCACCTGCCATCCCCTTTTCTTCTGATGGAACCTATCCTTCCTTCTCTGATTTATACAACCTATGTGGCATATTTGCTTGTAGATGAAGGTAAAGTTTACATTGGTGCATGTATTTTTATATATATATATATATATATATATATATATATATATATATACATTTTGGCTACCCTTTCAGGGGGCACCTGACATCTGGGGCAAGAAAAACTAAAGAAAATGGCGTCGGACGCTTCTTTTATACCCCTGACGACCTGACGTCAGGGATGAAGCAACAGCAGCTGACGCAGGACCCAGGACTTTGGAATTCAGGCCGACTGAGGGCAACCTGCCAGCAGGATTACCCAAATGTAATGACTGCAACAGTGAATACACTCGAACATCTACATTTATGGTAAGTGTACACAGCTGTACTTTATGTACATAGGACAGTGCTGTGACAGCCATATGTATATACAATGTAATGTACCTACTGGAAGAACAACCATGAAAGTAGGTGGCACAGAGTATTTCCCTCAGTGCCAGTGGCATCTGCACTGTAATTACTGATATGAAAGGGATTTTCTGCCCCCTCCCCACAAAATAAATAAAATAAAATTCAGGCGGATAATGTTGACTGTTCATATTTGCAAATATTTCTTGAGAATTGCCACAAATAACCGCACTGCTATTGGATTATGATTATGATTATGATGTTTATCATCAGACCACTGTTTCAGTAGCCTAAGCTGTATGGATTATATCTTGCCAAGGATGTGACAGCTGGTTAGCTTACAAAGTTTGATGGCACATTTCATACTCCCCAACTGTTAAAGAGCTTAAAGAGAGCAGTATAAAGTCAGTGGTTAGGGCAGCAAACTTTCAGAATTTTCTTGCCCTCAAGAACTCTTCCAAGCAGCCTTCAAGTACCCAGTTGTTAGCTATTGCCTCAGCTCAGCTGATGAGGCCACCATTGGGGGAACTTTCCCCTTTTATCAAATTATGTGAAGAACAGTTACGCTTTTCTGTCATAATTTATTATCAGGAGCTAGTACTGGCATTTTAAGTGGTTGCCACCAAATAATTTACCTGCAAGTTTACATTTTGAGGCAATATTTCCTGAATGGAATTCCCATTTAAATTACTGTTTTTGCTTGAAAAAGTGTTTTCATTTCTGTCAGAAACTTGTGCAACAGGCTAGGATTAGAGGTTTTGTGTGTTTTCATTAAAAAGTTTCACCTCAAAACATACCATTTCCATTCAGATCTTAAGACTGACTCTTCAAAGCTCCGGTAACTGTGCTTGTGAAGCACTTTTTTTGGAAAAGAATAGAATAAGCATCAAACTCTTTGGATCTTCCCACCACTGTCTGCAAGAACAGCACTGTACAAGAATGTTCAGTCTTCAAGCCAGCTTCCTCTTTGCCTCACCTTCCAAAGAGTGACTCTTGTGGCCATTTCAAGTATCTCAGACCGCTCATGGATTCCTCTGATCCCGCTAGTGATGTTCCTTGTTGCTACGGACCATGAGACAGGTACATCCTCGGCAACTGTTCATCTATCCTCTTTCGACACCCAGAAACCCTGTGGAAGAAGCCCCCAGAAGAAAGTGTGCAAAAGGAGGCACATCGACTCCGATAGAGTCATTAACCGAAGACATTGACTTTGATGAGGGAAAAGGATCCTCTCTACCCCCACCTGATGACGTCTCCTTCAGAGACTTTCTAGAGATTCTGATGCAGAAAGGTGGGTGGTCTGTCCATTCTCCTACTTCTGAGGAGTCCATGTTCTTGGAGGCTTTCGGGTCGGAACCATCTGCATCTTGGGTGACCCCCCCCCCGGGGGATGACCTCATTGATCTGGTCTCCTGCCGGGCATGGAAGGAACCAGATATCATAGAGCCCATTCCCAAGTGCCCTAATAGGTTCCTGGTCCCACTGTCTGATAGGAAGCACTGGAGTAAGGGCCCTGTAGTTGATGCCATTGTGGTGGTTGCAGCCACTAAGAAAGAACTGTCAGAGGAAAGTGCCACTGTACATCTGCCTAACAAGGAGTCTAGAGCATTGGACAGATTTGGAAAGCCTGTTTGCGCCTCATCCACCTTTATGCTGCAGTCTTTAAATTATCTAGGTCATTTTACCCAGCTTCAGAGAGATCTGATCAAGGAGCTCTCAGCCTCTGTCTCTGAGTCAATGCCTGCAGAGGAGCTTAAGAAACTTTCTCCCAAGATGACCACTCTATCATCCTTTACTAACTCCTCGATGAGGTTAATCTCCCTTACAGCAGAAGGTACCTCATGAACTGCTGGTTCAGGTCTGTCTCTAACAAGGTATACCTGTATGAGACTATGTGATTTTGCAGAACCCTTCAAGGCATCCTTTGTTAGTGCCCCTTTTGATGGCTCATGGACCCTCTGTTAGAGATACAGTCACCTTCAGCGAAAAGAACGGGAAGACCCTTTTTGCCATTGGAATCAAATTTTCTGTACCTCATAGGGCCTTTCCAGGACCCATGCAGGGAGCCCTCCTCCAGAGGAGGAGGAGGAGGATTTAATAGTCGACATTGCCTTCGAGGCAGAGGGGGTCTGCAGAACCAGGGCTTCAAAGACGCATTCACTGACAAGCCGTATCAGTGCTGTTGAATTGCTGCTTGATTTTCCATATATGGAGGCAGTCTGGGGTCGAATTTCCTTGCACCCAGAAGCCTGGACACAGTTGACAAACAATTCATGGGTGCTAAACGTATTATCCAGAGGTTACTGCATTCCCTTTTCCTCCCCCTGCAAACACCAGCAAGAAACTCCCCAACGTGCCACCCATACAGAGGGAGCAGACAGCCCAAGAAATTCAAAAATTACTGCAAAAAAGAATCATCCAAGAAGTCCTGACTGAACAAAGAGCATTCAGAACTTACTCCCACTTCCTTTTGGTGATGTCCTGACTGAACAAAGAGGATTCAGAACTTACTCCCACTTCCTTTTGTTGCTGAAAAAGACAGGGGACCTAAGACCCATACTGGATCTAAGCAGTTTTAATCTTTTTGTAAAGAAGTTGAGGTTCTGAATGGTTGCAATCCAGTCCATTCTGCCCCTATTGTGTAAGGACAATTGGATGTGCTCAGTAGATCTCAAGAATGCATACTATCATATCAAAATAGACAGGCACTCCAGGAGATACCTGCATTTTCAGCTGGAAGCCAATCACTTTCAATTCTGAGACTGCCCTTTGGGCTCACCACAGCCCCCTGGGTGTTCACCAAATGCATGGCAGTTGTAGCAACTCACATGAGACTCAAAGGATTTCAGGTGTTTCCATACTTAGATGATTTTCTCCTTACTGCCCGCATGAGGCATCAACTTTTTCAGGCCAGAGATTATCTGATTCAACTCTCTCACTCCCTGGGCATCACTTTAAATTTAGACAAGTTCAACCTGACTCCTGTGCAGAACCTAGAATTCATAGGAACATAGTTGAATACGAAAGATCAAATAGCTTCTCTCCCCTTCACCGCATAATGACACTGAGGAATCAAGTCTGGGAACTATTATCCTACCCATCCCACCCTGCATGGCTAGTGTTACAAGCTCTTGGGTAGATGTCAGCAGTGATTTTGTTAGTTCCTCTAGCAAGGTTCTTTATGAAAATTCTTCATTGGACATTAGCAGTACAATGGTTATACTCTACCAACTTCTGTCTGTTCTCATCAGGCTGAAACCAATCTGAAAACATATCCATTGGTGGATTCAGTCAGACAACCCATTTTTAGGCAGGCCCTTCTTGATTACCTCTCCATTAGCCACAGTGACCACAGGCGCTTCCCAGTTGGGGTAGGGGTTGTTACAAGGGAAAGATGGTCCAAGGCATGTGGTCCCCTTTGGAGACCAGATTGCATATAATTATCCTTGAGATGAGAGTTCTTCTAATGTTGTAAGTCTTTCAGGGCGCTCTCCCTCTGGGGACCATTGCTCTTCACACTGACAACATGTCTGTAGTCCGGTACATCAGCAAGCTAGGAGGAACCTGTTATTACCCGTTTTGCAGGGGGACCATGAGATTGTGGGAATGCGCAATATCTTCAGACCATCTTCTGGTTGCAACTCACATTCCAGGGAAAACCAATGAGCTGGCAGACAGTCTCAGCAGCTCTATCCTGATTCTGTACGAGTGCTCCCTCAAGCAGTCTGTGGTGAACATGATCTTCAAATGTTGGGCGTCAGTCTTCCTGTAACCTTTTTCCTCTCCCTTCAACAGCAAATGCAGTGAGTTCTTTGCTCTGATCATCCCTCCAGGGGAATCCCCAAGGGATATTTTGGTGTACGATTGGCCCCCCCAAGTCTCCTTTATGCCTATACCCCTCTTCTTCCGTGCGTATCCCAAAATTTCTTCAGAAGGCAAGCAGGTTGAAGAGTTCAGTCATTGTCTTTGCCCCCTTCTGGCCTCGACAGATTTAGTTCCCCTTTCTGTGGTCTCATCTAAAAGTATCCTCCGTGGATACTGGAGCCAAGACAGAATCTCCTCTCTCACCCATCAGGATTGCAGCATCCCAATCTTCATGCCTTCAAGCTGACCACATGGTTTCTCCACTTCCAATCATAGTAATACAGTCCAGGTTTGCTTCCCTAGTTATAACATAAGTTTGACCTCACAGAAAGTTTCAACTAAAAAAAGTCTATAACAATAAATGGAAAAGGTTAGTTGTTTAGGCTGCAAGTAAAAATATCTATCCCTTCTCCACACCTGCTCAGGCATTTTGGTTTTTCTTAGTACCCTGTTTAAAGAAAGAGCGTTTCTACCATCAAACTCAAGCTAGCTGCAATTTCTAATTTTCATATGGTTAGCCAGTCTCACTCATCTATCTTTAAATTATGCATTGCATTTATGAAGGTCATTTTCTTGCTGAGACCACCCACCTTGGGACCTCACCATTTTACTGCATAGTTTGACTCAAGCCAGCAGCTAGTTGTGACTTGAAATTTTTGTCATGGAAGATAATCCTTTTAGTAAGCATTACTTCAGCAAAGAGAATTTCTGAACTACAGGCATTATCTTCCAAATCTCCATACATTATTTTTCACAAAGACAGGGTTTCACTGCATACCCATCCTTCTTTTATGCCTGAAGTAGCCACAGAAAACAACATTAACCAATCCATTCAGTTACTGTTATTTTTTCCAACAAAAGAGAGTACATTCTGCATGTCCTTTGATGTTCATAGTAAACAACTGCATTTTTATTTGCATAGAACAAAACAGCATAGAAAGTCAGTCCGATTGTTCATAGTCTTCTCTGCTAACAAATTAGGCCAAGCAGTGTGTAAAATCACACTAGCCAAATGGATTATTGACTGTATTACCTTCATTTATTCTTGAAGAGGCTTAGAAGTACCTTGACCTCCAAGAGTACATTCTACTAGATCTATTGCTACTACTACTGCATTTTCATCCAGAATTTCCATTGATATTTTTTGTGGCAGCCACCTAGTCAAACAATCATACCTTTGTTGCGCACTATAAATTGGATATCATTTCTAGGAGTAGGGCTTCCTTTGGCTCAACAGTACTCCAGCACATCCTTCCATGAGGGCCACCCAAGAATCATATAGCTGGGACTCTGACCCAGTAATGAGGAAGAATGAAGAGGACAATATCAGATTTAAAAAGTTATGTCTTACCATAACTTTGCATCTGTGTTGTCCGTCTTCATTCCTCCTCACTTTCCCACTCAGCCACCTCCCTGCCTTATTCTTCTAGAGGATCTATGGAAGATTGCGGGACACTTAGGTCCTATGTCTGAGCCTCATCTGCCTTCCTTCTACCCTATCCTTGTTATCAATGCTTGGTGAATCAGCAAACTCAATCTGAGGTGCTGGGGTGGGTGTAATGCTTTACGGGTAAATGAAGGAGCTCGAAAGTCATATCCAAGTCTGGAAAATGTGGCCGAGCTGGATCCAAGACACAGTCGTGAGGAGAAATGAAGATGGGACAACACAGATGCCGAGCTATGGTAAGACATAACTTTTTATTATTGTTAATGAATGTGTAGTAATATATTCAATATTTTGAATATTCATAAAATATACTTAACATTTAAGAAAAGAGGATGATGCTGTAGCACAAAGCTGCCCTAAGAAGGGTCCATTCATGAGTTGATCTTTTTCTGGAGGAAGTTTTGGGAAAAGGACACAGAAAGGTAAGCATTTTTCTTCTCCTGGTTCTCAAAGGATGGGTAGGGAAGATTGCCTGGGTTTTGCCATAGGCTTATGTCAAGCCTTTCAGATGTTTAAATTCTGACTCTTCCCAGAATTTTAAAAGAAGAAGAGTTTTCTGTCTCGCTCACATTCTGAAACTCAGTCTGAGGGACAAGAATTAGATTTAGATTGTTTTTCTTGAGTACCTGTACTTCAGGAGGGGAAATCAGGTTCTAGAGTATGTTTTCTCCTGCTGAAAAGTTTTTTTTTTCTTATACTATTGCCAGAATGAAAGAGTTCTTTCAGTGGGAGAAAAAAGAAATTCCAGAATCCCAGCAAAATATGAATTATTATAGGTGGATGTTCATCATTCTGCAGCTGCTCCTCCTGTCTTGCCAGCATTACAGGAAATGTTCTTGGCAGTCAACAGTTTTCCCCTGACTGTCAGCCTCAGGCCCCCCAAAAGTCTAGTACATTGTACAATGATCCTCAAATCCACAAATGATATATTTCAAACCCCAGATTTGGACCCCTGTTATGATTCCTTTGTCAAAACCATTTTCTGCTAAACATATTTTGTCAGCTAACCTTACTTCTTCTGACAAAGATAGGAAAGCATTTGATAGATTTGGGAAGTAAGTTTATTTGGTTTACTATCAAAATTTCGAACTGTACTCCGTCGACTGTACTATCATCGAACACGGAAGTTCGAAAATGGTAATATCGATGTCAAAAAAACAATCTAGGAACGGGTTTTAACATGGGTCGAGGTAGGTGTTCAGTATTATTCCGAACTACAAACATTTCCCCTACCTCGACTCATGTTAAAACCCGTTCCTAGATTGTTTTTTTGACATCGATATTACCATTTTCGAACTTCCGTGTTCGACGATAGTACAGTCGACGGAGTACGGTTTGAAATTTTTATAGTAAACCGTTTATTCTTCTTAGTCATCTGAATAGTGAATTGTCAGTTTCACATGTCCAAGTTTCTGCTGGTTTCTTCTGGTAATATCATCAAATGAAATCATTGATCTCCTTTCATCAGTGGCTAAGACACCTCTTATTTTTTTTAATATCCTCAGTGTTTAAAGTAACCAAACACTGTCTAAAATGTATAACCAAATGTAGAGACCAAGTGAAAGTCCAGAACAGTAAACCAGCTCTGTTTATTAGTTTTAAATTCGATATAAACAGTGATACAGAATCCAAAAGTTAAGCGCTTTCATCCCCAAAGTACATAGGACTTCTTCTGAACAAATACACTGTAGTGCCCCAACCTTAATATACTAAAACGGTCACATTTATTACACAGACTAAAACAGCCACATTGACAGCAGCAGGAGCACTATGTAAGTATCAGCATTTCTATATTTGAAGTTTTTAGATTGAGTACATACGCTGTTTCAGTAGTGGAATACAACATTCTGAAAATCTGAAAAAAGGCTTTAGTCTTATTCCAGTGAGAAGGGCCACCGTGGGATAATTTTTTAATTAAAGCTGGGAGAACTGAACCTCCACTTCTTATTCAGTGAGTTTGCCCTTAATGACAGTGTTTGTGTGCCAGTTAAAAAGAGAAATGCTTCAAACCTTTGAAGTGTCAGTGAAAACTACATCAGAGACTTGCTTAACAGATCTTGGCAGAGCAGATAATTTTCATCATGCTGACTGGTGCTGCAGTAGCCTTAGCTTATATGGGTTGTATCCTGCCAAGGGTATAAAAGCTGTCCAGCTTCCAAAGCTTCAAGACACCCACTGCATGCTGAAACTATCAGTTAGCTCAAGTTGAGCTGACTAAAAATACAGTTTGGGTGCCCAGCCCTTCAGAGCTTTCCTACTGCCAAAGAGTACATTCCTCTGAGGCTTTTGAGGATTGATGGCTCTTCCTTTGCTGGACAGATGAGATCACTTTGGGGGGAACCTTCCATTTAAAAAAAAAATTGATCTGATGTCAGTTTTCATTTTATCATCAACTGATGGGTTTAGATCCAGTTCCTCGGATCCGAGTTGGCCATTGCTAAAGCTTGTGGCAACCAAGAACTCTTGAGCTTCTCCCTTACCCACAGTGCACTAACCCCAATTACCTCAAGTCTCGTTTGCCATTTTTCAGTGAAAGACAAGGTTTCCAACACTCTTGAGCGATTTTTGAACTGTTGATTTTATCACTTCAATTCTCTTTCTATATTTAGTTTAAAAATCCCACTTGCCTATTGTACTACTATTTGCATGTGTTCTACTCTTTCTAATATTTCTGGCTGCTCTTGTACTTTGCATACCACTTGATGGGATCACTGGTGTCCTTTATATAGTACTACATTTTATGTAATTTTTCTTCTGTCATTGTTGGAAGTTGTCCTTTATTCTCCCTTATTTCTTCTTTGTCTCTGTTAATAAAGTAAAATAAAAAAGTAGCAGTAGAAATAATTGATTTTTTTCTCCTAGTTGACTAACTTTACTGTTTTCAGTATGGCAGATAAGGCTCCGGTGGGGTTTAAAAAAATGTACTAAGTGTGGCCATACGCACTCCTTCTCAGATGCTCATACTTTGTGTCTACTGCTTAGGACCACTTCACTTGCAAGAAGATTGCTCTATTTGCCATGGGTTCAACCTTAGGGCATTGGTGGAGTGCAAAAACAAATTGATTTTAAAGGGCCTTTTGCTATCATCTTTTGGAGAGGCTATATCCAGAGATAAATCTCCAAAAAGCCAAACAAAACTCTCTACAGCCATGTCTCCAAAGCCTCCATCATCTTCTGCTTCAGAATCTTCAAAGAAAAAGACTCACAAAGACCCAATTTCACCCTCGGATTTGAAAAAGCTGAAAAAGTTTGATCTGACTCCTTCAGATCTGAAGAAGCCAAAAATTAACTGATCTGACCTTCCCAGATTCGACACAGTCCAAGTTGGATCAACTGTTGCTGCTTCATCATTAATGTAGTTTTTCTTCTGATACCATTGTTGGTAATTGTCTTTTATTCTCCCTTGTTTATTTCTTTGTCTATGTTAAAGTGAAAAAAAAGGTAGTTGTAGAAATAGTTGATTTTTTTTCTCTCCTTGTTGACTAACTTTACTGTATTGAATATGGCAGATAAGGCTCCAGCAGGGTTTAAAAATGTACTAAGTGTGGACATAAGTTCCTCTTCTCAGATGCTCACACTTTGTGCCTACTGCTTAGGACCACTTCACTTGCAAGAAGATTGCTCTATTTGCTATGGGTTCAACCCCAGGACATTGATGGAGTGCAAAAACAAATCGATTTTAATGGGCTTTTTGCTATCATCTTTTAAAGAGATAAATCTCCAAAAAACAAAACAAAACCTTCTACGTCCTTGTCTCCAAAGCCTTCATCTTCTTCTGCTTTGGAATCATCAAAGAAAAGGACTCTCAAAGATCCAATTTCACCCTCAGGTTCAAAAAACCTAAAAATGTCTTACCCAACTTCTTCAGATCTGACCATACCAGATCCGACACAATCCGAGTCGGATCCAACTGTTGCTGGTCCATCAACACAAATGATTTTACCAAGGACTCAGTATTCACTTTTGGTGGATCCAGTACCCTCAAGGGTACTTTCTCCATTTCTGGACAGACACAGGTCCCCATCAGTGTTTTCCACTTGTTCTTCCAAAAGTCTCACAGAGGAGGATATGAAAAGAGGGATGAGGGAGCTTCTCGTGGCGCAGGAGCCTGATGAGTGTTTCTTCAGCTCCTACCCCATGTGGTTCAGGAGGTCCATTTTTCTGTTACATCCCAAATACAGCTTCCTCCTCTGACTCCTTCAGCTGTCTCAGAGTCTCTGGGTCCTAGCCATCCAGATCCTTCTGGCTTTGGTCCAAGGATTGCTTTATCCTTGGATCTGAAGCTTTCTCTGAGTGCTCTAATTCTGTTGGATCTGCACAGCTGTCGGAGCCAAAGCCTCCCTGACAGATTTGTGGTGTTGCAGTTGACTCTGAGGCTGTCAGAGCTATCTCTGCACCTCAGAGCCTCTGTACTGGATAGCTAGTTTCCAACTTCCACCTCTGGGATTTTGCCCTCGGAGCAGAGGAAGGCTGTGGTCCAGAAGCTGACCTTTTCTGATCTGAGGTCTTCCCTTTCTCCAGAGCAGTCTGCCTTTGAAGCTGTGAAGAGAGTTTTCTTTGCCTTGGCAGAGCAGAAGGGCCCATCTCCCTCATATCCCAAATCTGCAACCGTGGTGTCTCTGCACGCCTTACCAAGTCTTTCCAGAGACGGTCAGTACCAAGACCCCAGGCTTCCACACAGAGAATTTTGATTTCTTCTTCTGATACCTGTCCAGAGCATCCTACTGAGGAGGTCCCCAAGAAGAAGACATACAAGAGGAAGCACCTAGACTCACCAGAGGAGTCTTTCACAGAAGATATGGATTTCCTTGAAGGTGAAGGGTCCCCATGGTCACCTCCTGAAGATGTCTCATTTGGAGACATTCTAGAAATCCTTAAGCAGAGAGGTGGCTGGATGCCCATCAACCCAATGTCCGAGGAGTCCATATTCCTGGAGGCATTTGGTACTGGACCATCTACTTCCTGGGTGACTACACCTGCCAATGAGCTCATTGAGTTTTATCTCAGCGGGCATGGAAGGAACTTGACACTACTGAGCCTGTACCATGGAGACCAAATAAGAATATGGCACCACCTGTAGACAAGCAGTTTTGAGGAAAAGAGGTGTCCGTTGATGCCATGGTCATAGCAGCAGCCACCAAAAAGGAACTTGCAGAGGAGAGTTCCGCTGTCCATCCCCTAACAGGAAGTTTCGGGCAATGGACAGATTTAGGAAGCATGTCTGCTTCAACAACCTTTGCTTTAAGGTCACTGAATTATTTGGCTCATTTCACAAGATTTCAGAGGGATTTGATTAAGTAGCTGTCAAATACCCTCTCAGGAACTCTTTTTGAAGTTCAGTCATCTGTGACTTCTCAGTTGGCTACCCTACAATCCATTTTGAATTCTTCCATGAGGTTGATTTCACATACAGCAGAAGGAACCTCAAGGGCAGTGGGTTCAGGCATTTCCATTAGGATACAAGCCTGGATGGGATCTATATTATATATTCAAAGTTTCAAAGCTTTGAACTTCATATAGTCAACAACATATGAGCAAAGTTTGAAACATCAAAAATATAATAAAAATTAAAAAAAAAAGCCCCCCTGCACCCCCCACACTTCCCCCTACTTAAATATACCAACTCTGAGATCACACTTCAGTGCAGAAAAGGGAAAATTTCCTATTCTGCGCCGTATGAAGCCGTTGCTTTTCACCGTCAAACCTTTTAAAATTCAATCATATGGTGTCAACCATATGACATTCAAACTTTAAAAAGTTTGAATAATTAATAGGGATCCACCTGGATGTAATTATGTGATTTATGTGGGGCCCTTCAATTCCTCATTTGTCAATACTCCCTTTGACAGCATATCTTTGGCCCCAAAGTGAATGACACACTATCCAGGTGTGAAAAGGATGGAAAGGTCCTGTCTGCCGTGGGCATATGTTTTTTGGCCCCTCAAAGATCCTTTTCTAGGAATCAACGAGGTGGCCGAAAATGTGATGCAAGAAGCATCAGGGTCCATTCCAAGACACGTGGAGAAAGTTCCAGAGGCAGAGGAGAGAACTCTAATGGATGACGATGCCTACATGGCAGAGGTGATCCACAAAACCAGGGGTCCAGAGAATCTTTCTTTGACAAACCCTACCAGTGCTCTTGAAAGCATGCCTGACTGCCCACATCTGGAGGTAGTTGGGGGTCATTTGTCCCTGCACCAGCGAGCCTAGCGAGACCTAATAAAAGATACTTCAGTGCAGAGGATTATTTCCAGAGGTTATATAATACCCTTTTTCCTTCCTTCTCCAAACTTGAGAAAAATCTGTGATGTTCCACCCAGTCAGAGGGATCAAGCAGCAAACCAAGTCCAAAAGCTGCTAGAAAAGAGAGTAATCCAAGAGGCCCACCAGACCAGATAAAATCCAGAACCTCCTCAAGGTTCTTTTTAGTGCCAAAGAAAACAGAGAACTGGAGACCAATTTTGGATCTCACCAATTTAAACAAGTCAGTTCATCGAACCAAGTTTTAGATGGTCATGGTTCAGTCCATTCTTTCATTTCTGAGCAAGGATGACTGGTGGTACTGAACAGACGTTCAGGATGCTTACTATCATATAAAGATGAACAGGTGATCCAGAAGATATTTACGCTTCTGGCTGGGAGTCAGTCATTACCATTTCAGAGTTCTGCTCTTTGGACTCACCACAGCCTGCAGGAAGTTTACCAAGTGCATGGCAGTAGTAGCAGCTCACTTAAGACTACAAGGATTCTGGGTGTTTCCATATCTAGACAACTGGCTTATTTCTGCTCCGACCAGTCATCAATTGATAAGGGCAAGAAATTAGGTTCTCCAGACTTGCTTTTTACTGGGGATAACTGTAAACTATGAAAAGTGTCAACTAAAAGCAACTCAGAGTCAAGAATTCATAGGAGCAATACTCAGTACAAAGTTGACCATAGCTTCACTGCCACTCTCAAGAGTTCAGACCATAATTAGCTGACAAAACTTAAAGCATATTGGGAGAATATGAATTTTGACTTGGTCTGTTTTTAATGATAAATTTATGCTGATCAAATCTCTTATTTTATTTAATATACCTATTTCCACTTGTGTCACGAAAATAAAATACTGTTTTATGGAGTATCTTAACATTAGCAAGAAAAGTCATCACAAAGAACTGAAAAGAATCAGGCTACTCCTACTATGAAGGAATTTGTACACTTGGCAAATGAAGTTTGTCATCTTGAAGTTATCACAATCAAGACAAAGAGCATCAAGAATCACCTCTTCATGTAATATATGGTTGAAATTCGAAGAACTGCTGGATAAACAGACTAATTAACTACTCATCACATTTCTTTTTCTGTTTAAAAAGCTTAATTTTATAGTAGACATCATTGTAAATAGTTAATGTTAAGTTGTCAATCTCACCTTCATTCTTGCTGGATGGGTTCGGAGCCGATCCTCGGCTCTGACTCGGCACTTGCTAAGCTCGAGAGTCACTTTTACCAGCTCGAGGCAGACCCATATCCCATGATGCAAGGCGGCAATTACCCAGATCTCGTTTGCCGCTTCACTAATGAGGTCATCTTTTTTACCAGCTCCTGGTAAGTGATATTTTTCTAGCTTATGTCAGGTTTTTAAGAGCCCAAACCCTAATTGTTAGTATTTATTCTATATTCGGTGTATTTTTCACTTAGCTCCATACCCCTTTTTGTCCTAGTTCTTCTAGTTCGTTTTTCGGGCCTTTGGCCTTTCCCACCCTCACAGTTCCTGTCAGGATTCCCTCAGTGAGTGTGTGTGTGTGTTATCACTCTACCTAATAACTAATTTATTAGTTATTGTTAATATTCTAATTGTTAGTGTTTTTGGTTGGACTGATTGGGTGTGTGTGTGATTAAGCACCTAGATATGTCCAAGGATACTAGGGTCTCAGGTTTCAAGAAGTGTGACTCGTGCTGTCAGAAAATGTCTCTGACAGACGGTCACACTTCTTGTATTTAATGCCTGGGACCCCTACACCTGCAGGACTCCTGTGCTATTTGTCATTCCTTCAGCCAGAGAGTCCTGCAGGAACGTAGGAATAAGTTGATCCTTAGGGGTCTACTTAAACCAGAGAGCTCCCCGGCTAAAGTCAGCTCCGGGAAGCCCTCTAAACCTTCCAAGACCCAGGCTTCTGTGTCCAAGTCTGTGGTCTTGGTTCCGACTCCGCCGGAGACGATACTTCCTTGTTGGAAGCCACTGTGTCGGCGCCGACCGTCATCGGCACCAGTAACACACCAGTGTCGAAGCATGTCTCGGCTCCGGCTGGAACCGAGATATCTTTGTCGCCTCTTGGAGCCGACAAGTTGTCAGCTCCGTCTGGAGCCGAGCGTTCCTCGGCTCCGATGGCTCCATCCAAGAAGAGGTCTAGATCTTCTTCTTTGGAATCTATTCACTCGGCTCCAGCATCCCCCTTGCTCTCGGAGCGGAGCCATCGGAGCCGATCATCGAGGTCTTCCAGGCTTTCAGACCACGATTTAGAGAGAGAGTGGTAAGTAGGCTATTGAAGTCACAGGCACTAGCCCAGATGCTCCATAGCCCGTCTCATCAGACGTCAGCTATCATACATCCCCCTGAAATTCCTCCTTCGACTCTCCTTCAGAGCTCGGAGCCAGAGAATATTGGTACCGTGACTGTTGCTGCGTTGGAGCCGATACCACTCCTTTCGACTCCGTCGTCCTCGACTCCTATCTCCTCCTTGAGACCTTCCTTGGAGGGATCTGGGCGTCAGGCTTCCCTGGTTGGCTCCGAGGGGGCGAGTGGCATCGGACCCTTGTCCGACCCCGTTCCCCCTCTCGGAGCTTCGGCCTTGGTGAGCTCGGCCCCGACATCTGCTTCAGAGCCTTCCTTTTCGGTGGGACCAGGGATCCCTGTTTCTTCGGAGCGGGATCTCTCGGTTCTTCCTGGGAGGGGAGCCTTCGAGGTGATGAGGAGTGTGCTAGCCCCTGAGCTTAGCCAGCAGTCGGTTCCTTTAGCTCCTCCCTCTACGGTGCCTGTAGATGCCTCTTCCCATTCTCTTGCTTCCAGACCCAGAGATCCATCACCCCAGGTCTCCCCATTGGGAAGAACTTCCTCTTCCGAGGTTTCTCCTGATCCTTCAGGTGAACCCCCACGTAAAAGGACATGCAAGAGGAAGCACTTAGACTCCCCTGAGTCTACAACCTCAGATACCGATTTAGATGAGTCGGAGGGGTCCCCAAGATCCCCCTCTGAGGATGTCTCCTTTTCAGACATCCTTGAGCTCCTGAAACAGAGGGGAAACTGACCCTCCATTAACCCCTCCGAGGATGAATCGGTATACCTGGAGGCTTTTGGATCTTGACCCTCCACCTCCTGGGTGTCTCCGCCTTTCGACCCTCTTATGGAGGTCATAGCTGGAAAGGCGTGGGCATCTCCTGATTCGATGGAACCAGTCCCTAGGAGACCTTCAAAATTTATTACGGCCCCTGCAGAAAAGCAGTTTCTTACCAAAGGTGTTCCGGTTGATGCCATGGTGGTGGCGGCCGCCACTAAGAAGGAACTTGCAGATCCTTCCGTACCAGTCCATCCTCCTAACAAAGAGTCCAGGAGTATGGACAGGTATGGTAAGCGGATGTTCTCCTCAGCGACCTTTGCTATGCGTTTGCTGAATTATTTATGTCACTTCACCAGACTTCAAAGGGACATCCTTAAAGAATTAGGTGAAGTAGTACAGGATCCTTCAGCAGCAGGGGCTCAGGAAAAGATTGCTTCTCAGCTGGGAATCCTTAACTCTATAACCAGCTCCTCCATGCGGCTCATTTCTTATGCAGCCGATGGGGCGAGCAGAGCTGCGGGCACAGGAGTGCCTCTTAGACGTCAGTCCTGGATGCGGCTCTGTAATTTTGCAGACCCCTTTAAGGCGTCCTTCACAAACTCTCCCTTTGATGGGTCAACTTTGTTTGGTCCTCAGGTGAAGGACACGTTGACCAGGTGTGAGCAAGATGGTAAGACTCTTTCTGCCATAGGAGTCCGTTTCTCCACTCCTTCTAGGCCTTACCCCAAAGGTCAGAAGGGAGGGAAAATGTGGTTCCAGAAATCACAAAGAGTCACGCCTGACGCACGTGGTCAGTTTACCCCCAGAGGCAGAGGGGGTAACAATAACAGACACCGCCCTAGGGGCAGGGGGGGTCTGCAGAACCAGGGCTCCAGAGAGCCTCTCTCTGACAAGCCCTTCCAGCATCCCTGAGGTGTTGCCCGGCTGCCCACCCTTGGAGGCAGTCGGGGGAAGATTGTCGCTGTACCCAGAAGCCTGGCTTTCCCTCTCTCAAGACAAGTGGGTACAGTCAATCATATTCGAGGGTTACAAGATTCCTTTCGAGGAAAGCCCCTTCCCTCAAAAAGGTTCCCTTCCAGACGTACCACCCGGTCTAAGGGAAATTGCAAGATTAGAGGTGTCAATGCTTCTAAGCAAAAGAGCCATCCAGCCAGTACCAAAAGATCATTTAGAGTCCGGAATCTACTCAAGGTTCTTTTTGGTCCCCAAAAAGACGGGAGACTGGAGACCAATATTGGACCTCAGCAGACTGAACAAGTCTGTCAAAAAGACGAGATTTCAGATGGTCACTCTTCAATTGATTTTGCCCTTTCTGGGCAAAGACAACTGGATGTGCTCTATAGACCTTCAGGATGCGTACTATTACATAAAAATTCACAGACGCTCCAGAAGGTTTCTCCACTTTCGGCTGGGGACCAGTCATTTGGTCTCACTACAGCCCCCAGAGTGTTCACCAAATGCATGGCAGTGGTCATGGCTCACCTGAGACGTCTAGGATTCCAGGTGTTTCCGTATCTCGACGACTGGCTCCTCTCAGCCACCACCAGGCATCAACTCATCCGAGCCAGAGACTACACCCTACGCCTCTGCAGTCAATTGGGAATTTCGGTAAACTTCGAAAAATCATCCTTATCGCCCTGCCAATCTATCACCTTTATAGGCGCAAATCTAGACACTACTCGAATGTCAGCAAATCTAACAAGTCAGAGAATCCTAGATATCCAAAACCACGTTCGGATCATCCTTGCCAGCAAGAAGATACAAGCCAGGCTGGTTTTGAAAGTGTTGGGCCTCATGGCTGCTGCCATCACACTTCTGCCTCTGGCCCGTTTTTACATGTGTCTTCTACAATGGATGTTGTTCACACAATGGTCCTTCCAGCAGCTCCCCATGCGTCACAAGATCCTAGTGACACAGACCTGCAAGAACCATCTATCCTGGTGGATTTCCTCTCCTCTAGTCCATCAGGGCAGACCATTTGTTCCCCCGGCCCCGGTAGCCACGGTCACTTCGGATGCCTCCCTGATCAGGTGGGGGGGGGACATTATCAGGGCAGGATGGTTCATGGCACGTGGAAACCGTTCGAATACCATCTGCACATAAATGTCCTAGAGATGAGAGCAGTGCTTTTAACGTTGCAAGCCCTCAGTGACTTTCTTCCCCTAGGAACTATTGCAGTTCACACGGACAACATGTCCGTGGTGTGGTACATCAACAAGCAGGGCGGAACCAAGTCCTATCCCTTGTGTCGAGAGGCTCTCAGACTTTGGCAATGGACGATCTCCTCTCATTGGTTTCTGGTAGCAATGCATATCCCTGGGAAAACCAACATAATAGCGGACAGATTGAGCAGAGCCATACTCATGCCTCACGAGTGGTCTCTCAAGCAATCCATAGTGGAAGAGATTTTTCAGAGGTGGGGCCGCCCATGCTGCGATCTTTTTGCTACTCCTCAAAACAGCAAATGCCCAGACTTCTTTTCTCTCTTCCCACTTCCGGGCCATCCCCCCAGAGATGCTCTTACCCAAGATTGGCCCCAGGGACTCCTTTATGCTTTTCCCCCCTTTCCATTGATTCCTCAGGTACTCCAGAAAGCTTCCATTTTGAGAGCCAAAATTATTCTCATTGCCCCTTATTGGCCTCGACAAATTTGGTTCCCGTTCCTTCATCGCCATCTCTTGGTGCAGCCTTGGCATCTGGACCCAGTGCCAGATCTTCTGACCCATCAGTCGGGTCAACTGCACCGGTCCGTTCCTTTTCTCAACCTCGCAGCTTGGTTGCTCCACTTCCTTCCTTAGCCAGGCTCCCTATGATCTCTAACCCTGTTAGAGACATCATAGTAGCTTCTCTTAAGTCCTCTACCAGGAGGATTTACTCTAGTAAGTGGAAACGCTTCTCCCTCTGGGCGAAAGATAAAGACATAGATCCCTTTACTGCCCCGGTTCAGTCAGTCTTGGATTTTCTAGCGGAAATTTTTCACGCAGGTTCTTCCTCTTCCACAGTCAAAGTTCAGTTGGCTGCAATTTCCAACTTTCATGTCGGGTTTGCAGACCACAATATTATGTCCCACAAGCTTTGTAAAGCTTTTCTTAAAGGAGTGTTCCTCCTAAAGCCCCCTATTAGAGATCCTCCACCACAGTGGGACCTAAGTTTAGTGCTGGCATCCTTGATACTTCCCCCTTTCGAACCGGCTGCTTCATGTTCATTGAAGTTTCTTTCTTGGAAGACACTTTTTCTTGTCGCCATTACCTCGGCTAGAAAAGTGTCGGAACTTCATGCCCTATCTGTTCGTCCCCCTTATTTGGTCTTCCACAAGGACAGAGTATCCTTGAGAACCAATCCGTCTTTTCTGCCCAAGGTTGCTTCTAAGACAAATTTAAACCAATCCATTGATCTTCCCGTATTTTTTCCAAATTACTCTAACAGGGCGGAACAAAAATTGCACTACCTTGATGTTCACCGCCAACTTAGATATTACTTGGACAGAACGAAGCAATTTAGGAAATCTGATCAACTCTTCCTTTCTTATGCTGAAAATAAAAAAGGTCTCCTTGTTTCTAAAGTGACCTTATCCAGATGGCTATCTTCCACCATTTCGGACATTTATCAACTTTGGGGCAAACATCTCAGCTCAAAACCTAAAGCACATTCCACAAGAGGCCTGGCCACTTCTACAGCTTTTCAGGCTAGGCTACCCTTAGATACTATTTGTGCAGCAGCCACTTGGGCCACTCCTCATACCTTTGTTTCTCATTACAAATTGGATTTGGCCTCCAGGGATAGGGCAAGCTTTGGTTCCATAGTTCTCAAGAGTCTGTCCCATTGAGCCACCCGGGATAGAGGTGCTAGGGACGCGGTCCCATCCAGCAAGAATGAAGGCGAGATTGACAACTTAACATTTAGAAGTTATGTACCTACCATAACGTTCCATGTTAGTTGTCTTCTCTCGCCTTCTTTCTTGTGTCCCTCCCTCCTGTCCCCCTTGCCTGGACAGACCTTGATCTCCTTTTCTCTGGAAGATTTTTCTTCCTTGGACACCAGTAGTTGGCCATGATTACCTGGTTTTCTCTTTATAGCCTTAGGCTAGATGTTCCTCTTTCCTTAGTGGAAAGTTTTTTGTGGTAGGCAGTTTTCCTCTAGATACCAAACGAGATCTGGGTAATTGCCGCCTTGCATCATGGGATATGGGGCTGCCTTGAGCTGGTAAAAGTGACTCTCGAGCTTAGCAAGTGCTGAGTCGGAGCCGAGGATCGGCTCTGAACCCATCCAGCAAGAAAGGCGGCGAGAGAAGACAACTTACATGGAACATTATGGTAGGTACATAACTTCTAATTTTAGTTTATTCATGTTCTTTTTAGATGTGTATATTTGTTTTGTAGTATTTCTGTTATAATATATTAATGTTTTGTTGTTAAAATTTTCAGTTAAAACAATTGAAAAAAAAAATTCAGACCACAAGATCACAGGTCAGAAAGATAAACTGCAGTAGCAAGATTTCAGCCTGCCTGGTACTTCAGGCTCTGGATTCAATGGCAGTGGCAATAACTAGTACCTTTAGCCAGATTTTACATGATAATTCTTAAGTGGATGCTAGCCACACAGTGGTCAGTAACTTTATCAGTCCACGTCTTACCAGATACAAATCACTCAGATATGCAAGAGAGATCTCAGGTGGTTGATCCAATCAGACCAGGTTCTACAAGGTCTTCTGTTTTTCCCCCTCAGCCAAGGCCATAGTGACCATGCATGCCTCCCAGCTGGGGTAGGGGGCTTTTCTCTGGGTAAAACTGTCCAAGGCACTTGGTCCTCCACAGAGGCCAGCTTGCATATCAATGTCCTAGAGATGCGACACATGCTTTTAGCATTGCAGACCTTCCAGAATGCTCTCCCTTTGGGTAATATTGCAATTCAAACAGACAACATGTCAGTAGTTTGATGCATCAACAAGCAAGGAGGGAATACATCCTACCCTTTGTGTCGAGAAGCTCTCAGTGTGTGGCAGTGGTTGATCTCATCCAACCGTTTTCTCATAGCAATGCGTAGTCTGGGGAAATCCAGTGTGATAGCAGACAAACTGAACAGGTGCATTCTTCTACCATATGAATGGTCCCTCAACATGAACATCCCAGAAATAATTTTCTGTCAGTGGGGCCAGCCTTGTTGCAGTCTTTTTGCCTGCCCTCTAAACAAATGCAACAGCTACTTTGCCCTAATCCCCCCCACTGGGGAAATCACCAAGGGATGCTCTACTTCATGACTGTCTACTCTACACTTTTCCACCAATACCACTTATGACATCCTTCCTCTGCGCCACTAATCAAGTATCCTCAATTTTCACACTTGACACTGATGAGGGATGTTCATTTGGAACAAAGATAGATACACACAGTATTTCCAGATGCACCAAGCACAATTTCCCTTAAGAGCACACTGAGAACACACACAGTCCTGGGGCTGGGTTTCTCTCAGTCCAGGCCTCCAAATAAGATTCCCCACTGAAACAGCTGCAGAGTTGCATCTTCATCTGAGTGTTCAAATCCAAGTCCTCCACCCTCTCTGTGAAAGCAGTGCTCTGTGTCCTTGCTCCAAGTAGCTGACACACACACCTGGGAAAGGCTAGTACAGATTTACCAGCTATGCCCGCTTTGCCAAAACTATAAGGTAGATACTGCCACCGGAACACTCCAAAGCCAGCTACTCTAAGGCTGTTAACAATGTGCTCAATTATACTGAGTAAAATTAATACTAATACAAATGGTAGTGTTTTACCAATGCAGCAAGGCTTTCAAGAGCAGCCACATTGTCACCAAATAAATATAAATATTCTCAAAGGTTAAAATATTCTGTAAAAGACCATCCACAATGAAAAGTTTAAAAATATTTAATAAATAATAAAAGAACATGAAATATTAAATATCTATTTACAATAAACACCAGAGTTTCATCACAGGAAATATTAAAAATAACAAGGATAGATTAACACAGATACATAAAAACAGTGCATAACTAATCTCACTATATTTCCTAACTGATCTAAAGAACTACTGTTCCCTGGTTACTTACTAAAGCAAGACAAGATGAAGTGGGTAAGTGATCCTTCTTTGTCAGGTTTGGGGGGTATGGGAGGTGTAGCCCCTCATTTAGTTTGACTACATATTGTCTTCTGGAGAGAGTTAGTCACTGGTGTTGCAGCTATGCAAGTCTATTCAAAATGCATTGTTTTGAACTTTTTTGGTAAAATACAATGTAAAACAAACAGGTTGGGGGGGCTATGCCTGCCACACCCCTACATATATACACTTGTGAGGATCACACTACAGTGGGGAAAAGGGCATATACATTTTACTTGCCTTACAGTACTCTACACAGTGCCATATATACTAAGTTCAGTTCAGTGAAATGAGTTTTCAGTAATTTATGTTTTCAGCGAAGTGGTTGGGGTGAAATGAAATTCAATGAATTGACATTCAACGAAACAAAGTAGACCTATATATATATATATAAAACTTAGTGATATGACTTCTAGGGCTATGGCCACTTGTACTGTTTTGGTGATGTTTATATGGTTGCATTCTCAGAGCCTCCCAGATGAGGTTGAGATTTTAAAATTCTCCTTTGGAGAGAGATTGTATTTGGTGACATTGTAGTAGACGTGATCAAAAAGTGTGATTAAAGGGGCAAGCTGATCCAGGGAATCTCATAAGATTTTTCAGCCCCCCTTTTCCAGTTGTCCAAGGAATTTTCTTCCTCCTCATCTAATTTTGGCAAAAAAAACAATGAACAGTCTCAACAAATTACAGGTAAATAAATGTTTAAGAAGAAATGGCACGGGATGTCCAAAAACATGTCTGGAACCACCCAAAGCCAAGGACAATTCAATAAGTCCAAATGACTCATCAAGAGATCTTGTGACACCCCCCCCCCCCCCTTTCTTTCAGAAAGCCTGAATTTCCATTTTTATCTTTGGTAACAAATTGTTTTAGACAAATGGATTTTAAAAATCATTCATCAAGGTTAGAGATGGCAGTGGGAGAAATTCCTCCTTTCCGGGAGGGGGGGGGGGGTCATTCCTCATCTTCCACATCAGACACTTTTGTTTCCACCTGTTCTTTATCACATGCCATATCAATGAGTGGTAGAATCAGTTCCTTCTTCTCAGGTGG
The DNA here is from genome assembly GCF_019279795.1 of Protopterus annectens. Taxonomy (NCBI): domain Eukaryota; kingdom Metazoa; phylum Chordata; order Ceratodontiformes; family Protopteridae; genus Protopterus; species Protopterus annectens. Next base: position 489,045,365 of record NC_056739.1, read on the forward strand.
GGAAGGCTTTGTATTCAAAGATGTTCCTAGTGCCAAAGAAAGAAAGTATTTGAAGACCAGTTCTGGATCGTTTTTTTTTTCCTAAATTCAAAATGATGTCACTTCACAACCTGTTGCTACCAGAAAAATTAAAAGAGGAAGAAGTAATAGGCTTACAAGTTGCTTATCACATCCATATTCATCCAGACTTCAGGTGTTTCTTAAGGTTTTGTGTCTGAATCAAATTATTAATTCTCTAATATCTACTGCACAAAGTACCTAGCTCCATTTATAGCCCATTTCAGGCTACAGAATATCCACATTTATATATATTTAGATGACTTGCTTATCTTTGCAGTGTATTTTTTTCAGTGTGTCAGGAATCTGTGAGAGCTCTCTTACAGAAGCTGAGATTCCAACAGGGCATTCAGAAGTCTTTCTTGACTCCTTCACACAGGATTGTGTTCCTGGGATGTCACCTAGACACCTCAGTTCAAAGAGCCTTTCTTCCATAGGAGAAAAATGGATCTTTATTTAGATATATCTCTAAGGATTCCCTCAAGCTTCTGTCACTGTGAGGGAATACTTCAGGATTTTGGGTGTCATGGCGTGTTTGATTCTCATGATACCCTTGGGAAGACTCCTCATAAGAAAGATATAGTGGTATCTGAAATCTCTTTGGTCCCAGCATCAACACCCTTTATCTTTTCAAATCCCAGTGCTGGGGTTTGTCAGAACAGAAATCTTTTGGTGGAGGCAACAGATATCCTTAAATCCAGGTCTTCCCTTCTCCCTCCCTGCTTCAAAGCAGTCACCTTAATCCCTTCTGACTTTGCTTGGAGAGCAGTTTCAGGAGGGATAAAAGTGTAGGGGTGTGGGCACCAAGCACAGATGCAAGCACATAAACATCAAAGAGATGCTTGCCCTGATGAAGGTACTAAACTCTGTGAACTATCTTTGGTCCCTGGGACCTATTCGAGTGGTTACAGTCAATTGCACAGTCATGTGGGACATTAACAAGCAAGAGGGAACCAGATTGTAACCCTTTTGCAGACAAGCCATGTTAGGGGATTATAGCTCCACAGCACAGTCTCACTGTACAGGGATTCTACAGTCTGTCAGGGCAAAATTGTGTGGCAGACAAGCTCAGCAGGACCAGTGCAAACCCTTACAAATGGAAACTAGATTAGTGGTTGTTTAGGTAGATGTTTTGCTTCCTCTCTGAACAAGCAACTGACAAGATTCTGTTCCAGGATTTTGTGCAAGAAGGCCTGGAAGACGGATACCTTTCCTTTTTCTTGAATAGGAATTTTCCTGTATGCTTTTCTAGCCTTTCCACCAATATCAATCCTACTTCTGAAGATTCAGAAGGAATCCTTTGTGATGAATCCCTTCTGGCCCAGGCAACTGTGGTTCTCTCTTCTTTTGGAAATGGCCAGGGGTAACTCAAGCTTCCTTATAGACTGGATGTACTCGCACAAGAACAGACGTGTATGATGCACCTTGACATCAGTCATCTTCAACTGACTGCCCGGATGATAGGGACCTAATTCATTTTAGGCACCTGTTTACTGAGGACTTGCAGCAGGTACTAATGGAGGCAAAAATGCCTGCTACTGGAAAATCTTACACTAGCAAATGGAAAAGGTTTACAAGTTGATGCCCGAAACATGACCAATACACTTGCAGGGCTGGTTGTTCTCTGGTTTTACAATATTTATGAGTTACTATGCCATGGCCTTTCTTATTCCCATATCATGGTTCATTTATTGGCCATTTCAGCATGTTTGCCCATGGATCCTCCTCTTTCAGTACAGTTTCATGTCAAAATATTCTTGAAAGGGGTTTTGCATGAGAGGCCTCCAGGAAAACTAGTAGCGCTGCCTTGGGATCCTAATTTTGTGTTAGAGAAGCCAACACTAACTCCATTTGAGCCAGCTAATCTTGCTGACTTGAGGTTCTTAACATTGAAAACAGGTTTACTGATTACTCTGATCTCTGCAATAAGGGTATCAGAGTTTTACACATAGGTAGGGTTACTTTGAGAACTAATCCTTCTTTTATGTCTGCAGTCTTATCCTAGTTTACTTTAAGCCTATATATCCATCCCCCATTTTCCTTCCTGAACCTAAAAACGAGGAAGAAAGGATACTCCATACCTTGGATGTCCATAGACAACTGTGGTACTATCTTGACCAAACAGAATCTTTCAGTTCAGTTCATTTTTTGTGAAGGTAAAAAGAAGCAACAACCTGTGTCAAATTCCAAATGGTTGTCTGACTGTTACCTTTTGTTATACTCACCATAACAAAATTGTTCCAAGTAGGGTTAAAGCACACTCTACCAGGCCTTGGCTCCATCTATGGCTTTTTGGAAAGGATTTGATTTTAGAAGTATTCCAGAAGCAGCAACTTGGTCTGATGTTCTTAGCTTGATTCATACTCTAAATCTAGATTACACATTTCTAGGACCTTTCCCCAAGGGCTCCTGGATGCTTCTACTTCCATTTCCCAAATGTGACAAGATAGGGTAATCAACCCATATAGTTAAGGCTACTGCAGCAGTGACCAATATGATGAACATAGTATAGCTGTGCAAGCAAACTTATCATAACAGTAAATGTTAGAATGATTACTGCTGCAGTATCCGCTCCCCGCCTTGTTTTTTTTTGTTGTGGGGTTTATGCTGTGGTGTGAATACATATTTTTTGTATTTCCTAACATTGTCCTTTTAGGCTTCAGCCTTCCTCTGTCTTTTGGCATGAAAGCTCTGAAAGGCTTGGCACCCAAACCTTTCTTTTTAGTCAGCTCACCTCAAGCTGATTGATGGTTTAAGTGTTGAAAGGTGCTCTGAGGTTTTGAAAGCTGGCCATCTTTTATATGCGTATCAGGATGTAATCCACATTACTAAGGCTACTGCAGCAGTGATCATTCAAACATCATCTGTTATGAGAAGTTTACTTGCACAACTGTACTCTATAATTTAACATCCTTGGTGAGAACTATTTTGTCTAATTTGATTCACAATCAAAATATCAGAGTGATAAAGGCAGGCAAATGTGAAGGGTAGTGCTAACGAGCATGTCCACATAATATAGGCAGTCCGCAAGAACTACTTAGTGGCACCACCAAGTGTTAATGGTTATTTGATTTTAACAGGCTGTACACTTAGATTTATGCTACTTGAATGAGCTTTAGGTGATAGAATCACAATGCAGTCATATGATTTTTTTTTAATTGATAAGGCCAAAATTCATAAGTCTTTAATGGATCTAATTTTTTGTGCTGTTATATCCTCCAAATGCTCTAAGGTTGAGTCTTTATCTTTGGTGTCTGACATTTTTTTATCCAAAATTATGCAATGACTTCACATTAGTATTCAAAAATTAGTATGCTGATTAGACAGTCAATTGAGCATATAACAACAGAAAAAAGTCTGTCCACTGAAGTACCGTTGAGCGGCCAGACTTTTTGTTCAAATGTTTTTTTATTAATTTTTCAAATAATTCCATTGTGTAATAATCTTAATACATTATGTGGAATTGTTCAATCTCGCCGTTTGTTCTTACACACGGGTTCGGAGTCGGCCGCATCACTAGCTCGCATCTTCGAGAAAGCTCGAGGCACAGTAATATCCCATGATTCTCCGGTGCTAACCCTCAGATCTAGTTTGCCGCTAGCAGCAGATTGCATCGAGAGGCTCGGGCCAGTACAATTTTTACTTTTTTTTTTTCCTTGTTAAATATAGATATTTTTTTATATTCTTATAATCTTTATCTTAATAATTGATACCTTCATATATATAGTAGTTGTGTGAACTAGTTTAGGTAGTTTGTTACCTTTAAAATTATTAGTAAGGGCCTTAGGCCGTTTTTTGTCTGTAAGAACTTACAGTATTTAAAAGAAAGTTAACTTTTTCTATTTTATTTTTTCTTTTAAAAAATATATATATACATATATCTCAGTGTGCTGTGGTGTGTTTTTTGTACTTTTATATATATACTTATATCTCTGATATTGTAGTTAGAAATTTTTCTATATAGTGCTGTCTTTTTTTCTACTAGAATGTCAGAAAAGACTGAGTGGATTTAAAAGGTGTCAGTGTGGACAGAAGATGTCCATTACTGACAACCATTCATCCTGCGTCTACTGTCTTGGCCCTCTCCACTTGCAGGAAGACTGTTCCATCTGTCATTCCTTTAGTGGGAGGGTCATGCTGGAAAGACGCAGGAAGTTGGTGGACAGAGGTTTAATCAAACCTGAGTTTCAAGAGGCCCTGGACAAGGCTGAACAGGTTTCGAAGTCTTCGAAGGGGTCGAAGTCTTCAAGAGTGTCGGAGCCCAAGTCATCGGCTCCGAGCACCTCTTTTCAAATTCGGACACCGGCTCCTATGACTTCGGTGCCGGGTGTCGAGACCTTATCTCTGCTCGAGGCTCAGGTCTTGGAGCCGGTATCAGAGGTACCACCGTCTACTATCCTTCGCTTGGTGATGGCTTCGATCCCTTCGACCCGTTCTTCGAGGCCACTTTCCGACTCCGATGTGAACCGAGTGGTACAGAAGCTTATGGAGAACTCGGCTTTGTCAAAATTACTCGAGGTTTCGTCCCAGTTGGTTTCGAAACTCGAAGCTATTCCAGCTCCCTCGACACTTCCTCCTCCGAGACCCGTCGAGTCATCGGTGTTAGGAGTCGAAGAACCGATGATTGTAGAGCCCTCGGTGTCGAAGCCTCCAGTAGTGCTATCAGCTCCGTTGACCCCGACTGCTTCGGAACCAGCCGGAGAGTCTCGGAGCCGAACATCTTTCCTGGGTTCCCGGGGGTTAGTCGAACCGAGATTTTGATACCGACTCTTCCTCTCGGTGCCTCGGCTCAGATCAGTTCGGATCCGTCCTCGGTGTCGGAGCCCGTGGTTCTGATTCCGGAGAAATGACCTCCTTCTTCGGATCGGGTCGGATCTTCGGGTCGGGGCACCAGTGCCTTTGACATCATGAGGAAGGTCTTGTCGGATCAGACACTTACTTCATCGGCTTCTTTATCTCCTTCCCCAAAAGGTCCGCGTTCTGCTTCTGTGCCTTCGGTACCTACCAAGCGTCGAGACCCAATGCCTCAGAAGTCCCCATAGGGCGACTTTGGTTCCTCAGATGCATCCCCAGAAGCTCCCACTGAGGATGTTCCGAGGAAACGACTGTGCAAGAGGAGGCACATAGATTCCCCACAGGAATCTCTTACATCTGATACTGATTTAGATGAAACAGAAGGGTCCCCACGGTCCACCTCTGAGGATGTCTCTTTTGCAGACATTTTGGAAATCCTGAAGCAAAGAGGGGACTGGCAAACCCTTACCCCTTCTGCGGATGAATCGGTTTTACTGAAGGCATTTGGGACTCAACCTTCTACCTCCTGGGTGACTCCTCCCTTTGACGATCTCATGGATCTAGTAGCTCGGAGGGCTTGGGAAACACCTGATACAGTGGAACTAGTCCCGCGTAAACCCAACAAATACATGACAGCTCCCCAAGATAAAGCCTATCTAACAAAAGGAGTTCCCGTAGAGACTATGGTGGTGGCGGCGGCCACTAAGAAAGAGATGTCTGAATCATCTTCCTCTGTCCATCCTCCTAATAAGGATTCTAGGACAATGGACAGATATGGGAAACGCATATTTAGTTTGGCGACTTTTTCTATCCGATCGCTCAACTACCTTACGCATTTTATGCGTTTACAAAGAGATCTCATTAAGGAATTAGGAGATACTCTTCAGGGACACACAGATGCTGCTGTCACCGAGAAAGTGACAGCGCAACTTAACACCCTAAATTCCATAGTCAACTCGTCCATGAGGCTGATTTCATACGCAGCCGAAGGATCGAGTAGAGCGACAGCTTCAGCGATTGCACTGAGAAGACAATCCTGGTTGCGCTTATGCTCCTTTGCGGAAGCCTTTAAGACTTCCTTTGCCAATGCCCCCTTTGATGGTGCCTCCCTGTTTGGGCCCAAAGTAAAGGAGACTCTCACAAGGTGTGAACAAGAAGGGAAGACCCTGTCTGTCGTAGGGGTCCATTTTTCCGTTCCATCTAGACCCTACCCTAAAGGGCAACGAGGAGGAAAGATGTGGTTCCGAAAGACTCGGGGATCTTTTCAACACACCCAAAGTGACGCCTCCTCCAGAGGCAGAGGAGGGGGAAGAAATGGAAGACGCTGCCCAGCCGGCAGAGGGGGTCCGCAAAATCAGGGTGACAGAGAGACCTTCTCTGGAAAACCCTTCCAGCACTCCTGAGTGCAGGCCCGGCTGTCCTACTCTGGAGGCAGTCGGGGGTCGCTTGGCTTTATACCCAGAGGCCTGGCTAAATCTTACATCAGATTACTGGGTAAAAAGCATAGTTACCAGAGGCTACAACATTCCCTTCATAAAAATACCACCAAACTCAAAAAAACTCCCAGATGTTCCACCCAGTCTGCGAGACCAAGCAACCATAGAGATAAGAAGGTTGCTCGAAAACAGTCATCCAACCAGTCCCAGCGGACCAAATCGGATCCGGAACTTACTCAAGGTTCTTTTTAGTTCCAAAGAAAACAGGGGACTGGAGGCCAATTTTAGACCTCAGCAAGTTAAATACCTTTGTAAAAAAGGAAAAGTTCCGGATGGTCATGCTTCAGTCAATCCTCCCTTTTCTGCAAAAAGGCAACTGGATGTGCTCTATAGATCTCAAAGACGCATACTACCATATCAAAATGGCCAGGGCGTCCAGAGATCATTTGCGCTTCCGGCTGGGAGCCAGTCATTTCCAGTTTCGCGCTCTGCCCTTTGGTCTCGCCTCAGCCCCCAGGGTGTTCACCAAATGCATGGCAGTAGTAGCGTCTCACTTGAGACGAAAGGGATTCCGGGTGTTTCCTTATCTAGATGACTGGCTCCTTTCCGCCACCACCAAGTGTCGTCTTCTACAAGCCAGGGACTACGCCATCAATCTTTGCTCTTCACTAGGCATAACAGTGAATTTTGGAAAATCTGTCTTATTGCCGTCACAGCGTATCTTATTTATAGGAGCACAGCTAGACACTTCCCTGGCTTAAGTTACTCTCCCCCCATCAAGAGTGTCAGACCTCAGGCACCAAATTTCACTCCTTCTTCACAACAACAGAGTCTCTGCACGACAAGTATTAAGAGTGCTAGGCTTGATGGCAGCATCCCTTCATGTAGTTCCTTTAGGCAGAATGCACATGGGGATCCTTCAATGGATGCTATTTGCCCAATGGTCGTATCTACAACTTCCACTGTCTCATGAGATCTTGATCACGAATTATTGCAAGAAGGATCTCTTGTGGTGGATACACAGTCAAGAGCTAACACTAGGATGACCCTTTGTATTACCCAGTCTGGTAGCAACTCTAACCACGGATGCTTCCCTGATAGGGTGGGGGGGATTCTTTCAGGGACAAACAGTCCAAGGTCAATGGTCCAACATGGAGTACAATCTGCACATCAATGTTCTAGAGATGAGGGCAGTGTTTCTAGCATTGCAACACTTTCACGAGTCCTTACCTCGGGGAACAGTGACAGTTCAGACAGACAACATGTCAGTGGTCTGGTACATAAACAAGCAAGGGGGAACCAGATCTTACCCATTATGCAGAGAGGCCCTCAGAATTTGGCAATGGGCAAAGTCCACTGGACGCTTTCTGATAGCAATGCACATCCCGGGGATTTCCAACGTAATCGCGGACAGGTTGAGCAGAGCCATCCTGTTCCCTCACGAGTGGTCCCTCAAACGTCAAGTGGCGGAAGAGATCTTCCGCAGATGGGGCCAGCCTTGCTGCGACCTGTTAGCATCCCCTTTGAATGCCAAATGCAGAAGCTATTTTGCCCTGTTACCCCCCCCCCAGGGGGTGTCCCCAGGGATGCACTGGTATACGATTGGCCCCCGGGTCTCCTGTATGCTTTTCCTCCTGTTCCACTAATTCCCAGGTTTTTGCAGAAAGCCAAACGTCTGGACAGGGCCATAATACTGATAGCCCCATTCTGGCCTCGACAAATGTGGTTTCCCTTCCTTCAATCCCATCAAGTGGAGGAACCATGGATTCTGGACCCGGAGCCAGATCTGTTGACACACTCGTTGGGAGTTCCTCACACCTTCCTCAAGTCCCTCAAACTGACAGCTTGGCTGCTCCGCTTCCCATCTTAGCCAAGTCGGAGTTACTATCTCCTGCAGTACAACAAATTATTGTATCTTCTCACAAACCATCTACAAGAAAATTGTACATCAGCAAATGGAACCGTTTTGTGCACTGGGCCTCCAAACAAGGTATAGTTCCATTCGGGGCCCCAGTACACAAGATACTAGATTTCCTTTCCTTACTTTTTCAAGAAGGAGCATCAACATCCACTATAAGGGTTCAACTGGCCGCTATGTCCAATTTTCATACTGGCCGTAAGGATGGTTCTCTTATGTCTCACAGGCTTTGTAAAGCCTTCATGAAAGGTACTTTTCATCTCTGTCCCCCTTTTCATAATCCAATAGCACCTTGGAATCTTAATCTCATGCTGTCACAACTCATGTTGCCCCCTTTTGAACCAGCAACCACAACTCCGTTAAAATTGCTTTCATGGAAAACAATTTTCCTGGTTGCCATCACTTCAGCCAGAAGAGTTTCAGAGTTATAGGCTCTATCTGTCCGATCCCCGTACATGATTTTTCATCCGGATAGAGTAACCTTGCGCACCAATCCATCCTTTCTTCCGAAGGTTTGTTCAATTCAGAACATCAGTCAATCTATTGAACTGCCTACCTTCTTTAAAAATCATTCCAATAAGCTGGAATACACATTGCACAAGTTGGACGTTCACAGACAACTAAGATTTTACTTACATAGGACAAAAGAGTACAGAAAGTCGGATCAACTATTTGTCTCATATGCTGACCAAAGAAAAGGACAGGCAGTAACGAAGGTTACCTTATCCAAATGGCTCTCAGATTGCATAAATTTCGTATATGCTGAATCCAAACCACAACTTCCTTTCAAACCCAGAGCTCATTCTACAAGGGCGATTGCTATCTCTTCAGCCCATACCGCTCGTTTGCCTTTAGATACCATTTGTGCAGCGGCAACTTGGGCAAAACCACATACCTTTATCGCCCACTACAAGCTAGACAAGAGCTCCAGGGACAGGGCGACGTTTGGTTCCACTGTACTCAGGAATGTTCTCCCTTGAGCCACCCAGGAAAAAAGGAGCTAGGGACGCTACCCGTGTGTAAGAACAAGCGGCGAGATTGAACAATTCCACATTAAGAAGTTATGTCTTACCATAACGATCCATGTGAATTGTTCATCTCGCCTTTGTTCTTACATTCCCCCCCTCCATCCCCCGTCCTACGGTCTGGGAGAACGGTTTTCGATTAGATTCCTTTTCAGCCTTTTCTAGGTATGGTTGACATGTTATTAACATCAGTAATGGCATCTTTTATCCTCTACCTGGCAGTAGGGTTTCAGACAATTTGTAGTATTTGTAGTATTTGTTCATAAGTGTTTTAGACACAGTTCTAAGAGGGATTCTTCTGGTATAGCAAACTAGATCTGAGGGTTAGCACCGGAGGATCATGGGATATTACTGTGCCTCGAGCTTTCTCGAAGATGCGAGCTAGTGATGCGGCTGACTCGGAGCCGAGGATCGGCTCCGAACCCGTGTGTAAGAACAAAGGCGAGATGAACAATTCACATGGATCGTTATGGTAAGACATAACTTCTTATTCTGATAAATAGAATATTATTATTAACTATATACAATATTTGCAGTTGGCCTGAAATTTAATTATTATATTGATCAGTCTAGTCAGAGTAATATCGTATTAATGAGAGATCACTTGTTCCTTTTTCTTTCACCCTCATTAAGAGTTTCAGTTCAAGTTTAGTGTTTCAATAAGTGATAGTATTTTTCCCATGGGTTCTTGTTGCATCGTCTTGGTGCTATTCTTAGTTCTTTTACTCTAGTTTTCAACAATGCAGATTCCTTCAATATTGACAAATTCTTTAAATGATGGTTCCAGATTTGACTTCCATTTTCTGGTTATATATTTTCTAGCATTTGCTAGAATGTCCCATAGTAAGTAAAGATTGATGTTATTTAATTCTAAATTCTCATTAACATTTAACAAAATTAGAGATTTACTTACTACAAATGTATCTGAAAATATGGCTTGTATAAAATTGCTAACATCTTCCCAAAAATGTGTAACTTTAATACAGTCGTGGAATACATGTATCCAATCTGCTTTACAAATTTGCAAGCATCTCCAACATGTAACATTATTACAGGTATTAATTTTTTTAATCTATTTGGAGTAAAAAAAGATCTATGCAGGAATTTCCATGTGTAAATTCTCCAAAATTGCATATTGGATATCAATTTAATAGAATTTAGTATTTTGGTTTTATTTTCCAGGAATAAATTTATTGAATGACCTTTTGTTATATGATTCCAAAATTTTTGATTGATTTTAACTCTATAATTTATTGAACTTTTATATAATTTTGATGTCAAATTTTCCCAATTTTGATTATTATATACTAATTCATATAAATGAGTTATAAGTTTAGGTCTATCTCTAAAAGAAGAATTGTTAATTATTCTGCATAGATCTTGCGAATATAGTAATATACTTTGTAATAAAACCCAGTCTGATGTAGAAAGATTATATGTTTTTATTATATGTTGACTATCCATAACCTTATGTTCATTAATGCATTGTTGCCAGCAAATTGATTGTTTCTTTTCCCAAGTAATGAAAACCATCCTATGCATTTTGTTTTGAAATTTTCTTGTTACATTGAAAGGATATAAAAGTTCTAGCCATAACTTTATATCTGTATTAGAAGTTACAAATCTTCTAAATGAATTATACATGTCATTTAAGTATTTTAGATTAGTAGGTTTTGTTAGATTATATTGAAGGCTAGTGCATAAGATATGCCATGGTTTATTAATATGATTATCTATCATTAAATTCTTTAAAATGGTATTTTCATTTGAATAAATAACAGTGTGAAGAGATTTCCAGTTAGAAGAATAACATGGATCTATCCAATTTATAATTATTTTAAAAATGGAGGCTCTAATATAAGCTTCAAGATCTGGGAAATTGATTCCACCTAGTTTCCAAGGTCTAATAGGGTATGTAAAAGCTATTCTGTTTTTATTAGGATGCCAGAGAAATCTTGATAATAATGTATTTATTTCTTTTAAAAAATATTTGTCTGGTATTACTGGAATGGCTTGTGCTATATATAGGATTTTTGGGAGTAATGTCATTTTTATTACTTGCAATCTATCTTCAAATGTTATATATATTTTATTCCATTTTATTATATTTGACTTTATTGTGTCTATGATTTCCCTATAATTTATATTTAAATTTTTTTCTAATGTTGTACTTAATGTTATACCTAGATAGTTTAAAGTGAGAGTTTGTTTACCAATTATATGATTATCATCTATTTGAAAAGCATTTTTTTATTCAATATCATAAAATTTGATTTTGTTTTGTTAAAATGTAGTCCTGAAATCGAATAAAAATTTTCATCTTGTATATCTAATTCTTTTAATTAATTTTTAGAAGTAGTTGTGGTAAGAAGTGTATCATCTGCAAATAACATTATTTTTGAATTATATTGATTATATAAATGTATACTCTCTATTTTAGGATTGTTTCGTATTGAGATGGCAAATATTTCAGTGGCTAATGCAAATAATATGGGGGACATGGGACAACCTTGTTTTGTGCCTTTTGTCAATATTATTGATTCAGAGGTGAAAGGTCCTAATTTTGCATATGCTAAATTGTTTTTATATATGTTCTTTATTAATGAAATAAAGAGGCTAGGAAAGTCACAATACTCTAATATTTTAAACAAGAAATCCCATTTTAAGGAGTCAAAAGCTTTCTCTATATCCAATGCAATTATTAAGGCTTCTTGTTTTTCTCTGTTTAAATAGTAATAGTTAGTATTTTTTGTATATTATCATAGGTGTGCCTATTATGTATAAACCCTGTTTGATCTTCATTTATACTTTTTATCATAGATTTTTTTTTGATTCTATTGACTAAAATAGCCATAAAGATTTTGTAATCATTGTTGAGTAATGAAATTGGCCTATAAGAACTGCATTTTGATGTATCTTTATTTTCTTTTATTATAGGGGTAATTAATGAGTATCTCCAAGATGGTGGAATGGTATTGTGTGTTTGTATTTCTATTAAGGTTTTTTGGAAGACTGAGATTATGGATGATGGAAAGATTTTGTATATTTCAGCTATAATGCCATCCATTTCTGGAGCTTTATTATTTTTGCTTTCTTTAATTTTCTCTGAAATTTCTTTATGAGTAATTTGGTTTTGAAGCTCTAATTTTAAATTTTCTGGAATTGTTTTAATTCAGGTTTCAAATCTAAATTAAAATTTTTTGTTTGAATTCCTTCCATCTTATAATGTTCCGTAAAATGATATTTAAAAGCATCTAGTATATCACTTATGTCTGACACCTTCTTGTTCTTCCTTCCTTCATGTATGATAGTAGCAATGTTATTTCTTTTAGATTGTACTTTGACTCTTATCGCCAGGTTGTGCATATGTTTAGGAGAAACAGAATATGAGTTTAATTTTAATCTTTCTAGTGCTAGATTAGTTTTATGTGTTAACATTTCATTAAACTTCTCATGCAAATCATTAATTTTCTTATTAGTAAGTACATTTGTTAAATTATTATTTATTTTTATAATTTGATTTTGTATAAGTAATTCTGATTCCCATTCTTTTAGTTTATTTTTGTACCATGTGATAATTTTACCATAAATATAGTCTTTTAAAGTGTCCCATATCATAACTATGTTGAGTTCATTAGTGAGATTAGTGTCTAGAAAGAATTTCAACTCTGTGAGTAGCCAAGGTTTAAATTCTTTTAGTTTCATAATATATGCTGGAATTCTTGTCATTTGTATTCATTTCTTAAAGTTTGGTTGAATATTAATAAGAATTGCTCTATGATCTGATAATGAACATGGTATTATTGTAAAACTATCTTCGCATCAAGGTCTTGTGCAACAAAAATTTTATCTATTCTTGTTTGGGTTGTAAATCTGTGATCCTCTTACGAAAATAACAGTGAGTTACTCTCTCTAAATTTGAATGTATCTATTAAATTTTGATTTTCAATCCTTTTTTTGAGTAGCTTTGCTATAGGGGTTATACGTAAATTTCTTTTATTGGTGGTTACAGATTTATCAAGAATGCAATTAAGTCACCACCTATTATCAAGCTACCTTTATATGTTTTACTAATAAAGTCCAGATGTTTCTTTGTTGTACCTTTTCCTATTCCTAGAAACCAATAAAGATTCACTAATGTCCAGATTCTATTGTTGAATTTTATTATAACAAGTGATATAAGTCCCTCTTTATCTTCATAGCTATAAAGAATTTGGGGATTAATAATATTTTTTTTCTCCATAGTATCCTAACTCCTCTAGTTTTTGTTTTATATGATGAGTGTGCTATTGTTGTATACTCATTTGGATTCCATAAATGCTTTTCATCGGATTTAAAGTGAGTCTCTTGAAGAAATATTACTTGCGCTTTGTTTAATTTTAAATATTTTAGCAGGTTTGATCTTTGCTTTGGATTATTTAAACCATTTATGTTCAGTGAAAGTAGTGTTAAGTCCATATTTTTGTTGAGTTTCATGCTTGCTAATATTTATAGTAATATTCGAGTATATTTCATAGTATTGTATTTGGAACAAATTTATCCTTATTTTATGTATCATAAATAGACTGAATCTCTTTTGTAATACCTTTATATTGATGTTCATTTCAGGCCATAATAAAAAAGTGAAAATTGAGTTAAGTAAAATTATTTTGATTAATATAATCCTTACTTTCAACCTTCTCCCCATCACACATGGAATGATATACATTCCTAATCTGACAGACAAAAACAAAATATCTACCAGATTAACCCTCATGTTTGATAGACAGATTTCCTTATGCTCTATTCTTGTATTATTAGAGACCTTTGAGATTATAAACTAGTATATATTGAATTATATTTATAGTTCTACATATTATGTACCTAGTGAAACACATAACTAATTGTAGGCTATATATATATATATATATATATATATATATATATATATATATATATATAAATACATTCATTATTATGAACATATAATAACACACAAATCAAATAGCTGAGTATCCTCATCTCAAAGAAGTTGAACCCATCATCAAATTGCTCTAATGTCATCTTATTTTCCCTTTCTCTCTCTCCCTCATGTAAAAGAACAATTTGCAAAGACATAAATATGTATTTTATAATATACTATTTTCATTGAACCATTCATAGTGACTGACTGATATCAACTATTAAAGCATTTCTGAATCTGATGTAGATATAGATTTTCTATATATGTACATGACATAACTATTATGGTAATATATGCATCAAATGTTCAAGTTAATCATCTAAAAGAAGATGATAAATGAATTATTTTCCAAATACATATTGATTGTAATGAAATCTATTTTACATAAATTAAGATTTAAAAGAATTCATTGAATGGTATATGCTTGTAATTATCCCATGAATCAAGAAATTGTATTACATACACAGTTGTAATATTGTTTTTCACCAAAAAGACATATAGTTTTTGTTAGTGTAAACTTAAGGTAAAACTCTACAAGCTAGGTATTGTTCTAAAAATAATTTTAAACTCATAGATGAATTATATCCAATGTTTCTTTGACTATTTGATTATATACTTCAAACCCCCATTAATAATGCATATTAGATTCTTACAAGTATTAGTAATCCTTTGTCTTTTCATATAATTCATAAGTTTAATACATATATTTTACTATAAGTTCAAAAAACATTTATTCATTCAAATATAACAGATTTAACTTTCTGTCAACAAAGACTACTGAACCATCAAGATTTTTATTTAGGATATACTTACTGTTTGAAATATATCAGACTCAGAATGCCCACTGAAGCGCATTGTAGTATTTCATTTGTTATGCAGCTTAGCTATGGGAGAGTAAATGAGTTTCTATGCATGACAGAATGTGAATCAAATTTCCAAATAAAAGGTATAAATATCATAACTAGAATCGATTAAAATGATATGTCTGTATTCACACATGTGCATACTGTCAAATCTAGCCATGTAGATTATAAACATATTTGTGTGTAGTGACTTATTTATGCTCGTCTCTGTGCTTATGCGCATATTTGTAGGTTAACGCATGCAGACACATATTTTCATGTTTGGGATTTGTGGAACAAATAAAAGATCTGATACAAAGATCAGTGAATTTCTTTTGTGTCTGAGATCTGGTGCTAAAGAATTGCCTTGATGAGCAATAACTGTGTTGCTGAAGGCCAACTTACCTGTTTTAAAAAGGTATGTTTATAACTTACAGCATTTAGCCTATCAAGTAATGAAACCATGTAGGTATGGGATTCAAATTTAGTATGAATGTTAGTAAATAGTCAGTGATGTAAGGCTCTTATATGTCATTGTGCACCTGTGTCTACTTAGAGGTATTGTGTCATATATTTTAAGTGTCTTGATGTCATTGTATTGGGAAAATCTCATCTCCTGCCTGATCACTCTTGCACACGAGTGACCATTGTCTACAGGATCTATTTACAGAATCCTAACTAGTGCTGTCTCTCCACAGAAGCTTAGACGCAGAGACTGCACTGTCTTGTGACATCACCAAATTTCATTCAAAGTTCTAGTTAGCACAATGATCCACTAAGAGAGTGAAAGGATTTAAAATTAGATAAGAAAAATGATATATTTTACTGTATGAGAATATGTACAAAGACCACTCACTGTTATCACTTGCATGAGAGATATAGCTAGAGCAGCATACAACAACAGAGTAAAAGTTATCATTATTCATTAACTTTAAAGAAACTTCTTTAAAACTATTATAAAAGTAACTGTAAGAATGAAGAATTTATTTGGTAAGACATGCCTTAAAATGTTAAGAAACTCAATGCATGTCAGTAATGGAGAAGAATAAAATTAACAACACCAAAGGAGTGATTAATGAGAAGAAAAAAAAAAGCTATTGAAGCAAAGAAGTTTTAGTCTTTGTGAGTGGTTAAAATCCATGAATGGTATAGAATACACTGATAATACTGGGCTTTGATATTTTGGTCTATGTTACATCTATAGCAATGTTCAAATCTCCATTGTAAACTTGTCATCACATATCTCTGTGATGGACAGTTCCCTATCTTACTTTAAGAGACTCTATAACAGTGGCAAATTCTAACAAAGCATGCCTCACATCACTTTTTCAAACTGTTATCTAGCCTTGTGCTTCACAGTGATAACATTCTCTTTCAAGGTTAGTTGAAAGACAACATTGACTTATTTATTCATCCTTCCTTACTTCACTTTGACTGAGTTTCTTTAACTCTTTACAGAGTTAGTTTACAGTATTTTCCTGAACTAAATAAACTTATTTCTTCCTATTGTTTAGGCTTGTCTTATTACATTTAGTATAAAGTACTTCATATATACAAAGCAATTCTCTTTTTTGAAATAAAGTTTAATTGTAAGCATTGAAATCAGAAGCTTTTGAAAGATGAAATAAATTCTGTTCATAAAAATTCAGAACAATTTCATGACCATTTTCCTGAATGATTTCAACATTAATAATTAGTGTGTAATCAGAACTATATTAGAGGGTGCTTGTCACTTTAAGATCAACAGGAAGTGTACAGATGTATTGACGTGCAATCTCTTGATATATTGACTAGCAGTTTTATACACTGAATCCCTACCACTCATCACCCTGTAAAGGTAACTGTTTTTGTTTATATTTCTAAATTAATGATTTTGTCCATGTACTAGTATAAAGGACTCTTTTTCACATTGCATTTTATAATTATTGTAGTCCGATAAAAACAGAATGCGCTCATAATATTTTTTTTTTCCCTTAGCAGCACTGCACTGTATTCTGCTTACTTTCACTCTCTTTTACATCACCGTACCCTTGAAGAGCGTAAGCACAAGCTATTAATGTGACTGTGGTGTTGAATGATTACGAGAATGCTATTTGTGTGTTCGCAAGTGTGTTTAACAGTAAAATGGGCTTGCAGCTTACACAGCCGTTATTTATTCGCATCCTCGTCAAGACAGTTCGTGTTTGAAAAAAAAA
Organism: Protopterus annectens; assembly: GCF_019279795.1. Classification (NCBI taxonomy): domain Eukaryota; kingdom Metazoa; phylum Chordata; order Ceratodontiformes; family Protopteridae; genus Protopterus; species Protopterus annectens. The sequence goes on from NC_056739.1 coordinate 489,062,574, forward strand.
AGAAAATGATGCTTTAAACTGAAATGATAGTGTTCAACATCAAGGAGAAGAAAAAAAAACTCCTCATTCATTATTCGCGCCTACAAAACTATCCTTCTGTCATCATCCCAATCAATTATATAACTACTATATTCATACTTTTTTTACTGATAACTGCTTTTTGCTTGATACTTTATATTGACATGAAATATGATGGTTACAAATTACCTATATGAATTATATGTCAATATTTCTTGATGGAAACATTCAGATCATTCACTGTTCCTCTCTTCTCCTCTCTACTTCCTGTTTTTAATTCTATCCCATCAAGACTGTCAATTGAGTGAAAAATGAGTTTTTTGAGAGAAATAATTTTCATAATATTGCACATCTATATTTGTTATGAGTGTTTTTGTACTAATTAATTGATATAAACAGCTTCATTTTGTAATAAGTAGAGTTAGAAGCATCACTATATTATAAAAGAAAAGCAAGAGAATAATAAACAAGATTATGATTAATGATACAACTAAAATAAGTAAATGTACATACATTTTAGTTTCAGTTTCCTTTAGTGTATATTTCACTTTTTAGTAGATTCTTTGAGAGTATTTAAACTTGTTGCAATTTTTATTTTAGTTCTTTGTTTCTTCTTCTTTACATCAGTCCAGGAATTTTTTTTCTTGAGATCTTTTCAATGAATTAGATGTTGACCAGTCCATTTCTTCTGGAACTGTGATTATATTATCGTTCTTGATAAAAGAAGATGCCTCATCTATGTTGTCGAAAGTTCTCATTTCATTTGAGTGAAAAATCTTGATTTTCGCAGGGTATGCAAGTTGAGCTTTGATTTTGTTTTGTTTCAGAAATTTTATGAGTGGCCAGGCTTTCTTCCTTAAGCCCAGAACTCTAATTGAATAGTCATTATCAAATCTTATTTGGTGTTGTTTATACTTTAAAGGACTTTTCCTCCATGCTGACTTCAGTATAAGTTCTTTATCAAGGTATGATAAAAACTTTACTACAATGGAACTAGGAGAATTATTAGGAGAGGATGATACAGATACAGGTTTTCCTATGGCTCTGTGAGCCCTTTCTATGCCATTTGGCAGTCCTCCTTTTAAGTGTAAGATTTCCGGCAACCAAGAATTTAAAAATAAAATGATGTCCTCACCCTCAGCTTTCTCCGGAAGACCAAATATTCTAATATTTGTGTGCCTTTCTCTGTTTTCTAAATCATCTGTTTTGTTGATTAACCAGTTATTTTGTTGTAAAAGAAATTCACTGTGGTTCTCTTCTTCCTTCAACCTTCCATCTATATCGGAGAGAGATGTTTCAATGTCCATTATTTTTGTTTGTTGCTGCTGTAATAATTTTTTGAAGACATCTGTTTGTTTTTGGCAGTTCTCCTTTAGATTTTCAAGATTGTCCTTAAAATTATCCATTTCAATGACAGCTCCTGCAGTACAGAGGACATCAATTGGATTTCCTTCAAGGCTGTTTCAGAGTGTGAGTTCTTTGAGTTATTCATTTCCAAGTGGTAATAGTAGTCTCCAGATTAATTTGACAGGAAAAAAGTGATGAAAAGCTTCCAAAATTAGAACACTATTCGATCATAAGTTTATCAATAATAGTTAGATATTTTTGTTCGATAAAATTAATTATTTTCCTGTTATTTAAACTAGTTTTGTGGAGCTCTAAAAAAATGCTGCTACCAGTTAGCCATTCAGGCTCCGCCTCTCGCTGCCAGACTTTCTGGCGGTATATGCTGAAGGAAAGAGCAAAATATGAGAAAAATTAGGTACATTCTGCAAAACTAAACAGATATATGAAAAACAGCAACAGAGATTGTGTCATTCCTGTTCTTTCTCTTGAACTGTACCAATGTGTAGTGCAAGCATGGGAGTTTAAGTCCCATACTCATGTGCAGTGCATCAGTAAACAAGAAAAAACCCAGAGGAACACTACAACACCATTATACAAAAACATTGGCTGGGATTCAATAAACCGAATAACTATTGCATGGAATATGGCTGCAGAGTGATCCAGTAAACAAGGCTGGGGGTGTGCATGAGCCTCCCAGCACTCTTCTGACATGGACACCAATGAATAATGCTAATGACCTCATTTTCTGGTGAAAACCATGCAAATGAGGTGAATCAGTGATTCAGTAAGCAGACAGGCATCTGTGTCAGAGCAGTGTATGCTGCGAAATGTATTCAGTTGCTAACCGTGTACATTTCTGCAAAAATCAAAACGGAGGCATTACAGCTCAAAGTAAAGAATGTATTATGACCATTAGGTATGCCAATGGCCACAAATATGGCAATTGGCATGCAAAACCATTTCAAAATTATAAAAATCAAACTTTTATTGTGGCCGATTTTGGCCGTTTAAGCGGAGCGCAAATGAGGTCATGCAGAAAATAAAACAAAAATGTAAAAAGACAATTTTATGTGAAATATGAAATTTGCCATTATAGTGGGTATCATGCAGAATCAAAACAATAACAGGTAACACTGGTAGCTAAGGAGACAGGCTCCAGTGTAGTGGTGTAACAAGGGACTAAGGCAGTGGGTATGCAAATGAGCTAAATTTATTGAATAGCAAAATGGGAGACCATGTACACCTGCACCTAACCATGTAGAAGCTGTAATGCTGTAGAGTAAGCAGGAGAAGCAGCTGACATGAAAAGGGTGTGTGTCATGCTTGGTGTAAGCACATTGGAGCTCTGTGGCTCCTATTTGCTGTCAGCTAAGCACAGCTAAGCAAGGGGGTGTGTCTTAGGCTGCTTAGCTATGTCAAGAAATGAGCGTGTTCGTGTGCAGGGGAGGGCCTTTTCTGTTCAGCAATGTTTACACTTGCTAAAACAGTTTGTGCAGCATGCAGCACACAGTGGGGCTTAAACAGAGTGGAAAAAAACAGGAAATAGCAGATGTGTTTACATCTGAGCAGCGGGTTTGCGCGGTGTGCCGAGGGGCTTAGAAGGGGCAGAAATGGGAAGAAAAAAATGGGAAATAGAATAAAGGCACTCAAATACAAATAATGTAGCTGGCATGTGGAATGTATCATAGTCAACCAATCACACAGGCAGCATCTGCAGCACACCAGTATAAACTATGCAAACACCTTTCAGTCTGTTTTTTCCCACAAACTCTGCACTATTGGTGTACACACTCGGGAGAATTTTAACTGGCAAAGTGTTAGGGGCTGCTTTCACTTTGATACATTAGTATGTGATAGAGATTGAGGGTGATAATGCTGACAATCATCCCAGACTGAGGATGAAGCAAAGCGTGTTCAGACCCAGGGTAACCTACCAGTGGCTACATGATCTGGAGATACTAGAGCGCTACAGGGTGGACAGGGACTTACTTCAGCAACTCAATGAGCTGTGCCAGCCTCACCTCAGACCCAGAGCCAACAGAGGGGGGAACCCATCCCAGTTGAAACCAAGGTATGTGTAGCCTTAAGAATACTAGCTACAGGTACCTTCCAAAGACCTACTGGGGACATCATGGGGGTCTCACGGGCATCTGCATCCAGGCTATTCCACCAGTTCCTGGTTGTCATGCAAACACATGCTCGTGAGCACATATATTTCCCCAGCACCTGTGAGGAGAGAACCAGCAATATGCATCTCTTCCACTGTGTAGCAGACTACCCAGAGGTACTGGGTGCCATAGACTGCACACACATCCACAAGGCACCACCTGGTGAAGAGGGTAGAATTTATGTCAACCGCAAGGGCGATCACTCCAACTGCCAGGTTGTGTGCAATACCCACGGCATTATCATGAATGTGTGTGCTGGCAGCTCTGGTAGTTATTATGATGCCCACATCTGGCATGCCTCACAGCTGTACCAGGCATTTGCCAGGGGGGACATCCTGTATGGCCATCTGGTGGTGGATGCTGGCTATGCACTGGAGCTGTGGATGATGATACCCATCAGAAATGCGCACACACACACACACACACACACACACTGAAGAACACCATAATGAGGCGCACACACAAACCAGGAACATTATAGAGCATGTGTTTGGGATGCTCAAGTCACAGTTCTGCTGCCTTGACATATCTGGTGGAGCTTTGCAGTACTCTCCAGCCACATGTGTACACATGTTCATAGCATGTGCCATGGTACAAAATATGATCCTGCAGAAACAGCTGCAGCAGGACCATCACAGGGAAGGGCCACATAGCCCCCCACAGGCACAGGGGGTTTGGAGAAGGAACCCCCTGAGCCAGCTCCTGTAGGCAGATGGAGGTGTTCCCAGTATGCCCAGGCATGGCAAAGAGGCAACACATAGCACACACACTGACACTGTAGGGACCGACACCTCACTCTGACTTGCGCACACAGTATAATGGATGTTACACACATCACACTACCTGTATCTTACCATGTATAGGCTGTGTACTGCATGCATCCGACAGAGCCAGCCCTCAAGCACTCCTTACAAGGTAAGTCAGCCTTCTTAACAATGAGTGAATGGAGTAATATGTTGTGGTAACATGGCTATGGTATCACTCCATGCATGCAAAGGAATGGTGTGGTCTATTGGGATAGCAGCAGACAACTGGCAGCTATGTGGGACAACAGGAAATGTCTGCCCTATACTGGCTTCCCCAGAGTATGCAGTAGTCCCCTAGGTGACAAATCTCACTGCAGTATATGTGTGTGTGTGGGGGGGGCTAACTGGGGGGGTCATAGGTCACATGCATTGATGTCAATGTGAGTGTCCCATAATCACCCCTCAACCACACCCAGCAAGTCAGCCATAGAAAACCATACAGAAATGTCTGGCAAAGGCCCACAAATGGGGACAATGATGAAACATTCCCATACAGACTTACACAGTGATATCACAGCAGGTTTTACAGTTGCAGTAAGGCTCTGAAGGGTAAGAAGTCTGAAACCCAAATGTCTGCCATTACAATCTAACCTGTGGTCTTTAGTGATATGCCTGTAGTCTCCAAGACAGGCACAATACTATGCGAAATGGAACCAAAATGTAAAGGGAATATCAGCACAGCCTGTGCAAATGTGAACAGTTGACAGGTGTGTCCCCCACGCACACCCATGTTCCCACAGAAATGCAGCAGCAGTAATGTTTGCAGGGTATTAGCAGCAGAGCACACTTTCCCACGGTTGTCCTAATCAAGTTGATAACTTGTTACATGTCCACAATATGCAGGGATCAATGAGCTATGTATATGTGTGGTCAATACTGTCAGTATGTGGCCTGCACTTACTCCTGGCTGTCATGTCTTAGTAGCCTAGGTACAGTACTGTGGTTGACAGGGTCCATGTTCCAAGAACTGCAGTGCAAACTATTTTGTAAGTCAAATACAGCTACAGTAGGAGTTGTACACACTGTCCAGACAGCAATATCTGTTACTGCAGGAAAGCTGGACAGGTCAGGGACAGGGGGCTACACACATGGATATTACATAGCTCAGAGCAACCTACAGAGTGCCTAGCATACCCCTCAACTGTACAGACTTTTTGCATAATGTCCAGAGGTTTGCATCATATTTATGGTCTCTTTATCATGCAATTGTGGTTTCCTGGCAAATCACAAAAGACTTGTTGTGTCTTTCAGCTTTTCCTGGTTAGGGGTCACCACAGCGGAACTCCGGTCCACTAATGATTAGCAGTAGATTTTTAGATGCCAAGTTGCTGGCCCTGATGCACAACCTTCAATGGAAGGTACGCCCATTCACGCATGTCTCCACACAGAAGACGCTGTAGCTGAGAATCGGAACAGGACAACGTCTTACTGTGAGGCGACAACGCTACCACAGCACCACCAGAAAATAATGACAGATTGTAGTTTCAGACTTTTTACCAACTAGGAAAATGCATGCTAATGCAAAACCTGTTATTTTATCATCTTTCTAGGCTTGTAAGGCCAATAGTTAGCAATGGTCCCTATATGTAGGCCTTTGTACCCAAATTGCTTATGGCTTTGTCCAGATGTCTGACTAAAAAATTGTGAGGTATGGTGCCCAGTAGCACAGCAGGTACCTGAAGGTCAGTGTACTTTCAGGTTATAAAAGGCTGCTAGCTTTTACCATGTCAGCACTGACAACATGTTACTGTCCAACATCCATACCCCTGGAATGACAGGTTGTCACAGAAGGCGCACAAGTATGCCTTGTATATCTGTTCTGCTTGTCCTAACATTGCATTTGCCTGCCAGCTATTTGCAAAACAAGAAAGGGTAATGTCAGAACATCAATAGCAGACAGTGGGGAAGCAGATTTGATACCTGTAAGAGAAACCAAGCAAATACCAAACTGGTCTCCCAACTGTCTATGCTTGGCAGAACAGTATTAACACCCTGTCCCTCTGGTGGGCCTTTGTCTGACTGTCATATCTGGGCCTGTCCAGATGTCAGTCTGATGATTTGACAGCTAGGCCAACATGTAGCCTCATAATATATAGCAACACAAACCATCTGAGGACCACAGCAAATGTACAATGATGTTCAACCTGCTAAATAGGTACACTCAGAGGTGTCATGTCCATAAACTTGTATGTGATGTTATGCCATTTACCCTGCTCAGACCAGAATTACAAATGCATAACAGCAGCCACTGTGAGCAAAGCCTGTGACTGGACTACAGAAGATCAAAGAGACACACATAAGGGGAAAGGGAACCACTCGCCAGACAAATGGGGAATGTGCACACCAGAGCAAATTGTGCAGTAACATAGGTGCAATGCAGTGTATGGAGTCAGTAAACACCACCTGCAAATACACAACACACACCCATGTAAGTGGAGGTCCACAAGAAAACAAAAACCCAAACAAAGGATACCTCAGAGGCAAAAATACATGAGAACTCCACAAACCTACACACCACAGAACATGCAGACTCCACACACCAGGGTCTTGCAAACACTAAGGCCTTACCATACACCCAACATATTACTCATAGAAGACCCCACTGAGAGACACACAGATGTGCCTCTCACCAGGCAGTATAAGGCGAAAGTCACGGTCACTTGTTTGTCAGATGCCATAATCTGCCATATCACACATGCACTCAAGTCACTCCACAACAGGTACAGGCATCATTTTGGCCTGGTTCATGGCGGTGTGAACAATTCCAGATGTATTTCTCTGGACTATAGGAAGACAGACATGATTCAGTTTGCTGAATATGTGTCCCATGCAGGTATGTCCCTAGCCTTAAGCAGCAGTCCGCTGTCACCCAGAATGATGGCTCAATACAAACAGAAAATGATTGCCAGTAACACCTGGCTCCCTCACTGGTGTTATCCCAGGGGGATCCACTGCCTGGCAGCCTGGGAACATATGATCATCAAACCATACTGCCTTGCTAGAGATGGCCTGCATCTATCTCACTTGGCCTTCAGGCCTCTGACAAAGGGCCTTGCCTCCCCATAGTGCCTTTGTAGGGACAATCATGGGGTCCATACTACCAACATAAAACACTGAAGAAAATGCAAATTAGAGGCCATGTTGCTAATGCTAGGAGTCTAAACAGGAAAATGCACTCACTGCAGGCAGTCATAACCCTGGAAGATGGTGATATTTGTGCACACACAGAAACCTGGCCCACAGCAGTGGAGAGAGAGACCCATCCTTACCTGATCGCTCATCCTATCCCACAGTTAGACCCCAAAATGTGGGCAGCAAAACCAAAGGAGGTGGAGTATAAATATATATTAGACAGACACACACCTCCAGGCTGGTCAAACAGTATAACACACGAGACACTCCCAAGTGCAGTCAACTGTCTGCAAGACCCCTATGCAAATTATATGTAGCTACAAGCCAACATATCTGATTCAGGACACCCACCCCACATATCTTGCCCTCTACAAATCTATCAAGATTTCACCCTGATCCTGGCTGACATAAATTACCCAAACATTGATTGGGAATCCAACCATGCCAGAACAGAAATATACAGAGATGCCCCATCTTATCAATACTACATCCTTAGGACAGCCACTTGATACCCCCACAAGATGTGATACCTATGTCGGGCTTGGCAGTAACCAACATGATCAACCACTGCAGCACCCCTATGGTATCATCCTCCCTGGCAAGATCCAACAGAAGAGCGATCACATGTCATATCACCATCTCTCCTGAACCACATTTAGCCTTGGTAAAAGGAAAAAATCCCATAAGCTGATCACAACCACCAGAAGGATGGTATAAACAGCTAAACAGCCACCTACCCTGGTAGAGGAACAGGCACCAACTTCAGAATGTACAAGAAACTAGCATGCCAGCATATAGCTAGAGATGCACGGAATCAGGAATACCTGACAGGACATCACCATCTGCAAGGGAGAGTAAACTTGTCTGCAAACATCTGCAATAAAGTGACTATATACCAAAAGGATAACATTGCTGTCCAGAACCGAGAAGGAGCAGGTGCACAATTGGAAGAAATCACCCCTTAGCCTGAACAAACAAGAGCACCAGTGAAATCCACTAAAGGCAACTCTGAATCCAAATTGCCCACATCTAAGACAGACAATCATAAGGCCTTCCTCACATATGTCTGCATTCACAAAGGAAGTTCCCAGATCTGTGCAGAACAGGTGGTCAAGGACACCACATACACAAATGCCATAGATATAGCCACTCCACTTCAGTGGAAATGTTTCCCCTCTGCCCCCCAATCAGGAAAGCAGGACATCCCCAGTACCTGAACACCCAGCCCTTATCACTAGGGAGCAGGGCATCACTGCCCTCTAAAGGTCAAGAGGACAGCCTCCATGGGACCTGAATACATCACAGGCTGCAAACTACATGAACCCAGGCATGAACTGGCAGCATCATTATGTACCCTACACACCCAAAAACCCAAATGGTGGACAGCCACTGTCATCCCTTTACACCAAGGTAGAGTGTTCACCGATCCAGGAAATGAAAGACCCATCAGCCTAACTACACTGATCCGCAAGGCCATGCAATGGATTATCATTTTAACAGGGACATTGGCAAAATCCAAATACATTAACCTACACAGTCTGCCATCCTCAGGGGAGGTATATCAGTTAACTCTGGATGACTTCCCTGAGGCAACCAACAAAGGCATGGATGAGGGAAAGATGGTGCACTCTGGCCACCGTGACCTGACCGAAGCCTCCCACACCATTCCCTGCTTGCCCATAGTACATGAACTCTGTCAACTAGGCTGCAATTCATATGTTACTGGATGGGTATCACACTATTTCATTGATAGAACCTACACAATCATAATAGGGGTAGCCAACTCAAACAATACACCTGTAATGAGTGGCATACCCCAGGGATCAGTCTGGGGGCCTCTGGTTTACCCAATATACTTCCCTGAGGTGCAGGCCAAAAACACTTACCCATGGCTGATTAAATTGGCAGATGACTGCAAGCTGGCAACAGTCATCAATCCCTAAAGTGATGTGGACATCCTACAAGAGGGTCTCACCAAAACAAATGCCTGATGCCAGAAACATGGCCTCAAGCTGAATGCCTGCTGATGCATCATCATCCCCTTTGGGGAGACTGATGTCCCCACATAGTATCACAGTAACAACAATGTCCTACATACACAATTAGTAGTGAGGCAGTTGGCCACCCAGGTTGATAGCAACCTGATGTCTGAGCACCATGTTGCTCTCATTGTACAGAAAGCTTCATAGATGGGACAACTCAAATGTAAGGGTATCCCATCCAGGGACAAAGAGGTAGGTAATAAGAACCATGTATGCTAACCTTATGAGGCCAATTATTTTGCTCAATGCCCCCTTCGGCATGTACCTCACAAAGCACATTCAGCAGTTGGAGAGACCACAGAGGTTCCCCACTGGGAGAATGCAGGACCACAAACACCTACCCTACACAGGCCAACAGCACTGTCCCTCTACTCTGTGCCATACAGACTTTGCAGAGGTGACCCCTGTTTGGCATACAAAGCAATCCAGACCCCACCTTGATGGGACTGTTGCACAGCTGGAAGTCAAGGTCCACCTGATCAACCTGTAGGCGTAGCATCAACCTGGTCTGTTATATCAGTATGGCTTGTTGGTGTGACAGACACATGTCCCACATACTCTCCCATCTGTGGAATACACTCGCTGTCCACATCAAGCCAAGTGCCTCAATACCCTTAGTGATGTGCTCCCTGTATAAGTGCATGGGAAACAGAAAATAGAGTCCTGTGATTCCACCTGTGTCCCTGCTGGACAGGGGCTGTGGGTGCTGACATGCCTTAACATTGGCTAAACTCTCATCTGTGTGGTTTATAAGGGCTTCAGGGCCAATAGCCTACTAACATCATATCAACCTATACACAACTGTCTGTCAGTGGTTTACCACATTACTCTGTACTGCTCTGCCACTGACATACCTGGAAGTCACAGTGCTATGTGGAATATATCACACATATAATGAACATTTCTGCTCAGTAGTATGCACTGTGTACTCACACCCATACCTCACAGCCTATGAAGCAAGATGTGGACAAAGTCATAAATAAAAGTGGGACAAAAGCCCAATGATAAGCACGTATTGTAACTATTGCTCTTACAAACTGAGAAAGTTGGCAGAATAATGGATTTTGCATTAGCAGGAATTGTCTGAAGGTTATGAAGTCTGAAACACTAATGTTTATCATTATTTTGTAATTTCAGCCTTCAATTATTTGCAACTAACTTGCCATAAAAACACAAGTTTATGTAGACTGGAAGAAAATTTGAGACAAACATCTGGGCAATCTGCAAAAAACTGTACAGTTGAGAGGTACACCAGGATATGACTTTCAGGTAAGAAGAATACCACACAAGCAGCAGATCCTCAGCCAGTATATCACCAAGTTGCTGGAGTTTTTACACAGCTTTATCAGTCAGTCGGCTGTAGTCACACCTCTTAACTGGCTGGATTGGGTAAGAAAATTTATAGTTTGGCTCATTATATTGGTCTGTGCATCATACATCCTGTATTTCTCTGGTAAAGCATTGTGATCTGAGGATGTCTGTCACTGGGTAATGACACAATGCATTTTAGTGTCAGATATCTCAGAAAATGTCTGTTAAAACATACCCTGCACCTCTAGCAACTTAATGTTTACTTTTGAGAGTTATGGCTGTAGCACACAAAACCCAAACCAGAGTACAACTATCTCTGGTATGAAGTCCCACTCTTACTATAGGAAGTCATACTGGAAATGCTCCTACACTTAGGAATCACAGCCTATGTTGGAAACCACATTGGACTACACAACTGTATTGTGCATATGTGTCTCTGCATACAGACAGCTATGTACACCTTAACTGTCTCTACACACACCCATCAGACAGGATTACCCTCAGCTAGCTGTAGGTGGCCCATATCTGATATATCTGCATCTGTTGCGTGTGATACACAGACATATATATATGGGCAATATATAACAATATGTCAAGCATAGACACACACAGACGTGGGGAAGAGACAGACAGTGATAGAGAGAGACACACAGGGAGGCACACCCAGAGAGTGCATCATACACAGGGATACCCTGAATGGCATAGAGTAATGTCCTGCTGTGGGCAGTGGCATACTGGTCGTAACCAGTCGCACCTGCCAGCATGAAGGTGAGCTCCACTGTGTAATAGTACTGAGGTGGGGGTTGTAATATCACATCACCTGTCTTTGTGTGTGCATCTGTCTGTAGGTTTAAGTATTAAAAGGTCTATCCCAATCAGTACACTTCCCATTGCCCTACTACACAAGATCTGCTGATGTCATTCACCTTAGAAGTAGCTTTAGACACTTATCAGCCCTATAAGCTCTGTAGCAAGTGTGATAACTGGGTAACACTATAGTACAATAATTAGATGGGTAGGGGTTCTAATCTCAGTCCTGGCAAGTGTGTGTGTGTGTGTGTGTAGGTGAAACAGTTTTAGGCCATTCCCATGCAGTACACTTCCCAGTGGCCTACTTTAGCAGTCCTGCTGATGTCAATCCCCTTAGACGTACCTTTGGACAGTTCCACCCCTATATGCTCTGTGGTGTGTGCAATAACTACATAACAGTATAGCACGAATAACTAGATAGGCAGGGGTTCTATTCTCAGTTCCACCAAGTAAGTGTGTGTGTGTAAAGGTGTTTGTGTGTATGTTTGTAGAATAAAGTATTTTGAGGAGTTTCCCACCCACACCTCCCAGTGCCCTACTTTAGCAGTCCTGCTGATATCATTCCCTGTAGAAGTACATTTGGACAGCTCACAGCCCTATAAGCTCCATGGCACATGCAATAACTACTTAATATAGTACAAATAACTAGATAGGCAGGGGTTCTATTCTCAGTTCCGGCAAATGTGTGTGTGCATATATGTGTGTGTGTAAAAGTGTTTGTAAGTGTGTATGTTTGTAGGATAAAGTATTTTGAGGGTCTATATTATGAGATTGAAATCCCGTTTCAGCGAACACCACAAGACTGACACGTATAGCACGATCTACGGTAACGATGAATGTTCAAAACCACAAAACATAAAATGTCGAAGTGTCATGTTTGGCCCATCTGCGGTATAGCTCCGTAAGGTAAGTGTGCAATAGTTACGGACCTTAGGGTTAGGGTGCGGGTTAAAGTAAGTGCATAGATAGGTAATGTATGTAAGGTTTAGTGTAGGGTTAGAAGTAGGGTTTTGTTAACTGTATGTGTGTGGATTATTTGTTTTGTTTGGGTATATGTCTGTAGGGTAAGTGTGCGATAGTTACGGACCTTAGGGTTAGGGTGCAGGTTAAGGTAAGTGCATAGATAGTTATGTATGTAAGGTATAGTGTAGGGTTATAAGTAGGGTTTGGTTAGTGTATGTATGTGTTTTTATTATGTTTGGGTATGTAGTATGCAGCACGCGGTGATGTTGGCCGACTATGATGGTTCGAGATTTGAAAATGTGCGGTTTAGGAGGTTCAGCATATTTGCGGTTTGGGCTATGTGTGCCAGTGTTGTGGTGTTCGATTATATGGGTTATCGATTATGTAATATAGACCCATATTTTGAGGAGCGTCTCCACCCATAACACCTCCCAGTGCCCTACTTTAGCAGTCCTGCTGATGTCATTCCCCGTAGAAGTATTTTTGGACCACCCTCAGTCCTATAAGCTCTGTGGTACGTGCAATAACCATGTAACAGTATAGTACAAATAACTAGATAGGCAAGGGTTCTATTCCCAGTTCCAGCAAATGTGTGTGTGTATATAATTGTGTAGATTTGCAGGATGAAGTATTTTGAGGACTTTCCCACCCACAACACTTCCCAGTGGCCTGCTTTAGCAGTCCTGCTGATGTCATTCACCTTAGAAGTACCTTTGGACTCTTGGCAGCCCTATAGGCTCTGTAGCACATGCGACAACTGCGTAACACTATAGTACAAATAACTAGATAGGTGGGGGTTCTAATCCCAGTCCTGACAAATATAAGTATGTGTGTTTGTTCGTAGGTGAAACAGTTTTAGGCCATTCCCATCCAGTACACTTCCCAGTGCTCTACTTTAGCAGTCCTGCTGATGTCATTCCCCTTAGAAGTACCTTTGGACAACCCTCAGCCCTATAAGCTCTGTGGCACATGTAATAACTACATAACAGTATAGTACAAACAACTAGATAGGCAGTGGTTCTACTCTCAGTCCTGGCAAGTGTGTGTGTTTGTGTAAAAGTGTAAGTGTGTAGGTTTGTAGGATGAAGTATTTTGAGGACTTTCCCACCCACAACACTTCCCAGTGGCCTACTTTAGCAGTCCTGCTGATGTCATTTACCTTAGAAGAACCTTTGGACTCTTGTCAGCCCTATAAGCTCTGTAGCGCATGAGATAACTGTGTAACACTGTAGTACACATAACTAGATAGGGGTTCTTAACTCAATACTGGCAACTGTGATACTGTGTGTGTGTTTTGGTGAGAACCATATCCTCTCGGGATGTGGGTTATACCATTTTGAGACATGTACCACCCAGTACACTTCCCATTGTTCTACTTTACAAGGCCTGCTGATGTCATTCATTGTAAAAAGTAGTTGTAAACACTTGTCAGCCCTCTAAGCTCTGTGGAATGTGCAATAACTGTGTAATACTATAGTACAAATAATTAGATAGGTTGGGGTGCTAATCTTAATACTGACAACTATAGTAGTGTGTGTGTGAAGCATATCCCCTGTGGATGTTGTGTGTGTATAGGTTATATAATTTTAAGGCCTGTTGACCCCCTACCCATGACATTACTTAATGGCATCTGCCTCACATGCACCATATAACACTAGACAGCCCATCCAGATGTTTGCAGCCTATACATGATCTCTGTCCCATAACAATGAGCATTCCTGTGATATCATTGCCAAATATGTCACAGTTACCATAGTGACACACATGCCAACATCACACACCATACCTGACTGACACATCATGCTGATACAAAGTCGGTCACTCTATCACTTGTCTAGGTTTGCAGGAGCAGTAGATGAGACCAATCACTATTTCTAGTGGGTTATCCCACCATCCATGAAGGCAGTCACAAAATTACTTGTTGTAAGAGGTTGTGTGTTATGTCCCAGGCATATAATCTATGTGGAGCATGTTGTGTATGTAGCAGTATAGTACATATAAGTGGATACGTAGGGTTACTAATATGTCTATTGGCAACTGTGTATGTGTTTCTGTATGCACATCCCCTGTGGCTGTCTTTACTGTGTTTATTTGATGGCTATACAATTTTGTATGTGTCTTCCACTCTGTGAACTCCTCCATAGCCAACCTAGTTTCAGCCCATACAGAGGTCATCCACCTTACAAGCACAGTTACACAGTTTCTAACACAAAGCCACTGTGGTGCGTGCAATGGTCGTATCACTGTGTATTGTACATAAATAGATGGGTAGGTCAAAGTGTCAACTCTATGTGCATGTGTGTTTCATTGCATGTCCCATGCAGCAGTGTGTGTGTGTGTGTGTGTGTGTGTGTGTGTGTGTGTGTGTGTGAGAGAGATAGCTCTACCATGTTAAGGGCCTCTGAGCCCACCATTGGCAATCCTAACAACCCCTGCAATTGTCACCCACTTGAGTAGTAGTGGCAGACACTGCAACACTACATTACCTCGGTGGTATTTGCGTTATGTATCTAATGATATCATTCGTAAGACTGTGCAGGTAAGGGCTGTGCTCAGCTCTCCAACTGCTGCCCCATGTACAGGACTATGACTCTGTGTGCACTACCAACATGAGAGGCCAGACATGCATATGAGATAGACACATGCTGGTGATTATTAGGTGAGACTAACACAGGCTGACCTGTGTCAGGAATGCATACTCCAAACCTGTCATGCACAGTACTAGGCAGACCCTCATCAACTGCATCAAAGTTGAGTTGATGGGACAGAAATGTTGAGGTTAACATTATGGCTAAGCTTGTGAGGGACCTAATGCCAGTGCTCAAGTAACCTCCTCTGTATGTGTGAGCCTGTGGTACTACAGAACACTCAGGTGACATGTATGAAGGCTAGCTGGCAAGGGTATGTATGCAAGGTCACACTGTCTGCCCCAATTGCCCCTCACACACTGTTGTATGTAAACCCACCTCAGAAACATGTACATATACAGCTGTACCTTGGCTATGAAAAGGTCACTGTGTTTCCACTCTGCCATACTCATCTTTGCTACTATCAGCAGGCTCACAGCCTACAGACATCTGGAACACAAACAGAAAACAGTACATGACACTACATTCAGTCATCAGTACTAACAGCATGTGGATGCCCTACACAGAGCTCTGTTGGACAGCTGAGGACTGTACATGGCAGGATGTACAGTTCACCTTCTCCCACCAGGGACATGGGATCTGGTTCTGCCAGGATTCTCACTGGCGCCACCAGGCTCAAGGCCAAATGCAGTACTACTCCCTGATGGTTACTGCTGTCTGCTGGATCTGCATCCTTGATGGGACTGGCCAGGACCATGTGCCCATGGCCTGCTCCAGTGTGGTGTGCACAGCACCCTCCCTTCAGTAGTGCTGGTGGTACTGCCACTACAGGAGTGTGAATGTGCATGAACACGTGGGCTCTCAGCTGATCTTGTTGCTGACTTACATCCATGTGGCTGATGTCCTACTCCTACCACATGCTCAAGCACAGGCATTGCATGGTCGAGCAGTGACAATGTCTCACCCCACCATCTATCCATGATATTGGCAAAATGACATATAGCATCACAAATGCTGTGGAGGTTGTCACACATGGCAGGGAGTGCTGCATTCATGACCCTGAGCATCTGTCTGGTGTTATGGTCAGTACACACCTGTGCCTCCATGATGGACCGCAATGTGTGTCTGGTGACACCTGCTGTGACACTTGCAACAGGGGCTTGATGGGCAGCAGTCCTCCATTGAGCACCCCTGTCCATCTGCCTGTGTGTGACCTTACCTGCTCTCTGGCTATGGTTAGTGTCTACACTTACACTTGTCATAGTCAACACACTAGCCTGTTCCATGCCACCACCCTACAACTGTCCATTATCTGTGGCTGCTGGGGACTGGGTATGTGTGGGCATACTGACTGTGTGTGAGAACATTGTGGGCGACAGTGGGATACCAACCAATGGCATGGACTCAGCCCCCGACAACCCCACCTGTGCCTCACTATGAACACCATCATCACCAGTGTCTGCTAAGACACTGATATCAGGTTGTGAGGGGGAGAGACACCAACCCCCATGTTCACCTGCAAGGAGAAGACAACATATGTAAATTAATACCCTGCAGTATAACACACACACACACACACGCACACACACTCCTGGTAAAGTCTGCTACAGCTTTGCTACCTATGGCCCCTTCAGGCCAGACTTTCTGGTACTTCTGACTGCCACAATCCATCTCTATTACAGCTACTGTAAGGCCCTCAACAAAGGTGACAAATCCTACTGTGTGATGGGCCTATTAGCAGAATGGTAAATGTGACCAAGACCAAGGCTATTGGTGTGAGCTATATAGTGTAACCAAGTGCATATGCGAGTATTGTAAGGGCTGACTTACTGCTATACAGACCAGACACAATGACAAGATTTAATTATATGTTTTATTTATTTTATTTTATTTTACATTTGTTGACCGGGCTAGTCCAACTGGATATATGTTCATTTTCTGTGGTGGCCCAGGGAGAAAAGCTCCACAACACACAGTAATATTTAAAGTAAATGACATATGTCCATTTTCAGTGGTGGCCCGGGGAGAAAAGCTCCACAACACACAGTAATATTTACAGTAAATGACATTTTACAAATACAGGTACAAAACAGATTTTTGCCATTCCTTGTGATTCTGCTTACAGAATCTTAGTACTTGTCAGCTATGGTTAGACATACAAAGAAGTCTCCAATAACACTTTAAACAGTTAATTCACACTCTCTTTACTGTTCATGGAAAAGTAACTAGCTTATACAAGTATGGAGATTAATAACCAGACATAAGTGAGGAAGTTAATCAGGGTTAGCCCAGGGGCATAACCATTGTGATTTAAAGTATGGCTTAAGTTTGCATTTAAATAGGTTTATTGAGGAAAGAGAGATTAGGTCACTGGGGAGGGAATTCCAGGTTTTACCAACAGGGTTAGAGAACAGAGAATCACCAGCCAAATGTGTTAATAGCTATTGAAGGAACAACAGAATACTCTATCAATGCAGTACCTACACAGTTCTGACTCATGGGGATTCATTTCAGACAACATTGCTGGACAGTCTGCAATACATACAGGAAACATGTAAAGGACTAGGTGCATAGGATGATATTAGGCTGTTAGCCCGGATGCTGTCATAAGCCTAGTCCAGACCTTTGCCCATGTCCCTTCAAAGCCAGCACCTGTTTCCCCTGTCCAGCTGGGACACACACAGGATCCCATGGGTGTCTTTTCCATTTCCCATGCAGTTGTCCAGCTTTTTCTTCAAGAGGGCTACAGAGGTACTCTGCTAGACATGGAGAGGGAGTGTATTGTACAGAGAGTGTATTGTGTGGGACAATAAACTATCCCACCAACAAGTACTATTCATGCCACAGCCCAGGTTAGAGCTGTGAGTGGGGTTTGTCTTCAGATACTCAGAAACACCATCAGGCTTGTTTGGAAATGGCCTTGTATGCCAGACACAGGTCACCTATGATCAGTCAGTATAAGACTGAGTAGAGGATCAGGGCTTTCAGCCTATCTGTACAGGATAAGTGTTGCAGACCCTGGATTTGCCTAGTCAGGAACCTCTGTGGTCTCTGCAACTGCTGCATTTGCTTGGCAGGGTACGTGCTAAAGAAGCCATTGTACTCAGTAATGCATCTGGTAAGGGTGGAGTACAGGGATGTTGTGGCCTCCTGGTTCCTGGATGACATACCCATATTTCTGAGGTGGGCCATGTAGACAGCCTTCCGGACACTGGTGCCAACGTGGTGGGAAACTGTCAGGTTGCTATCAGCCTTGGTACACAAGTTGCCTCACACCTGATTGCATGCTCAGTACATTGTTATTACTGTCATAATTAGTGTGAGTGACATCTACCACAACAGGGAAAATGATGCATCTTCTGGCTTTCAGTTTGAGGCAATGCTTCTGGGACCAGTCATTAATTTGTGTAAGGGCCTCTTGGAGGATGCTCACATCAGTAGAGGAATGTAAGACAGTGGCCAGCATGCAATCATCTGTAAACTTGGTGAGACACAGACCTCTGGTTTTGTCTTGTACCTCAGAAACATATATCTCAAACAGTAGAGGCCCCCAGGCCGATCCTTGGGGTACAACACTCTGTAAGAGTCAACTACTAGAGGTGGCTTCCACTACATTGACTGAGTGTGTACTATCATCGAGCCAGTTAGCTACCCATCTGGTAACATACAAGTTGATGCCTAGCTGTGTAGGCTTATGTATCATGGCTGTCTTGGGATTATTGTCAGAGGTTTGGGCTAGGTGAAGGTAGGCAGTGTGCATCATCTTCCCCCCTCATCCTTGTGTTTGTTGACCGCTTCAAAGAAGTTGACCAGATTTAACAGGCCTGATCTCCCTTTGACAGTACCACACTGTGTAGGCTTAAGCATTTTGAGGTTGCCAATGTCCTTGTTTATAAGGTCCTTGATAATGCCTTCCATGCCCTTGCATATCAGGCTAGTTAAGCTGATGTGCATCTGATTGGCTGGGTCAGTGGATTACTCCACCTTTCTGTAGAGGGATGACAGTGGCTGTCCTCTGTGCAGATGGGATGACACTGGTGCTCAGGCTTTGGCTGACTACAGTGTGTAATGGAGCTGAGAGCTCATGCTTGAGTTCATGTGGGATGCAGCCATGGATGGTATCAGGCTTATGTAGACTTCGGTTTGTTGCCTTTGAGAGGGCATTACAGTCCTGATGATGAGGGGATGGACCAGGTGCTGTGCATGTCCATGTGTACTGATGGGGGGGACAGGGGGGTGATGTTTACACTTAACCTATCTGTAGCAGGTTGGCTATATCTATGTCATATGTGTATGTGGTGGTATTGACCACCACTACAGAGCAGATTTGGGTGTAGCCTCTGGGATTGCAGACATATGTGAGGAAGGCCTTGTGACTGGCCTTGGTGGATGTGTCCAATTTGCACTCAAAGTTGACCTTAGGGTAATTCACCTGTGACCTCATTTGCTTGTTCAGACAAAGGTGACATTGCTTCCAATTTGGCACCTGCTCCTTCTTGGCCCTGTTCAGCAATATTTCCATCTATTAATGAATTTATGTATAGCTGCTGTCCACCACAGAGGTTTAACCTACATTGAGCGAGATGATTTTGTCCTGTCAGGTATTGCTGATTCCATACAGCAATGCAGGTGCTCACATAGTATTGTGGTGTAGGCTTGGACACTACTGCTAGTTCCAACTGACAGGACTGTAGCTGTAAAGCTACTTATTAATGCTCTGAGGAGATTTATAGTCAGTTTTGGAAAGTGTTTTTTGTTTGACCCTGACAGGGGGGTCAGGGGAGATGGTGACCTCAAAAGTGATGGCTATTTGCTCAGATCTTACCAAGGAGGATAACACTGTAGGTGTGCTACAGTGGCTACTCATGTGGGTTAGGACCAGGTGCAGGATATTTCCACCTGCCGTAGGGGTGTTGACCAGCTGATCCAATGCATTGGCATTGACACAGCTGAGGAATCTCTGTGCATTCATGTTCAGGTAGAATAGGTCATGCACACTATGGTTGGGTAGTTAAAGTCACCCAGGAGCAGGGTAGAGGGTTGAATCCTGACAGATTCAATCAAGTCCAGATAGATGTAGTGGGTGTCCAGAGTCATGGTTGGAGGTCTGTAGCTAGCTATGATTTAAATAGCTGTTGGGATGTGTCCCATGCATCATACTGTTTGATAATGTTTAAAAACTCTACCTCCTTTGGCTTTGCAGCTCTACATGTGGGGTCTAAAAGTATGGTAGGATGAGTAACCTGGCAAGGTTAGTGTGCTCTCCACAGCTGTAAACCAGGTGTCAGTAACTGCACAAATGTCAGCATCCTCCAGGACAAGGTAAGCTTGCAATGACATTAGTTTCATGCTAAGACACTTAGCTCCTGTTAGAGCAAGATATCTGGACAAAGGCACACATCAATGGTGGGCAAAGGCTGGGAAATAGTTACACTTTATAAGTCTAGCTGTAACACAGTTGCTAGCAAAGACTATTTTGCATTCACAGGAATACTCCTCAAGGTATGACATCTGACATTCAAATGTATGCTATTATGTTATGACTTCATTCTTTACTGGGTTGCCAGTGATTTGCCAGACAATACACAACTGTATAAGGCATTGACTATACATATGAGGCAAACATGTGATCAGTGTGCAAAACTCTGGACAGCTGAAAGGTATGAGCTCAATATATAACATGCAGTTCAACACACACTTCTGCATCAGTTGTTTACTATGCACATAACCTATATAGGGCTCTTACATTTGTAAGACAAGCATATGTATCGTAGCATTCACAGGTGATATATCAATATTTACAACATCCCAGGTAGCTGGCCTAGCAGTATCACAGTCAGTATTGGACAACAGACAATCCAGTAGTAGCTATATCTGACCTTTGCTGGGGTGACTCAGGGTCCAGAGCTGTGATCTGTGTCACTGCCGACAGGGCCAGTAGGAATGGCCATAGGTGCTGGACAGCAACATGTGAGTCCAGCAAGTGTTGTTAAGACCTATTGTTTAACTTCCTATTTCTCATTATTGCATCCCCACTTCTGCATTCCATTACATGCTTAATTGATTGACATACCTGTTATAGTGCTGAAGAGTTTTCTCCGAATAATGCAAATGGTTAGGTTTGTGTAGTCGCAGCTGTCTTTGTGTAGAAAGGTTCAGACCTGTTTTGCATAGGCAGCATCTTGCCTTTTGTAGGTAATGCTCATGAGCAGGTGATGGTCTGTGCACCAATTGGTGTCTCCCACTTGCTAATTTTCATCCAGAGCAGCTGTGCTGTCTTTCCATTAGCCAATGCCAGAGCAACACAGTGCTATAATTAAGTCCTTTATGTGGGTCTTGCCCCTTTTCCTTGCCTGTGAGGAGGACATTATGGGGGTGTGGGAGCTACAGCTTCACAGAAGGTAGGTGGAAATACCTCTTAGAACAAGAAATGTTGAGAAAGACCAACAAAATGGGGGACAAAAGTTCAGAATTAGGTACAGATTGTAAGTATTGTCAGTGGTGGCTGGTGACTTCAAATCAAAGGGGTCTACGGGAGACAGCTGAATGGACGTGGCCAATTAGAAAGGAGTGGAGCTATGCTCAAAACCACAAAAACTGGGAGTTTAATTAAATATGCTGCCCTGGGTGCCAGATCATCATTATGAGAGTCCAATCAAGAAATGAAGTGGAGAAGAAAAAAAATATTTCAATGCACTGAGTACATGACAGCTTACTTAATATCTAGATGGAAACAAAAAGATTGTGAGGCATGAAAAAATAAATTGCTTTTTAAATACACATTACTGGAATGCCAGTCAAAATCAAATATAAAAAAATCAAGCAGCACTCAGCTCAAACCACTTCTCCTTGCACTGCATTTCTAATTAAAATTTATATTCAGCTTTATAAAAGTACCAAGTAACATGCTGAAAGTAGCAATTTCTGTGATACCCCCACTTGTAAAATGTTTCTTATTCAAAAAAGACCTGCTGCCTGACAACTATCTACTTATTTCATGGGGAAAACATGATCAAAGTAAAAAATGAACAGCAAACAAGAAACAAGCTCAAGATATATTGCTTAAAGGATTACTGCACAGGTTACGGATTACACATGATAGATTGACATTCTGTTTAGTTTATGGGTAAAGCCTGCAAAGATGACTGCAAATCTCCAACAAATGTAATGAGCTTTTGAAAATACTGTAACCCTGTCCTTTATTACAAATACTGTCATATGCATTTCAATACCTAAGGCTTATATGTTATTTATTATGTAAATATTCTCTGCATGGCAAAAACAAAAAGGGTTTCAATGTTGATGATTCTTTAACAGTATGCTTATTAAAGCTTACTTGTATCTTACAATCTCAGACAAGCTTATCTGATGGTCATTAAAGCATTGCTACTTAAACACAGACCAGCAGGCACTGCAACAACATGCATTTTCTGAATAATAAGAAGCATAAATCAACAGTATAAAAATATGACAGAAAACCAGAACATTCTGCAGAATCAAGGACAAATGAAAAAACAATGTAGTACTTGTGTCTACCTTGGATGAGGGGATACTCTGCACACTTACACTGCATAACTGCTCCTTTCCTTGCTTGGACACATCCAGATCACTACATGGGGGAGTGGGAAACAACAAGTATGTCACAATTTGAAATGTCTCTGGCTGATGTTGATGGCCCTGACACATTTATCATACCTCTCAACCTCAGAGCAAGAAATCTGGAAAAAGCCAGAAATAGAAGTGGAACAAAGTCTGAAAAATAAGGACATTTTTTAAATATTGCTCTTACAAACTTAGAAAGATAACAGAATAGTAGGTCTTGCATTAGTATGAGTTTTCTGAAGGGTATGAAATCTAAATGTCTGTCATTTTCTAACTTCAATCTTTAATGATTTGCCA
Organism: Protopterus annectens; assembly: GCF_019279795.1. Lineage (NCBI taxonomy): Eukaryota > Metazoa > Chordata > Ceratodontiformes > Protopteridae > Protopterus > Protopterus annectens. The sequence goes on from NC_056739.1 coordinate 489,085,658, forward strand.
GAAAACCACAATTTTATGAAAAACGGACCAAATATGTGATGCAAAAATATAAAATAGCCAGACAATACAGATGAGAGCCTGTCAAAGAAGGGACAATTTTTTAATATTACTATTGTTAAGCTGAGCAGCTGACAAAATAAGAGAATCTACATGCATTTCTGAAATAAAAGTAATCTGTAACTCTGATCATTCCAATAATTTGTTAACTGTAAACCCTCCACATTTCTTCCAAAATTGCCATTTTGCGGAAGGATTATTAGGGGGTAGATCAACATTTTGAAACAAAACTGGGGACACTTAAAAGGTTTGGATATACTTAATTCTATAAAGCTGTTTATTTGTACATACCTCTCAACCTCTTAATGCAGGAAATCCGGACAAGGCCAAATATATTGGGGGAACAAACAAATAGTACTAAAAATTGCTCTTGTATAAATGTAGACAGTTGATAGAATAACAGGTCTTGCTTTAGCATGCATTTTTCTGAAGGATATGAATTCTGGAACTCAATGTCTGTCATTATGTAGTGACTTCATTCCTAAATGATTTGCCAGAAAGCCACAAATTTTATAAGGAACAAACCAAAAATAAGAAGCAAAAATCTATTCATTCTACGAAAATCTTGACAGCTGAGTGGTATAGTTCAACCGAGGGAAATGTGCGGCAGAAATGTTACATGACGGACTTAGCTGCCTAGGAGTGGACAATAAGTACCCCCCCCCCCCAAAAAAAAAGATCTAAGAAAAGTGATTGCTTCACTCAATCAGTGAAAATATTCAGTAACAAAAAAAGTTTTTGCTTGTAGACAGTTGATTTACTGGTTCCTAATTGAACACATCCAACCAAGAACATGGTGGGGATGTACCTGAGCCAATCAGATAATCAATAAACAGCTTCTTGATTGTATTAAATTATATTCCTTGTATAATACAGTACAGTTGTTAGAGGGTGTTTTCAATTTATTGTTTTGTACATTTTTTCCAGTAAACAATGAAACAAAATGCATGTACCAATAATGACAAAACTGCCCAATTCAGAACATTTCCACCATAAAAGTCTGCTCAAACTTCTACAATTCACCAGTATCAGTAAATATGTACAATCTCTGCAGAAGTAAAAGTCATCTAAATAATTCCACATTAAAAAGATCTGTAACTATTGAAGAGGTTGCTGCTAGCAAACAACTCTATATTTCATTGTTTCATCTACAAATAAAGTGCCTGTTGCCCTTGAGGAATAAATTGTCTATGTTACATTAAAAAATGATAAGCTAGTAATATTGCAATAGAGAATGGATGGCAAACTGATACCGGGTTCATAGTTACTAGGTATCTCCAACAAAGAGGACATTCTCAGGACTGCAGCATCCACCCCCTTTAAAAGTACAACACAGTACAGTATCAGCAATGCATCTACATACTGTGGGAGTAGAACCCACAGCCTTCTGCATCAAAAGCAAGTATTCAACCTGTTATGCTGTTAACAATGCAAGCAGACTAAGCATAAGAACCACTAAACTTCTCTTCCCTTGAAGCTCTCAGCTCCTTGTAAAATCCACTCAACTGTATGTGTCAACTTTGCAGCACAAGAAATATGGAAAAAGCCACATTTTATTGGGGGGGACAAAAGCTCCAAAACCAGGGATACATTTTAATCATTGCTTGTATAAGCTTGGAAAGTTGCTAGAATAAATAGTTTTACCACCATGCGTTTCACTGCCAAGTTTTGAACCCAGGACCCTATGCACTACAGTCAGAGCAACATACCACTATGCCAAATCAGCTGTTTATTGAAAGACAGGAAGACCAAAACTTAAATGGCTATCAATTAGTGAATTCAGTTCTCACCATAGCTCTCGTCTTAGCACAAAACACCTGGACAAAGCCAATAACGGGGGAATACAGCCTCCAAACATATAATGAATTCAGTTCGCACCATAGCTCTCAACCTCTTAGCACAAAAAACCTGGACAAAGCCAATAATGAGGGAATGCAGCCCCAAAAATAGGGGCACATTTCAAATATTGATCTTATAAGCTTAGAAAATTGCTAGAATAAAGGGTTTTGTGTTACCATCTATTTTCTGAAGAATATGAAGTCTGAGATTCAAATGCCTGTCATTATTTAGTGAATTTGGTCCTTCACTGATTACAAAAATCCAGAAAACCACAGATTTTATGAGGAGCAGAACAGAACAAAAATATGAGGCAAAAATCTGGGCAGTTTTCATAAGTGGTGGTTGGTAGGGAATTCAGGCTCTTGCTACCTTGTACCCAAGGTACAGGGTTTGAGCCTGCGTAACTGTAGGCCACCAGGTATATTTAACTGTGGCATTTTACATGCACATAGACACATGTATATTTTCTGGCAGCTTTGTTCCTGGAGACAAACCTAATTCCCTTCACTTGTAATATATAAACCATACAAATTCCCTTGCAGTGAGAGCCGAGAACTAATCAGTAGCTATGCACGTCACATATGTGACTGCAGACATGGCAGTCTGACCCCCTTCCACTTTCTGTGGTTACAAACTGCATAGACTTCTGGGCACCTGTACACTGATGCCTTCTCTTCATAATCCGGACTGGTTTAACAGCAGTCTGAATTTACAGAAACCCAGAACTCACCGAGCACGCATGTGCAGTTCAAGTTCTGGACTGGTTTAACAGCAGTCCAGATTTACAGAAACCTGGAACTCATTGGGCACACATGCGCAGTTTGAGTTCTGGGACTTTAATAGCGAGTCAGACAGACTTGCAGCAGTATACTAATTATTTAAATTTTTTATTTTTCTTTCTTTTTACAGCTGTGGAGGCTGCAATCCTGCAGTCTGATAGCACAAGCTGCCCCTGAGTATTGCTGTTATACATATAGAAGATTGCTAGATTAACAGGGGTTGTCTGGACATAAATTTTCTGAGTGACGTCTGACAGTGATATGTCTATGACATACCTCTCAACTGTCCAGATTTACTCAGAATGTCCAGAGGTTTGCCTCTTATGTTTGGTCTGTTCCTCAAACAATATATGTTTTTGAGAAATCTGTAGGATAATGTGAGGATTGATGTCAGTAAATGTTGACATCCATTTGTGTTTCAGACTTCATATCCTTCAGAGAAGTTATGTTACAACAAACCCTGTAACACCGGCAATTGTTTCTGTTTGTAATACAATTATGTGAGATATGTCCCTCTTTTTGGCCCCCTGTCCGCCAAGTGTGTCAGGCTTTGTCCAGATGTCTTGCAGTAATAGGTTCAGTGGCATGGTATATCATTATGTAGTGACTTCACTCCTGATATCATCTCAGTGACTTAGCAGACTCCCAGAAGTGGTATGAGGCAGTGGCCATAAATATGGTCCCACACCCTAGACATTCTGTGTAAATCTGTACAGTTGAGAGTTATGTATGTCTGGCCATTGTTACCAGACTGTCAAGATTGTGTAGCAGTATAGTGTGAAAGTGTGACTGCGCATGTTGCTAGTCTGCCAGCTGTGTAGGGGGAGACTGAGATATGTCCTGTAACACCTCAGGATTCCCAGTACACTGTGACTTGGGGCAGTATATGCCGGTGTAGTGTGTGAATGGCAATCAGGATATGTTTGTTCACACAGTCGTTATACTCTGGAGTTCAGTTGGGGTACTAGTATCTTGCTGTGACTGTGGTGCAAATGGTTCTGGGAGGACAATTTCTCACCAATGTCTGCGTTTCCCTACAGTTGCATACCTGTAGTGCTTGATATATTTGCAAATGCATGAGTAATTCCCCAGAGCTGATTTGTGATAGTGTTGTGTTGGTCTGAATGTAGTTCAGAAGGTATTGGCTGAAATGGTTGGCAGCTCTCAGTGTTTTTCCCTTCTGTTACATGACTGCAGTCATACCTCTCCACTGTCCAGATCCGTGGCTCATATATTTGGTCTGTTCCCCATAACAGTTGTGGGTTTCTGACAAAACACTGAGATAATGTGAGCACTGACATCACTAAATGATGAAAATCATTTGTGTTTCAGACCTGAAATCTATCACAAGTATATGTTAAAACAAACTGTGATACTCTAACAAACTTCTATACTTATAACAGCCATATTTCAAATATGTCACTATTGTTTGCCCTTTATCCCCCCACTTTGCCAGGGTTTTTGCAGATGTCTTGCAGTAAGAGGTTGAGTATATATACCTACACACACACACATATATATATATATATATATATATATATATCACAGTACTAATTCCACAGGTTTTTACCCAATGTTGGATAACCATCCTGCATGATATATTTACTGAAGCATTTGTAATTCTCACAACTCATGTGGAATAGTTGTAGCTGCTGTGACTGGAGTGCAAAGCGTCCTGGATTTAAAGCTTGCCAGGGATGTGTATTTTTCCCTTATGTTAAATGACTGTAGTGCATGATATGTTTGTAAAAGCATTACAAATTCCCACAGCTCAGATGATGTAGTGGTACGTTGCTGTGATTGGAGTGCACAGAGTCCTGGGTTCAAGATTTTGTACTGATGACATGTTTTCATTAATGTTAAATGATTATAATGCATGATATGTTTGTAAAAGCATTACAAATCCCACAGCTCAGATGGTTTAGTGGTATGTTGCTGTGATTATATTGCACAGGGTCCTGGGTTCGAGACTTGACAGCGCTGATTATTTTGTTGCTGGGCAGAACAAAGGCTGATGGAGACAGAGTGATTAAAGCACTTTTAATCAGTTATATGTGGGTTTGCGCAGTTTTGTGTGAAGCTTAGCAATGCTAACAAACAGTAGATCCTCTTAGCTTTGCTTAGCAGTGCTTATTCTCGCTTATATCTGAGCTAATTTTAAATAAAGAAAATAAAAAAGAGTGATAGGAAAGTGGTGAAATGGGGGCAAGCAGGGGGTAAAACATTAGGAAAAGCAGCTAGGGATGTGCTGGATGGGTGTAGGAAAGGACCATAGCTCTACATTTCTTCTGCAGCAGCAGCTGTGACTGATGTGGAAAATTTGAAATTTACAGCCTCACACCCCACAGGGATGGGTGCTGGCAACATGCATTTGTAGAGTAATTTGGTTGTAGATTGATTTAAATCACTGGACGTGGTGGTAAACTGTAGAGCTATGTATGAGGCAATGCTTTTTTTATGGGACAGATGCCCTGAGTGGGATGTTGGAGAAGGGCTATAGGTATGCATGGGGAGGTAGGTTGGGTAGGATAGGTTGCATTTGCAGACAGACAAGACACACAAGACAGCAGACAGGGGCAGTATATGACACATGACGGGGGTAAACACCTTGGATGGAGAGGGTGGTTGGGAATCAGAGGCCCATGAGTCCCCAAATGGATAAAGTGGGACTGAGGTTCCCACCCATGGACAGCCACCACTGCACCTTCATGGCCCCAAAGGTGGCTGTGCTGGGGGCTGGACAACAGGGGCCACCTGCTCCTCCAGGTGCACCAAGCGGCCCTCCATCTGGCACAGCCGTCCATCCAACTCTGAGTGGATGATGCGCACCATACCCCAGAACATGTTGTGGGTGATGAGCTCCTCTCCATGCCCAGGGGGGATTGGCCTCGTCCCCTGAGGCAGTTCCATCTGAAGGTGGTGCAAGACCAGTGGAGGAGGATGTTCCAGGTTGGGTCCCAGCTGTGCTGGGATCTGGTTCCAAGACCAGATGAGGCAGGACAGGCAGATCCACTGGGGTCAGCCTTCCCAAATGTGCTATGGTGTTGGGGTTTTCCAAGATATATTGGTTAGTAATGTACAAAACATTTAAAAATTAGTTATAACAGCATGCATGCATGGGTGTTCCAATTAACCCAAACCAACAGATATGAAACAGTTGCATAGCAAACAGAACACATGTATAAATGGAACAACAGTAAGCATTTTAACAGCATGCAAGTTACATTGACAGCAGTAGGCCACCAATAATGGTATTTGAACAAGGTATGTTAATATGCAACCAATTACATATATGGACAATAATAGAACACATGTCCCAACAATAGTTTTTGAGAACAACATACCCATAGTATATGAATAATAATTGTTGATGCAGATGATAGGTGGGGGGAGAGAAAAAAGTCCATTAACAACTGTATAGGCTTCTGGTTTTCACAACAGTACTGCTCAATACTCTACAGGTCTGCCCTGACTTTACATCTACCTATGGCCCATTGCTTTTGTAGCACATACATACCTCTTAGACTGTCAACCTGAAATGGTATATGACAGACTGGGAGAACTATGGCTACATTACTGGAGGGGGCTTGCACATGTCAGGGGTACATACTTGACAAAGAAGGGGTATCCTGCATTGATGTGTGAGTCTGCTACTAGCATACTTCACCTGGATTCGTATCTGTGTCCAATGTGATTGCCAGCAGTGACCATTAGCCATGACAACATGACACTTGAGAGACATGAATCAGGAAGAGTGCATGGTGTATGTACCTAGCCTGCTGTCTTTTCCAGGCATGGGGTTGGACAGTGGGACAGTTGTACACAGTGTATTGGTATACCCTTCATACAGCTACTACAAACATTTCTTTACCTGTAAAACCTGTGGAGAAAATGTCTGTTACCACTATCTGACTGTTTCCACAAATATTCAAGATTTCTTGAATGTATATATGCACACATCCCAGTACCATTCCCTGGATTTGAACCATGTCTGGGTGTGCCAAAATGAACAACAAGGCTATTTCTCATCGCACTGAGCTACTAGGGAACTTTTTTTTTTTTTTTTTTTTTTTACTGTTTTCTGCCTAATACTCTGTGAGTTAGACAGTCTGACCTTGTAATCCTGTGATTCCTGCATGACAGATAGTTAATGTACTGTGTATTAATCCTTTGAAATAATACAATCTGGAAAGCAAAGGCTAACACAAGGCAATGCAGCAGGGTACACACTATAATACATTGGACATTACGATTCAGGGTTCAGATCTTAGTGCATAATATATGTCATATTTAATTTATATGTTGTTTTACGGCTCCACAATCTACTGTTTTGCATAATAGCTGGTTCTCAGAACAACCTCAGTTAATTCATGCTGTCAAAGCCTTAGTTGCTGTAAAAAAACTGTACACATTCTATTTCTATACAACATACCAGAGTAAATGCACCACTTGGTGGTTTTAGGTCTTTATTTTATTTATATGACACAGTGCTTTACTACTGCATATCCTGTAGATCAATATTAGTCTGGCAAACTTTTATTTAATCGTTAGGCACAGAACACACTACACCTACTGGCAGTAAACAATTTACTTCTTCTTATTTATTTCACTATATAGTGCAAGGTAGATCTATACTCACCAGTCTGTCAGTGCAGCCTTGTAAGTCTGTCAGTATGGGCTTTGAGATTGTTAGTCTTCTCCACTGCAGCTGTAGGGAGAGGAAACAAACATTATGCATACCTGTCTATGACATAGGCTAGGATTTGGTACAGCTATGGATGAGATACTTACAAACTACTGGAGCATTCTATGCCTGGGCATCTTGGATCCACTGGTCCAAGAGCTCCACCTTCCTCCACTTTAGGTCGGCATAATGATGCCATACCATCTCACTAGTTTGGGAGATTCCAGTGGCACTGGTCATGTTGTGTACTAGATAGTCTCAGGTCTCCACTTTGAACTGAGAGCTCTGGTACTGGCCCTGCAGCAGTCTGTCATCATGGTTTTCTGCAAGGAGCCCAACCATGACCGTGGACTCCTGAATGCCCCAGTGCTGCACCAGAAAGCATGCTCCCTCTCCAACGCCAGACATGGTTCCTGCAGAGATTAGACTACAACAGGTTATGGCTGTACTCCCACCTGTGTGGTTTAAATAAGGCCATATTCACACTTTTTTCCATAATTGGACCATTTTAAAAATGCTAGCCTCAGCTAAGCAGTACACAAATCCGCTAAGCTGAGTTGAACAGTGCTTAAAGAGGTAATTGCTGGGCACTGCTTAACAGTGCGCAAATGCACTTAGCTGAGCTGACTGCTGCTTACTATTTATGTCTATGCAATGCTTAAACTGGCTAAGCATAGCTGAGCACTGCTTAGCATTGCCCAGTTTTCATTTAAAAAAAATCAGATTTGTAGATTAATTCATCATTACTGACATATTATTAAGTGTATATGATTTACTTTACATGACGTCCCCCTATGTGCTTTCATTACATTACCTTGGGCGTGTGACTATACTGTATGGGACACTTGTGTATACATGGGTGATTTCACATATTATATCAGCTACACTACCCTGGGTAATAAATATAAATTACTACATAATTTAACATATAGAAATTAATTTTAACAATGCTTTCCCATGTAAAAATCAAGTGCCTATCTTGGTACTCAAACCATGAACTCCTGCATGCAAACCCAGGACTCTAACCATATGCTATCTCACTGTTAAGGCTTTTAGCTATACATTTATGTTTAGCTCCTATGAGATGTTTAAGCAATGCTGTGCAGAGAGCCATAATGTGCAAACCCACTCAGCTACGCTTAAACTTAACTTAGAACGGAAAAAAAATAAAACACTTTAATTACATGTATCAATGCTACTTGTAAATCATATTTGGTAATGCACTACATGTCATTCTATCAACTGTCTAAGCCTGTATGGGACATATCTGGATTGAAGTCACTACATAATGGCATACATTTGAGTTTCAGACTTCTAATCGTTCCCTACATGTTGTTATGTTAATACAAACCCTGTTCCTCTATCAACTTTCTAAGTTTGCAAGGGGAATATTTATGATCTGCCCCTATTTGTCCCCCCAATCATTTTAGGCTTTGGACAGTTTTTTGCTCTAAGATCATGTTAAAGGTGCCATACAGCACTTTTGCATTGCAGGGGGTGTATGACAGTACCTATCACACACCCCCTGCATTGCTTCCAATTTAAACTCCTGCTTTCAGTGTCTGCAGACACTGAAAGCAGTTAGAAAGTGCCGTACGGCACTTTGCCAATTAGAAAAAAGAACACACCTCCAAGTGATGCACTGTACCAAAACCCAAATTAAACCAAGTCCAACAAAAGAAGTCAGGTACAGTTCCACAGCTGAATGAACAAAATCCAAAAGTTTGTAAAAACAAAGAACTTTAATGTGGAAATAGATGAGTGCCTTCACTAAAAATTGCTTCCTCAGGTCAAAGAATGAAACTGAAAAACTTTTTGTATATACAATGAGTAAGTATAACCAATTAAATAATCAACCTATTAAGGCATCTCATTAAATCTTGCAATAGTGAAGTCAGCATAACCAAAAAACCCTTGTGCTTAAAGGCATGTGTACATAGTTTACCTCTAAAATATATAATGCATAAAAAACACATATACATATAAAAATATATGTGAATGAATAGATATTATCTTAAACTTCTACAATTGAGTTCTGATTTAAGGGGAACAACATCATTAAGGCCAGAGCTCTTATGTGCTCTAAGCCTTAAAATCCACCTGGTTTCTCTGCGTTCAGTGTCATTGGTTAAATCACCCAACCTCATATCTTCCTTCACTGTTTCTATCACTTGAAATAAAAACTTATGTTGATTCCCCTCTTGTGCTATATGCTTTGCTAATGCACTAAATTCAAGCCCCTTATTGATGCAATATACATGGTCCCTTATTAGTTCGCGAAGACATCTGTTGGTTTTGCCAATATAAAATTTATTACAGCACGCACAAATAGCTAAGTAAACTAAATTCTTCGTGTTGCAGTTGGCTAAGATGTTGAACCTAAATTCTTGACCAGAGTCAGGATGTATAAATACTGGATGTTCGAGTATGTAATGGCAACAATTACATGCCCCACATTTTATGTACCTTTCATCCCATTATTTACCCCTACATCTTTTACTTTAGGGTAACAAAGCTGTCTTCTCAGGGATTTTTAGTTCCTATAAATAAAAGAGGGCATCTTCCCTATAATGCCAGTTACATTCTCATCCATATGTAAAACATGCCAATGTCTGTGAACTATTTCTTTAATAACTTTAGCTTCACTACTGTATGTTAAAGTGAAATAGACTTTTCTATTCTTAGACTTTCGATTTTGCACATTGCCTCTATGGAGTGAAGAATAAAAAGGTTTACCCAAACCTTTCCTTGCTTTCTTATCTAACTCACTAGTTTTTTTCAATTTCAGTACTATCATATCCTCTATTCTCAAAATGTCTCCCAAGCCTATCTAACTCCTTTTCATAATCAGTGCCATTCACTGTTAGCCTAGAGAGAAGTAGCATTTGTCCCTTGACAACATTGAGGAATATATGTCCTGGATGCATGCTATCTTGGTGCAAATATGATGGAACATAGCATTCCTTTCTGAAAACATTTGTAGATATACTATTGTTGTAAATATTCCTCTCAATATGGATGTCTAAATAGTTGATACTACTAGAATACTCGACTGTGAATTTCAAAAAGTCACTGCTAGTATTCATCTGTTCTAAAAAAATCACAAAACTCTTTCTCTAGTCTATTTTAGGTTCAACATCTTAGCCAACTGCAACACGAAGAATTTAGTTTACTTAGCTATTTCTGTTTACTGTAATAAATTTTATGTTGGCAAAGCCAAAAGACATCTTCCTGAAGGAATAAGGGGCCATGTATATTGCATCAATAAGGGGCTAGAATATAGTGCATTAGCAAAGCATATAGCACAAGAGGGGAATCAACATAAGTTTTTATTTCAAGTGATAGAAACAGTGAAGGAAGATATGAGGTTGGGTGATTTAACCAATGACACTGAATGCAGAGAAACCAGGTGGATTTTAAGACTTAGAGCACATAAGGGCTCTGGCCTTAATGATGTTGTTCCCCTAAAACCAGAACTCAGTAGTAGAAGTTTAAGATAATATGCATTCATTTACATATATTTTTATATGTATATGCGTTTTTTATGCATTATATATTTTAGAGGTAAACTATGTATACAAGCCTTTAAGCACAAGGGTTTTTGGTTATGCTGACTTTACTATTACAAGATTTAATGAGATGTCCTAATAGGTTGATTATTAAATTGGTTTTACTTACTCGTATATATATAAGAAGTTTTTCAGTTTCATTATTTGATCTGAAGAAGCAATTTCTAATTTGTGAAAGTGCTCATCTATTTCCACAATAAAGTTCTTTGTTTTTACGAACTTTTGGATTTTGTTCATTCAGCTGTGGAACTGTACCTGACTTCTTTTGTTAGCACTTTGACAAAGCAGAGGGTGTGTGACAGTACCTGTCACACACCCCCTGCATTGCTTCCAATTTAAATAGCTGCTTTCAGTGTCCATAGACACTAACAGCAGTTAGAAAGTGCTGCATGGCACTTTGACAATGCAGGGGGTGTGTGACAGTACCTGTCATACACCCCCTGCATTGCTTCCTATTGAAATAGAAGCTGTCAGCGTCTGCAGATACTGACAGCAGTTAGAAAGTGCCGTGCAGCACTTTGACAATGCAGGGTCCTGCATTGCTTCCTATTGAAATAGCTGCTTTCAGTGTCCTCAGATACAGAAAGTACTTAGTACCACACAGCACTTTCAGAGTGCAGGGGGTGTGTTGGATGTGCAAGCACTACTAAAACATGTCCCCTGCACTCAGTAGTGTTCATATCTACTTAGCCATTATCAGGAGCGTGCCTTCATGAATACGCAAGGTGCGCTTGCTGTTAAGGCTATGCGGATACGGACACCATTCACACCATGAAGAATAAAAAGGTTTACCCAAACCTTTCCTTTTTTTCTTAACTAAATCACTATTTTTTTTCAATTTCAGTACTATCACACTCTCTATTCTCAAAATCTCTCCCAAGCCTGTCTAACTCCTTCTCAAGATCAGTGCCATCCACTGTTAGCCTAGAGAGACGTAGCATTTGTTCCTTGACAACATTGGGGAATATATGTCCCGGATGCATGCTATCTGGGTGAAAATATGATGGAACATAACATTCCTTTCTGAAAACATTTGTAGATATACTATTGTTGTAAATATTCCTCTCAATATGGATGTCTAAATAGTCGATACTACTAGGAGAATACTCGGTAGTGAATTTCAAAAAGTCACTGCTAGTATTCATCTTTTCTAAAAAAAATCACAAAACTCTTTTGCTGTTCTTTTCCATAGCAGTAACAGCAGCAATAGCTACGCCAACCTAGTTATGGCAGAATGGGAATCTCAGCACATTGTGTTTATTAGGGAAAAACATAGTATTTTTTCATTTTGTAGACAACCTATTTCTGCTATGGATCCAGACTACCTCACCTCAGATCCTGCTACATCTCCTCCAGTTCATGGTTAACCTCCCCCTGCAAATGGGGTTCACTGTCAACTACAAAAACTCCTCCCTGCAGTCCACCCAAAGACCCAGTGTTTCTGAGCTACAGACTGTATGACAGAAAGATAAGATGCAGTCTTACCTGCCTCACAATAATGCACAGAATCTTACAGCTTATTTTCACAGCCTTTCTTCCTTCGACCAGTGCTCAACCAGGGAAATCTTAAGAGCTCAGGAATTCATGACAGCCAGTATCCCAGTTCTCCATCCTTATGCTGGGTGTTCAGATGGATGTCTAACATTAACAAACCCTTGAGTACTTACACTTGTAGGATGTGCAGCCAGTGTAGGTTTATACATTTGAGATATTATATTCCATTTGTTAATTACAAAAGTATAGGTCTAGAAAGCCATTGCCACTGTTACTGAAGATTTATAGTATATGTTTCTGTCTGTGATTGATGCATTTCATTTTATGTGGGTAAGACAATGTGCAGGCTGTCAAGAGTATATACAAACTTCTGTATCCTGTGAAGACCAAACAGAACACTACTGCTCTTTATACACATTATTTTAATTGTGGAACACACAAGAAATTAATTTTTTTGAGCTACAGGGGATGATGGACAATGCCAGGGAGAGGCAAATAATCCTTTTGTTAGAAAACAGCAAATTGCAATGGCAGTTACATTTTAATACACCAACTTGGCTTGTGTCAATTGACTTAAGTTAGTAGAAAATATTTGTTAAAACTAAAAACATTAAACACAAGTTAACACATTTTAATTTTCTTTACAGTTCCCTTTATAGAACTTTCCAAAAAGAAAGTTTTATTTTTAGAGTGTAAAAAGAAGTCTTAAACAAAGATGAAAGCTCTAATTTGATGTGTGATTCCTGATTTTCTGCAGCATAACCTTAGTTTTCAATGAGATGCAGAGTGCACAAAATGATATTTAGTTTTGGTTCAGCCTACAGTATATGTCATTCTCTAGCCTCTCAATACCTCAGGCAAGGCTGTAGTTGAGGATGACACAGTGGCACTTGAGTATTTGGGAACAGGCCACAGATTTCTGATAATGACAGTTACATTTCCCAAATATTTAACAGCAGAATTCAAAGATTTCTGATAATGACCGTTACGTTTCCCAAATATGTAAAGATAGAATTTGCACCGGGACCCATTGTATAGCAACTTGTCCATAGGAATGACCTCACTTCCTCCAAACGAGGTGTAATCATGTAGTAATAGTTTTAAGAATATGGTCGAAGCTCAATTCACATTTGACTTGTACAGGGCAACTAGTCTCAACAAGCATGATCTTCATTTTAACCTGAAAGAAATTAAAACAGCCCACAGAGCCTTGAAAGATTTTATAGATAACTTTCTTCCTGAAAATTTGCAAAGTAGCACAGATGGCGAGGCAGCATGTAAATGAACTAAAACATTTCAACCGTATAAAGATACTATTGCATTTGGAAATAAGCTTTACTACACAATGACAGTAGGGGATATTACTCATGAGCAAGGACTGGAATCTGATTTGCAAAAATAAGAATGTATTGGGGGTAGATGTTAGAAGAAATATATGAAAGAATTTTGTATGATGTGAATTCAGTAGTAGGAAATCAGAATTTACATATTACTGCCATTGGTACAATAACTTAAGGGAGTTTTATACCCGACTCCTCCTTATAAATAGGTTGCATTTTTCCTGTGATCTTAACTTTGTGCTGGAAGAGTTAAACATGTTTCATGTTGAATCTGCTTATCAAGCAGACTTAAGGTTAATTACATGAAAAAAAAATGTTCCTCTCATTTCTCTGATATCTGCAAGAACAGTGTTTTGAGTTGCAAGTTATCCTGAAGGTTGACCACTGTCTAGCCTTCCTTAGAGATAGGGTCATATTAAGAACAAATCCCTCATTCATACCCAAAGTTGTTTCAGAGTTTACCTTGAATTAAGCCATTAATCTCCCAGTGTTATATGCAGATTCTTAAAACCAGGGGTAAAGACTTCTGCATATTATGTATGTGTACAGGCAACTTGGGTACTATCTTGCTATAACTATGTCCTATAGAAAAGCGGGCCATCTATTTGGTTCTTATGCTGGGACAAAGAAAGGACAGCCCATGTTAAAACAGACTACTACTAGATGGTTGTCCTCAATTATTGCCTTTTTGTTATTCCCACCATAGTAGACAAGTATTAAGCATTATAAAGGCTCAACCTACTAGACCCTTTTTCTTAAGTGGCATATTGGAAGGGTGTGGACTCTAGAAATATTCTGGAGGCAGCTTTGTGGTACATTCTATATGCATTTAGAAGGCATTACAAACTGGATATGTCATTTGGGTAGGTATCAGGATGGTTCAAGTTTTTCTTTTTGCCCTATATAGATATATATATATATATATATATATATATATATATATATATATATATATATATATATATATATACACACACTGCACATGCTCAGTTTGCAAGGAAAGGGGGCATGGCCATTGCCATTGTATGCCTCTCTTCCTGCAACAGAAATGCTTACAGCTTTTGTTGATGAATGCTTTAGTTGCAGGTTTGGGAGCACACTTTGTCTTCTCATTTCAAGGAATTGGATTGTACTGGAGCATAGGCTTCATATAAACCAGCTGAAGCTACAAGGATTGTTTCTTATTATTAATACTTCACACTCTGGATACAGAGTCAAGACCAGAACTCTTTTTGCTGTGGTCAGACAGCCAGATTGTAGTATGCTTTGTAACTGAACAGGGTGACACAAGCACATACCAATATACAGACAGATGATTGGCATCTGCCAGTAAGCTATAAAATAAGGCTTCATTTTTAAGCATATTTCATCTCTGGAAGAATGAATATGCTGGTGGCGTCTTAAAGCATACTTGTAACCCTGTCCTGTAACTGAGGATATATGAGTCCTGTTGGTTAAGATGATCTGCATCTGGATATCCTGGGAACTGACTTCACCACTCAGTAAAATGCATTTCTCCCCTTTTATGTCAAAAAGTACAAGGGAGAGTTGATTATGGATATAGTGTCCTTGCTATGAAATGCAAGGTTTCTGCATTGTTTTTCATACTTCCTTCTGATTTATTACCTGGTAGTGAAATTCAAAGAGGAAAAAAAAAAAAAAGACCAAAAACTTCTTATTGTCCGGTGTTGTTAAAGAAGGGTTTTTGGCTGTGAAGTCACTGGCAGTACACAAGACTATCTCCTTTTCTCCATTTAAGAGAAGTTGCCCTCCCTGGTTGAGGCAACAAATTCTCCACCTTATGTCAGATAATTTCTTGGGACTGAATCACCCCATGTAACTATAGAGTGACCTAATTGTAGTCCAAACCTTTGCTAGTGAAGTAGATTGAAACCTTAACTTCATACCAGCAGGCCATCCAAGAACTACCGATAACAGTTGTATGTGGTTCTATAGTTCAGCCTCGCTACTTAACTTATGCACTGTATACCGCAACAGCTCAGTTATTCCTAAGTGTTAAATGATATTAAATAGTTTTACGTAAGTTAAACATGGCAGACATCACTGTTTTTCCTTGTGAGAGAAAAGCATTTCTAACTATGGATTGCGATTAACAGACAAAACTGGAAGACCTTTGGCTTCCATTAGTGTAACAGGTCATTTTTCCTTGCCGTGCATTACTGCTGCTGTTGTGAGAGTATATTGGGATTTCTGTGCTTCAGGACCATCCCTTGTTACACAAATCACAGGTAAAAAAAATGCAGCTATAGAACACAGACGTATGCTAGATTCATATCCTCATTGATCCTTTGACCCTTTTTTTTTAAAGTTTTTAGCTTCTGGTATTTAAGCCCTGCATTTGAGCAGGTTTCTGCTTGTTTGTACCAAGCTGAACTGAGGTGGGCTATCAGTCACAAGTCTGAGCTGAGATGCCAAATTACTAGAGGCTTCTGAGCTTCCCAAAAACCATAGGTTGCCACTTTTTTTGCTTATTTATGCTATTTACTGCACATTTTTATTGCCTGCCACCTGCTTTTATAGTGTATTTACATACTGTGTACTAAACTACACTGTTGTGCTGCAATTGTCTGTATTACTGTGCCTGTTAAATCAAATTTTATTGCTGTTTTCACTGTTTACAAAGCTCTTTTTGTTGTTTTCACTGTTTAGGTATATGTTGGTATTTTTTGCTGTTGCAAAGTAATCAGTTTTCTTTGTTCTGGTTTTCCCACCAAGCAGTGTTAAAATAACTAACTTGTTAGCTGTTTAAAACATTCTTTAAAGTCTCCTTTCTTGTTTTCTGCTGTTTTAAAATTTTTTAGTGTCTCACTGCTATTTTTCTGTTGTGTTTTCATTCTCTAGTGGTTCCCGCCAAAACTAGGGTAGCTAGTAGTTGTAGCTTAGTCCAGGTTTGCTGCATTTGGATCTGTTTGTAGTGGCTGTTTGTTCTGAGCATGTTTTCCAGGCCAACTTGGAATGGAAGGAGCCTTTCTGCAATCTAGTGAGAGGATTGTGCTGATTGGACCCTGCCTGGTGAGAGGTGGTTGGTCTAGGGCTAAGAGTAAGCATCCTCATTGGTCCTTTTGAACCTTTTTAATGTTTTTTCAAGTTTGTAGCTGCTGGTATTTAAGTCCTGCATTGTTTGAGTGCCACACAGCAAAGTGCACATAGCCTGACAGATTAATTCAACAGTTTTTTCCCTTAGATACAGCTGTAGCACATTAGTCTAGCCCTCATCCTTAATACTTTCCCAGTCAAAGAAATATTGCTAGTGAGGTGAGGTGTAACCTATTAAACTACCAACAACAAAAAAATCCAGGCAGAAATATCCATCCACTGAGCTCCTCCTTGATTGATCCTGAAAAGCCCCCCTTAGTCATAACAGTCTTCAACCTAGCATTATGGACAGTTGGACCACCCTTTTTCTCCTGCCAACCTTGTTGACTTGGATTTCTTGAGGCAGTATAGCAATTGCCTCACTGACAACCTTCTACTAATAATTCACTCTAGCACAAAGTGTGAGAGATTTATCTACACCAGGAATCTTAAATCCATGCTCTCTCACACTCAAAACAGTAACACGAAAGAGATTGTCAACCCACTCAGCACTACACATGCACATAGTACCACTGCTCACACACATAGTACGCATCTAACATAAAAATCAACATATGCGGAGGTTCTCTCAAAAAATCTACTGAGACACCAGAGACCTCCAAAACACAAGACTATTACAGCTAACACAGTTCCCACAGCACCCATGACACATAACAACACCAGTGTCTCACCTATCAAGCCCATAAGGCATAATACTCAAAAAACAAATGCTCTTGCCATTGGAGACCTTCCACACCTTCAGACTGCAAAATAAACATGTGAGAACCAAAGAAGGCAGTGTTTCTATCTATATTACAGATAAATTCACCTTCTGTCTAGTTAGACTGGACAACTCCATGGAGTTACTCCAAGTTCAGATTACGGTGGGTAAGACCCCCATTCAAGTCATAGCCAGTTATAGATCCCCCTTCATGGGTCATGACAAGCATGAAGCCTATTTGACCAAACAGGAGACAATCCAAATATTACTGAACACTTTGGTTATGGGGGATTTCAATTATCCCTCCATCAACTGGGAAACCTGCACTAACCCTAACTCACTAGTGTAAAAGTTCCTTGACTTTGTTAACTCAAATGCCCTGGAACAAATTGTTCATACCCTGACAAGAGGAACAAACATACAAGACCTGGTCCTCACTACCATGTCAAACAGATGCACTACCGCAACTCTCAGACCCCAATTAGTTAAATCAGACCACAAATTAGTCAGTTTTGAGCTGACTGTAACACTAGAAATCACAATGGGTGAATTCAGACTAAAAAATTTCACCAAGGCAAACTATACCTCCTAGGTGAAGGTTTTAATGCATTCTGAGCCCCACCCCCATCTGGAAGTGGTAACTACACTGAAGCTTACACTACAGCCCTGTATAATCACTCCATGAGCATCATAGCCAGAGCACTAAGTAAAAACAATCCACCACCATGGTTCACATCCAGCATCAGTAAACTTTACAATAAACTCAAAAAGTTGCTATCCAAAAAAACAAAGGCAAGACACCAACAATGGAAAAGCACCCACCTCAGCCTCAATAAGCAAATAAGACAACTTGGCAGTCCTCTAAGGGCTTTTTTGAGAAACATTTAGCAAGCACAGCCAATGATAACTGCAAGGCCTTTTACAGCTACGTACATATCCTAAACGGTAGGGGACAAACATGTGCAGAACTAGTAACCAATGGTATCACACACACTGACCTCACAGAGATAGAAAACCTACTGGGGGATAGATTTTGTGAAAATGTTACTACTTTATCCCTTCCAGTCCTGTCACAAACCTTACCCCAACCCCCCCCCCCCACATATCTAAAGAACAGGTCATCAAAGCCTTGTCCAAGGCAAAAAACACAGCCTCTATGGGACCAGGCGGCATCCCAGGCTGTCTTCTAAACAGGCTAAAACATGAACTAGCATCACCATTAAGTACCTTTTCAATCAGTCTAACCACAGGCTTTGTTCCTCTGGAATGGAGAACAGCAACAATTATTCCCCTCCACAAAGGTGGCGTAGCAAGAGACCCAGGGAATTACAGACCCATAAATCAAAACAACTGCCAGAAACTGAAAAAAAAAACAGATGAAAGTTTATTCACCAAGCTTAGCACCTCAGCACAAATGCCTTCAAAGAGTAAAATACTAAAAAAGTCAATCCCTTATATAATCTCAACAATTAAAAAACAAACTAAACTGGTGTAATTAATTAATCATCTGTTTTTAATTACAATCATTATTTAATCCTAATGGCTCCAAAGTCTTATATTTCAAAATAAATAATGTTTCTTTATATAACAACTTATCTTTAATTTCAACGCATTCCCTCAAATCCACACTTACTTTCTCTAAAACACAACCTTTTAGGCAATCTAGACTGGCATTATGAAATTGTTTAAAATGTGGACCTAATAGGCTTTTCAACCTTTAATTTGTTAATGCCCCTTATATGTTCTTGTAAATGGACTTTAAAAGCCCTACAATTTTCCCCAACATAAAACAATTGACATGAACATTTTAATATATGAATATAATTTTAACCAATTAGTTTCAGAAAACCTATTAACTATATATTTTCAAACTGAACGTTTTTTTTTGCATTCAAAAGTACCTGTACTTAAAGAGATGTCCCTACATAAAGAAATATTTGGTGGAATAAACCTACTATGTACTGCCATATCAGCTAAATTATATCATCTCCTATAAGATATATGGGGGAAACCATTAACTTACCCCCCAAAAGTTTATTCCTAGATATAATAGGCCAATAATATTTTAATAAATTAACTACTTGTTCACTCAAAATATAAGTTGTAACAAAATAAGTCTCCTCACTCTTATTTGTATCTTTTCCCATAAATTAGAATTACCATCATGCGGCCTACAATTGTTTGGTATTATATGTAAGATTTTACTTTTTTATTTTCCAGGGAATTCATACCATAAAGTATATTTAAAACCCTTATCATTGAATCTTCTACCATTTATTCACCATATCCCCTATTATTGAACATATTGACTGTATACTGAATCTCCCTCTTAAAAACATCACTCTGGTTACATAATTTGTTTAATCATAAAAATTCACTATATGGTAGTGCAGATATCAAATGTGGAGGGTGACAACTAGTACCATATAAAAACATATTACCTTCCTCAAATTTTCCATGTACCAAAGTACAAATTTGTTCACCAATTATTCCACATAAATCTAAATCCAAAAAGGTTATCTGTCTGCCCATCAAACTTAAAACCAAAATAATTCACCTGAACATCCTGACTAAATTGTGGAACTTCCATTTCACCTTCATCATATAAAAAAAATAAATCATTGATGCAACGGAAATACTTCATTACATGAGATCTAAAAAATCAATTATGATATAAACATTCCAGTTCAAACTTCACCATAACTAAATTGGCATACATGGGGGCAAAAGCACTCGCATGGCTGTACCCTGGATCTGATGAAAAACTTCTCCATTGAAGGTGAAAAAATTATTCTGAAGACAAAACAGTACCTGTTCCACAATATAAAGTGATAGTGGAGTGTCTCCCAAGAAATAATATGATGCCTGAACTCCTATAGCATGGTTTATATTGATATACAAACTTTTAACATCAAAGGACAACCAATACATATTTACATTCCATTCAATGCCCTTAATTTTCTCTAAAAAATATTGCCTGTCCTTAATATAAGAAGGAACTTTAATAACAAATGGCATCCAAAATTCATGTAAAAATATTCCCATATTACGTAGGAAGTATTTTCTTGCCGAAACAATAGGTCTAACTCAAGTTATCCATCTCTTTATCTATCTTTGGGAGACAATAAAAGTTTGCTATATGTGTATTAGATACATTAAATTTTCTCTCCACTTCCTGTTTGGAAAAATATCCAAGACTGTAACCTTTATTTAATCATCATCTTCTTTCGGCTGTTCCCGTTAGGGGTCGCCACAGCGGATCACCTGTTTCCATTTCCTCCTGTCCTCTGCATCTTGCTCTGTCACACCAACCACCTGCCTATCCTCTCTCACCGCATTCATAAACCTTATCTTAGGCCTTCCTCTTTTCCTGTTACCTGGTAGCTTCATCCTTAGCATCTTTTTCCCAATATACTCAGCATCCCTCCTCAGCACATGTCCAAACCAATGTAATCTTGCCTGTCTGGCTTTGTCTCCAAACCTTCTAACCTGGGCTGACCCTCTAATATACTTATTCCTAATCCTGTCCACCCTCGTCACACCCAGTGCAAATCTTAACATTTTTAACTCAGCCATATCCAGCTCACACTCCTGCCTTTTTGTCAATGCCACAGTCTCCAACCCATATAACATAGCTGGTCTCACTACCCTCTTGTAGACCTTCCCTTTCACTCTTACAGGTACTCGTCTGTCACAAATCACTCCTGACACTCTTCTCCACCCATTCCATCCTGCCTGTACTCTCTTCTTCACCTCTCTTCCACACCCACCGTTACTCTGAACTATTGACCCCAAGTATTTAAACTCATCCACCTTCGCCACCTTTACTCCTTGCATCCTCACCATTTTTTTATCCTCCCTCTCATTCACACACATATATTCTGTCTTAGTCCTGCTGACCTTCATTCCTCTTCTCTCTAGAGCATATCTCCATCTCTCCAGGGTCTCCTCCACCTGTTCCCTACTCTCACTACAGATCACAATGTCATCAGCAAACATCATAGTCCATGGGGACTCCTGTCTGATCTCGTCTGTCAACCTGCATTTAATAACCTTTATTTAATAAAGCTAAATATTGTTTCACTGTTTCATTATAAGCTTTTATATCACTTTTTTCATATACTTCAGTATCATTTAAATGTGCACAGTACATAATAACATATTGTACATGATTCAGAATAATAATTTTGTTCCTTTTATCGGCAGGTTTAATAACTAGACACCGATCCTCACAAATCATCTTAAAGGCTAGCCATTGTTCCTTATTTAAATTAAGTTGAACAGAACATTTAGTTGTCAAAAAATTATTAAATACATTTTCAATACTATGATTCAAAACCATTGTGAAACTTCGAATATGTTCATTAGTAAAAGGTGGCATGAATATTGTGTCACATTTAATCTTATTTAAAACACTATAAGCATTACTTGGCATATTTTCTAATTGGTCCTCCTCAGAAACACATGAAAATAAAAATGAAGTATCAGCACTACCATTTAAATCTGAGTCCATATTTTCAGTCCGATTTTCACAAAAGTCCAGAAGATGTAATTTTCTAGAGAAATGAAAAGCTTCACACTCTAAAACATGTAAATGAGGTAGGACAGTAGGTATAAATTTTAAACCAATATTTAAAACTGATAAAGTCACTTCTGGAACATCTAAGGCAGACAAATTCAAAACTAATGACTGGGAGAAAATCTTATCATTCCTACAAACATTAGTACCATCTAGTCTTTTTGTTATTTCAACCTTCCGATTGTCTCTGTGCATTTTTAGATTGTCCCAAAATAATTCTCTCTCTTCTTTCCATTCTGTTGTTGAACTGCAGGGACATTGTTACAAAACCATTCAACATATGCTGTCGGATTTTCTGCCATGGGTAGTGGTGGGAAACCTCCTCCTTCATTCTCTCCATCTGTGGCTGTGTCCGTATCCTCTGATTTAACAAAAGAGACTGAGGGAGATTTCTTACCTCTCCCTCCTATGCGTGATGATGTTGCAGAATCTGATTTGCATTTCCATAGAAATGCTCTATCTAAATTATAATCTTTCAGCTCTCTTTTTAAGTGTATTTTTCTTTTGTTCTATAAGATCCATCTCATAACTATTCAACTTTACATTAATTTCTGCCAATAAACTGTACGTCTGCATTGTATCAATTTGCTTATTTAATTCTGAGCACACTGATAAGACTTCCTCATTAATTTTCTTTTGTTTAAGCAAGTCCCTTTCTATTAATAAGTGAACCCACTCCATTGAACATTGATGTGCTGCAGCAACCCTTCGAGCTTTAAAAACTTTATCTTCTTCACTGCTACGATCAAATGGGGTGATGGGGCTCGGTACAATATTCAGTTCTAAATATCTTTTCAGACTCAGAATATTAAAATGAATGTTTGTCTCTTTAAATAACAAATTCTCTAATTTACCATTTAGTTCCTGTAATTTGTCAGAAATGGAAACAATAACAGATGAACCCACAGTAGCAAAAGGATTATCCAATCTATGGTTTCTTTCTGCAACATGCTTGTCTCAAACATTAACCGAGACATCTATAAATCTAGGGACCCAGTCGTTCATACTGTTCCATAGTCCATTGTGAGCCATCCAGACTGTCCTTCCCAAAAATAGGGGGAATATTATTCATAGGGTCCTTGGCCATATAAATTAAATATGCACACATGGAACAGTTATCCCTCTCCACAAAGGTGGCCTAGCAAGAGACCCAGTGAATTACAGTCCCATAAGCCTGACCAGCTTTGTCAAGGGCAAATCCTGCCTGTCAAATCTGGTGGATTTTTTGAAAATTTGACCAGGGCCATTGATGAGGGCAAATCTGTGCACAGAGCATTCATTGACTTGGCAAAGGCCTTCAACACAATCCCACACACAGGCATTACTGATAAACTTAGCAAACTGAATGTAAACCTTTTTTTTTGTAAGATGGGTTGTCAACTGGCTCACAAACCAGACACACACTATCAAAGTGGGTAACTCCAAATCAACCAGCAAACCTGTTACCAGTGGAGTGTCAGAGGGATCAGTGCTGGGCCCCCTACATTTTGGTATATAGCTCTTAGACATTCAGGTGAAAACTAAGGGGTTGTGGCTGACCAAGTGTGCAGATGACTGTAAACTGCGTGCAATTACCAAATCCCCAAATGATGTGAGTATAATCCAGGTGGGTCTTAGGCAAACCAACAACTGGTATCTTAGTCACAGTCTCAAACTGAATGTAAAGAAATGCATCATCATTCCCTGTAGCACAAACAATGTCACTTCACACTGTCAAATCAACAACAATACCCTATGTACCCATAAAGTGGTAAGGGACCTGGGATCAAAAGTTGACTACAACCTTAACTTCGACCACCATGTGTCTACTGTAGTAAGGAAGGCTTTCTGTGTAGCACACTTGATTATTAAAGGCATTGCCTTGAGAGGAAAAGAGGTTATAACCCCTCTATACTTGGCACTAATCCAGCCCACAATTGAGTATAATGCTCCATTCGGCATGTGCCATACAAAGCACCTCCAGCAATTGGAGAGAACTCAGAGGTTTCTAACTAAGAAGATCAAGGGACGCCAGCACGTGCCATACACAGACTGACTAAAGTCCCAGTCACTGTACTCTGTATCATATAGACTTCTTAGGAGAGACTTATGCCTGGCTTACAGTCCAATCTCAGACCCAAACCTAATGAACTTGCTGCATATCCATAAATCAAACAAGACTAGGACTACCCATTCCAGGGACCTAGATATGGCCTGTGACTTAAATAGGACATGCTGGAGGGACAGATTTATCTCTCAGTGACTGCCGTGTCTTTGGAATAGGCTACCTATTCATGTGAAACAGAGCACCTCTATGACACTGTTCAAGAGAAACCTGGACAAATGGATGGGACACCATAAATTCTTATAGGTTCATAGGTTCATAGGTAGATACTAGGCTATCTGCCCTAGGGCATTTATAAGCCTAGCCAGAGTGTATTTGGCTTCCGCGTCCCTAATAGATTAGCCTACTGTGCCTCTGTAAAGTAGGTCACAGAAGGTACCCTTTTAAGATTAGTTTACTGTGCAACTGTCTAGCAGGGACACAGAAGAGATCCCAGAGGTGAATTTGCGATTTCCCATCCACGCGTCCAGATTTCGTTTAAAGAGGGTCAGTGAGGGGCTATGTCTAACATGAATTGGGATTCTATTCCAGAGTGAGGGGAGCCTCTGGGAAATTAATCTGTCTCTCCAGCATGTCCTATTTATTTTTGTGCTGAGGTGTAGGTCCCTGGAGCGTGTAGCTCTAAGGGACTTGGATTTTTTGAGGTGGAGCATGTCCATTAATTCTGGGTTTGACATGGCTTTGTACTTCAGGCATAGATCGCCTCTGAGTAGGCGGTAAGCAACTGAGTAGAGCTGGAGTTTCTTTAGTCGAGCTGCAAAGGACATCTGTTTGTAGCCCATGATCCTCTTGGTGAGGTACTTTTGGGGTCTCTCCAGTTGCTGCAGGTGTCGGGTAAGGTACATCCCAAAAGGGGCATTGTATTCAATTATGGGCCTGATGAGTGATGAGTAGAGGGGCACAATGACCTCTGTTGATCTAGATGCGAACCCTTTCGTGATAAGGTGGGCTATATAGAAGGTCTTTCTAACCACTTTGGCAACGTGATTATCAAAGGTGAGATTACTATCTACGTTGGTCCCCAAATCTCTAATTACTTCTTCCATACTTAATGGATTACCACCTATGTGGTAATTTGTGGGCACCTTGTTTTTCCCAAAGGGGATGACTATGCACTTTTTAGCATTTAGCTTGAGGCCTTGGCTCTGGCACCAAGCATCCATCTCTGTGAGACCCTTTTGGAGGATGCTTGTGTCAGCTGGAGATTCGATTATGGCCCCCAGTTTGCAGTCATCTGTGAACTTTGTCAGACATAATCCCCCCCATGTTAGCCTGAACTTCAGAGAAGTATATACCGAACACAACCCTCCTGGACATGGGCAGCCATTACTAAATGCAATCTTGGGTAGTAACTGACACTTCTATGGTATTACTTTGGGATGAAACGGCTAGGCTTGAAATGACCTCAGGGTGAATAGCCTAATAATCTCCTATGATCCTATAATATATATCCTGCCTGCAGTGTCTGGTGGATACTGTGTCTTTCCTTTGTTATATGGAATTTTATCAAGACCAACCTTGACATGCCAGTAGTCTTTGGCTTGTAAAAATATATAAATGCAGACTCAAAAACTTGAGCGAACTGGAAATAAAATTAGGCAGTAGCAGTCATCATTTCGTTGCCAGAACACTTCTGGTTTAAATTAATTTTACAAGTGCAGAGATTAGAAAAAGTTGTAGTTGGAAAAATGTATGTGTCATAGCACAAAATTAGTCATATTGCAAGTTTTATCGTAGTTAGAATCAAATTGCAAGATAACTGGGAGAAGGGTGCAAACAGCATTTTAACTACATAGTGAAACAAAGCAATGTTTTTTTTCTAGATCATCACTTATTCAGTGTAAATTGAAGTAGGACATTGTGCTGAACAGCGGCTATTGTTTTACCACCTCTCTCTCCAGTTTAATATTAACTTTTAGTAATGTATTCTTCCTTAAATCTCCTTTGGTACGCATACATGAATGACTAAAATATTTTTTAATATATGTTCTGTCGTAGTGATGTTTCTCACTGGTTTGTGGAAAGTGCTTGAATTTGTCTGGCAGCATATTATGATTGCTGGATTTAATGTAACAAAATATGAATCCACTATGTGTGTAAATGTCAGTGTATTCTGTAGTCTCTGTTGCCTAAATGTGATTGTATAGAACTGCTTTGCTCAACCAAACTAAAGTGAGCAACTGAGCATTCAGTGATGAATGAGTCATGTAGGATATGTCTGACTTTTCAAGAAGTCTGATGAACATCCGTCATTGCATGCATACTTCCTGTTAACTGCAGTGTAAAAATGACCACAAATACCTTTAAGCTACTTAAAAGCTACAGTGAGCGCACCAGTTTCAGGGATATCATATGCATCATTTTTGGATGGCTGGGGTGGAAGGAAATAAAAGTGATCAGTTTTAAGTTATTTAAAATGTACGTGTTCATTCATCCAGTCATTATTTTTGATAACTGGGGAAGTGGTCTTATCTAAAGACCATTTCAGCCATGACTGTCACAAACGTTGCACATGATTTTCGGATCAATACAATCAATTTACAGCATCTTTCAAACTGGTGAAGAATTCTGGATAAAGTTACCAGAACAACAGGTTTTCCATCAACATGCTTTTTCTGAATAAAATGCTTGACAGCTGCCTTGATCCCACCAAGCTGTAGTTTCTGAGGTACAGGGTTTGATTTCCTCAGCTCTGATATACCTGTTGTGAGCAAATCACTTAACCAGACAGTGCTGAGGAGATGTTGGAATTTTTGGGCTAGTCTCCACAATGGACCCCTTGACTGCAATTCTAGTAGCTACCTGTGAAACTCTAATGTCTGATATTATTAATTTACAGTAATCCTCGGTGATTTAGCAGAAAATTAAAAAAAATAATGGGGAAAGGTAAAAAATATATAGCAAAATCAGGAACATTCTGCAAAATTCTTAAAAACGGAGAGGTGTAATTTGCAGTTGTGGTAATTTGACATACATTGTTAAATATAAAATGTAACAGGGTGAATGCAACCAGTTTGCTTAAAATCAGCATTGAATGTTGCATAAAGAAGAGCATAACACACTAATAATGTTTACTATTAATTCTTGAAATATGTACATATTTACAAGTAAAGTACTAAACAAAATGAAGAGATTAGGTAGTTGTTTGAGTTTATGTATAAGCTTAACTAGCAGAGAAGGATATCACCTTTTGTCCCTGTAGCAGTTACAATATTGTTAATGTCTGAGATGCTTTAAATTTTGTCTGAATTTGTAGTAGTTCTCAGATTCATAGGATCATAGGCGGTTACTAGGCTAATGGCCCTGGCGCCCTTACAAGCCGAACCAAGAGTTTATCCCCAAAAATAAACCTCAGTTAGCACTTGTTGCCCCTGTCAGTGAGGGTTACAGGTTGAACCCCTGGGACAAATTTGTAGTTTCCCATCCACTCATTAAGGTTGTGCTTCAAGAGGGTCAGTGAGGTACTCTGTTTGACGTGTATGGGAAGTCTATTCCAGAGATGGGGCAGCCTCTGGGAGACAAACCTGTCTTCCAGCAGGTTTTGTTGATGTCACATATTAGATTCAAGCCTTTTGAGTGGGTAGTGCATGAGGAGTTAGACTTATGGATATGGAGATCTCTAGTAGTGCAGGGTCTGGGATTGCCTTTTAGGTGAGACACAGATTACCCCTGGGCAACCTGTACTATACCGAGTAGAGTTTTAGTGATTTCAGCCTGTCTGTGTGCATAGGATAGGTGATGGAGGCCATGGATTCTCTTTGTGAGGCATTTCACTGGCCTTTCCAGTTGGTGCAGATGTTTGGAGAGTTACATCCCAAGCGGCGCATTGTACTCAATTATTGGTCTAATGAGGGAGGAGTATAGAGAGGTAATAACCTCCTCTTTTTTTTGGATGCAATCCCTTTACTTATGAAATGAACCAAGTAAAAGGCTTTTCTGACCACTGCCGCTACATTGGTCGAATGTGAGGTTGTTATCAACCTGAGTGCCCAGGTCTCTCACCACAGGTTGTGTGTTTAGGAGGTTACTGTTGATGTGGTAATCTATAGGGGTCATGTTTTTGCCGAATGGTATGATGAAACATTTTTATGCATTTAGCTTGAGGCCATGACTTTGGCAAAAGTCATTAGTTGCTGTGGTACCCTCTTGCAGTATGTTAACATCATTTGGGGAGTCAATGATGAGATGAATTCAAGTTGAGGGGGATAGTTCCAATATGCTGAGACTACTTTACTCAAAACTTTCTTGCCTATAAAATGGCTGTATGGGAGTCTATGGGAAGAGAGAGACAAAGATACTGTCAGTTTGTGAAGTCAAATACATGGTGTCTGATCTTGTTGAAAAATGTCTAATCTGATGTCTCTATCTGGACTCAATCTATGGGATTTTGGACCCAACACCAGCCAATTCCAAAGCCTTTAGCCCATTTTGGCTCTGCCTTCCTTATCCATAAGTCCTTGCTCCTTCAGTTCCCCAGATCTAGTTTGCTGCCATTTGCGTCTACAACTAGGTATTTGGCTCCTGTTGGTGATTCAGTTTTGTTGAAAAACTTGGTGTAGGATTGGTGAGATCTTTCTTCCCTTAGTTCATAGGATAATTGTTAACATTTTTTCTGTTAAGTTTAGGTAGTTTTGAGGTAGTTTGTTATGCTGGGTAGCTTAGATATTTTCCCTCTTTTTCATTCTTGCCCCATCTCCTTTAGGTTATACTGCTTTACTGCTGTGTCTCGTGTGTGTGTGTGTGTGTGTGTGTGTGTGTGTGTGTGTGTGTGTGTGTGTGTGTCTGCACATGTTGTGGTAGGATGGACAAGGGGGTTAAAAAAGTGCATCTGCTGTGGGCACAAACTGCCCTCCCAGGATGCAGAACTTAAATGTATCTACTGTCTGGGTCTGGAGCATTTGGGGTCTACTTTCTCCATCTGTGATAGCTTTGTCTCTTGCACTATTAATGAGTACAAGCCCAATTTCATGTTGAAAGTATTTATATTTAAGGGAGATGGGTCTGTAGCTGTCAGGGTTTTTGGGGTCTATGTGTTCTTTTAATATAAAGATGGTTTTAGAGGCATTAAAGTGGATATCATTTATTTTATAGTTTATTATGTAATTCAATGTATAGTATAGTAGTTTGACTATCAAGGGGGAAAATGCTTTGTAAAATTCTGATGCGAGTCCATCCGGACCTGAAGCCTTATGCGCTTTTAAGTGTTTGATTGTTGTAATAATTTCACTGATGGATATTGGTTCAGTTAGTTTTTTTTTTGTTGGTCTAAATTTAGTTTAGGGAATTTCAGTTTTTGAAGGAAAAGAGTTCTATTTTCCTTTGAGGTTTGTAGTATTTGTGCTCCATATATTTGTTGAAATGTTTTAATAATGTCTTCATTTTTTGTGTAGTTTTTGTCTCTGTAGTTTATTTCTGATACATTGGAGGCATTTTTGTGTTGGGAGATAATTCTGGCCAGAGCTCTAGATGGTATTTGAGCTTCTTCTGCATAAGTGGTTAACATTCTGGCTTCATAAAAAGATAGGTTCCTGGTTTTTAACATATATAGATCCCTTTGCAGTTTTAAAAGTTCTGCTTCTGTTTGGTTCTTGGGGTTATTTATTAGTTCTTTTTCAAGATGCTCTATTTTCCCTTTCAGTGTATGCTCCTCTTTCAGTTGTATTTTTTTATAGTATGCTGCTTTTTTGATAAACAATCCTCTAATTTGTGCTTTGGTTGCAGCACCATTCTCTGTCAGTTGGTACTTGGGAGTTAGTGATATTTGTAAGAACTATTTTTAGTATTGCTTCTGTTTCTTTTATTACATCCATTTTGGAAAGTAAATTAGGGTTTAATGACCAGTTATGACCCCTATTCTCTAAATATATCTTTTTGTCCCAGATAATGTTCAGATTTTGGAGTGATCTGAAAAGAACCTGGTATGTATAGTTATTGTTGGGTCCATGTTAATGAATATGTCAGAGATTAAGAAGAAGTCTATCCTTGACCACATTTTGTGGCATTGCGAATAGAATGTGAATTTCCCTGTTTTGTCTTCACTGTTCCCATATTTAAAAGGGTCATATAGTTTGAAATCTTATTTGAGTTCATTAAGGGCTAATGTGGCTTGTTTATTATGTGATTTGGTCAGATTAGATTTATCCTTTTCTGGGTTTTGATATGTGTTCCAGTCACCTCCAATCACTAGGCAGTGATCTTTAAATTGGTTTAAGGTTGGGTATAATGACCTAAAAAAGTGTTGTTGGTTATTACAAGGTGCTTAAACATTAAGTACCATTACAGGTTTTGGTATTGTAGGACTAGTAAATGTTACGTAACACCATCTTCCCTCCTTGTCAGCTTTGGTTTTAAGTATTTTTTTCCTTAAATTGTTTTTTAATTATTATGGCTGCCCCAGCACTGTTTGTTTTTTCCCTCTGAAGCTATGGTTTAACTTATCCATTTCTTTCTGCTAATTTCTGCCCATTGCTCTGCAGTCTCAAGTGTGTTTCTTGTATTAGTATGAGGTTGGCTGTGGTTTTTAATGTAAGGTGTAAGAATAGTTTTCTTTTCTTCTTGTTTTGGAGCCCTTTGACGTTCCATGATTCTATTTCCCACATTTATTCATTAGGTGTATTTCTTAGATATGTCATGTATATTAGTTTTGTTTTGATATCTTTGTATGTGTTGCTGTGTGATGGTTTAGGAAAGCATCTATTTATCCCCGTCCCTACTCTGTGCCTAACCACTATGTCCCTGGACCAGGAATAATCGGGGGGGAGGATGAAGGTTCGTTATATGGTTTATCTTTACTTCTAATCTTGGAATGTGTTTTCTTTTTAGATATAGATTTAACCCATAGTATCCCCCCTGTGTTACTATATACAATGCGGACAAAGCTGAACATACTAGTTCCCTCAACAAACACTGCTACTTAATGTCCCTAGCCTCTTCCAACATACTATTTATACAATTATGGTATTGCATTTAAGGTACAGCATGTATTGTTTTTGTCTTGTGACTAATTCTTTCTAATAGTATTTTTAAAACAGCATATTAATATGCATTCCTCAGTAAATTATAGCAATATATGTAGCATAGTAATATTGTTAAACAATCAATCTTGTCCTTTTTACAGTTTTCTTTCATTTGACTTCTTTTTCCTCCCCTTTATTTATTCAGATTTCGGCCTTCTTTGATGCCTGTAATGTTTTTCCACATCAGTCTGTCTGGGTTATAAAATATATACTTGACACCTATTTATCAGGGGTAGGAAGTATATACATAGAGGAAATAAATACAGCTTAGCCAAACAGTCCTTCTGCTATAGTTAGCATATTAAGGCTATATTTACAACATTCCAAGATTGTTAGGTTATTTTACTATTTTCCTGAGATTACTTCTCTCCAGGATCTTTTAACACATTTCTAGTATTTACATAAAACATTTACCATTTTTTTTCCTTTTTTTCCCCAGTATTAATCGATGAGCTAGCCTGTTTCTGACAGTTTATTTCTTGTCTATTATTTAGGGTTGGATTTTCATTAGGGTTGCCACCTTTTAAGTGGGACTTTTTTGTAGAAATGTTTGATTTTGTATGACAAATCATACCCATGACCAATACAAAAGACAGAGTTTCACTTTTTTGCCAAAATAAAAGCTTATTCTTGTAGCATTTGAGTTGCTTATGCTAATTCATGTAACATTTAGATATTTCAGATTCAAAATAACTGATTTATGCAATGATTAAAGAAAAC
Source organism: Protopterus annectens (assembly GCF_019279795.1). Lineage (NCBI taxonomy): Eukaryota > Metazoa > Chordata > Ceratodontiformes > Protopteridae > Protopterus > Protopterus annectens. Next base: position 489,117,656 of record NC_056739.1, read on the forward strand.
GTAGGAAATATTTTTGTCCTAAAATCTCAGGACATTTACCATTTTTTTCAATTTTTTCGCAGGACACAACTGCCCACAGAGAGACTGTCTCTCGCAAAGTGGGACAGGTGGTAACCCTAATTTTCATTCACCTTCACAGTACTGGGTGTACTGTTTTAGTGAATGGTTCAGTTCAACAGTACCTTATTTCTTCAAGGTTTTGCTTGCAGGTTGGTTGACATATATGGTGCAGCTTTCTTCTTTTAGCTGGTGCAGATCAATTTTTGTTTTTCAGGCAGTAAAATCTTTTGGAGCTTGCTGAGATCCATTTTGTCTGACTGTTCTTTTTAGTGTAGCCCTGAAAATCGTAGGGGGACCGATTTTGCAGACCAATGTCCCAGGAGGAGGTTCCATCCTATATTCGCTCATCGGAAACGACAGTTGAGTTTTGGTTCCTACCCAGGTTGTACTTCCTTTTCCTGTGTTCCTCATGGCTCACATCATGGATTTAAGGGCCTAGACAGCAAGGGGAAGCTTTCAGAGTTGGATCCCAGCTAGAGAGCTCATGAATGGGGTAGTTTCTTCACCCAAGGGTTGTTTATCGTTTTTTGTGGATTTATTTCATTTCTGAAGGTGGAATTTGCTTGAAAACGGCCAGGAATGTCCCTTTTGCTTTTTGGGGTTAGCATCCATGTATTTAACTTCTTTGATTTAGAAGATTAGCTGATTTGGATATTTCATCTGAAATTTGATTTTTTTTCTTATTAGGAACCTGCAATATGGAGATAGTAGTTGTCTTGCTTGTCTTATTTGTATTTGGAGGTCTTGAGCAAAGGAGATTTTATTATTATTCCAGGTGAGTGTGCCTTTTTTCTCTGCTGCCAGTATGATTTTATTTACATCTTGATAGTTTAATATTTTAATATAGACAGGTGTTGGTTTTAGTGGTGTTTGCATTTCCCTCAGGGCTCTGTGGGCTCTCTCTATTGTTATTTGATGTATTTCTTCAGGTTCCTCTAGCAGGGAATTTATTATTTGCTTGATTGTTGGTATTAGATTGTTATGAGGTACAGTTTCAGGTATTCCTCTGATGATGATATTGTTCCTTCAAGATCTTGCTTCCAGGTCTGTTATTTTTGCTTGTAAGTTTTGTATTTCTTTGTCATCAGCATCATTTCTTTGAGAAATAGAGGTCATTTTTATTTCATTTTCTATTATTTTGGACTCAGATTTTTCCATTCTGGATATTATTTGGCTGAATGAGTCACCAATGGTTTGAAATTGTAATGATAAGTCCTTTATTGCTTGCTGGATAGGTAATAAGGCAGTTTTTATGTCTTCCAGATTAGCTGGCAGGTCTGTCTTGGATTTATTTGCAGTTTTAGAGTTGTCAGTTTGTTTAATTGTCTTTTGTCTTTTTGAAGTTGTGTCTTTCTCAGGTTAGGCTAGTATTGAGAATTTGGGCTTAGTTGTTGTTTCCATATTATTTTCCTCTTTTGACATCTTGCTGTATAGTATTTTACCAATCTTGTAGTCAGATACAGGGCCTTAGTAGCACATGGCTTAAGCTGTTATTCAGAAATCTTAGTTAATCCTGCTGTTTTTGAGCTGAATCTGTCACTTTTTCTTCCTCTTTTGTTTGCTGGATAATATTAGCAGTAAATATCTACAGTTATTTCTGTAATTAATTCTGCGTTGCCTTCTGGGTTTATTTTAATCATGGGTATATCAGAGAGCTAGGTGATAGCAGACAGAACAGCGGCTACTTTGAACTCAGACTTCAAGCCCAATTTAATTGGGATGAAAGAACTCAGTGATTTAATAAACAGTGTGAGTTGAAACTAAATAAATAAAACCATAACAGTCTGAGTAGACAGTCATTTGGTATTTTTATGCTGAAACTATGCCTGTGCATGCAAGCTAGCAAATATCTGTTTTCAACAGCTGTATGTATGTATTTGTACAGAAAAGTGTTTGTAATCACTTTGTGGTACTATAAGTTTTATCTTTGTATATCACTTTATAAATTACAATGTTTTTGCAAATATACGTAAGCATGTATTTTATTCAGTTGTGGAATCCCTTCTTATTTCATTCATATTTCAGTATTCAGGGAGATCAATGGAGGAAATTAATTTTAATGAGCTTCATTCATTTTGAAGGGAAAGTATTGTTTTCATATGTACAGTGAAAAGAAGTGTGTTTACAAACAATGAGTTAGTAGTGCTGCAGCTTTTGTCCTTACTTCATATCTTGCACTGTAAATTACACAGTATTTCCAGAACCACTTAAGTGCATATTTTATGAATGGTGGATTCCCCTTTTATTTTATGTAACATTTCAATATTCAGGAAAAACAGAGAAGAAACTGCAACTTTTTAATGAACTTTTTCCACATTTTATGTTGGGTTTATATCTAAGTTAAAATACTGAGGACTGCTGAAATGGAAAGATGCTGAAGTACGTGAAGTACATTCTATGTTTTTTGAGTGCAGCCAGATTAAGGGCTGGAACTACTCATGTCCACAAAATAACTAACATAGGGGGTCAAAAGAAGAAGTATATGTTTCTATAGATGGCATAAAGGTCTACAAAATGAATGCTGTGCTGAACTGTGTTAAAAGTAACAGGAAAGTTGCGGTGTTTTATAAAAGTATAAGGTACACAAAAAATAAGTGTTTATCAAATGTTGACTTACACTGGTAATTGTTAGCAGCATAAATGATTGGAGGAAATATCAGAGGCAAACTATTAGTAGTGTATTGTATATAAGACTTCCTGTAATAACTATTTGAGTGGCATTGCATTGTTGTATGCAAGAGGTGTTTATGAATTTCAATGATCAGAGGTCAAACCGAGTCCTACATTTTTTTGTACCTTGGGCAAAACTGATGGAAGCAGTTAAAAGTGAAAGCTGGAAAGTAAGTAAACAGCTAAAGTATGAGAAGATGATATGGTTGAAACCATGAACTGATGTATGGATGCTATTGGGTCACTGCAAAAAGAGGACTAGGCATCTCTTGCTAGTGAATTGGAGGAGTTAAGGCAATCATAAGTGGACTTTAAAAGCAGGGTGTTACAGAAGAATATTTGTGTTACTGGGGAAATTAGGTAGGGGTTATCAGGAAGGAACAGTTTGACAAGAGTGTTTTGGAGGTGAAAAAAGTGATGTTTATGAAGCTGGAAACTGATCGTGTGATGATAAATGTTGTCAGTGTATATGTTCTGCAAGTTGGATGTGCAATGGATGAGAAAGAAACATTTTGGAGTGAGTTGGATGAAGTGGTGGAGAGTGTACCCAAGGGTGAGAGAGTGGTGATTGGAGTGGATTTCAATGGGCATGTTGGTGAAGGGTAACAGAGGGGATGAGGAGGTGATGGGTAGGTATGCTGTTGAGGAGAGGAATGCAGAAGGTCAGATGGTAGTGGATTTTGCAAAAGGGCTGGACATGGCTGTGGTGAATACATATTTTAAGAAGAGGGAGGAGCGTAGGTAGACCAACAAGAGTGGAGGAAGATGCACACATGTAGATTATATCCTGTGCAGGATGGCCAGTGACTGCAAGGTGGTGACAGGGGAAAGTGTAGCTAGGCAGCATAGAATAGTAGTCTGTAGGATGACATTGACAATCAAGAAGAAGAGGAGAATGAAGGCAGTGCTGAGGATCAGAAGGTGGAAGTTGAAAAGGATGACTGTAAGGTGGGGTTCAGAGAAGAGTTAAGACAAGACTGGGTGGCAGTGAAGAGTTAACAGATAGCTTGGCAGTCACAGCAAAGGTGATAAAGGAGACAGTTAGAAAGGTGCTTGGTGTGACTTCTGGGCAGAGGAAGGAGGACAAAGAGACTTGGTGGAATGAGGAAGTATAGAAGAGTATACAGAGGAAGAGGTTGGTGAAGTAGTGTGATTGTCAGAGAGATGAAGAAAGTAGACAGGAGTACAAGGAGATGAGGCATATAGTGAAGAGAGAGGTAGCAAAGGCTAAGGATAAGATGTATGGCAAGTTGTATGAATCGTTGGACATTAAGGAGGGAGAAAAGGACCTGTACCAACTAGCTAGACAGAGGGACCAAGCTGGTAAAGATGTGCAGGAGGTTAGGGTGATAAAGGGTAACAAGGGAAATGTACTCACAAGTGAGGAGAGTGTGTTGAACAGATGGAAAGAGTACTCTGAAGGGCTGATGAATGAAGAGAATGAGAGAGAGAAGGTTGGATTATGTGGGGATAGTGAATCAGCAAGTGCAACGGATTAGCAAGGAGGAAGTATGGACAGCTACGAAGAGGATGAAGAATAGAAAGGCTGTTGGTCCAGATGACATACCTGTGGAAGATGACGCTGGAGTTTTTAACTGGATTGTTTAATGAAATCTTGGAATGTGAGAGGATGCTTGAGGAGTGGAGAAGAAGTGTATTTGTACCAATTTTTAAGAATAAAGGCGATGTGCAGAGCTGTAGTAACTACAGAGCGATAAAACTGATCAGCCACAACATGAAGTTATAGGAAAGAGGAGTGGATGCTAGGTTAAGAAGAGTGATGATGATTAGTGAGCAGCAGTACGATTTCATGCTGGGAAAGAGCACTACAGATGCGATGTTTGCTCTGAGGTTGGTGATGGATAATTATAGAGAAGGTCAGAAGGAGTTGCATTGTGTCTTTGTGGGCTTAGAGAAAGCATATGACAGGATGCACAGAGAGGAGTTGTGGTGTTGTATGAGGAAGTTGGGAGTGGCAAACAAGTATGTAAGAGTGGCACAGGATATGCACAAGGGCAGTGTGGCAGTGGTGAGGTCTGTGATAGGAGTGACAAATGCATTTAAGGTGGAGGTAGGATTACATCAAGGATTAGCTCTAAGCCTTTTCTTATTTGCAATGGTGATGGACAGATGAGATCGGACAGGAGTCCCAGTGAACTATGATGTTTGCGAATTACATTGTGATCTGTAGTGAGAATAGGGAACAGGTTGAGGAGACCCTGGAGATGTGGAGATATGATCTAGAGAGGAGAAGAATGAAGGTCAGTAGGACTAAGATAGAATATATCTGTGTGAATGAGAGGGAGGACAGAGGAATGGTGAGGATGCAGGGAGTAGAGATGGCGAAGGTGGATGAGTTTAAATACTTGTGATCAGCAGGGTGAAGTGGGTGGAAAAGAGTGTCAGGAGTGATTTGCGACAGACAGATACCAGTAAGAGTGAAAGGGAACATCTACAAGATGGTAGTGAGACCAGCTATGTTATATGGGTTGGAGATGGTGGCGCTGATGAAAAGACAGGAGAATTAAAGATGTTAAGATTTGCACTGGGTGTGACAAGGATGGACAGGATTAGAAATCAGTATATTACAGGGTCATCTCAGGTTGGATGGTTTGGAGACAAAGCCAACAGGGCGAGATTGCGTTGCTCTGGACATGTGCTGAGGAGGGATGGTGGGTATATTGGGAGGAGGATGTTAAGGATGGAGCTGCCAGGTAAGAGGAAAAGAGGAGGGCTTAAAATAAGGTTTATGGATGTGGTGAGAGAGGATATGGAGGTGGTTGGTGTGGCACAGCAAGATGCAGAGGAAAGGAAGGAATGGAAGCAGATAATCTACTGTGACAACCCCTAGTGGGAGCAGTCAAAAGAAAAAGAAGAAAACTGGGGTACCTGAAAAGGAAGAAGGGCAGGATTGTAAGGCCTTTTTGTAAGAGAAATTGACAGCTTGGACTGGTTTACATGCTGTGCAAGTTAAAACTGAGAGTGCACATATTTTTTTGTGCTTTATGGATTATGAGTGATGAAGCAAATGAGACGTATTGGTAAGGTTTGAAATCTGTAAAGTAATGGACCAGATAACAGTTGCCAGAGATAAAGGCCGTGACAGTATGGCAAATGATCAACTCATACCAGATTTTGCCTTTGCTTTGGCAGCTGGGGAAGGTGTGTAAAATTGATGATAAACAAATTTACTGTGATAATGACTATAGTTCCTCTACTAGCAAAAAATTGCACAATTTGTGATAGCTATGATAGATTGCTGTACTAGAAAGTCACAATTTCATTTAGTTTATCCAGTTGTATTTCTGGTATACTTTTGCCATGGATTGAAGACTTCTGAAAATTTTGGGGATTCAGTGGATTCTGTTCGTGAGTATGACCATAAAAGATAAAGGGGTCTGAGCTAAACTACAGAATTTAAAAAATTGATTTTGGGAATGTAGCAAGTCGGCAGAGTTTAAAAATTTCCTGTAGAGTACTTAGATGGAAATGGGGGAACAAATGGTTGTAACTAAGGAAATCATACTTTCCTGCTGGGATATAGGATCTGAATTGCATAGACATAATAATGCCTTACTAAGTTTAATGCTACAGCTTGCCAAAAAAGAAACAAAATCCATGCCAAACATCACGGAAGTTCTGAATATTGTAAAGGAGCTAAAAGAACTGGAGGGAAGATCTTTAGAAAAGGGAAGTAGCAAAGTGCATATAAATAAATGAAATTTATGAGAACAATAAAAGCAGAATAATGTTCAGGAGGAGGCATGAGGTTTTAGGGTTGCAAGGAACTGAGTAATTATGTAATGGAGTAAATGAAAATTGTTAAAAAGAAAACTCAATGAAGACTGCTATTATGGTTTATTTTCTTTTCCATTAATGTATATTAACTCATGTTACAGTTTAAAATGTGATTATTTAAAAAAGTTGTTTAAAAATGAGTCCAAGGGATCAGTGAGAATTGAGGTAGTGAAACTTCCTCTTGTAAACAAATTAAAAATGTTTTGAAGATCTGATCTGATGTCTTTTCCATCTATTCTTCCATTGTTGGGTTTTGGATCTGAATTCAACCACTTTTCCAAGACGTAGAATCTCTCGCTCAGGCTCCTCCTCTTGCCCAAAATCCACTCCTTCTGCAACATTACCTCAGATCTTATTTGCCACTTGAGTATGAACGTGATTTGCTTGACCTAGGCTTGCCTCAAGCTAAGTTTTTTCTTGATGATACCTTTTGGTACCTTCTTGGTTGTGTTGTTATTATTATATCTTTGAGACTGTTCACTTTTCTCATATTACCATAAAAAAAAAAAAAAAAAAAACCTTATTGTTCTTTCTTCTCTCCTCGCACCTCAGGTGCCTGTTCCATTCTTTCTTGCCCTTTACTAGTTACTAGTAATCTTGTCACCATTGTTGGTATCTCCTTTTATATATATATATATATATATATATATATATATATATATATATATATATATATATATATATATATGTATGTAGATTATCTATCTATATATATGTATACCTATATCTATATCTAGTCTATATATATATATATATATATATATATATATATATATATATATATAGTCTGTTGCCTGCAGGGGAGTCCTCAAAATCATTTTCTGTTCCTTAGGCATCCTCATTTGGGAAGCAATCCTCAGAGAAACACAAAGAGGACAATCAATAGGCCCAAAGAAAAAGGCAAAGAGGGAAGGAGCAATCCCCCTGGCTGCTCTCCTTCCTTACCAACTTTGGCTCCAATTTCCAGAAGGCATAAGTCTTTGGATCCTACAATGTCTTCAGAACTGGTTTCAATATGTTCCAAGACTTCCCGTCTACCGGAGTCACAGTTTTCATCTGGACCTATCTCCGAGACTCCACTCTCCATTTCTTCAAGAAAGGCTTTGCAGAAGCCTTCCAGACTACATTCCACTCTCTAAGATCTCCCAGAAGCTTGATGGAAGCAGATATGGGTAGAATGATGAGGAAATTTCTCAGGACCCAAATTCTGCTAGGAGATGCCCCGACTCCAACTCCCATCAGCTGTGAGCTTTGGCCCCCTCCCTTACTGATGGTTACTCAACTTCCAGGTTTGGGGATACTGGATCCAAGATGTCCAGCAGGATTGTCCAAGTCTGATGCGAAGATGTGGTCATCTTCAACTCTGGTATCTTTTCTGATCTCTCTGGCTCCGATATCAGGCTGGATGGATCATGGAGCCAAAGCTTCAAAACCTAGTCTGGGGGTAAGGGTTTGACTCCAAAGCTGTCAGACTCTACTCTTCCTCTCAGAGCCTTGGCTTTTAAGATCTCTGTTCCAGTTTCGTTCTCTGAGAAGGGTCTGGTTGGTTCCCTCAGTCATTCAGATGGCAGCTTTGACTCCACCCAGGGTGATTTTTTTTCACCCCAAGCATCTATTTTTGAGGCAGTCAAGAGATTTCTCTCCAGTGCTGGAGACCAGACTTCTCTCTCCCTTTCAGTTCTACCTGCTTCACAGTTGGTAGCCATAGGTCCTGATTCCGCACATTCTACTTCATCAGGACATATAGTTCACTCTAGCCTTGAGACAGTCCACATTCTGGACACTCCTCAGTCTTGCAAGTCATCCCCAGAACATCCGCCCTCCATGGAGGCTCCTTAGTAACAAATGTGTAAGATGAGGCATGTTGGCTATCCCCAGGAGTCTTTGACTGAAGACACTGATTTTGATAAAGGGGAAGGGTCCCCTTGATCACCACTAGTGGTTGTCTCTTTTGTGGGGATTCTCGAACTTCTGAGACAGAAACAAAGGTGGTCTGCCAAAGCCTGTTCTCAGGAGAAATCAGTGTTGGTTGAGGCTTTTGGCTCAGCTATTCCCCAGGGTGGTTCCCCTGGTGGGTGATATGGTGGACTTGATCATCCACCTGACATGGAAGGAATCTGACATCACAGAACCAATTCCCAGAAAGCCAGATAAGTACCTCATTGCTCCTAAAGACCATCCTTACTGGAATAAAGGCTCAGTAGTGGATGCCTGGTAATAGCAGCAGCCTGAAGAAGGAGCTCGCTAGAGAGAGAGCTCATGTGTCCATCTCCCAAACAGAGAGTCAAGGGCCTTGGACTGATTTGGGAATCAAGCTAATGCTTTAGCTACACTGCATTAAGGTCACTGAATTATTTGGCTCCCATGACTAGGTTTCAGAGAGAATTGACAAAGGAGTTTACAAGGTCTCTCTCTGTCTGGGCCCCTGTGTTTGAAAGACAGGAAAACTGTGGATTTGCAGCTGGCTACTCTTCACTCCCTTTTGAATGCTTCCATGCATCTCATATCCAATTAATTGTAGGGTTATTCATGAGGTGTAGGTACAGGCATCACTGTAATCTGTGAACCTATAAGGAGGGATGCCTGGATGCACTTGTGTGACTTTGCAGAGCCTTTTAAGATTTTTTTTGTAAATGCCCCTTTGATGGTTCAAGTTTGTTCAAACCCAAGACTAAAGGTACATTCCCTAGAAGCAAAAAGAGTGGGAAAACTCTTTCTGATGTAGGAATACAGTTTTATACCCCCCCCCAGAGGACATTCTTCAGAAGCTAGAAGGGGGTAAAAAGCAATGGTTCTGGATGTCTTAATGGCTTTCTCAGGAGATCTCTGGAGATAGATCTTCCCAAAGCAGAATGGGGAGAACTCTAATAGTAGAAGTCACCTTCGTGGCAGAGGAGGTCCGCAGAACCATGGCTTCAGGGGTCCCTTCTTGGGAAGACCTTATCAGCCCTCCTGAACAGTTGCCCAACTGCTACACTCTGGAGGCAGTTGGGGACACCTGCATTTGCACCCAGAAGCCTGGATGTCCATCACCAAAGATGTATGGGTGCAGACAATTATTATTAGAGGCTATTACATTTCCTTTCTTTATCAACCACCAGTATGAACGAAACTTCCCAATTTTCCACCGTCTCAGAGAAAAGTTGCAGCATTAGAGATAAAAAAGCTGCTAGACAAGCAAGTCATTTAAGTGGTCCCAATAGACCAACTAGGATTCAGAACTTATCCAATATTCTTTTTAGTGACAAAAAAAGAACAGGACCCTAACATCAGTTTTGGACCAAAGCCACTTGAATCTATAAGTCAAGTACACAAAGTTTTGAATGGTCATGGTACAGTCCATCTCCCTTTCCTGAAGAAGGATGATTAGATGTGCTCAACAGACCTTCAGAATGCATGCTATGACATCAAGATAGACAGACACTCCAAGAGGTTTCTTCACTTCTGACTGGGAGCCAGTCACTTTCAGTTCAGAGCCCTGCCTGTTGGTCTTGTCACAGTCCCCTAGGTGTTCACCAAATGTGTGGCAGTGGTTGCAACTCATCTCAAACTGCAAAGGTTCCAGTGTTCCCCCTATCTAGACAATTGGCTCATCACTGCTCCTACCAGATCTCTTATTGTCTGGGCCAGAAACTATTTACAACAGCTTTGTTCCCACATAGGAATTACAGTAAACCAGTTATCTCCACTACCGATGTCGTACTGGACAGATTGAACAACTATATTCTGCTATCTGACAAGTGGTATCTCAATCCTACAGTGGCAGCATAAATCTTTCACCAATGGTGACTAAAAGATACTCTGACTCACGGTTGACCCTCTGGTCAACTGTATGCATTTTCACCAACCCCTGTAATCCTGAAATTTCTGTTAGAATATCACAGTCATCCTCAGTGCCCCTTTCTGCTCTTGTCAGGTGTGATTTCCCTTTCTGTGGCCTCATCTGGTAACCCCCCCCTTGGGTGCTGGATCCGATTCCAGATCTTTTGTCTCATCCATCTGAAATGCCACATGCAGACATTCAAGCCTTGAAGTTAATATCATGGTTTCTCCACTGCCAATGATGGCTAGTCAGTCCAGGCCTTTTTCTCAAGTGGTCTGCATTCTCACTTCTTCTCAGAAGACTTCCACTAGGAATGAGTACAAGAGTAAATGGAAATAATTCTTCATTTGGGCCTCTCAGAGGATTCTATATCCCTTTTCAGTTTCTATACCAGCAGTTTTAGACTTTCTCACCTCCATTTTACACAACAGAGCTAGTTATTCCACTGTCAAAGTTCAGCTAGCAGCAGTGTCAAATGTTTACATAGGAGAGAACCATGCTTCCTTAGCTTCACTCATATTATGTAAAGCCTTCTACAAAGGTACCTTCTTTCTTAGAACTCCTCTTATGGATCCTGCTCCTTGGGACATGACAATCTTACTCCAAGCTTTAACCCAAGCTCCATTTGAATCTGCTTAGGTGGACTTAAAATTCCTGACTTCATAAACTCTTTTCCTGGTTACCATTACCTCAGCTAGGAGAGGACTGGAATTCCAAGCATTGTTGTCCCAACCTCCATATGTTATATTTCACAGTGACAAAGTATCATTATGCACTAACTCTCCCTTTTTGCCTAAAGTAGCTACACAAACTTCACTCAATCAAAACCTTAATTTACCAATTTTCTTTCATTCTATTAAGGAGGATATATGTTTAATTTGTTAGATGTGCATAGACAATTTTGTTTCTGTCTCCATTGAACCAAACCTTTTAGGAATTTAGATCATTTGTATCCTTCTCTACAGCTAAGATGGGACAAGGCAATTCAAAGGTTTCCTTAGCTAGATGGTTGACTTGTTGCATCTTCCAAGTTTATAAGGAAAAGAGATTGAATCTGCCTAAGGCACACACAAAAAGATTAGTTTTTACTTCTTCAGCATTCTTTTCTAGGGCCTGAACTGGGGACATTTCTGCTGCTGCCACCTGTTAAATGTTCATACTTTCATTTCCTTTTACAAATTAGATTAGTTTTCCAGAGATTGGATGGCTTTTGGTTCTGTCATCCACTGGAAGATACTTCCATGACACCACCCTTGGAGAAGGTGACTCTTGCCACATCAGTTGAAAAATGGACAAAAAAGACAAAAATCAGATATGAAAGTTATGTACTTAACATAACAATATATTTATGTTGTCTGTTTCCATCCTTTCTCATCTTCCCTCCCTTCTTCCCCCTTCCATTTTATGCAAGAATCCCATTTTTTTGGGTTCTGGTATGAGCATTTGGTTTACCATTTGGACAGGATGTCAAGCTGTTTCTGGTCTAGAGCACAATTCTTTCTATCCCCTATGTAACATTCTGGTAGTCTGTCTTTGCTGATATAGTTCTTAATTTTTTTGCTTTCTCATGCTATTGCAGGCAAACTCAATCTGAGGTTTAATTGGGGACAGGAGGGTATTATAGGTAAGGGGGGAGCCTGAGCTGAGAATCCTTAGGTCTGGAAAAGTGGTGGAAGTCAGATCTGAGGTCAGATCCAAAACCCATCGATTGAGGAAGGACAGAAATAGACAACACGGGTCTATCTTTATGGTAAGTACATAACTTTAATTGTGGACTGAAGACAAAACAGCTGTGCATACTGCAGCAGAGCAAGCTAGGAGAAGGGAAGATGGGCATTATATATTTGTTCCTACTTGAATATCAACAAATGATCTGATGTTGTCAATCTTCATTCATTCCTCAACCACTGAGTTTGGATCTGAACCTCGGATCCGACTTGGGCATTACTATAGCTTGTGGCCAACTGCTCTGCACGTCACGCAGTGCCGCTAAGCTAGGGTAAACTATTACTGGTTCCTTAAAGTCTGCTCTTCAGATTTTCCCTTAGATCTTTCTAGCTTTTATCTATGAGCACCAAATCAGACCTCTAAACCCGAGCACTTGCTCAGAACCTCTTGCAGCTGTCATTATAGGCATACCAGCTGCTAATAGCATTAACAAAAGCAGCTTCAGTACTTAAAAAAAGCATAACAGCTCCATTACTTAAATACTAAGCACCTATCCAGGCATGTCTAAAGGTCAGTTCCCTACACTTTCTTCTATTGACCTGGTGAACCTGGGCATCATGAGGCAATGTAGCAGTTGCCTTATGTACACAGACAACCCTCTTCTCCTACCTACAAACACACTTGTGAGAATTGCACATACATAGCCAAACTAGAAGCCACACTCTCTCAAACCAAGACTGGGCTAGCCAGTCAAGAGGGGAAGGTTAACACACACTGCACAACACATAGAACACATAGCTCCCCGGATCACACACCACCACACCTCTCACATAGTAACACAAAACACACACCCACTTTTGCGGAAGTTCTCAATAAAAATCTGCCCAAACAGCAAAGACCTCCAAGACAAAAATGCAAGCAACCATCTCACCCAAACACAATCAAGACACATAGCTCACATAAACAGTATGCCACTCAACCAAAGCCCCTACGGCAAAATAGTCTACCCAATACACTCATCATAGATGACTCAATAATAAGGCACATTGATGTCCCACTCACTAGATTAAATAAGGAGAAGGTTGTGGTCAGGGTGCCAAGATTTGCCACATAATGTATGCACTTGGGTCTCTCCACAGCAAATACAAATATGACTCGGTCATTGTCCATGTTGGTGTGAACAACCTAAGATGTACCTCCCTGGACTACATGAAAAGAGATATGGAGGAGCTCTCGGATCTTGTAGCCCAGTCAGGTATGACCCTAGCCCTGAGTAGCATACTACTGTCACCCAGAATGATACTACAGTACAAGCAGAAAATGACTGACTTCAACAATTGTCAAAGTTTCTGGTGTCATTCAAAGGGAATCCAGTATGTGTCTGCCTGGAATGACATGTTCGATAGACCTCAATGGTTTGCCAGAGATGGCCTGCATCTGTCACACCTGGGATTCCAGATACTGGCAAAGGCTCTTGCCACCCCTATAGTGCCTTTTTTAGGCAATTACCTGAAGACTAATTTACCACCATAACAACTGCAAGCAAACACAACCTTAGGGTAATGCTACTCAATGCTAGAAGCCTAAACCTCAAAATGCACTTGCTCAAGTCACTCCTAAAACTGGAGAACATTGACCTCTGTGCAGTAACAGAGACCTGGTTCAAGGCTCCAAAGAGCACCCCAGCGCCACCAGGCTACATAGCATATCACACCTTTCGGCCCCCAAACCTGGTCCAAAGCCCCAAAGCCCCAAAGGCGGTGACGTATCCATCTTCATAAAGGATACGCACACCTCCAGACTGGTTGCCCAACATAATGCAATGGAGATACTACAGATACAACTAACACTGGAAAAAACTGCAGTCCAGGTTGTAGCCTGATATAGATCCCCCACAATGTCCCAGGACTTCCACTCTGCATTCCTGAATACTCTGGAAAGCATTAAGGTTCAGCCCAATACCCTTATACTGGGAGACTTTAACTACCCCTCCATTAGCTGGGAAAACTACTCCTGCTCCAATTCATTTGTTCAACGATTTCTGGAATTCATTAATTCCAATGCCCTGGACCAACTCATTATCACCCCCACCAGAGGTAGAAACACTATTGATCTGGTCATTACAAACATGTGGGACTGCTGCTCTACTCCAGTGATCAACTCCTCCCTGGTCAAATCTGACCATAAGTTAATCACAGTCAATATCCAAATCCCACCCTCACCCACCATGAAGGAAACCACAGTGAAAAACTTCTCCGAAGCCAATTTTGAGCTTCTAAAGACAGAAGTGTTAAACTTCACGTCACCCACGCAAATGGGGAAAGGATATATGGCTGCTGAATTATACATCAAGGCGCTGTATGAGCATTTACACAAGTGCATGGATCAGGCCAAACCAAACAGAACCAAGATTGTGTCCTCCAAAAAAAGGAAGCCAGTCTGGTGGTCCCCTGCCATAAACAAACTCTACAACAGAAGAAAAAAACTGTTGCAGAAAAGGGCAAAGTCCCAAGACTGGAAAAATGCCCTTGTAAGCCTTAGCAAAAAACTGAGATCCCTCATCAAAGCCTCCAAAGCTAGTTATGAAAACAAAATTGCAACAGACGCTAAAGATAACCACAAGGCATTCTTTAGTTATGTCAAGAACCTGCATAATAATATGCAGGGGTGCTCTGAACTACTGTACAATGGCACCACTTATACTGAACCAACAGATATTGCCAACATCTTGGCCGACAGGTTTAGTGCAAACTTTACCCCCCCCATCACCCCCAAAAAGGCCTGTCCCAATACCCAAGGAATGCCAAATCCCTAATATCATGGCTGCTCAGGTAGAAGCCGCACTATGCAAAGCCAAAAATACAGCCTCCAAGGGACCTGATAATATACCTGGCTGCATGCTACACGAATTACAAAGGGAATTGGCACCTCACCTGAGTGCCCTGTTCAACCACAGCCTAACTTTAGGCTTTGTTCCCACTGAATGGTGGACCTCTACAGTCATTCCACTCCACAAAGGGGAAGCAACTACTGACCCAGGAAACTACCACCCCATCAGCCTGATGAGCCTGATCTGTAAGGCCATGGAATGCATTATTATGGACTTCATAAATAGGGATATTAGGAACCTTCAAACCATGGACCCCTCACAGTTTGGGTTTGTGAAGGGCAGATCATGTCTACTCAACCTGATAGACTTCTTTGAATCTGTCACCAGAGTGGTCAATGAAGGCAAGGTAGTCCATACAGCCTACCTTGATTTGGCCAAGGCCTTTGACACCATCTGCCACTCAGAGATCATTGACAGATTCACCAACCTAGGCATTAACCCCTACATCATAAGATGGGTTGCCAACTGGCTCATGGACAGAACCCACACAGTGAAAGTAGCAGACTCCAAATCCAGCTACCAGGGAGTCACAAGTGGAATCCCACAAGGATCTGTCCTGGGTCCTCTCCTGTTTGCTATATACTTCTCTGAAGTTCAGACCAACACCAAAGGACTCTGGTTGACCAAGTTCGCAGATGACTGCAAACTGGGAGCTATTACTGACGCTCAAACTGATGTCGACATCCTACAAAAAGGCCTCACAGACACCAACAACTGGTGTAAGAACCATGGTCTTAAGTGCAATGCTAAAAAGTGCATCGTCATCCCCTTCAGGAAAAACATGGTGCCCATAAACTACCACATCGACAGTAGCCATCTCAATGCCCAAGGTGTGATAAGAGATCTAGGCACACCAGTATATAGTAACCTCTCCTTCAACAACCATGTCACCACTGTAGTTAGAAAGTCCTTCTATAAGGCACACCTCATTGCAAAAGGTTTCTCATCCAGGAAGAAAGAAGTCATAATCTCTCCCAACTCATCCCTCATTAGACCCATTATAAAGTACAATGCCCCATTTGCCATGTACCTCACTAGACACCTGAAACAATTGTAGAGGCCACAAAAATTCCTCACAAAGAGGATCCTAGGACTCAAACACATGCCCTATACAGACAGACTCAAAAAAACTACAACTATACTCTGTCTCATATCGCCTACTCAGAGGCGATCTCTGCTTGGCATACAAAGCCATGTCTAACCCAGTGTTGCTAGACATGCTTCATCTGAAAAAGACTCAATCCCTCCGCACCACACGATGCAAGGATCTCAACCTCATCACCACAATAAACAGAACCTGCTAGAGGGACAGATTCCTAACCCAGAGACTACCCATACTCTGGAATAAACTCCACATTCATGTCAAGCAGAGCACTTCACTAACCCTCTTAAAGAAAAATCTTGATGAGTGGATGGGTAACAGGAAATTCACCCCAGGGATCATTTCAACAGTCTTGCTCAATAGGGGCACAAGGAACTAATGTCTGGCAACAGGACGACTGGGAATATTCTTGGGCTAGGCTTGTGTTGGCTCCAGGACCATTAGCCTAGTGCTCACCTATGAACCTATGAACTGAAAACTCTCGAGCTCCTCCTTGCCCATAATGCACCAACCCCTAACATACCTCAGATCTTGTTTGCCGCTTTTGCATATAGACGTGGTCAGCTTTGCTCTGGAGAATATTAAGAGATAAGTGATTTTTCCTTGACAATTTCTTTCCAAATTTTTCTTTAATGGCATATACTTGTGTATTCTCCTTTACCATTGTTGGTAATTTTCTTTTGGCTTTAAAACCCCTTTTTTTGTCTTTCTCTTTTACACATTGGTGTATTCTTCAGTATCATTGTTCGTAATTGTTTATCTTTTTTCCCTTTTTATTCCTTCTTACCCTTTAAAAAAACTGTCTTATTTCCTGTTAGTTGATATTATTTTATGATGTCTGAAAAATGATTCAAAAAGTGTAAAAAATGCAGCCATAAGCCTCCTTATTCTGGTGCCCATAACTTTTGTGTCTACTGCTTAGGTCCAGAACACTTTAATGTGCATTGTGACATATGTTAGAGTTTTAATCTGCAACCTATAATGAATCGAAAAACAAATTAATATTAAAAGGTCTACTACTGACTTCCTTTTCAAAAGCCATATCTGGGGCTCACCCCCCATAAAATAGCTTCTTAGGATGCTCCATTGAATTCCCCGAAAAAGTCGGGTTCTTCAACTCCATCTTTTACAGAGCCTCCTCTCAAAAGATCCAAGTTTGATGCAAAGCTGTCTCAATCCAAGATTTCTTCAACATCCCCTAAAATGCCTTCTGATCAGAGTACTTTGGCATCTAAGGTTCTTCCTCAACTCCAATACTCCCTAACTATAAACCCAGTACCTTCCAGAGTTCCATCTCCCTTCCTTGAGAGATGGCGGTCCAATCCACCATCTATTGCTTCCTTCCTTTCTTCCAGGAGCCTCAGTGAAGCCAACATGGATAGAATGATGAGGAAGTTTCTCTCAGCACGGATACAGATGGGGGTTCTCCCAGCTCAGGTCAGGAAGTCTTCACTAGCTCTACCCCTCCAGTATCGGCTCCTTCTCTGATTTTACACTTCATTTCAGAGTCATTGGATCTAATCTTGCCGAGACCATCTGGTTCAGATCTGAGACTACTGGTGTCCTTGGAGCTGAAAATTTCTTCGAGTGCTCTGGCTCTGATGTGTTTGGAGCTGAGTGCCTCTCGGAGCTGAAGCACCCCAGTTGGATCCAAGGTGTTGGAGTTGACTCAGGTTTTTCGGAGCCATTTCTGCCCCTCAGAGGCTTGGCCCTGGATAGCTCAAATCTGGCTTCTGCCTTGGGTGGATTGCCTTCGGGGCAGACAGAGCTAATAGGACAGAAATTTGGCTTCTCAGTTCCATCAACTGCCTTCTCCCTGGGATTGTCTGCCTTTGATGGAGTGAAGAGAGTTTTCTCTGCTTCATCAGGATAGATGGTCTCTCCTCCTTGGATCTTCCCTCAGCATGCCACGTGAATCTGCGCCAAGAGCCTCGACATTCGGCTCCACAGGGGCAGCCAGTCCAACCCCTCCAGACTGCCCAGCAGGGTATTCTCCTCTCTCCCACTGAGGAAATTCCCCAGAAGAGAAAGTGCAAATGGAGGCATTTAGATTCCCCTCAGGAATCTATCACAGAAGACACAGATTTCAAGGAAGGGGAATGATCCCCTAGATCACCACCTGAAAATGACCAAGAAAACTAGTCTGTTCTTTCCAAAGGTAGCATTGGTCTACTTCATGATGTCAAAAGCCGACAATATCGAAGCTGATATTGTCGGCACCACAACATCGAAAGCGCAGAACATCCTGCAGGTAAACGGAAATCTCCATAGAGGGAGATTTCCATTTACCTCAATGTAGTGCTGTCTCGGAGTTGGAATATTTAAGTAGGGGGTGTGTGGGGGGCACAGCCCCCCACGTGGGTGGTGCAGGGGGGGCTTGCCCCCCCTGCCTACACTAGTTAGTTTTTATTTTTAAAAATTTTTTTTAAACGTTATTCGATGTTTTACTACATCGATCACTAGACGTCGACCTTTAGTGATTCGATGTAGTAAGATTTTGATAACGTGATATAGACGCGGCAGTACACCCCCAAAAAGTCCAACATATGGTTTAAAACTATAAAACATTTCTTACTTGAAACTTACTAAAGATAAAATCATATTGCATGCCATAAATATACCACTAAAACCAATTATAATGAAATAGAACAATATAAAACAAATTTCTTCTTTTAAGTGCTTTGATCTTCAACATGGGTACTCTGTTGTTTTGCTCATTAAGCTTTGGCTGGCAGTTTGCATTCCAATAGATCTGCCAATAAATTTCTTGGATCACTTGTTTTGTTTGAAGCATTTAAAAGGATTCTTAATTTTGTTTGTGATTTTCCGATGAAATGTTAGCATTGACAAAATGGAAGAACTTATCTTCTTGGAGTTTTTTCTTGGATTTTACACAGGAATTTATTTATTAAAGTGAGTTGGAATTATGTTCGGAGCCTGGAATCCTTTTCCTTCTCTGTTGTTTATCCCTGCACCAGAGAGTCTGGCTAGATATAACAAAAGGCACGAGTGCATCGGACTATTTCCAGAGGTTATATAATTCCCTTTTCCCTTCAACCTCCAGCCTCATGAAACTTTCCCTTTGTACCCAGTCAGAGGAAAGCAGTGGCACTAGAAATACAAAAGCTGCTAGAAAGAAAAGAGTCATCCAAGAGGTCCCACCAGACCACAGAGAATCTGGAACTTACTCAATATTATTTTTATTACCAAAGAAAACAGGATACTGGAGACCAGTTCTGGATCTCAGCAAACTAAAAAAGTCTGCTCGACACTCAAAGTGTTTGATGGTCACAATTCAGTCCATTTTACTGTTTCTAGGCAAGGACAATTGGATGTATTCAATTGACCGTCAAGATACGTACTATCACATAAAAATGAACAGGCGGTCCAAAAGGTTTTATGCTTCTGGCTGGGAGTCAGCCATTACCAGTTCACAGCCCTAACCTTTGGTCTCACCACAGCCCCCCAGCATGTTCACCAAATGCATGGCAGTGGTGGCAACTCATCTGAGACTACAGGGATTCCGGGTGTTTCCATATTTAAATGACTGGCTCATCACTGCCCCAACCAGGCGTCTACTCATAATAGTGAGAGACCAGGTACTCCAATCTTGCTCCCTTCTAGGAATTGCAATAAATTACAACAAATGTCAGTTGTAACCATCTCAGACACTAGAGTTTATAGGGGCGATCTTCAATACATTATCTGCAACAGCTTCATTTCCCGTAATCAGAGTACAGACATTGAGATTCCAGAACACAAAAATTGTTCACAGCACCAAAATTTCAGCTTTATTGATACTTCAAGGCTTGGGGTCAATGTCAGCAGCCACAACTCTAGTTCCCCTGGCAAGATTTCACATGAGAATTCTTCAGTAGATGTTAGCATCTCAATGGTCAATTCTTTATCACCAGATGTTAGTTCAGATAAGGATCACACAGGCATGCAAGAAATATCTTTGGTGGTAGATAAAGTCAGATCAGCTTTTACAAGGCCAGCTATTCATTCTCCATCAACCCAAGACCATAGTGACCATGGCCACATCCCAGACTGGGTGGGTGGACACTTCGTGGGAAAAACAGTCCAAGGTACTTGGTACCTCCAAAGAGGCAAATTTGGATATAGATATCCTGGAGATGAGATCAGTGCTTTTAGTATTGCAAGCCAACCTCTGGGGACAGTTGCAATCCAAATGGACAATATGGCAGCAGTTTGGTACAGCAACAAAGAAGGAGGAACCAGGTCTTATCCCCCAGTAAGGAAACCTCCATAAAATACTTCTCCAAAGCCAACTTCATGCTACTCAAGTCAGAAGTATCAAACCTCATGACACCCATGCAGACGGGAACTGAAAGTTCGACTGCTGAATCCTGCACTAAGGCACTGTATGAACACATCCACTCATGCATGAATAGTGCCATCCCAAATAGAACCAAGATGCTCTCCTCCAAAAAAAAGGAAGCCAATCTGGTGGTCCCCTGCCATAAACAAACTTTACAACAAAAGGAAGAAAACTGTTGTAGAAAAGAGGAAAATCCCAGGATGCAAAAAACTCCCTTTACCAGCGTCAGTAAGAAGCTGAGATCCCTCATAAAATCCTCCAAAGCTAGTTTTGAAAATAAAATTGCCAAAGATTCCAAAGACAACCACAAGGCATTCTATAACTATGTCAAGTATCTAAATGGCAATGCTTAGATCTGCTCTGAGCTATAACAGAATGGCATTAAATATACTGATCCCAAGGATATTGCCAATATCCTGGCAGATCAATTCAATGCCAACTTCACCCCCCTCTCACCCCATAAATGGCCCATCTCAATACCGGAAGATTGCCAAATTCGGGTAATAACGGCCACACAGGTAAAAACACACTCTCCAAAGCTAAGAATACAGCATCCATGGGACCAGATGACATCCTGGGCTGTGTATTACATGAACTACAAAATGAACTGGCACCTCACCTAAGTGTCATGTTTAATCATAGCCTCACCTCAGGCTTTGTGCCCACTGAGTGGCACACAGCTACAGTTATCCCACTCCACAAGGGGGGATCTACCTTGATCCCGGGAGCTACCGCCCCATCAGTCTGATGAGCCTGATCTGTAAGACCATGGAATGTATTATCATGGAACTTATAAACAAAGACATTGGCAACCTTCAAACACTTGACTCCACCCAGTTTGGGTTCGTGAAGGGCCGACCTTGTCTCCTGAACCTGGTTGACTTTGAATCAGTCTCCAGAGCTGTGGATGAGGGTAAGGCGGTCCACACAGCCTATGTGGACCTCACCAAGGCATTTGACACTATCCCCCACTCTGGAATCATAGATAGATTTACTAAGCTGGGCATTAATCCCTATGTCACTCAATGGGTTGCCAACTGGCTTGCTGACAGAACCCACACTGTAAAAGTAGCCGACTCCAAATCCAGCTCCAGACAAGTGACAAGTGGAGTACCTCAGGGTTCAATCATGGGACCGCTCTTGTTTGGCATCTACTTCTTTGAAGTGCAGGTCAACACTAAGGGACTCTAGCTAATGCAGATGACTGCAAACTGGGAGCCATTATTGAATCCACACATTGTGTGGATACTCTACAAAAGGGTCTTACAGAAACAGATGCTTGGTGTCAGACCCATGGGCTCAAGCTCAATGCCAAGAAATGTATAGTTATCCCCTTTGAGAAAAAAACATGTACTCATAAATTACCACATAGGTGGTAGTACACTAAACACTGAAGGTGTGATAAGAGACTTAGGGACACAAGTGGACAGTGTTCTCACCTTCAATAACCACATTGCCACAACAGTCAGGAAATCCTTCTATGTGGCACACCTCATCAATAAGGGCTTTTTGTCCAGAAAAAAAGAGGTCATTGTCCTACTGTACTCATCCCTCATTAGACCCATTATAGAATACAACGCCCCGTTTGGTATTTACCTCTCAAGACATCTGCAACAACTGGAAAGGCAGCAGAAATAACTCACTAAAAGAATCACAGGCCTAAAGCAGATGCCCTACGCAGACCGCCTTAAAAAACTCCAGCTATACTCTGTCACATATCGTCTACTCAGAGGCGATCTCTTCTTAACATACAAGGTCATGTCAAATCCAGAGCTATTGGACATGCTACACTTAAAGAAGTCCCAATCCCTCAGAGCCACACGCTCCAGGGATCTAAACCTTGTCATCACAATAAACAAAACATGCTGGAGGGATAGGTTCCTGACCAAGAGACTCCCTAGACTCTGCAATAGACTGCCCATACATATCAAGCAGACCGCCTCTTTGGCCCTCTTCAAAAGGAACCTTGATGGTTGGATGGGAGAAAGAAAATTCACATTAGGGATCACGTCAGTCACCCTGCTAGACAGGGGTCCAGGGAAGTAAATAGTGTGGGAAGAAATAGCCAGGGAATTGTTATGGCTAGGTTTGTATAGGCCCTAAGGCCGATAGCCTAGTACCAACCTATGAACCTATGTTGAGAAGCACTCAGAGTGTAGCACTGGGTGATCTCATCCAACTGTTTTCTGATAGCACTAAACATTCTGGGGAAGTCTAGAATGATAGCAGACAAATTGGGCAGGTCCATTCTCATGAGTGGTCTCTCAACAAGAAAGCGATGGAAGAGATCCTCTGTCATTGGGGCTAGTCTTGCTGTGATTTTTTTTTTTGCATCTCTCCTAAACTACAAGTGCAGCAGCTTTGCTTTGTTGCCCTAATTCCCCCCAATGGGAGAATCAGCAGGAGACATGGCTCCACAATTGGCCCTCTGGTCTTCTCTATGCTTATCCACCAACCCTTCATTCCCAAATTCATACAGAAAGCTGCAAGGCTGAAGAGCAAAGTCATCCTCATTGCACCTTACTGGCCTCAACAGGTTTGGTTTCACTTCCTTTAGCCTTATCTTCTTTACCCACTTTGGATTCTGGATCTGATTCCAGACCTACTGTCTCATCCGACAGGCATGATTCATCTGGACATCTCAAACATCAAGCTAACAGTGTGGTTTCCCCACTTCCATTAATAGCCAGACAACCTATGCTCTCATCACCTGTCCATCATATGCTTTTGTCTTCCCATAAAGCTTCCACTAGGAAAATCTACAAGATAAAGTGGAAGAGGTTTTTTTGTTGGGTGCAGCAAACACATATCTCCCCATTTTCAACCCCTACAGAAAGTTTCCTAGAGTTTTTGGCAGAAATTTTTAATGAGGGAACTAGCTCCTCTACCATTAAAGTTCAATTGGCAGCAATCTCTAATTTTTATATAGGCGTTGACGATTCTTCTTTAGCCTCTACTAAGATATGCAAGGTTTTCCTAAAAGGTACTATTTTACTTAGACCACCTTATGGAGATCCTACTCCTCCATAAGGTTTGTATCTTCTGTTGCATGCCTTAATCTATTCACCCTTCAAACCAGCAGGAAAATGTGATCTTAAATTTCTGACTTGGAAGATAATATTTTTAGCGGCCATCACCTTTGTTAGGAGGATTTCAGAACTTCAAACATAATCTAAACTTCCTTACTTAATCTTCCATAGGGATAGAGTGTCTTAAAGAACCAATCCTTCCTTCCTTCCTAAGGTGGTGTCAGAATGCAGTATCAATCAGACTATTAACTTGCCCATTTTATTTCCAAAATTTGAAAACAAAGGTGAATATATGTTACATTTGCTGGATGTTCATAGACAGTTGCGTTTCTACTTACACAGAACAAAAGACATTAGGAAATCTGATCATTTATATCCTTTGCAGATAACAAACTGGGCAAATCTAATACAAAGGTGACATTAGCAAGATGGATTATAGATTGCATAGCCTTTGTCTATAATAAATTAGGCATTTCATTACCAAAACCTGTAAGAGCTCACTCTATGAGATCTATGGCAACCTCATCTGTATTTTTACCCAAGCATTCCATGGATGATATATGTGCAGCTGCTGCTTGGGCTAATCATCATACCTTTATTACTCATTGCAAATTGGTCTTGAGGGAAAGAACAGCTTTTGGTTCAACCATGCTCAGGAACATCCTTCCTTAGAGTCCACCCGAGATATCAGGTAGCTGAGGACTCTGTCCCAGTAGTTGAGGAATGACTGAAAATTGACAACATCAGATAAAGAAGTTATGTACTTACCATAACATTCCATCTGTGTTGTTTATTTTCATTCTTCCTCAACCTCCCACCCATCAACCCCAATCCTGTGTCATCACAGACTTCTGGAAGAATAAGATGCTATAAAGACACCACCGTGTCTTGTATAGAGCTTCAGATATCGGTTTCCTTTGTTAGGAACATTATTCTAATATTTAGTACCTATGTCATCTGGCAAATAAGATCTGAGGTATGTCAGGGGTTGGTGTATTATGGGTAGGGAGGAGCTCAAGGGTTTTCAGTTGGCCACGAGCTATAGTAATGGCTGATTCGGTTCAAAGGTTCAGATCCGAACCCAATGGTTGAGGAATAATGAAAATGGATAACACAGATGTACATAACTTTTTTTTATATTGATTGTTTCTCTTCTAGCAAAATATTTTAACTTATTTACTTTATTTGTTTCTGTTATCCAGGTGGATGGGCTGGTACATGACCCTTCTTAGCCATTACTAATAAGCAGGAGAATAACAGACACAAGTATACTTATGTATTAGATAGAGACAAATGCAGTATAAAAGAGAACACTGGAAATTGCAATGGTAAAACTAATACAAATAAATGTAGATTGACAGTATATATATATATATATATATATATATATATATATATATATATATATACAAATAATGCAACATTGACAAAGACACCTAATGAAGCAGTAAAGTAAATGTATCCAGAAATGTTTGAAGCATCAGTATGGTTTAATTTTATATACAAGTAAATATAAGTAGGCAGTATAACAGTACAGTAGTCAACATGTGTTTTACTGTATATAAAGAAATACTGTAAATAAATCACAAACGAACCACCCTGGACATCCAAAAACTCTTGAAATCCTTTCTTTCATGGAACACCTTTAGCTGCTAACAGGTTTATTTTGGACTGTTTTGTTAACAGCATTACATTTTCTTTCACGGAACACCTTTAGCTGCTAACAGGTTTGTTTTAGACTGTTTTCTATATAAAGAAATAGGTTATCTAGCATATTTGAAGCATTTGCATTTATTTTCTTTGCACAGATGTTCTTAACTTTTTCTTAAACATTGGTAAATCTGTTATGGTGATAATATCATCTAGTTGATTGTTCCAAGAAGCAAGGGCTAGTTTTGTGAAAGGTCTTTTGTAGAGGGAGAAGAAAAAAGTGTGCTCTCGTTAGTTTAAACGTGCTGCTACTCAGCAAATATGATTCATGAATGGAGAGTTTATTTCTAAGAGGAAGGCAGCCTGTCATGAAGCAGTTCAAAACTGACAGTGTGAGAAAATAGGAAGAGAAAAACTATTAAGTATAACCTCTTGGGTGGGGTATGGACCTTCCCTCATCTGCACTGAATGCATAGTATAGAAATTAAAAACCAATCTGAAGTACGATTTTTCAGACAGATGTAAATTACTGGCTGAGCAAGGAAATAATGCTGTATTATTGTTAATGATACTATGTTTTAAGTACTTTCTTAGTGGTTAAAAAAAGAAAACAAATCAGAAGTGTGATTATTGCTGAGACAGATGTAAATTACCTGGTTGGGAAATGAAATAATGCTGAATTATTATTAATGTTACAGAGTTCTTTTAGTTTTAGTACTTTCATAAATGTTAAATGGGGGCAACTAGAGGTTGAGCTGGACATGTTAACGAGGCAACTAACATTTTTTGTATGTCAGTCATCATTTAATAATGAAACAGGCAAACTTGTCTTTTGAGATGAGTGAATAAAGTGTCTAGGAGTTTTCAACTGCTTTATTTTTTTTCAAAGTTATGATGATTATCCAATTGAAATGTGTTGCAAATAATGTATTATTTTTGTTGTATTTTGTGGCTTTATTTGGGGTTCAGTAATTTAGGTTAGAGCACTTAGATCTGAAGGAGGAAATAAAAAATCAAAATATGGGACATGGACTAGGCGTATTAATTTGAGGTACAGAAAGCAGCATTTTGCTACATCTGAATGGGTAGAAAATGAGCATCTTCTCAAAGACAAGGGATGGGTTTTGTAATATAAAATTTTGATGGATTCAGTAATCCAAACAAGAAGAATAAGGCCTTTTTGAGAAAAAAAAATCATAACACCAAATTCTGTAATATATAAAGGTCTATCCTCCTGTCTCAACCTAAAAGGAATAATTTATTGTTTAAATTCACTTTGTTTTCCCCCACTGTTACTATAATGCTGTTTATTCTTACTTGCATTGTTGAATTTCTGACAGTTTCAAAATAAATGTTCCCTTGTACCCCTCTTACAGTGCTTGCAAAGATATGTTTATATTCCAGAAAGGCTAAAAAAGATGTTCCCACAGGCAAGTCGGTGGTGCTGCTGGAAATGTTCTGAATTTTCAGGATTTTGTAGGATGGCGCAGTGGTGCAGCAGTTGCATTGCCACCTCACAGCAAGAGGTTCTCCAGTTCGATTCTTGGCTGGGGTGCCTTCTGTGCAGACTCTGCATGTCCTCCCTGCATTCGTGTAGGTTTCCTCCGGGTGTTCTGGTTTCTTCTCACGTTATAAAGAGATTCATCTAGAGCATTTCTCCCTGGGCCTCTGCTGAAAATTGGCTTTGTTCCAAGTCGAACTTTCCCAGTAAACAAATGTTAAATAAAAGAAATAAATAAATAGTAGGATATTTCAGGATCAACCAAATCTCCCTCTATTCTTCTTCTTCTTTCAGGTAGTATTCTAATCTCTCTGACCATTCTCGCCTCATTTTAACTATGTACCTGCCCTTCATATTCCAAATAGATCTATAACCTTTACTAAATACCCTTTTCCTTGTTGCCATACAAGTTCTTGCCTAATTAAAAAAAATCACCATGGATGCCTAATGGTGGGGGGAGGGTCCTTTTCTTTCATAACCTCCTTTAACTTGTTGATCAGTCCCCAGTAATGTCACTTATCTGATTCTAGTAGATTAAATTTCACCTTTGCTTCTTCCCAGGTTTTTAGTTTTTCCTTCCTGTACTAGCTGTTACCAACATTTTGGATCTTTGTATTTTTCTTCCATACATTATAAACATTTTCCTTAGTCATACTTATTCCCTAATTCATATTAAAATTAAAAGGCAATACTTATTTCTCCCAAACCTTTATAGTCTTTATTTCTAGTAAATGTTTAATACATCTATTATAATACCCTGAGCATTTTTCTCACTTACATTTATATGTTTGAAGTTGTGTCAAGTATACCATTTCAGTTTAATGGCTTTGAAATAAAATTCAAGGCCCAACATTCAAAAATGCACCTCTTTCTTTATGTAATATCAGTTTGCCCTATTGCATTATCTCTCTTTTACATTCTCAAAATCTTTCTTTGATCTTCATCTTAGAATTTGTCACAAACATTGATTAGGTGGAAAGTAATATGATTGCTGTGCAGTATCAGGGCTACAAAAAACATCTTGGCTTCCTGCATCTTGCTTTTTTCATCTCTAAATAACTTTAACTTTTTTATTTTTGTCGTAATTTGAAAGTAGTTTCTTCCTGTCCCTCTTTAGCTACTTGTCGCATATCTTGTATTTGCCATCCTGCCATACACCCAAATTTAGCATGCCCCACCAAAGAGGTCATTTTGTGCAATTTTTTGTGTTGATGTTTAGTTCAGGACTATGGTGTTCGTCTTGGAGTCATTTATGTCATACCTTACAAGATTCTTAAAATGTTTAACTTAAAAAACAAACTTTTCAACTCTCATTCAGGTTATGTTATATATAATATAAAACCATCTGTGAACAGCTATCTTTTCCTTAAATTCCCACCAGCTATATCCTGCTGTCTGTGAAGTTGTAATATCTTTTGCTAAAGGCTTTAATTTAAGTAGAAGGTGAATAGCACAGGCAAGAGAGGACATCCTTGGTTTGTTCCCATTAACACATCAATTGGGTCTATCAATCCCCCCATGCACTTTTTAACTGCTTTAGAATCCTCATATATCTTAAAAATTACTATGTTCCAGTTTTCCGGAAAGTAATATTCCCTAATAGTTTCCTTCAAAAATCTCCTACTAACTCTGTCAAAGGCTTTTTTTTGCATTTAGGTTTATCACCAGAATTATTTTTTTACTGCCCATTGCATTATTTTGGATTATTAAAGTTTTATTTATATTGTCATGGTTTGCTTCCCTTTTGTAAAGCTGCATTGATGTAATTCTGCTACCTTCAGTAGTATCTTTGCTAATATCCTAGAAAAACTTTTCATAAAAACTTTATGGTCATGAACAGGGAATGAGATAGGTCTTTATGACCCAGGATTTGTTGGGGTTTTACTCTCTTTAAGAGTAACTGCCAAGACTACCTATTGTAAAGAAGAGGGTATTTGTACACCACAGAAATATTATTGAATAACTCTTTTTCATATTTTTAAGTACTAATTCTTTCTTCTTTTTCCAGAGCTCTGCTGGAATACTATATATACCTGGTGTCTTCCATGTATTTTGAGATGTAATATTGTGCCATATTTCTTCCTCCTATATTTCAGACGTTAGTGCCTGCTTGTCTTTTGTCTCTAGCTTAGGCAAATTCAAGCTTTTCAAGCAATTCATTATGTTATAATGATCTTGGTCTATTTTAGCTTGCCTATACAAAATTCTTGTAATATGTCAAAATTATTTTCATTATTTAATTTGAATCTGTTTCGAGTTGTCATGTTTCTTTGTTTGTTACTTTCAATATGAGTCTTTCCACTGTTTGTGTCTTAACTTCTCTGTGCTAGTAGTTTTGTAGTTTGAGTTAGTTTCAAAAACATACATTTCAGTTGCTTTATATGGTTTACATTATATCAAGATAATAGCATAGCCTGGATAACCTGTCATTGATTGTTCTGCCTAAGTCAGTTGTGTTCTATCCTTGCTTTCCTTTCCTTTTGTTTTGTTTTTTTTTGTTTTTTTTTTTGCAAAACCTTAACTCTCTGTTGCACCTCTAAAGATTTCCTTTGATTTTTTTCCCCAAGTTGCTATGTAACTAGATAGTTAACTTTTTCTTTACAGTCATCCTAAGGCATTTCTATTCTTTTGTAGCTATGGGTTTAGCTCTCATATTTTCCTGCAAGTTCTGGTCCTGACATTCTTTAAATTTTTTTTTGTAAATAAATATAATAAATATAATGGGAAGTGCTGGTGTCATGTTTTTGTAGGCCCTTTCCCTCCACACAATGTAATCTGCAAAAGTGCATGATAAGATCCTATTATTGGATGCGTTTTCCTAATTCGTAATAGACTCACAGGTTCCTTTATGACATAAGATGTATGTAATTTAGCCCTGCTCTTGTATTTTCCAGAATAATATCTAATTTTTTTATGTTCTGTCCATGTGTTTGTAACATCCACCAAGCCAAATGTAGCAATTTATTTTCCAAGTACCTACCTTCCCTGGGTAGCCTCACTCCTCTTGGCCCTCCAACATCCTCTTTTTTATGTATTGTACTCTGATTTCTAGTCACCACTATGATTTCCTCTGTAATTTGCTTATCTTAGACTTTTAGACTCTTAGACTTAACAAAATGTTGAGAGTACTCATAATTTAGAAAGAAAAAAATTTTTTTTCTTGCGTGTTTCTATTTTATATTCTATATAAACCCTACTACTAAAATGCTGTATGCTGACTTTACTAAAGAAATTCTTAATCTATACATAACTTATGTTTCTATGGAACCTATATCTCTGTATGATATTCTTGTGTAATTTCTTTATGACATGCTATTGGAGATTTTCTCCCCGGGCCTCCGCTGAAAATGGATGTGTGTCCAGTTGGACTTTCCCAGTTAACAAATGTAAAATAAAAATAAAAATTAAATTTTGACTTTAGAGATATAATCACTGTAGCCAGTGTTATTTTCTTTTCTTGCCACACTCCCTTCACCATTATATACCTACCCTGCTTTTATCTTCATTAGTTTCATCAATACTTATTCCAGTACCTTTTCATAAACAGTAACAACCTTTTTTTTCTTGCTCCTTCAAATCTTGGTTTTGGCGGGGAACCTAGCCTTTTTATCAAAATTTTCATGTTCCCGTTTAATTGACTTTCTTGCAACATCACCATTTATACATTACTTTTTTCTATATATGCCAGCATGACTACTGATTTTTTTCCAGTCCGCCAACCCATTTTCATTCCATTCCATACCAAAATGTTTTTGTCTTTCTTATTCTTGTTTTTTTGCCCTCTCTCATTTTCTTTACCCTCAGTATATTTCCTCTTTGAGAGACATTTCCACTTCTTTCCCTCTCAGTTTCTTTTTTTCCAACCCTTCTAAGCTGTCTGCTAGTTTTAGTTGGTCGCTGTTTTTTTTTTTCATAGTTATGGCATGTACTCTGATGTTGTCCTTTTCATTCATTCCTCAGGTAATGGGTTCGGATCCGAGACTTGGATCTGACTCAGGTGCTTCTACCAGATCATCAGATCTAATAACACCTGAGCTCCTCCTTTTACCCATAATGCCCAGCCAACCTAACATACCTCAGATCTCATTTGCCACCATTAGCTTCAGATATGTATCCCTTTGCTCTCGATTGTTTTGTCATGAGTTAGTTTCTATTTATAATCTGACATTTGGATCTGTTCCTCACATCTGATTCTGCCTTTTCTTCCGGATCGTAGACATTGAAACTCTTGAGCTCCTCCATTACCCACAATGCCCTAGTCACCTTAAATACCTCAGATCTCATTTGCCACCATAACGTTTGGATGTTTTTGATGAACTCTTGAGTGAGTTTTAACAGTTTTTGTGTTAGCTGCTTTTTTTTTTGAGAGATGAGATTTGGGCATTGTTTTGTATATATCAAATTTATATTTGGGTTCATTGTTGAGCCGATTTTTATATACTACATTTGTTTCATTACCAATACTGAAGTGGATGCTTAGTTAGTTGTTTTATTAGAGTTTTAATTATTACATTAGCCTAGATTTGTCTATCCTTTAAAATAGGTTTTTACAACTCTATGTCAGTTCATTATTTATTTATCGGGGTTTACATTAGTAGTATTTATATGCGCTTTTAGCATTTTTTAGATTTAGTTTGGTATAATGTTATAAACATATGGAGTGTTACTAGATCTATGCTATTTGTTCATTTGGATTTGTGCTTTTTCTGGCCGTCACTAGCAGGTCTGTTGATTTGCTCTAAACTTCCACTGCCACTTCAAAGAACAGCTGCTGTTAATTACATTATCAACTAATGGATACTTTGTTTTTTTGGCTTGCGCGCCAAAAATTTCTGTATATAAGAAGGCAAGTTTTTAATGTTAAATACACCTGAAAAAGCGTAGTCCAACTACGTGAAAGCGCTTGTGTGTTTTTATGGCTCAATAAAAGATTTTACATTTATTCAACCTTTCCATGTGGTGACTCCTGTTGGAATCTGATATCATCAGCTTTTTTACGTTTTTCTACGAGGAGTCATTGCTTTCTTGCTACAGTTCGTTAGTTTTTTTGTCTGCTCATTTTGCTGTTCGCAAGTTTGACTCATGGAGCATATTGACATCGAACTTGATTTCCATCCAGAGACGAGGACATCTATTTTACCGACTTGGGACTCTCTCAAGCACTGTACTGAGAATCCTTTATTGACTCTGGAACTGACGAACCAGGCCACTGTTTTACCACAAACTCCTAATGGTGAGAGTGCTACTGAGTTTAACAAATTGTGTAGACTATTCCAGGACGACTTATATCAGTTACAGAGGTATGCGTGGCAGAGACTGCATTTAGAGGCATGTATTCATTTTAAAATTGTTCCCAGAGGCATGCGTATCTTCTGTATGCCATCTTATGGGGATACTCATCCCATACTTTTGAGAAAATGGCAAGACCTTAATATACAACTTGGGTTTAGCTACATTAATCTGCTGCTAGAATATTTCGGTCCACTTGAAGTTGACTTAAGGAAGAAAATAGATGCACAATATAAAGTCATTTCGGAAAGTTTTAAAACTGAATATTTTATTAAAAGACTGGATAGCATTTGGTCTCAGGTTCATTCTTTCAGTGAACGACTGAAATTAGCGAAACAGAAAAAACTCATAAGGGATGCTAATGATTTTGCTACAGGTCAAGTTTTCCTTTGGCCTAGAACTGGAAACTCATACACACATGCTACATCTAATACTAACAATTTTATTAATGCCTCCAACTCAGAACTTCCTATTAATGTGACTTCTAATATTGTTTCTCATGAAGTTCCTTCTTCTATGCCTACAATTAGCAACTTGATGAACAATGAATTGATATCTAGTAACCATTCTCCCTATCCTTTGAATGACCAGAAAGATGTGAATCCTTCCAGTGATACACCTCCTCCGAACCAGCAAGCAGCTAAAGCTTTTCTCTTAGCAGGAGCTAAGCCTAAAGATTCAGCCCCTGCTACTAACTGTTTTTTACCCTTTCCTGTAAAGCAACAACCAGGATGGAGAGGCCGATCCAACAGCAGAGGGCCACGAAAAAGAAAAGGATCCGAAGAAAGGTACACAACAACAAGAAAACAGAGAAATTGAACTCTCTAGTACACAATATTTCTGACTATGTTTTATCTGAGTCAGACCTCTCCCTTTTAGAGAAAGGTCTTAATTTTATACCTTCTCAGACTAGTTTTCTTAATGATGTTCTTGTGGATTTGAGATTGTTTTGTCATAATGTATCTCTCAAAATTTTGTTTAAAAATAACAGCGCTTTAAATACGAAAGACTTAAAGAATTTCTTTAGAGTTAAAAGCAGTTTCATACCATGTATGCCTCACAATGTTGAAAGTTTTTTAAAAATGTGTGAGACTGACTTTTATGAATGGTTTGCTCTTCATAAGAAAAGATGCTGTTTTTTTTAACATTACTAAAGCAGAACAAGACTCTCTGCATGCTTTAATGAACAACACAGACATTATCATCAAGTCAGCCGACAAAGGGGGAGCTGTAGTTATCATGAATTTTTCAGACTATGATAATATTATGAACAATCTTCTATCTGATGATATTGTGTATGAAAAGGTCACCCCAGCAGCACTTAAGAAGATCATTAAAACAGTACATTCAGATCTCTATGACCTCCTGATGGGTGGTCAGATTAGTTGTGAGCTTTATGAATATTTTTTCATAGAATTTCCCACAACTCCTATAATTAAAGGTCTACCGAAGATTCACAAAGGCATTATTCCTGTACCGATGAGACCTATAGTCTCTAGTGAATGTTGGGTAACTTCCACTATCTCTTCCTTTATAGAGAGTCTCCTTAGACCTCTGGTAGACAGCATCCCTAACATCCTTAGAGACTCTTACCAACTAATAGACTCCTTAAAAGATTCAGAGTTTGATAAGAAGGATACACAGCTGTTATTAGTTACTATGGATGTTAAAAATCTCTTTACTTGTATTCCAAATGATTTGGGGCTTCAAGCTATCAATGAGGTACTAGTCAGTTTATCTGACTATAGTAACAACAGACAAATTTTAATTAATTATCTATTAGAACTGATACTTAACAATAATGTCTTTTTATACCAAAAACAACTTTATTTGCAGAGATGGGGGGTTGCCATGGGCACCCCCTGTGCAAATAGTTATGCCAATCTTGTGGTTTACAATTGGGAATGGGAACATCTATTTAAACATGCAGAGTTCAAGAGAGTTTGTGGATGACGTTTTTTTTGTTTGGGAAGGCACAGAGACTGAGTGCACAAAATTTATTAGTGAGTTAGAAACCACCTCTTCTTTTTTGAGGTTTACAGTGGAGACATCTTATAATCTGGTACACTATTTAGATTTGCAGTTAGAGTTTAATGGTAACAAGATTGTCACCTCGCTATATAGGAAACCTACTTGGAGAAACACGTTGCTTCGTTTTGAAAGCATGCATCCCAGATTTACTTTCAAGGGAATAATATCTAGTCAAATGCATAGAATATTCAAGATATGTAGAGATAGTAATACTTTGCAAACAGAACTTAATACACTTGAAGCCTTATTTAAAGAAAGAGGCTATCCCACCAAATTGATAACAGAATGCAAACGTGAAGTTTCAAGCAAGTTACACATCAATTACGGTTCAATTGCTAGTGAACAAAGGACTGGTTTTAAGCAGCATTTTAGGACTAATGAGAGATTTACTGATAGGTTGAGCTATGTCACTAGATTCACTAGTGATATTTTCAATTTGAATAAAATTATCTCCAGAAACTGGAATGTTTTAATAACAGATCCCTTTACCAAAACCATAGTGGGTGAGTACCCTAGGTTTAGTTATAGAACATCCCATAATTTAAAGGAGCTTCTTTGCTCAGAAAGGACTATACAGCACAAAAAAGAAGAGAGTGACAAACAAGGTACTTTTCCTTGTGGTCGATGTTCCATGTGTCCCTATATATCCAGGAACATCAGTTTTTTACATCCAGAAGGTCTTTTTACCTTCATTCCTAGGTTTTTCAGTGATTGTAATACTAGTAACTTGGTCTATTTAGCTACTTGTGACCACTGTGATGTATTTTATGTAGGGTTAACCAAAAGGCGGCTTCGTAATAGGATTTACAATCACTGTTATGATATTAAGAAGGGACACGAATGCAATGCTCTAGCTAAACACATCATTGAACATAATACTCACACCTTTAGTTTTAAAGTTTTGGAGAAAATATTTCTAAACCCTAGAGATGGAGACAGCAATAACCAGCTAGCTGTTAAAGAACTTAAGTGGATTTTTACCTTGAAAGCTCACATACATCCAGGGATCAATCAATCTGTATCGGTCAAACCCATTTTGAATAATAGGAAATTACAATAAAGTGGTGGGCTTAACATCTATAATTTATATCCTGACTGGGTGTTTAGATTCCACTTTCTGGACATATCACTTTGTTATATTAGCCTGACCTACCAGATAATTATTCAGTTTTCTTTAAATACATAATACATACGATACGGAATTATTCTTTACATCAGGTTTTCTTCCCCTTTTTTTGTCATATATCATGTACATAGTCATATAACTGGTTAGCAACTGGGTTTTGTTTTCCCTTCTTCACCCACAATATATATTTTATGTCATATTTCATCCCTTTTTCATGTTTTATCAATATATTAACACATATTTTTATAATGGCATGATAATTCATGTAATGAAATATATACCTAATATTTTTGTTTAAGATACATATGTAGATCAATTGATTGTAATTAATATACCTATATATATGTACAAGCATATTGGATTGGCATATACATATATACATTTTATATTTTTTATATATTTTTTATTTCACATATATTTTATATATATACATATTCAGGTACATATACTTCTTTACATTCATATTTCTTCACATTTTACATTCTTCCCTCTCACATACATTCTGTTTATAAATCATTCACTTATACGCACTAGTAATAATTTATTTAACAGTTCATAGACATATATACATATTATTTTATAAATTTATAATATACTCTTTATATATTTTTCATATACATCTTTATTGAGTTTAATTGATTAGAATAATATATTTTTTTCATATAAGTGCTCTCAGAGGTAATATTTCCACTCTTGTTTCATTATTCTGACAAAAGTGTTCCTTGGTATTTATTGTCATATATAAAAATACTGGTTTCAGAATTTTTTCATTATTTTTTGATATTTCATTTTCATAGGTAGTTGGAAGGAAAATATTATGATGGTTAATCGTCACACCACTTTCATAATTTTTTCATTTTTTCACTTTTCTAACTTTGACACTAGCAATATGAACTTTATTGCTTTCTTGGCTTTTTTACATTTAGCTGTCAGTACAGTTTGGGTTCAGTATGGTCCGATGAGTGAAGTACCAGCATTATTATGCTCAGATATATTAAACTATTGGTTCCTACATGCTTTGATTTATGAGTTTTACAAACGTAACAGGTATTTTCAGTATAAATTCTGATTATTATTGCTTATTAACAATTTTATACATGGGATGTTGAATTTAGGCATTCTACAGCACGATTATATAGAACGCATTATTTAAGAGTGTTATGAACGCTATAGCCTTTGTTTAGTATGTAACATGCTTGAATTTCAAGCATGTTTTAATATAACTTCAGATTTAATATTGATTTATATCAAATAAGTGTACTTATTTTATATATGCATACTGTTACATCGTTTTGTTGATATGCGATGTTCCGTTGTTGATACGCGATGTTCTTAAGGCAGATGAATACAAGCATTTTGTTTCACAAGATGTTTACCTTAGAAGGCGTACTGTTTGATTTTTTAGACTTTTTAAAACTATACTTGCATATACTGTTTGTTAATGAACTAATTATCCATACATATTTTATTTTATATACAGAGCATGATCATTCAGGATTATGTTGGTGTTTTTTACAAATAACATTGTTGTTCAATGTTTTTTATTTTTAAATAGACTTGGATACTATGTTTGTACCTCTTTAATTTTGGAAGACGCATTACTGAGCTGTCTTCTCAATACATTCTATATTCTATTAGTTGATGATGAATGTTTTAATTGCGTACATCTTAACTGCCTACACTTTAAAGTGGCAAGTTTTATATTATGAATCACTGACTATTTGAAGATGAGATTTGGGCATTGTTTTGTATATATCAAATTTATATTTGGGTTCATTGTTGAGCCGATTTTTATATACTACATTTGTTTCATTACCAATACTGAAGCGGATGCTTAGTTAGTTGTTTTATTAGAGTTTTAATTATTACATTAGCCTAGATTTGTCTATCCTTTAAAATAGGTTTTTACAACTCTATGTCAGTTCATTATTTATTTATCGGGGTTTACATTAGTAGTATTTATATGCGCTTTTAGCATTTTTTAGATTTAGTTTGGTATAATGTTATAAACATATGGAGTGCTACTAGATCTATGCTATTTGTTCATTTGGATTTGTGCTTTTTCTGGCCGTCACTAGCAGGTCTGTTGATTTGCTCTAAAC
Organism: Protopterus annectens; assembly: GCF_019279795.1. Lineage (NCBI taxonomy): Eukaryota > Metazoa > Chordata > Ceratodontiformes > Protopteridae > Protopterus > Protopterus annectens. The sequence goes on from NC_056739.1 coordinate 489,154,737, forward strand.
TTCCACTGCCACTTCAAAGAACAGCTGCTGTTAATTACATTATCAACTAATGATTACTTTGTTTTTTTGGCTTGCGCGCCAAAAATTTCTGTATATAAGAAGGCAAGTTTTTAATGTTAAATACACCTGAAGAAGCGTAGTCCAACTATGTGAAAGCGCTTGTGTGTTTTTATGGCTCAATAAAAGATTTTACATTTATTCAACCTTTCCATGTGGTGACTCCTGTTGGAATCTGATATCATCATACCTCAGATCTCATTTGCCACCATTAGCTTCAGATATGGATCCCTTTGCTCTCGATTGTTTTGTCATGAGTTAGTTTCTATTTATAACTTTTATAATCTGACATTTGGATCTGTTCCTCACATCTGATTCTGCCTTTTCTTCCGGATCGTAGACATTGAAACTCTTGAGCTCCTCCATTACCCACAATGCCCTAGTCACCTTAAATACCTCAGATCTCATTTGCCACCATAACGTTTGGATGTTTTTGATGAACTCTTGAGTGAGTTTTAACAGTTTTTGTGTTAGCTGCTTTTTTTTTTATATAATTCTAATAATTTTTGTATCTGTTCCTCTTTTTCCTCCCTAGTTATTTCTAAGGTTTCACCCTTTTTCCCCTTTTACTCTTGGAGTATTCTTCAATACCATCACAGGTATCCTGTCACTGTATAGTACTTTTTAACACTCCTTCTTTTACTTACCATTGGTAAATTATTTTCCTTTTCCTAAGGGTTTTCTAACTTCTTCTTCATTAATCTTTGTTTTCCTTTATTATGTCTGCAAACCTTCAGGGTTTAAAAAAATGAGTGACCTGCGGCTACAAAATACCCAATTCAGATGCACATTCAAAGTGCATATATTGTTTAGGGCATTCTCAACTGGGCTCCGACTGTGATATTTGTAAAGAGTTTAATACGCATGCCTTAATCGACCACAAGACCATAAGTTAATTCTTAGGGGCTTGCTGCCCTCTAAACTTACATCTGCAGCTTCTGGGGCACAAAACCCCTAAAGATTTAAAAAAAGGAGATTCTCACACAAAAGAATCTTGTAAGAGATCTCCTGATCTGTCAATGTCTGATACTTCAGCTCCGTTATCAGAGCCTCCACTTAAACAACCAAAAAGTCAGATCTAACAGCTTTGGATCTGAAAATCTAGATCCGATAAATCACCACAGATCCATTCACCTCAATTGTTGCTGGATACAATCACTTCTAGGCCCCCATCACCTTTTTTGGTGCAATCTCCTCAACACCACTGAAGACTCTCATCTATGGCCTCATCCATTAGAGCTTCCAAGAGCCTAACTGAAGCAGATGTGGACACGATGATGAGGACATTTCTCAAGATGAAGATACAAATAGGAGTTCTTCTGACTCTGACCCCATCGGGTCCAGCGACCCTTGTTAGTACTACACCTCCACTATTAGCTCCTTCTCCAATCCGACCTATTCGGTTTTGAAGCCATTGGGTATGAAAATCCTGTAGTTGTCTGCCTCAGATCTGAAGATGTTGGCATTATCAACTCCAGTGGTGTCTCTGAGTTGTCTGGTGCCAAGTACTTCAGAACTGAACCACTCTCATTGACACAGCATCAGCACTGGCTCTGGGTGTTGGATTTGACTCTGAAGTTCTCAGAGCTATCTCTCCCCCTTAGAGCTTTGGCACTGGACAGCTCAGCTCTGACTCCCTCCTTGAGTAGTTCACCTTCAGAGTGAAGGGAACCGATGGCCTGTAAGCCTGCCTTATCAGATTCATCAGTGTCCCTTTCTCCCAGACATTATGCCTTCAAGGTAGTGGAGAGAGCCTTCTCTGTTCCCAGACTTCAGACTTCTCTTCCCTCTTCAGCTCTGACTCCCCAATCTCATTTGATTCTGCATCCAGAGCCTCAGTCATCTGTTCCTCTGGGACAGCTAGTCCAAACCAGTTTCCAGACCACTCAGCAGGGTATAATAATTTCTTCTTATACCTCCATAGAGCATCCCACTGAGGAGTTTCCTTAGAAGAGTAAGTGCAAAAGGAGGCACTTAGACTATTCACAAGAGTCTGCCACCAAGGACACCAACTTTGATCTATGGGAAGGGTCCCCCAGATCACCACCCAATGATGTTTAATTTGGAGACATCTTAGAACTCCAAAAACAAAAGGGTGGTTGGTCACCTGATAACCCTTCCCAAGAGGAGTTGGTGTTTCTGGAGGCCTTTGGCACTTGGCCCATTTACTTCCTGGGTGACTCTGCCCACTGATAAGCTTATTGATTTAGTCTCTTGACAGCCAAGGAAGGAGCCTAACACAATTGAGCCTTTCCCTAAGAGACCAGATAGGATCCTGGCACCACCTAAGGATAGAATACATTGCATTAAAGGAGTACCCATTAATACTGTGATCATACCTGTGGCCACTCAGTAGGAACTGGCAGGACAAAGTTCCTCTGTCCACCCCCTTAACAGGGAGTCTGGGACACCGGCCAGCTTTGGGAAGCATGTAAATGCTTCAGTGACCTTCGCCTTTAGGTTACTGAATTATTTGGCACATTTTACGAGACTTCAGAGGGATTTGATTAAAGAACTCTCCAAATCCCTCTCGGGGGCCAACGCCTCCAAGGTAGAGAGCACTATTTCCTCATAGTTGGCTACCCTTCCATCTATTTCAAATTCATCCATGAGGCTTATCTCCCATGCAGCTGAAGGTACCTCACGGGTGGTGGGTTCAGGCATTTCTATCAGAAGACATGCCTGGATGCACTTATATGGCTTTGCAGAACACTTCAAGTCTCCTTTTGTCAATGTTCCCTTTGACAGAAACTCCTTATTTGGCTGCAAAGTAAAAGACACTCTCTCTAGGTGTGAGCAGGGAGGGAAAACCCTGTCTTCTGTGAGCGTATAGGTTCATAGGTTCATAGGTTCATAGGTTGGTACTAGGCTATCAGCCCTAGTGCCTATACAAGCCTAGCCATAACAATTCCCTGGCTATTTCTTCCCACATTATTTACTTTCCTGGACCCCTGTCTAGCAGGGCGACTGACATGATCCCTGGGGTGAATTTCCTTTCTCCCATCCAGTCGTCAAGGTTCCTTTTGAAGAGGTCCAAAGAGGCACTCTGCTTGACATGTATGGGCAATCTATTCCAGAGTCTGGGGAGTCTCTGGGTCAGGAACCTATCCCTCCAGCATGTTTTGTTTATTGTGATGACAAGGTTTAGATCCCTGGAGCATGTAGCTCTGAGGGATTGGGATTTCTTTAAGTGTAGCATGTCCAACAGCTCTGGGTTTGACATGGCCTTGTATGTTAAGCAGAGATTGCCTCTGAGTAGACGATATGTGACAGAGTATAGGTGGAGTTTTTTAAGGCGGACAGCATAGGGTATCTGCTTTAGGCCTGTGATTCTTTTAGTGAGGTATTTCTGAGGCCTTTCCAGTTGTTGCAGATGTCTTGAGAGGTACATACCAAATGGGGCGTTGTATTCTATAATGGGTCTAATGAGGGATGAGTACAGTGGGACAATGACCTCCTTTTTTCTGGATGAAAAGTCCTTCGTGATGAGGTGTGCCACATAGAAGGATTTCCTGACTGTTGTGGCGATGTGGTTATCGAAGGTGAGACCACTGTCCACCTGTGTCCCTAAGTCTCTTATCACACTTTCTGTGTTTAGTGTACTGCCACCTATATGGTAATTCATGGATACATGTTTTTCCCAAAGGGGATAACAATACATTTCTTGGCATTGAGCTTGAGCCCATGGCTCTGGCACCAAGCATCTGTTTCTGTAAGGCCCTTTTGTAGAGTATCCACATCATTTGGGGATTCAATAATGGCTCCCAGTTTGCTGTCATCTGCAAACTTTGTTAGCCAGAGTCCCTTAGTGTTGACCTGTACTTCAGAGAAGTAGATGCCAAACAAGAGCGGCCCCAGGACTGAACCCTGAGGTACTCCACTTGTCACTTGTCTGGAGCTGGATTTGGAGTCGGCTACTTTTACAGTGTGGGTTCTATCAGTAAGCCATTTAGCGACCCATTGGGTGACATAGGGATTAATGCCCATCTTAGTAAGTTTATCTATGATTCCAGAGTGGGGGATGGTGTCAAAGGCCTTGGCAAGGTCTAGATAGGCTGTGTGGACCACCTTACCCTTGTCCATGGCTCTGGAGACTGATTCAAAGTCAATCAGGTTCAGGAGACAAGACCGACCCTTCACAAACCCAAACTGGGTGGGGTCCAGTGTTTGAAGGTTGCCAATGTCTTTGTTTATAAGTTCCATGATAATATGCTCCATGGCCTTGCAGATAAGGCTTGTCAGACTGATGGGGCGGTAGTTTCTGGGATCCAAGGTGGATCCCCCCTTGTGGATTGGGATAACTGTAGCTCTGCGCCACTCAGTTGGCATGAAACCTGAGGTGAGGCTATGATTAAACATGACACTTAGGTGAGGTGCCAGTTCATATTGTAGTTCATGTAGTACACAGCCCAGGATGTCATCTGGTCCCATGGATGCTGTATTCTTGGCTTTAGAGAGTGCGTTTTGTACCTGTGTGGCCGTTATTACTGGAATTTGGCAATCTTCCGGTATTGAGACGGGCCATTTAGGGGGTGAGAGGGGGGTGAAGTTGGCACTGAATCGATCTGCCAGGATATTGGCAATATCCTTGGGATCAGTATATTTAATGCCATTCTGTTTTAGCTCAGAGCAGATCTGAGCATTGCCATTTAGATTCTTGACATAGTTATAGAATGCTTTGTGGTTGTCTTTGGAATCTTTGGCAATTTTATTTTCGTAACTAGCTTTGGAGGATTTTATGAGGCATCTCAGTTTCTTACTGAGGCTAGTAAGGGAGTTTTTTTTGCATCCTGGGATATTCCTCTTCTGCAAAAGTTTCTTCCTTTTGTTGTAAAGTTTGTTTATGGCAGGGGACCACCAGATTGGCTTCCTTTTTTTGGATGAGAGCATTTTGGTTCTATTTGGGATGGCACGATTCATGCATGAGTGGATGTGCTCGTACAGTGCCTTAGTGTAGGATTCAGCAGTTTAACTTTCAGTTCCCGTCTGCATGGGTGTCATAAAGTTTGTCACTTCTGACTTGAGTAGCATAAAGTTGGCTTTGGAGAAGTTTTTTATGGTGGTTTCTTTACTGGGGGGGTGGGGGTAGGATGTGGATGTTAAGGGTGATTAGCTTATGGTCAGACCTGACTAACGAGGGGGTGACCATAGGTATGGAGAATTGATTTCCCATGTTGGTAATGACCAGGTCTAGGATATTGGAGCCCCTGGTGGGACTATGGATTAGTTGATCCAGGGCGTTGGAATTTATGAATTCCAAGAACCGTTGCGCAAAGGTGTTGGGACATGAGTAGTTTTCCCAGTTAATGGCAGGGTAGTATGTTTAGAAAGGTGTAGTGAGAATCTTGGGGTATGGTGGGGGATCTGTAGCAAGCTACAATTTGGATTGCAGTCTTACCTAGTGTTAGTTGCACTTGGAGAATTTCAGACACATTGTGTTGGCCAACTAGCCTGGTGGTGTGAATATCCTTGGTGAATATTGACACTCCTCCACCTTTAGTTTTTCGGTCCTGGTTTGGTGGCCGAAAAGTGTGGTAAGAATTGTAGCCTGGTATTGCAGGGGTGCTCTCTGGAGCCTTGAACCAGGTCTCAGTTACTGCACAGATATCGATGTTCTACATTTTTAGGAGTGCCTCGAGAGAGTGCATTTTGAGGTTTAGACTTCTAGCATTGAGTAGCATTACTTTCAGATTTTGCATGCTTGTACCTGTTACGGTGGTGGTTTTGTCCTTTGAAGTTTGCCTAAAAAAGGCACTATAGGGGTGGCAAGAGCCTTAGCCAGTAACCTGAATCCCAGGGGCGACAGGCGCAGACCATCTCTGGCAAAGCATCGTGGTCTGTCAATCATGTCATCCCAGGCAGACAGATACTGGATCCCCTTTGAATGACACCATAATTTTAGCCAATTGTTGAAGTCAATCATTTTATCCTTATATTGTGGTATCATTATGGGTGAAGGCAGGATGCTACTCAGGGCTAGAGTCATACCTGCCTGGGCCACATGATCCAAGAGCTCTTCCATGTCTCTTTTCATGTAGTCCAAAGCAGTACGTCTCAAGTCATTCACTCCAACATGGACAATGACAGAGTCATATTTGTACTTGTTGTGGAGTGACTTGTGTGCATGCGTTATGTGGCGGATCCTGGCACCCGACAGGCAGCTGACTGTACTTTTCTCCTTATTCAACCTGGTGAGAGGGACATCAGTGTGCCGGACTATAGAGTCACCTATGACTAAAGTGTTAGGTACATTGTCTTGCCTTAGGGGCTGTTGCTGGTAGGCACACTGTTGTTGTGAACTATGTGACACATTGGTTGTGATTGGTGTTTGTTTGCGTTTCAGCTTCAGAGGTCTTTGTTGCTTGGGCAGGTTACAGTTAAGGGCCTCTGCATATGTGGATTTAGTGTTGCTATATGTGGGTGTTGGTGGTGCGGGTTTAGAAGGGCTATGTGTTGCTTGAGGTGTAGTGTGGGTGTTAACCTTCTCCTCTTGACTGTTTAGCACAATCTTGGGTGGAGAGAGCTTCGCTTCCATTTTGGCTATGTAAGTGCATCTCTCACAGGTTGTAGTGTTGGGTGGTAGGAGGAGAGGGTTGTCTGTGTACATGAGGCAATTGCTGCATTGCCCCAATATGCCCAGATTCACCAGGTGGACAGGAGAAATCACCGGAAGCTGACCCTTGGACATGCCTGGTTTGGGGCTTTTTTTTTTCTTTGTAAAGTATAGGAGCTGTTTTCTTAGCAAGGTACTTTGCAATTATAGGCTGTTTAGTGCCTACTATTAATTTCTCCTTGTTAACAAGGAGTGTTCAGTGTTTGTATGAGTTTAAGGCTTCCTAGTGCTTTCCAGCAGGTATTAGAGAAAGTGCTAGTCACAGGGATGCTTAAAGGTAAGATTGAAAAGAATGCACTCTGTAGTGTGCATTAGAGAAGTTAGATGTGAAAGTAGGTAACTTGAGTTTTACCTGTTTGAAAAGTTAAGGTTTAGTGGAGAGTTACTATTTTTAAAACAGCAAGATGGATTGAAAGGGGTGGTCACTTTTGTATTTTGGTACTATGAAATACTGTAGGATGGCCAATAAATTTAAATAATTGAAGGGGTGGGATTTCAAAAATGATGATTTTGTGATTACTCACATAAGCCAGTGAAAGTAGAGAGAAATGAGATATATGGTCAGATTAACATAAGAGGCGGGCAACTAGAAAGACAGTGGTAAATTCTGCCTGACTCAGAACAGAGAGAGCTGTGGTCTTTTTTGAAGTTTTAATATGCTGTTAAAACAGAATGCAAGCAAAACACAAGGTATGTTTTTTGAACCCTCAATGGAACTTTTCTAGGAACCAACGAGGCAGATGGAAAATGTGGTTAAGAAAATCCAAGAGTCCGTTTCAAGATCCACATGGAGATAGTTCCCCAGGGGCAGCGGGGGTGGGGGGGGGCAACGCAAATTGAAGATGCTGTTTCAGCAGCAGAGCTTGTGTATATAATCAGGATCTAGGGATACCTTCTCTGACAGATAGTATCAGCTCTAGAAACTACACAAGATTCATGGGTGCAGAGGATAATATCCAGAGGTTTCATAATACCATTTTCTCATCCATCTTTGCTGGTATCAGACAAAATCCCTGATGTTCCACCCAGTCAGAGGGAAGCAGCAAAACTAGAACTAAAAAAGGTGCTAGAAAAAAAGTCATCCCAGAGGTCCCCCAGACCACGATTCATTCACAATTCTTTTTAGTGCCAAAAAAGATAGGGAACTAGAGACCAATCTTGGATCTCAGCAAATTAAATCGATTGGTTCAGCATACAAAGTTCCAGATGGTCACAGTTCAATCCAGTCTGCCATTTCTGCACAAGGACAACTGGATTTGCGTGATAGATCTTCAGGATGTGTACTATCATATTAAAATGAAAAGATTATCCAGAAGATATCTATGCTTCTGGCTTGTAACCAGTCATTACCAATTCAGAGCATTGCCGTTTGGTCTTACCCCAGCCCCTAAGGTGTTTACCAAGTGCATGGCAGTGCACAGATTCGGAATGTTTCCATATCTAGATGACTGACTCCTGGCAGCTCCAACCAGGCATCAACTAATTCAGGCATGGGGCTACTTACTCCAGTTGTGCTCTCATCTGGAGATTTCTGTCAGTTACAGCAAATCTCAACTCAATCCAACTCAGACTCTGGAATTCATCAGTGCTCTGTTCAGTACAGCCACTGAAATCGCTTCTTTCCTTCTGTCTCAAATTCAAACAATTCAGTCCCAGGTCAAAAAGATCAAAAATAGATTTTGTATTGTGATATGATTAATTTTTGTAATATTTAATAAATTTATATCATGCGGTTAAGTATATATCAAATTCATTCAATATATTGTCTATATTGTGTATGCTGTATGTTGTATGTTTTTGAAATACCACTTATTTATTCATTATGTAGCTGATATCATGTAATATGTTTGCACTGGGAACTATGGATTTTGAAATAAGTCTTTTGTAAGATGAATTTTGAATTTGAATAATGTAATGAGTTTGTTCGCAGTGCAAATGAACAAATCAGTTTAATTGATCAATTAGGGGTTTGGCTAATGAGTTAATTACTGTTGTATTTAAAGAGAAGGTTTTTGAGTGATGAATTGTTCCATTGAAGGCGAAATGCCGAGGTACCAATACTCGTATAAAGGAATTTTTTCATCTTCTCTGTGGTGGTGCTCCTTTTTGCTACCCAGTGCAGTGTTTTGGATTTGTTTCCGTGTTTGTGTTCACAGTTGTTTTGCAAAAAGATCATTCAAAGATCTTCTCTTTCACCTCATCTGATACTCCAAGCATTGAAATCCCTGTCAGCAGCAATCACTCTTGTACCATTCAAGGTACCATATGGGGATCCTTCAGTAGACAGTCACATCTCAATGGAATATTCTCCCACACCTTGTATGCATTCATGTCAGAATAATGCTATCTTCTGTGGTGGATCCAATCCAGTCAAATACAAGAAGGCCAACCCTTTGTTCACCCTCAACCCAATACCATAGTGGCCATGGACACCTCCCAGATTGGGTGGGGGGGGCACCTCTTGAGAAGGACAGTCCAAGGCAATGGTCCCCTGAAAAGGGCAACATGCATATCAATATCCTGGAGATGGGAGCTGTCTTCCTAGCACTGCAGCCCTTTTAAGACTCTCTCCCAAATGAGACTAATGTGAATCAGATGGATAATATGTTAGTGGTCTTTCAAGAAACAAGGGGGAACCAGATCTTATCCCCTTTGTCAAGAAGATATGAGAGTATGGCAATGGGCAATCTCATCCAATTGCTTTCTGATAGCAGTGTACATTCCAGGGAAGTCCAATGTGTTTGCTGACAAATTAAGCAGGTCTTTTCTAATGCCGTATGATTGGTCTCTCAACATGAAGGTGGTGGAGAGGATTTTCCATTGATGAGGCCAACCATGCTGTGATCTCTTTGCATCTCCTCTCAACATGTGCAGCAGGTTCTTTGTCCTGATCTCTCCAGTGGGGTTGTCCCTGAGAGACACTTTATTTCATGCTTGGCTCTCTGCCTTCTGTATGCTTAGCCCCAATTCCCTTAATTCATAAATTTCTTCTGAAGGCATCTCAGTTGAGGAGTACAGTTATCCTCATTGCACCTTATTGGCCTCAACAGATCTTGTTTCCCTTCCTTTGGCCTCATCTTCTACATCCACCCTGGATTCAGGATCCAACTCCAGACCTACTGTAAAACCCGACACACTTGATTCATCCAGAGATTTCAGGTCTCAAGTTGACTGTATGGTTATTCCTCCCCTGACCATCACATTCTTTAATTATCCCACAAAGCTTCCACCAGAAAAATTTACAAAATTAAATGGAAAAGTTTTGTTTCTTGCGTACATAAAAAAATAAAGTTTAGACCCCTTTTCAGCACAGATTTCTAAGGATCTTGACTTTTTAGCTACAATTTCAATGAAGGAGCTAGCTCATCAACTGTCAGAGTACAGTTAGCATCCATTTCCAACTTTCATATGTGAGTAAATAACTCTACCTTAGCTTCCTCCAAACTTTGCAAAGCCTTTCTCAGAGGAACATATCTACTCAGACCTCCTTTAAAAGATCATACTCCCCCTTGGGATTTAAATATTGTTTTACAGGCCTTAACCAACCCCTTTTGAACCTTCAACTTAATGTGAACTACAATTTTTGACCTGGAAACTGTTACCCCTGTTGCTATTACTTCTGCCAGAAGAGTGCTGAACTTCAGGTACTGTCTTCTAAACCTCCTTATTTGATTTTTCACAAGGATAGGGTATCTTTACAGAGCAGTCCTTCCTTTCTACATAAGGTGGTGTCAGAATCCAATATTAATCAGGTTATCAACCTTCCAGTCTTTTTTTCCAAATTTCTCAAATAAAGGAGAATATCTGTTACATTTTTAATTATTTATTTAACATTTGTTTATCGGGAAAGTCTGACTTGGAATGAAACACAAAATCAAAGTTTGTCACAAATCCAAGTAATGAAAGATTTCTACAGTTGAAGACCACTGACCAAAAAAAGTATAGTAAATACTATCTTTAATGGACATAACAAGTATGAAAACCAAACAGCAATCCAAATTAAATCGAACGCTTTTGCCTGGTTAATACCAGGCTTTATCAAAATGTATACTAAGAAAACACAATACTTTATACAGTCATTTGCTGATCACATGACCTGTAATTAATTAAAACTACAGATTTAATTAATTATATTCTTAAAGGTATCTTGAAATAAAAAACCTTGTACTAAAACCTATGTGTGTAACCAGTACTTGCAATACACAATATATTAAAAAAATACCTATAAGTAAAAGTAATGTATATTCATATACTAATGAAATATTATTATTAAAAATATTGTTAAAAATTCTTATAATTTCATACTCAAGTAAAACATCTTAAAATATTCAAATTAAAATCAAACTAAACATCCACGTCTAACATACAATGCAAATGCAAAATTAATACAGTTTGTAACAGTCAAAAATTATTAGTAATTACATATGCAGAATATGCACTGCAGTGAAATATAATATTGTGCAGTGTGCATGTATAAGAACATTGTTGTTATAATCTAGCCCTTCTAATTTTTAGTACACTACTAATACTAATATTATCATTAAGCCCTGGGGGGTCTTGTAACATTTAACTTCAATTGCCAATTGTTGTGGCAATTGAAGTTAAATGTCACAAGACCCCCAGGACTTAATGATAATATTAGTATTAGTAGTGTACTAAAAATTAGTAGGGCTAGATTATAACAACAATGTTCTTATACATGCACACTGCACAATATTATATTTCACTGCAGTGCATATTCTGCATATGTAATTACTAATAATTTTTGACTGTTACAAACTGTATTAATTTTGCATTTGCATTGTATGTTAGACGTGGGTGTTTAGTTTGATTTTAATTTGAATATTTTAAGATGTTTTACTTGAGTATGAAATTATAAGAATTTTTAACAATATTTTTAATAATAATATTTCATTAGTATATGAATATACATTACTTTTACTTATAGGTATTTTTTTAATATATTGTGTGTTGCAAGTACTGGTTACACACATAGGTTTTAGTACAAGTTTTTTTATTTCAAAATACCTTTAAGAATATAATTAATTAAATCTGTAGTTTTAATTAATTACAGGTCATGTGATCAGCAAATGACTATATAAAAGGTATTGTGTTTTCTTAGTATACATCTTGATAAAGCCTGGTATTAACCAGGCGAAAGCGCTCGATTTAATTTGGATTGCTGTTTGGTTTTCATACTTGTTACGTCCATTAAAGACAGTATTTACTATACTTTTTTTGGTCGGTGGTCTTCAACTGTGGAAATCTTTCATGACTTGGAATGAAGCCAATTTTCAGTGGAGGCCCAGGGAGAAACGCTCCAGACACATGTCTTTGTACCATGGAGGAAACCGGAGCACTTTGAGAAAACCCACACAAATGCAGGGAGGGCATGCAGACTCCAGACAGAAGGTACCCCAGTCAATAATTGAACTGGAGAACCTCTTGCTGTGAGGCGACAATGTTACCACTGCACCATCTGTTGGATATTCATAGACAGTTATGTTTTTACCTTCACTGAACCAAATAAATGAGGAAATACAAACAATTATTTGTTTTGTTTTCTGAATCAAAATTGGGCAGACCAGTTTCTAAAGTAACTTTAGCCAAATGGTTGACTGACAGTATTAAATTTGTTTATGAAATAGTGGGTTTTCCTTTACCGAAACCAAGGAAAGCCCATCCTACCAGATCTATGGCAACCTATTAACATTTGTTAACTGGGTTAGTCCAGCTGAGCCAGGGGCCCATTTTCAGTGGAGACCTGAGGAACCTCTTTAGCCTTTTTGTCTAGAACCTCTTCAGATGATATTTGTGCAGTTGCAACTTGGGCTAATCCTCATACTTTTATTGCTCATTACAAATTAGATCTGGTCTCTAGTGAAAGAACAGCCTTTGGCTCAGCCATACTCATGAATATCCTTCCTTAGTGTCCTCACATGATTTAGGTAGCTGGGCAGTCTGTCCCAAGAGATGAAGAATGAATGAAAATGACAACGCCAGATAAAAAAGTTATGTACTCACCATAATGTTCCATCTGTGTTGTCCATTTTCATTCTTCCTCAGCTTCCCTCCCACTGTCTCAGTCTTTGCTCAGTCTTGGAAAGATCGAAGGATATTGGAGGAACAGTTGATCCTTTGTTTGAGTCCCAGATTCTGTTATTTCCTGATTGTCCACTACTCTGTAAGTCTATGGGCAGTAAACAAGATCTGAAGTATGTAAGTTGACTATGGCATTGTGGGTAACAGCAGGAGCTCGAGAGCTTCAGTGTCTATGATGTGGGAAGAAGCAACCAAATCGGATCAAAGGATCAGATCTGAACCCAACAGTTGAAGAAGAATGAAAATGAGCAACACAGATGGAACGTTATAGTTAGTACATAAGTTTTTTTTTTGCTATATTCTTTCCTCCCTCCCATATTTGTTGAGATTAATTTAGCTGATTTCTGGTCCTGTTTACCTACCATTTTTCTGTACCCTTTCTAGTACCATTGTTGGTATTCCTCCTGCTTCTTTACTCTTCAAAATATGTCTTCCTACCATTGTTTTGCTATTTTTTTCTCTTTTTGTTCTTTCTTATTTCCAAAAAAAAAAACAAAAACAAAACAAAAAAAAAATTTTCTATCCTTAGAGTTTGCTAAGAAAATGTTTTTTTCTCTTAGTTTCAATATTGTTATTCTTGGTGTTTTAACATCACTGACAAGCCTACGAGGTTCAAGTGTGTTACATGTGGGCATAAGCTTCCCAACTCCAGTGCCCACAGGGAATGTGTGTACTTCCTAGGCCCAGCTCATCTAGAAGTAGAGTGTTCAATCTGCTCTGGCTTTAATTCCAGAGGTTTAGCTGATTGAAGAAACAAGCTTGTTTTAAGAGGCCTTCTTCCATCTTCCTCTACTTCCTTGGTTGTTGGGGCTCACACCCCTTAACAAAAAGCTTGAGAAGAGTAAGTCAGAGTTTATCTCAAAAGGGGAAAAAAGAGTACTGTAAGAGGTCTCCTGACTGTTCTTTGTTGTTGACTTCTTCAACGGAGCCTCCTACAAAAGTACATAAGCAGTTTGATCCATCTTTCTTGGATCTGCCCAGCTTGAAATCTAGGCCCCCATGGATCTATTCCCCTCTGATTCTTTCAAATTGAGTTTTGTGTAGGCTCCTTTCTCATTTTCTGGAAGGATCCTCACGAAGATATTCCAGATCTCCATCCACCATGTCATCTGTTAGGTCTTCCAGAAGTCAATGTGGTTAGGATGATGAGGAAGTTCCTCAGACTGCAAATTCAGATGGGGGTTCTCCCAGCTCTGACCCCCACCAGGTCCACAAGCCATCCATTGTCTACTTCCCCCTTGGTATCGCCTTCTCAGATCTGACTCACTGTTTCAGAGCCCTTGGATCCACGATCTCTGGTGGTGTCTTCATCTGACCCAAATATGATCTGTTGTTCGACTCTGCTGGTTCTCCTGAGCCGAACGTCTCCAAGTCTTTTGGAGACAAAAGATTCTCTTAGCCAAAGCATCTGTGGCAGGTCAGTGTGGTTACAGTTGACTCCTAAACTATTAAAGCTGTCTCTTCCCAAGGGGCTTCAGCACTGGATAGCTCAGGTCTGACTCCCTCCTCAAGTGGAGTACTGTTGGGGTTTTAGGAGCCAGTAGTTTGAGAGGTTCTGGCTCCTGTGCCATTGACTTCTGTATCCCCTAGGCATTCTTCCTTTGAGGTTGTGGAGAGGGCTTTCTCCTTGACTAGAGAAGAAACATCCTTGCCCCATCTGATTCCTTGCTCTGAGCCTCATCCATCATTTCTACTGGGGCAGTGAGTCCAAAGTAATCTCCAGCTAGTCCATCAGGACATCATCATCTCTTCTGATATTTACCCAGAGCATTCCACTGAGGAAGTCCCTCAGAAGAGAACATGTAAGAGGAGGCACTTAGATTCCCTCCAGGAATCTCTCACAGAGGACACCAATTTTGATGGGGGGGGGGTCCCCCAGATCACCACCTGAAGACATCTCCTTTGGAGATATCCTGGAGTTCCTAAAAACAAAACAGTGGTTGATCCTCCAACACCCCCTCCCAGGAGGAATATGTGCTTCTGGAGGCTTCTGGGTCTGGTCCATTTACTTCTTGGGTAACCCCCCCCCCATCCAATGAACTCATCTGATGTCTGTATCATCTGAGGATGGAAATAGAATCCCTTCACAACTGTCCACCTTCCAGTCTATCTCAAATGCATTGATGAGGTTAATCTCCCTTTCAGTGGAAGGTACCTCATGGGCTGCAGGTTCAGGCATAGCCATCAGGAGACATGCCTGGATGCTATTATGTGATGTTGTGGAGCCCTTCAAGTCTTGATTAATCAATGCACCCTTTGATGGATCTTCCCTGTTAGGCCCCAAGGTTAAAGGCACACACCTCCAGATGTGAACAAGAAGGAAAGACCCTATCTGCCATGGGTGTATGTTTTTCAACCTCCTCAAACACCTTTCTCTAGGAATCATCAAGGAGGTAGAAAAATGTGGCTTAGCTAATCCCAGGGTCCTTTTCAAAATTCATGTGGAGATGGCTGTCCCAGGAGCAAAGGGGGGAACTCAAATGAAAGATGCGATCCTCACAGCAGAAGTCACCAGCAGAACCAGAGCTTCAGGGATTCCTTCTTGGATAAGCCCTACTAGAGCTCTTGAAAGGAGGCCCAACTGTTGCCCTGTGGAGGCAGTCAGGGAACATCTGTCTCTGCACCAGAGAGCCTGGCTATCGACGACAAAAGATTTGTGGGTGCAGAGAATCATATCTAGAGGTCATACCATGCCATTTTATCTAGCCCCTCCCACCAAAGTGAAGAAAATCCCCGATGTTTCACCCAATCAGATGGAAGCAGTGTCTCTAGAAATAAAAAAACTGTTAGAAAAAAGAGTCATCCAAGAGGTCGCCCCAGACCAGGGAGGACCCAGAACTTCCTCAAGATTCTTCTTGGTGACAAAAAGACAGGGGATTTGTGACTAATTTTGGATCTCAGCAAATTAAATCAATTTGTACAGTACTGAAAATTTCAGATGGTCATGGTTTAGTCTATTTTGCTTCTGCTGCAAAAGGATGATTGAATGTGCTCAGCAGATCTTCAGGATGTGTACTATCACATCACAATGAACAGGCAGTCCAGAAGATATCTGCGTTTACGGCTGGGAGCCAGTCACTACCAGTTCAGAGCACTGATTTTTGGTTTCACCACAGCCCCCAGGGTGTTCACCAAATGCATAGCAGTGGAAGCAGTTCATTGAAACTGTTGGGATTCCAAGTGTTTCCATATTTCAGCAACTGACTCCTAACTGTTCCAAGCATGCATTGACTTATGCAGGCAAGGGACTTTGTGCTCCAGTTGTGTGTTCATCTATGGATCACTGTCAGTTACAACAAATCTCAGCTTATGCCTATACAGAGCCTAGATGTCATAGGTGCTTGTCTCTACACAGTCAGTCAGATAACCTCATTTCACTCTACTCAAATATGGACACTGAGGTCCTAGGTCAAGAATGTGATTCAAAGTTTAAGCTGATTCTACCAGTAGAACAAAGTGGACTCGGATTACCTAATTTGAGGGGGTATTTTAGAATAACACAGTTTAGGCTATTATACATAGCACAGGCAGAAAACTATAATTCAAGGTGGAAAGGGAGGATGATGATGCTGGAAGGAAGCTCAAAAAATAAGGAGAGATTGGGATTTTGGATGCAGACTCTTAAGGAAAAAAACCAAAATCATACAGAATATTATATTCATAAAATAGCAGGGAGTATTCTAAGAACCAAACCAGTATGAGAATGGAAAAAAGAGATTTTGCCGATAGGGTTGACTGTGGTCAGGGATACCAATAATAGGCAAGAGGGGGCTGGAATTTATTGGAGAAAATTGGCAAAGGAACCAAGGTATTGGGAACAAATAACTTGAAATGAAAAAGTAATAGAATGGGGAGAGAACCAAGGTATTGGGAACAAATAACTAGAAATGGAAAGGTAATTGAATGGGGAGAGGCTAAAAATGTATTTGGACTGCAGGGTAGAGATTGACTTCCCTATCAAGGATTGATATTGGATTATAGGCAAAGGGAAAGAAATAGGGGGCTCCTAAATGAAAGACCAGCACTGGTAGAGGTTTTAATAGAATGTATAACAGAAGCTGCCATTAAAAATGGAATAATTAGTAAAGCATATAAAATACTGCATGATAATTACAAGAATCAATCAGAGGAGCTTAGAAAGGATTTGGAAGAAAGTTTGGATAAGCAATTCACAAAGAGACAATGGGGGAATATATGTATATCTCCCTAATATGCAACAAAGTCTAGAATATTTAGGATCTTTGCCTGGAAATGTTTACATAGGCATTTTTATACCCCGAGTAGACTCCAAAGAATTTTTCCTCAGGTGGATAGCAAGAGAGAGGTTGCTGGGAGCATATTTTTTGGAGGTGTGAGGAGCTGGCAAACTTTTGGGATTCCCTGTGGGCCGCTCTGTCTGAGATGCTGAGTGGGCAGATTGGATTGACTGGGGAGATGATTTTTTTGAGTTATGTTACAGAATCAGTATTGACTAGACATAGTAAAGCCTTGCTGAGTCTAATTATGGTGGCTGCCAAAAAAGCAATTACTAGAAAATGGAAATCAAAGTCTAGACCAACTTTATTAGAAGTAGTGAATATAGTAACTGAGATAAAACAACTGGAATTGAGATCTTTAGAAAAGGGAAGGAGCAAACTACATAGAAAAAAATGGGAATTATGGGAAAAATTTATGTAGAGCAGGAACGAGGTTTAAGCGGCAGGATTTGAATGAGCTATATAATGCAGGAACGAGGTTTAAGCGGCAGGATTTGAATGAGCTATATAATGCTTAACTGACAATGACAAGAATGTTTATAAGTGATTAGTAATGTTTACAGCTACAGTTGTTTCAATGGTGTCTGTGATGTAAACTGTTTACAACTAAAGTGATTTCATTTTGCATATTTTTCATTTATATAAATGTAAGATTGCCTTTGTCACATGTGGAAATTTAATAAAGATGCTGGGGAAAAAAACTAAATTCTTCTCTCCCGGCCGAGTTAATCTTGCTGTGGGATCAATGGCAGCAGCTATCACTGTCATTCCTCTGGCCATATTCCACATATAAATTCTTCAGTGGACACTTTCAGTCCAGTGGTCCATTCTTCAACATTCATTGAATGCTTCAGTCAAGATTACACAAGCGTGCAAAAGATATATTCTTTGGTGGATTAATTCACACCAATTCTACAAAGGCCATTTGTTGTTATCCCCCTGCCCAATGACCATGGACACCTGCCAGTTGGGGAGCACTACTTGGGAAGGATAGTCCAAGGTACATGGTCCCCTGAAGAGGCCAAGGTGCATATCAGTGTCCTGAAGATGAGAGCTGTCCTCCTATCATTGCAGGCCTTTCAGGATGTTCTCCCATCCAGGACAATTGATACTGTGATGGAAAATTTGTCAGTGTTCTGATACATCAACAAACAAGGAGGAAGCAAGTCTTATCTACTTTATCGAGAAGCAATGGGAGTGTTGCCATGGGCAATCTCTCATAGTCTAAAATAAAACGAATAAAAAAGTTGGTGTCAGCTCTCAAAACTCCTAAACTTTGATTTAAAGTGCATATAACAAATGTAAAATGCAATGTCAAATAATGTTACCTTCCTTTTTGTACACAAATAGTCTTTTCAGACCAAAACGAAATGAAGAAAGAGATGAAAAAAGCTCCCTTGTTGTTCCGTTGCAAAGTACTTGGAGCTAATGTAAACAACGGATCAAGCGGACCTTTCCTTATAAGCAAAAACAGTCTTATACGACCAAAACAAGTTGTAAAAAGCTCCCCTGTTGTTCCGTTACAGAGAGTACACGGAACTAATGTGGACGACTGACCAAAACTGTGTTGTCGGCAATCAGCATGGGTCTATTCAGACCATATCAAACGATATAGCAAACTTGATGGCAAATGAACCAGAGAAAAGGTCACATCCAAAGAATTAGCATAGGTCTGTTCAGACCGTGTCGAACAATAAGGCAGACTTGGTAGTAAACGAACAAAAAAAGTTACAACCCAAGCATTAGTTTAGGTCTATTCAGACCAAAAGTATAATTCGGTAGCCATATAACATACGCAAAACTCTGCAATAATCCAAAATTCAAGGAGCATCAAGCGTTTTGATAAAAAACAATAAATTTATTGGATCCACAGACAATGATGGTAAGCGCTTTCGCAACAAGTGCTTTTTCAAACCAATATTTTTACCAATAAAATCAACACAGCCTTTTATACTTGAATCAATTATACTTAATGAGCCCATTTAAAAGAACAATTAGCTCAATTTTGTATCTATAACAACTGTATGTAACTTTAAAAAACTTTAAAAAGTACAAAGACTACAAAAATTAATAAACAAAAAATAAATTCATAAAAGTAAATCACATATGATAAATTCATTATGTGCTTATCTAAAAGTCAAGAACATAGCATGTGTTATAGGCATAATAATATGTATAACGTTGCAAGAACACAATCCATTTGAAAAAACTCAAAATATGTTTTATATTTAAATGTTTTATATGAAACATACTAATTGATACACAATATGTGTAAAAGATTATAAATATATGTGCAACACTGTAATGAAAAACACGATGAGTAGAATTATGTTATACTGTATATCCATATATCCAATACAGTCAAGATATACTTGTAATTGTATTTGGAATATGTATGTATATAAGATATATAGTAAAATGTTATGAAAGGAAAACAATGAATATATAATAAATGGCATAAGACTGAATATGTTATACTAAAACTGATGTGAATATATAAAAAACATTTATTGAGGTCTATGTCTCCTGTTTTTGAGAATCGGTTTCAATGGGACCCTGTCATTAAGCCCCGGAGAGCAGTGTGCTCTAGTTCTTATAATCCATTGGGCTTCTACTGATTCCGTATTGTTTTTCACATCACCACCTCTTATATTGGGTTGCAAAATCTGTATAACTGAAAAAGAAAAACCATGTGTGTCATCTGTATTAATTATATGCTTGGATAAAGCATTCACTTGTGATTTTATCCTAATTTGATAGAGGTGTTCCCTGATACATTCCTTCAACATTCTATCTGTTTTCCCTATGTAGAAGGAACTACAGGAAACACATCTAGCTATGTAAATCAAATGTTTAGAGGTACAGGTGGCCTGAGCTTTTAAATAAAATATTTCGCCTGTAACTGGATGTACAAAAACTGGCAAATCAGATATGTGACAACAATAATTACAACTGTTGCATGGGCTAGTGCCTGTATGTTCCACTACTGTGTCATTTGTAGTGTGATCTGCACAACAAAGTAATCTATGTAAGTTTTTCTTATTTTTATAAGCAAAGCTGGGACATTCATTTATAAACTGTGATATCTCTGGATCTAACATTAGAATTCCCCAATGCTTAATGATACAATCTTTGATCGCTTTGGTGTCCATGGTATAGTGAAGTGTGTATCTGACAGGATTTTTGCTATGGGATGTACCTGGTCTATCATTCGACCTATACTCATTTAGACCTTCTTCAGAGAAAATTGGGGCAGCAGTACCTTGCCTCATTTCCATGACTGTGCCCAATGTATCTGTAATTTCTTTGGTCTTATAATTTCTAGCTCTAAATCTAATGGCTAGGGCTTCTATTTCTTTCTCAAATGTATTAGGACTTGAACTTAGCCTGGAAACCCTCATTCCCTGTCCTTTTAAAATATTTCGAAATACATGGGGGGGGGGTGCATACTGTCCCTATTCAACAAACTATTTCTATGACAGGACTTCCTATGCATGCTAGTATTAAAGGCCCCATTTGGTAGACGCCAGATCTGTATATCCAAAAAAGAAATATTATCTGTTGAGTATTCCATTGTAAAGCTAAGAAAATCCACCAACATATTGACTTCCTTCTCAAATTTTAATAAATCATTAGTATTGCCCTGCCAAAGGAAAAAAAGATCGTCCACAAAACGCTTATAAAAAATTACATGTTGCCTGAAACTACTTAGATTGGACAACATATTCTCCTCCCAATAAGCCATTACCAGATTGGCGTAGCTATTGGCACAAGGTGTGCCCATAGCCACGCCATTCTGTTGTAGGTAATATGTCTCACTAAAAAGAAAAACATTGCTGTCTAGGACTAGCTCCAATAAAGCACATATAAGATCTACTCTAGTTAATGTTAAACCTGAGTGTGACATAAGGTAATTATGTAAGAACTCAAGGCCCAGATCATTCGGAATTTTGGTAAATAAAGATTTAACATCCATGGTTACCAACAACAAATTATTATTATCCTGTTGTTCCTTGGTGGCCTCATAAAAGTCTAATAAAAATTCCTTAGAATCCTTAGTATAACATTATGTTTGTCCAGCAGTGGATGTAATGATTTCTCTATATAAAAAGATATGTTTTCTGTTACCCAGCCTCGCCCAGAGACAATGGGTCTCATGGGCGGGTTGAGTTCATTCTTATGGACCTTTGGAAGCCCTTTGATAATAGGTGTTACAGGGTCTTCCACTATTAAAAAATTGTAAAGTTGTGATTCCACCAAGCCCATTTTGTACATATCATCTAAATTGTTGTAAACATTAGTTATTATTTTGAAAACCTCAGATTTGGTTATGACTTGGTAGTATTCATCATCTCCCAATAAGTCCAACATCCTTCTAGTATAATCTGCTTTATTAAAAATAACTATTGGACCACCCTTGTCCGCTGGTTTTATTATTATGTTATTGTCTAACATTAGATCTTTTAAGGCCTGTGACTGCTTATAAGACAAATTATGTCACACAGGAAGTACTATTGATATTGTGGAACTTCCTTATAATCCATCTAATATCTAATAGCTAAAGTTCCTTTCGGTGGGGACAGAATGAAATCACTATCTTCCACCAAAAGATTTACAACTTACAGCTTCTTATAACTGGATTTTCCTTCACCTGCAGCTACCCTTCTGTTTTATCAGCTTTAGAGGATGTTTTCTTAACAGCCTGTAATATGCGTGGCAGTCATCCTCTTGCTTCTAAGATGTCTGATAGGTTATATAAAGCATTGAGTAAAAAAACACTGAACTCTAGAAAAGCAAGAAATTCCTTTAATCACCACAAAGCTTTTGGGTTAATAATCTTCATCAGTGTGAACATAATACGAGATAAAATGAGCCTTTTCATTAAATAGTACATTTAAACTGAAGTCACAAGACACATCTCCCAATCCAAAAACAACATCAGTTAATCAATCAAATATGTAAAACCACATTATATTAAATACATGATGAAAGCATATTCAACAACATTTAAAAAAATATTCTTAAAAAACATTTCAAAAAGCTAGTAACTCGTTTTAAACAACTTTGCTTCAGTTTTAACATAGGTTTAACATAGGCAGCACTAACACCAGGTGCACAGTCCGCTTGAAGACAAATGATCCACCCATACTCATTTATTTCTAACCTATTATTTGTCTCCCCTGTCATACTTTTGTACAATACATCTATGACTCTAAACATGAATGTATGCTCTGACCCAAATTGATTAGTATGTTTTGCTAAAGCGTTAGTATTATCATTTCTACATATATCTGATCAATGTTCAATTATATGTTCATTACTGCCCATTATAAATTTGCAACAGGAAACATCCCATACTTATTACTGAGTTCCTTCTTATTATTATAATGTTTGCCTACTATATGTAGTAGTATAGTGTAGGTTATTTTGTCTACTCCTTTGAAATAAGCAATTATGCTGACTTGTATCTTCCATAAAGTAAGGCTTAACTAAGCCCTCTCTTTCATTTATAACTTCATGTGTTAATCCAGTCAAAAATTCTTGATTATCACCTCTTTTTGTTTAAACTCCCATACCTCTCACTTATTTGTTCATCACATCTCTGCAAGTCCGTATAGAGTGTACTAACCCTTAAAAATGGACTTTTAACATTACCTGTGAATGCATGGTTAGCATGCATACTATTTCGATGCAGGTACATGTTAGCTTGTACTTCCTTCTTATAAATGCTTGTGCGTATGTCTTTATCTACTCTCTCTCTCTTTTCTCATCCCTTGAAAAAATCAATTTAAATTTTAAAAAACTAGTTGTAGCATTTAAAAAAAATATACAAAATCAAATAACTCTTGCTGACTACCTTCCCAAACAAAGAAAATGTCATCAAGAGAATGCTTAAAAAAGGGTATCCTACATGTAAAAACTAAAGAATCATAAATAAATTGATCTTCCCAATGTTTGAGGTAATATTGGGATATGGACTGGTGATGGAGGTGCCCATCACCACACCGGATATCTGATGGTATGTATCACAATCAAAAATAAACACATTATTAGTTAAAACAATATCCAGCAGCTCACATAAAGTTTCAATTTCTCTACTGGTTAATTCACTATTAGTACATAAAAAACTTTGCACAACATCTAAACCATAAAACACCGTAAATAAGGAGTTCATGTCCAGTGTTACAAACAGGAATTCAGTAAGTTGTTTAGATGCATGCCACTCATAATTTAGTTAAAAGGTCACCTGTATCACAAATATAAGTTTCTACATTACTAAGATATCACTCAATATGGACTGTAGATATAACGAAAATCAGCTCAGTTGCCCATTCTCTTCCAGACACTATAGGTTTCATCGGTGGGTGTGTCAGGCTCTTATGAATTTTGGGCAGTCCATATAGTACAGGGATAACAGGGCATGGCACATTAAAATAATTAAACCACTCAAGGGGAATATCATTCATTAATTGCAGATCATAAATAGACATTTCGATGAGCATAATTAGATGTTTCAATTCTATTAATTTTCTTAACGGTATCCTCATCATTTAAAAATTCATTCATGTAAGACATGTAGTCTTTCTTGTCCATAATTACAGCCACACTGCCTTTATCAGCTTTCTTTATAATAATATTAGTATTGTCCTGCAACTTTATTAAAATTTCATACTCTTCTTGTGTTAAATTATATAGCCTATTTTTATCTCATTGCAGATATAACTCTTAAAACTGCAGTTTGCAAACATTGTAAAAAGCAATGACAACTGGACAACTAACAGGCGCAAAAGTGCTTGACTTCCTACATACCTGAGTTTGTATAGATGAAGAGTCTTTGAATATCAATTTCAAATTTAAGTTCCTAATAAACATCTTCAAATCAGTAAGGGCTTCAACTAAAGTATTTATATTCGATGGTACAATTTTCACCCCTTTGTTCAGCAATTCACTATCAGCAGCTGTCAAACTCAAGCTGGACAAATTGACCACCACTTGGTCATTCATCGATTTTGATGTACCAGTCAACTGCGGGTTTGCGGATTGTACCTTTGTTTTCCTCCTCCTCTTCTTTGTGGTAACCCCCTCAAAGCATCCCGATTGTGTATCTTTACCCTATCTAGTAAGCTGGGGTGCACTGGAGACAATGGTAGCTGAAAATCTTCTGGTGCATGTGCATTTCCACTCACAAAATATGCATAAGATGCCGCCATATTTGAAATTAGTGGAGCGCTATTCAAAATCGGATTTAGTGAAGATATTTGTACAGGAAAGTTTAAGTCAACATTCTGTACAGGCTATCTTTTCAGATTACTAACATCAGCTTCAGAAATTGTGATAGAGTCTAAAGAATACATGGATTCCTTCTGGCTCTTATTCCCCTTAATTTCATTATTATCTTGTGGCTCCTTAGTCAAGGAAAAAATACTCCCAGCTTTAAAGTCATTTATATCCCTTAACATCTTATGCCTTTTCACTTGCTCTAGGCGACAATCATAATTAGACAATATCTCAAGCATTTTGTTTTATATATATATATATATATATATATATATATATATATATATATATATATAGATATACATATATATACTTTATATACTTTATTTTTTTACTTTTGCATCATCTTAAAAGTACTCAATTGTATTTATTACTGCTTGGTGTAACTCATTCTAAGCCTTTTGGTTTAAACACTTGGGCTTCGGACCAGTTGTTTTGCACTGAGAGGGTTTGTGGTCTGCACTGTAGTGGCAGAACAGGTAGTTTACATCCTTCTAGGTTGGGAACTGCTGAGTGAGGGCTCAGTGTCTGTTATTCTAAAAGTGTATTAATTCTGGTTTAAGCATTTGGGCTTTCAGGCCAGTTATTTTACATTAAGAGGGTTCGTGGTCTGCACTCTTGTGGGAGGAGAGGCTGGACTCTGCCCTTCTGAGCTGGGAATTTCTGGTTGAAGGCTTATAGTGCATGCATATCTGAACTGCTTCTTACTGAA
Source organism: Protopterus annectens (assembly GCF_019279795.1). NCBI lineage: Eukaryota > Metazoa > Chordata > Ceratodontiformes > Protopteridae > Protopterus > Protopterus annectens. Next base: position 489,179,755 of record NC_056739.1, read on the forward strand.
GTTGGTGCGCCTTGTTTGCTGTGGCATAGACTGGATTCGGGCCTGCTGGATCTAGCTTTGTTTGTGTAACTTGAGCACTAATCCAGGCATTCTCTAAAGTATTCAATTGTATTTATTACTGCTTGGTAGTAACTTTATTAAAGTGTAGCTATCATTCTAAGTCTTTTGGATTAAGCACTTGGGCTTCAGACCAGTTGTTTTACATTAGGAAGGTTTGTGGCATGCACTGTGGTGGCAGGACAGGTAGCTTTCATCCTTCTAAGTTGGGAACTGCTGATTGAGAGCCCAGTGTCCGTTATTCTTAAAGTGTATTAGTTCTGGTTTAAGCACTTGGGCTTCAGGCCAGTTATTTTACATTAAGAAGGTTTGTGGTCTGCACTCTTGTGGGAGAAGAGGCTGGACTCTGCCCTTCTGAGCTGGGAATTTCTGGTTAAAGGTTTATAGTGCCTGAATATTTGAACTGTATCTTACTGAAATTGGTATACCTTGTTTGCTGTAGCATAGACTAGATCCAGGCCTGCTGAATCTAGCTTTGTTTATATGCTTGTTGTTTGTTTGCTTGTTATTTCCCTGGAACGCTAATTCCACCTAATACGCGGCTTCTCAGCACTTCTGTGGATCACTAGTGATATCTACATTGCTTACTGTACTTATTTCCTTGTTTCACTTGAAAGAAAGTTACTGTTTGTCGTTTTTGCATTTAAGTTACCTGTAACACATTGCACTTAAGTTACCTGGCACTTGCTCACTAAAGCAATTATATAAGTCAGCACTAAAAATTAAAAGCACTACACCCTCACTCTCCACTGGCCCTGGTTTTCAATTATTAAGGAATTCCCAATATTATTCTAGCATGTCCAAAGGTCAGTTGTCAATCTCCTCTCCGGTCCAGCTGGTGAATCTGGGAATCTTGAGGCAATGTTACAACTGCCTCATGTACACAGACAACCCTCTCCTCCTCCCAACAAATTCCAACACATGTGAGAGATGCAACCATATAGCCAAACTGGAGGCTAAGTTCTCTCAACTCAGTACTGGCATAACCAGTCAGGAGGAGAAGGAAACCACACTCACTACAATTCCAGTCTCACATAGACCTACCACGACAGCAAACCAAACACATAAACACACAAAAACATACTCGGAGGCTCTAAATAAAGATCTGCTGAAGCAGCAGAGACCTCCAAAGCAGACACCCAAGCAGCCGCTACCCCAAAACAAAACACGTGCAACACATATCTCACAAAGCCAGTGTGCCAAACAGTCACATTCCTTAAGACTAAACAACACACCTGATACACTTGTAATAGGTGACTCTATCGTCAGGCACACTGATGTCCCGCTCACCAGGTTGAACAAGGAGAGGGTCATGGTGAGCAGCCTGTCGGGCGCTAGGATCCGCCACATAACACAAGCACTCAGGTCACTCCAAGGCAAGTACAAATATGACTCAGTCGTTGTCCATGCTGGTGTGAATGACCTGAGACGTACCTCCCTGGACTACATGAAAAGAGACATAAAGGAGCTCTCTGAGCATGTAGCCCAGGCTGGTATGACCCTGACCTTGAGTAGCATCTTACCCTCACCAAGAATGATGCCAAAATATGAAGACAAGATGGTCAATTTCAACAATTGGCTTAAGTACTGGTGTCATTCAAAGGGGATCCAATGCCTGTCAGCTTGGGATGATATGCTCGACAAGCCACGATGCTTCGCTAGGGACAGCTTGCACCTGTCACCCTTGGGCTTTCGGATATTGGCAAAGGCTCTTGCTACCCCCATAGTGCCTTTTTTAGGCAAGGCTCAGAAGACAAACCTACCTCCATAGGTATCACAAAGGATAAGAAACTAAGAGTAATGTTACTCAACGCCAGAAGTCTAAACCTGAAGATGCACACACTCAAAACTCTCCTTAGCATGGAGAACATCGATATCTGTGCAGTAACAGAAACCTGGTTCAGGGCTCCCGAGAGCACCCCAGCACTACCAGGTTATACCTCATACCATGCTTTTCGGCCCCAAAACTTGGACCGAACCACAAAAGGAGGGGGAGTATTGATATTCATCAAAGATACCCACACCTCCAGGTTGGTGGCAAAGCACGAAGCATCAGAGACTATCCATGTGCAACTAACAGTGGGTAAAACTGCCTTCCAGTTTATAGCCTGCTACAGACCACCCTCCCAAACCCAGGAACCCCACTCGGCCTTCCTGAGAACACTGGAAAATATGAAGGTCTCTCCAAACACCATTATATTGGGCGACTTCAACTACCCAAACATAGACTGGGAGCATTACTCTAGCTCCAACACCCTAGCCCAAAGGTTCCTAGAATTTATAAACTCAAATGCTATGGAACAACTTGTTACCACTCCCACAAGAGGAGAAAACATACTGGACCTGATCATCACCAACATGGGGACTCTATGCTCCAGACCAGAAGTGTATCCCTCACTGGGAAGATCAGACCATAAACTAATCTCACTGGATATTCACATCCCGACCCCACCCCCTGCCCAGAAAACCACAGTGAAAAACTTCTCTAAAGCAAATTTCACACGCCTCAAAACTGAGGTGGAATCCTTCAAAGCCCCCGGGCCTGTGAAAAATACGGCCCAGACCGCAGAATCCTTTATAAACGCATTCTATGAACACCTTCAGGAATGCATGGATCATGCAATCCCAAATAAAACCAAGACCCAATCCTCCAAAGGCAGACGTCCTGTCTGGTGGACCCCAGCCATAAACAAACTATACAATAGAAGGAGGAAGCTACTAAATGATAGAGCAAAATCCCAAAAAGGGAAGGCATCACTGATCAGTATTAGCAAAAAACTACGGGCACACATAAAATTGTCTAAGGCCAGCTTTGAGAGAAAAATTGCACAGGACACTAAGGATAATCACAAGGCTTTCTTTAGTTATGTTAGGAACCTGGGTGGTAATTCCCAGATATGCTCAGAATTAGTCCAAAATGACAAAAATACACCAAACCCACAGACATTGCCAACATCCTAGCTGACAGGTTCAGCGCAAACTCCCCCCCTCCCCACCAAAAGAGCAAATATCTATCCCTGCAGAGTGCTGCCCCCCTGACATCTCAGATGCTCAGGTAAGAACCGCCCTCTCCAAAGCAAAAAACACAGCATCAATGGGACCAGACGGTGTCCCGGGCTGCGTCCTACATGAACTCCAAGAAGAGCTAAACCCAAACATAAAACTACTGTTCAATCTCAGCCTTACTACAGGATATGTGCCCAAAGAGTGGCGTACAGCAACAGTGGTCCCTCTCCATAAAGGTGGTGCCTCAACGGATCCTGGAAACTATCGCCCCATAAGCCTGACTAGCTTGGTCTGCAAAGCTATGGAAAGGATCATCATGGACCTCATAAATAAAGATATTGGGGACCTACAAACACTGGATCCTACCCAGTTCGGCTTTGTTAAGGGCAGATCCTGCCTCCTAAACCTGGTTGATATCTTTGAAACAGTCACCAAGGCCATTGACGAGGGGAAGGTGGTCCACACAGCCTACCTGGACCTCGCAAAAGCCTTCGATACAATACCCCACTCAGGCATTATAGATAAGCTCACCAGCTTAAATATAAACCCCTATGTCACTAGATGGATTGCAAACTGGCTCAAGGACAGAACCCACATGGTTAAAATTGCTGGAGCCATGTCAGACTCCAAACCAGTTACAAGTGGTGTCCCACAAGGCTCAGTCCTGGGACCTCTCTTGTTCGGTATATATTTCTCGGAGGTACAGGCCAACACGGAAGGACTGTGGCTGACCAAGTTCACAGATGACTGCAAACTGGGTGCCATAATCGACTCTCCAGCAGACACAAGCATCCTTCAAAAGGGCCTCATAGAAACAGGCAACTGGTGCCAGAGCCATGGCCTCAAGCTAAATGCCAAAAAGTGTATAGTCATCCCCTTTGGCAAAAACAAAGTGCCCACAAATTACCACATAGGTGGTAATCCATTAAGTACAGACGAAGTAATTAGGGACTTGGGGACTCAAGTTGATAGCAATCTCTCATTTGACAACCACGTGGCCAAAGTGGTTAGAAAAACATTTTATATAGCCCACCTAATCATGAAGGGATTCACATCTAGATCAGGGGACGTCATCGTGCCTCTTTACTCATCCCTCATCAGGCCCATAATTGAGTACAATGCCCCTTTTGGGATGTACCTTACCAGACACCTGCAGCAACTGGAAAGACCCCAAAAGTACCTCACTAAGAGGATCAAAGGGCTCAAACAGATGCCATATGCTGCCCGGTTAAAGAAACTCCAGCTCTACTCAGTGGCATACCGCCTGTTCAGAGGCGATCTGTGCCTGATGTATAAAGCCATGTACAACCCGGAATTAATGGACGTGCTGCCGAGCTACGCGCTCGAGAGACTTGAACCTCAGCACTGAAATAAATAGGACATGCTGAAGGGACAGATTCATAACCCAGAGGCTCCCTTCACTCTGGAATAAAATCCCAGTCCAGGTTAGGCAGAGTCCGTCATTGATTCTCTTCAAGAGGAATCTTGATGAGTGGATGGGAGATCGTAGGTTTACCCCGGGTATCACTTCTGTGTCACTGTTAGACAGAGGCACAGTATACTAACCTCGAAAAAGGGCATAGCAAAATAAATTTAAAATGGGTGGCGAAAGCCAAACACATTCTGGCCTGGCTTATAAATGCCCTAGGGCAGATAGCCTAGTATGAACCTATGAACCTATATGTATAGAGTCTTTAAAAGAGGGCATTGCAGAAATCTCACTTTCCATTTTTCCTATTTCCTCCTGTAGGTCTTTTTCTGTTTTACTGAAGAACTGGTTCATTAATTACATATAATCCATGCTTAACTTTTAAGTTAAGCTCCTGTCATCTTTTTAGCAGCTCAGGATAGGTGTTGACAAATGCAGGTATTTTCAAAATCCTTAAGCCATGTGGAATAACACCAAGCTCCAAATAAGCTACAAAGCTTAAACATTACCATTGGAGCTGCTTGAAGGCTTTGCACCCTTCTTTCTAAGGCTTCCATGCAAGTAACAAATGTATCGGTACATAGAGATACAGTTCCTTCAATATTGATTAAAGAACCCGTTGCTTGAAGAAGTAGGGGTTTGTTACGTACCATCAAACGTTCATGCAATGATTGACTTGCCCCATGTGAGCCAACATTCATATTCTGTTCAATGGCAGGCTGTGTCATTCCAGAGTTAAAACCAAGTACAAGTGCCCGAAGTTGATTGGAAAAAGGAAAACCAACAAAGAGCAAAAGCAGATCAAAAACAACAGTTAACACAGTCCTCTGTGAAATAGAAATAATCCAAGTAAAAAACACCAGACACTAGAAATGCAAGAACTTCCATTAATCACCACAAAGCTTTTGGGTTAATACTCTTCATCAGTGTGAACATAATACTAGATAAATAGTACATTTAAACCGGTCACATGACACAACCCCCCAATCCAAAAACAACATCAATTAACCAATCAAATATTTAAAACCAGATTATATTAAATACGTAATGAAAGATTATTCAACAACATTTTTAAAAAAATATTCTTAAAAAACATTTCAAAAAGCTAGTAACTCATTTTCAGCAACTTTGCTTCAGTTTTAGCATAGATTTCATGCTGACTCCTGCATCAATACCAGGTGCACAGTCCACTTGAAGATGAATAATCTAGTCATACTCATTTACTTCTAACCTAGTATTTATGTCTCCCCCCACATACTTTTATATGATACATCTGTTGCTCTGAATATGAATGTATGAACCAAATTCTATAGTAGGTTTTGTGCCCACTGAATGGCGCACATCAACAGTTATCCCATTCCACAAAGGGGGAGCCACCACTGATCCTGGGAACTATCGACCTATTAGCTTGACGAGCCAGGTCTTCAAGGCCATGGAATGTATCATCATGGATCTCATAAACAAAGACATTGGTAACCTCCAAACTCTGGATCCCACCCAGTTCAGGTTTGTGAAAGGCAGATCATGCCTCCTGAATCTGATAGACTTCTTTGAGGCAGTCACCAAAGCTGTGGATGAGGGTAAGGTGGTTCACACAGCCTATCTTGACCTCGCCAAGGCTTTCAACACCATCCCCCCATTCTGGAATTATAGCTAAACTCACTAAACTAGGTATAAATCCCTACATCACAAGATGGGTTGCCAACTGGCTCACAGACACAAACCACACTTTAAAAGTTGCAGACTCCAAATCTGACCACAAAGCAGTGACAAGTGGAGTACCACAGGGTTCCGTCCTGGGACCTCTCCTGTTTGGTATCTACTTCTCTGAAGTACAGGTTAACACAGAAGGCCTCTGGCTAATGAAGTTTTCAGATGACTGCAAACTAGGAGCCATAGTCAAGTCCCCAAATGATGTGGACATCCTACAGAAGGGCCTCACTGAGACAGATGCCTGGTGTCAGAGCCATGGCCTCAAGCTTAATGCCAAAAAGTGCAGTGTCATCCCCTTTGGTAAAAACACTGTACCCATGAACTACCACATAGGCAGCAATCTACTTAACACCAAATGTGTGATAAGAGACCTTGAGACCCAGGTGGACAGTAGTCTCTCCTTTGATAGTCACATCGCCACAGTAGTCAGGAAGTCCTTTTACGTGGCACACCTCATCATAAAAGGGTTCTCATCCAGGAAAAAAGAGGTCATTGTTCTTCTCCACTCGACATTCATTAGACCCATTATAGAGTACAACGCCCCTTTTGGAATGTACCTCACAAGACATCTGCAGCAGCTGGAAAGGCCACAGAAGTACCTCACAAAGAGGATTACTGGCCTCAAACAAATGCCCTACACTGACCGCCTCAAAAAACTCCAGCTTTACTCTGTAGCATATCGCCTACTCCGAGGTGATCTCTGCCTAACATATAAAGCTATGTCAAACCCAGAGCTGTTGGACATGCTACACCTAAAGAAATCCCAATCCCTCCAAGCTACATGCTCTAGGGACCTAAAACTTCTCACCACAAGAAACAGGACATGCTGGAGGGATAGATTCCTGTCCCAGAGACTTCCTATACTCTGGAACAAGTTACCCATCTATGTCAAGCAAAGTTCATCTTTAGCACTCTTCAAGAAAAATCTTGATGAGTCGATGGGAAATAGGAAATACACCCCGGGGATCACTTCTGTGTCTCTGCTCGACAGTGGCACAGGAAAATAACTTTCTTGGGTGGCGTAAGCCATGGAACTTTGTTGGCTAGGCTTACGTAAGCCCTTGGGCTGATAGCCTAGTACCTACCTGTGAACCTATGAACCTATAAAGCGTTAGTATTAACATTTCTATGTATATCTGATTGATGTTCAGTTTTATTTTCCTTGAGTTTTCTAGTGGATTTCCCTACAAAAATCCCTGAACATTTTTGTGCACACAGCTAAATATACAATATTTAAGGTATTGCATGTAGCAGAACATCTAAAATGTATTTTTTATTTGTTCTAGGGTGAATAAATTCATTGCTGCCCATTATATATTTACAACAGGAACAATTATGACATGAAAACATCCCATACTTATTACTTAGTTCCTTATTATTATAATGATTCATATCTTTGTAACAAAGTAATTTTAAACTATGACAATTCTTATATGCAAAACCAGGTTTCATTCCTATAATTTGTCTAAGTTCAGGCATCAATTCTAAAATTCCCCAGTTCTTCAAAATAATCAATGTTAAGTTGTCCATCTCGCCTTCATTCTTGCTGGATGGGTTCGGAGCCGATCCTCGGCTCCGACTCGGCCACTCTAAAAGCTCAAGAGTTGGTTCAACCGGCTCGAGGCTCCCCTTATATCCCACAATGCTAGGCGGTAATACCTCAGATCTCGTTTGCCGCTACAGCGATTGAGGTGTGTTGTTTCAACCGGCTTCAGGTTAGTTTGTTAGAACAGTCTAATAGTTAATTTAAACCCCTTTAATTTAGTTTTTTTACTCATTATTCCCTTAGTTTAGTGGATTTTGAACCTTTCCTACCTGTTTATCCACCCTTTTTACCTCAAGAACTTATAAGTTCTTTCCTTAGGCCTTCGGGCCCTTCCATCCCCTTTTAATAGTGGAGTGTATGTGTTTTTTTTGTAGAGATTTAAAAAAAACTAAACTAAATTTATTAGTTTAATTTTAGTTTAAACCTTAGTGGATAGTGTAATCGGTGTGTTTGTGTTGTGTGGTGATTACACATTTTTTTTTTCTTGAAAATGTCTAAGGATTTAAAGGTCTCAGGCTTTAAGAAGTGTGACTCGTGCTGTCAGAAAATGTCTCTGACAGATGGTCACACTTCTTGTGTGTACTGCCTGGGACCTTTACACCTGCAGGACTCTTGTGCTGTATGCCATGGCTTCAGCCTTAGAGTCCTGCAGGAAAAAAAAAAAAAAAAAAAATAAGCTTATATTACGAGGCTTATTGAAACCTGAGGGTCCCCCGACTCTTTCTTCGGGCAAACCCTCCAAGCCTTCTAGGTCGTCGGCTCCAGCTTCTGAGTCGACACCTAAGGCTTCGAAGTCTGCTACAACATCGGCTCCGGCTGGAGCCGATGAGACTCGAACTCTTATTTCTTCGGTTCCCTCGGCTCCGGCCGGAGCCAAGGTGTTGGAAATCACTGAGTCGGCTCCGATAAGATTATCGGAACCGACAACTAGGAAAAGGTCTAGGTCACCGTCTCTTGGCTCCATTCATTCGGCTCCAGCATCTCCCTTGCTGTCTGAATGGAGCCATAGATCTCACTCCTCTAGGTCGTCGAGACTTTCGGACCATGACCTTCAGAGGGTAGTGAGTCGACTTCTTAAGTCCGAGGCACTATCCCAAATGCTTCAGAGTCCGACTCAGCAGTCGATGCTTAATCCTATTTTTCAAAATGTTCCTCCTCCGACTCCTTTGAGTTCGGAGCCGGGGCGTTTTGGACCCGAGACTGTGGCAGCGTCGGAGCCGATACAATTGCCTTCGGCTCCATCGTCTGCTCCGATTTCTTCATTGGAGGAATCTCGGCGCCGTACTTCCCTCGTCAGCTCCGAGGGGGTAAGTGGCATCGGACCCTTGTCCGACCCCGCTCTCCCTCTCGGTGCTTCGGCACTGGTGAGTTCGGCTCCGACATCGGCCTCGGAGCCATCACTGTCGGTGCCGAGGGAGGTTTTCAGCTTTTCGGAGCGGAGACCTCTGGCTCTGCCTGACAGGGGTGCTTTCGAGGTCATGCGGAGTGTGTTGGAACCTGGTTCAACTCCACAGTCGGTTCCGTCCGCCCCTCCCTCCTCGGTGCCTCAGGTAATTTCTACTCACTCCCTCATCCCAGACCGCAGAGAGCCAGCTCCTCAAGAATCCCCTGTGGGATCTCATCCTCTTCCGAGGCCTCTCCTGAATTGGCAGGAGAGCCCCCTAGGAAGAGAAAGTGCAAGAGGAAGCACATAGACTCACCTGAGTCTGTCACCTCTGACACGGATTTAGAGGATTCTGAAGGTTCCCCCTGTTCCCCCTCTGAAGATGTCTCCTTTGCAGACATCCTGGAGATCTTAAAACAGAGGGGGAATTGGCCAGCCCTTAACCCTTCGGAGGATGAATCTGTGTATCTTGAGGCATTCGGCTCTCGCCCTTCCACCTCCTGGGTGTCCCCCCCCTTTGACCCCTTATGCAGGTGGTAGCAAAAAAGGCTTGGATGGCTCCTGACTCTGTGGACCCCACCCCCAGGAGACCTTCAAAGTTTATTACAGCACCAGCAGACAAACAATTTTTGACTAAAGGAGTTTCTGTGGATGCTATGGTGGTAGCTGCTGCCACCAAGAAGGAACTAGCTGATCCTTCAGTGCCTGTCCATCCCCCTAACAAGGAATCTAGGTCTATGGACAGGTACGGGAAGCGGATGTTTTCATCAGCGACCTTTTCAATGCATTCGCTGAACTACCTCTGTCATTTCACTCGTCTTCAAAGAGACTTGATCAAGGAAGCGAGTGAGATGTTAAAGGATCCAACAGCTGCGGGTTTTCAGGATAAGATGAACGCTCAGCTGGCAACCCTCAATTCGATAGCTAACTCCTCCATGTGCCTTCTTTCATATGCGGCTGATGGAGCGAGCAGGGCCGCAGGTACAGGTGTGGCCTTACGCCGGCATGCCTGGATGCGGCTATGCAATTTTGCGGACCCCTTTAAGATGTCTTTCACTAATTCCCCGTTTGATGGATTGTCCCTTTTTGGTCCTCAAGTGAAAGAAACCCTGACAAGGTGCGAGACGGATGGCAAAACTCTTTCTGCTGTCGGAGTCCATTTTTCTACTCCTTCTAGGCCTTACCCCAAGGGCCAGAAAAGTGGAAAGATGTGGTTCCGCAAGCAATCTCAAGGGGCTTTGCCTGACGCACAGAGTCGGTTCCCCTCTAGAGGCAGAGGGGGGAACAATAATGGTAGACGCCGCCCTAGAGGCAGGGGGGGTCCGCAGAACCAGGGCAATCGAGAAACGTTTTCCGATAAGCCCTTTCAGCATCCCTGAGGTGTTGCCAGACTGTCCATCTTCGGAGGCAGTCGGGGGAAGATCATCACTGTACCCAGAAGCCTGGCGATCTCTAACTCAAGACAAGTGGGTACAGTCCATCATTTCCGAAGGCTATTCCATTCCGTTCTTTCGCATTCCAAATCAATCAAAAAAGTCCCTTCCAGATGTTCCACCCGCTCAAAGGGAACAAGCAGCGTTAGAAATATCAAAGTTGCTTGCAAAAAGAGCCATTCAGCCAGTTCCAGCAGACCAGCAAGGATCCGGAATCTACTCCAAATTCTTTTTGTTTCCAAAGAAAACAGGGGACTGGAGGCCCATTTTGGATCTCAGCATCTTGAACAAGTCTGTCAAGAAAACAAGATTTTGGATGGTCACGTTGCAATCCATCCTACGCCTATTGGGAAAGGAAAACTGGATGTGCTCTATAGACCTCCAGGATGCGTACTATCATATAAAAATGAACAGGCGCTCCAGGAGATTCCTCCGCTTCAGGCTGGGAACCAGTCACTTTCAATTCAGAGCCCTGCCCTTTGGACTCACCACAGCCCCCCAGGTGTTTACCAAATGCATGGCAGTGGTTGCCTCTCACCTGAGACGTCAAGGATTCCAGGTGTTTCCATACTTAGACGACTGGCTCCTTACAGCTCCCACCAAGCATCTTCTACTACTTGCCAGAGACTACACTTTTCGCATATTTCGAAAGCTAGGTATCTCAATAAATTGTGAAAAGTCTGTTTTGTCGCCTTGTCATGCTATTACCTTCATAGGCGCAAATCTAGACACAGTCAGCATGTCAGTGAGACTCACAGACCAAAGGATAGCAGACATACACCAACTAGTTTCTCTTCTTTTCCACAGCAACAGAATCAAAGTCAGATTGGTCCTGAAAGTACTGGGGATAATGGCAGCTGCTATCCCTCTACTTCTATTAGCCAGATTTCACATGAGAATCTTACAATGGATGCTCTTCACACAATGGTCATACCAACAACTTCCGATGTCCCACACCATTGTGATAACGCAAGCATGCAGGAATCATCTTCTTTGGTGGATTTCTTCCCCCCAGCTCTTCTTAGGAAGACCCTTTGTCCCTCCCCCTCCGGTTGCTACTCTGACAACGGACGCCTCCCTGATCGGGTGGGGGGGGCATTATCAGGGCAGGACAGTCCAGGGCATATGGCAACCTTACGAACGCCACTTGCATATAAATATTCTAGAGATGAGAGCAGTGCTTTTAGCGTTGCAAGCCCTTCAAGACTCTCTTCCAATGGGAACGATAGCAATCCAGACGGACAACATGTCTGTAGTGTGGTATATCAACAAACAAGGCGGAACCAGATCCTACCCCCTATGTCGAGAGGCACTCAGACTGTGGCAATGGGCGATTTCTTCTCAGCGGTTTCTGATAGCAACGCACATCCCCGGGAAGTCCAATGTCATTGTGGACAAATTGAGCAGAGCTATTCTCATGCCTCATGAGTGGTCTCTGAAAAATTCAGTCTTGGAAAAAGTTTTTCTGAAGTGGGGCCAGCCTTGCTGCGACCTTTTTGCTACTCCCCAAAACAGCAAGTGCAAAGATTATTTCACCCTCTTTCCTCTACCAGGCCATCCCAGCAGAGACGCTCTAGTCCAAGTTTGGCCCCGGGGACTTCTGTATGCATTTCCTCCCTTCCCACTAATTTCTCAAGTGATACAGAAAGCCATCGCTCAGAAAGCTTCCTTGATCCTCATTGCCCCTTACTGGCCTCGACAGGTTTGGTTCCCCTTTCTGCACCATTTTCTGTTGGAGCAACCCTGGCATCTGGACCTAGTTCCAGATCTTTTGACCCATCAGTCGGGTCAGTTACATCGCTCCCTCCCCTCTCTGAACCTCACTGCTTGGCTCCTCCAATTCCAACCCTAGCCAGGCTTCCTCTAATATCTCACTCAGTTCGAGATATTTTAATAGCTTCCCATAAATCCTCCACTCGGAAGATTTATCTTAGTAAGTGGAAACATTTCTCCTTTTGGGCACAAGGAAGGGACATAGATCCTTTCACTGCTCCCATTCAATCGGTCCTTGATTTCTTAGCCGAACTATTCCACGCAGGTTCGTCTCCTTCTACTCTTAAGGTTCAATTGGCAGCTATATCTAACTTTCATGTTGGAATCTCAGATTCTGCCATCATGTCTCACAAGCTTTGCAAAGCCTTTTTGAAGGGAGTTTTTCTTCTCAAGCCTCCTATCAGAAATCCTCCTCCTTCTTGGGACCTTAACTTAGTTCTCACATCTTTGATTATCCCCCCTTTTGAACCTGCAGCTTCGTGTTCAATGAAATTGCTATCCTGGAAGACACTCTTTTTGGTAGCCATTACTTCGGCTAGAAGAGTCTCGGAGCTTCATGCACTCTGCAGTCGACCCCCCTTATCTTTTATTTCATAAGGATAGGGTATCCTTACAGACCAACCCATCCTTCTTACCCAAAGTAGCCTCTCCGGCAAACTTAAATCAAAACATTGACCTTCCTGTGTTTTTTCCTAACTATTCTAACAGGTCTGAACAAAAATTACATTGGCTAGATGTTCATCGACAATTAAGGTATTATTTGGATAGGACCAAACAGACCAGAAAGGCTGACCAACTGTTTGTTTCTTATGCAGAAGGCAGAAAGGGCCTTCCAGTTTCAAAAGTATCACTCTCCAGATGGCTTACATCCTTGATTTCCTTTGTGTATGAGATTAGGCATCAAAAGTTACCAAACAAACCTAAGGCTCATTCAACTAGAGCTTTGGCTACTTCTGTAGCTTTCCAAGACAGGCTGCCTATTGATACGATTTGTGCGGCAGCTACATGGGCTACCCCTCACACTTTCATTTCTCATTATAAGTTGGACTTAGCTTCTAGACACAGAGCTAACTTTGGTTCCACTGTACTCAAGAGTCTGTTCCGATAGGCCACCCGGGACAAGGTGCTAGGGACGTGGTCCCATCCAGCAAGAATGAAGGCAAGATGGACAACTTAACATATAGAAGTTATGTTCTTACCATAACGTTCCATGTTAGTTGTCTTCTTCTCGCCTTCTTTCTTGCGTCCCACCCTCCTTCCCCCTAGCCTGGACAGACCTAGAGGAGTTTGATTGTGACCTTTTTTTCCTACCACCTCTATTTGTATATATGTATATACTGTATTATGTATATATTCCCTCATCAGGTTGTAGGTCACCTTCCTTCTGTCATTTTATAGAGGTGGGTTTCCCCTTTCCAGTGTTTCTGGATTATTTTTTCCTGGCTGGGCCTAGCTTACAAACGAGATCTGAGGTATTACCGCCTAGCATTGTGGGATATAAGGGGAGCCTCGAGCTGGTGGAACCAACTCTCGAGCTTTTAGAGTGGCCGAGTCAGAGCCGAGGATCGGCTCCGAACCCATCCAGCAAGAAAGAAGGCGAGAAGAAGACAACTAACATGGAACGTTATGGTAAGAACATAACTTCTATTTTTACCTTCACGTGGTCGCCTACTATATGTAGTGGTATAGTGATGGTTATTCTGTCTACTCCTTTGAACTAAGTGATTATTCTGACTTGCATCTCAGACACATAAGTATCAGTTTTCTAATATCAGATTAGATTCTGTTATTTCCTTATCAAAGCCATTTTCTGCCAAACCAGTTGTAAATGTTAACTCCATTCCCTCAGACAAGCATGGAAATATTTTGATAGATTAGGAAAGTATATTCTTCTGCTACTTTCAGAATTCTGAATTGCTAGGCTTAAATGTTAAAATTTTTACTGGCTTCTTTTGAGAACATGAGAAAGTAACTGCTAACCTTCCTTTTTCAAAGGTTAAAACTTCATTAAATTCATTAACTGTGCCTGCTTCTCAGGTAACCAAACACTCTCTTAGTTGTTATGATTTTACTGATGCTGTATCCAGAGCTGCTGCTACTGATTCAGTTATGAGAAGATTTTCATGTGTACATTCTCAAAACTTAAAAAAAAAACAAGAATCTGACAGCAAAAATCCAAACTAATAGAAGCCAAAATGCAGTCCAACTCTCCACAAAATATTTCAATTGATGTTTAAGACAGCAGCAAAGAAACAATACTTGTTTCTTTGCTGCCGTCTTATACATTAATTAAAATATTTCATGGAGAGTTGGACTGCATTTTGGTTTATATTACATTCTCAAAACTTACCAGAAGATGTTACAGCTGAGATTTTAAATTCTCTCCTTCACAAAGATGTTCTGTTTGAATTTTCTGTGGCTGATGTTCTAAAAATTTGCTGAAGGAGGAAAATGGATTCAAGGAGTTATCCAAAGTTTTCAACCCTCCTTTTCTTAGTTTAGTAAAACATTTCCTTCCAATTCAGAGCCATTTTTCAAGAAACAGAATAAGCAGTCTCAGAAAAGTTCTAACAAAAGAAATTAAAAAGCACTGACAAGGAGGTTCAAAGAAAGTCAGAATGGCTACTTACCTCTATAAACTTCACACCTTACCACCCTCAATCTGCCAGTCCTTTAAATCTCTTCCACAGTCTGTGTCTTCAACTTCCCCAGGTGCATTAGATTATTTCAGACAAGTAAATTCAGAATATCATCCAACAGGGGTAGAGACGGCATTGGGAATCCCTTCCCCATTTAAGGAGATTCTTTCAAATCCTATAAACCAGATATCCTTGTTTCCACCAATTTGGGAGCAAATGTTTTCTCACAGGAAAGTGAATTTGTGCGCTCAGCTGTGATAGGCAAAGATTTTTTTATACAGGGATTTTTCTGGTGTTAAAGAAAGATGGAACTTTAAGACCAGTTTTAGACCTCTCATTTCTCAATTCTTTTGTCATGCTCCCAAAGTTCAAAATGTTTTTCCTCCAAACTTTGCTGCCACTCATATCCTCCCTCAGCTTCATGGTAATATAAGACTTAAAAGATGCTTATCATCATATAAGTTTTCATAGAATTCAAACATTTCTTAAGATTTTCTATATCTAGTTTAAACTATCAATTTTCTGCCTTACCCTTTAGTCCATCTGCTACACCAAGGGTAATTTCAGAGTCTTACTCCAGTAATTGCTTAAAACAGACTTTAAGGTATTCACATCTCTCCATCTTTAGATGCCTGTCTTATATTTGTAGACTCTATTTCCATTTGTCAGGATTCCCTGATAAGGGTCAGGAAACTCTGCTCACTCTGGGGTTTCTAGTTAACTTACAGAAATAATCTTTTATCTCTTCCTGTACAAGAGTGGTTCTGGGATGTCATCTGGATACTTCCATAGGAAGGGCTTTACTTCCACTGGACAAAGTAGAACAGTACAGAGATATCTTGTTGAGCTTTTCCAATCTCCTCTTCAGTCTGTCACAACAGAGGCTTTAGACTTTGCTTGGGTTGGAGATGTGTCAAAATATGTGAAAGTGCAAAATCTGTACATCAGACAAGACAAACACAAACACATAAATGTCAAAGAGATTCATCCAAGATGGCTGTACAATGATCAGCAGTTTAACTTCAGCTCTCCCAGTCTGTAAACAGAAACTGAGAAACAACAGCCAGTGATATTGTCAGCTTGAATAAAATTAATTTACTATTTAATAAGTACACTACCAGGATACCAGCAAAGAAGAAACTAAGAGAGCCTGAAAGAAATCAGCTAGAAAAGGTGAAGAGAAAACACTGATTGGGAAGAATTTTTCAGCTGTACAAAAGCAGTTCAAACTCCAAACTACTAGTAATCTAGAGGAAACAAAGTCAGATGTGCTCAGAGCTGATTAAAATAAATGAAACACTGAAGGAGTATATCAACTCAAATAAAAGGCTGGACAATAGAAAAAGCTTTAAAGAGATATTCAGGTGAGGTGATAAAAACCTCAAAAATCAGAGTTTGAGATGAAGAAAATGCTGGCTGGCTATGAGACTGCTCAAGAAGAGATGTTTAAAAAATATTAGAGTTAGAGGACAGACCATATAGGGAAAATCTGAGATTTTCTGCTGTACCAGTGAAAATAGAAGGAACAGACCATATTAATTGTATGAAGGCATACATAAGCAACTGGACTGGTATTCTACAGCAGGAACTGTTAATTGAAAGGCCACACACCATATGTATGCTCCAAATCTGGCCAAGAGAAAGCAGCCAAGACGTTTATTAGTCAAAATTGTGGCAAAAGGGCAAAGTGTTAAAAGTTGGAGACAGTCGATTGTTTGTGGAAATGATTATTCACTAGATACTAGGCAGAAGAGAATCAAATTATTTATATCCATAATCAGGGAATGTCAAGAGGTAGGTGTGGGATTCAAGCTGCTGTATTCAGCTGTCTTCAGAGTATTTTTTCCTGGATGATCAAAGTAATTTTTGATACAAAACAGGCTAATGAGGAAATGCAAAAGTTTGCCCAACAAAAAGTAAGCCATCAAGCAGAAGGGGATTCTGCTTCTCATTCTTCTGATGATAAAGCACACAGAGAGACTTTGACAATGATATCTTTCCGCTATTCTAAAGGAAAATGCTTGAGAGAGACAGAAAAGCAACATTATTGGCCAGAAGAATCAAGAGGACCTTGGAAATGAACTAGAATCTGAAATTGGGAGATGGAGATGAAGAGTAAAAAGACCAGCAACACAGAAATTAATGAATAAACGTGAAACTGCAAAACATCAGTCATATTTGTGGTATATGGCTGTATAAGAATAACGGGAAAGAGTGGACTTTTGTTGACTTTGTTAAACTTGCAGGGCAACTGAAAAGCATTTGCCTTGCTTCATGTCATTAATGTTTGGAAGGACTCTGAGGGGAAGGGAAAAGGAAGCATAAGGGTAGTAAAACAATTTATATTCTTAAAAGTATTTTTATGCAACTTTTAACAATATAAATTGCATATTTTATAGTAAAGTATTTTGGTTGCTCTTGTATGTGATAAAGTTACTAAAGTAAACGGATGTCCTTTTTTCCTTTCTCTTCCCTTTCTTTTATTTAGCATTATGAAATGTAGGCATTACAGTGCAAAAAGAGTACAAAAACTAGACAAAAGCATGCTTAGTTAATAGGCTGTAATCTTGGGTTCTTGAAGTGGGGGATGGGGTGTAAAAGTACACTTATTATAATATATGTAGAACTGATATGCTTTCTCTTATTTTGGATAGGTTAATGTCTGGAAGAAGACCCTTGGCTTAGTCTAATAACACATTTCAATCTGAAACAAGTAATATGAGAACATCAAATATAATGAAAATTGTTCCTTTACCAATAATTGTTTCAGGTTGTCTTTCAGGCTGCAACAGAGGACTACATCTTTCTTTTTTCTCTTACTTTTCCATGGAGGCAAGCTGATAATAGGGCAATACAAGAACACTGGTTTCTTCAAGGCTAAAAGTTATTGATTTTTGAAAGCATGCAAATTGTTCTTACGTTGGGGGATAAAGATTAAAAAAAAGAACAGACACCAATTAGTGTAAGTAGAAACGCAGGCAATAACATGTGTCTTAGCATGTACAGCCTCAATTTCAGTTTAATTAGGGTCTGTGTTAGCAGCTGTCTATTTAGCACCAATATTAAGAAGGTTAAACTTCATTATTTGAAGATAAACAGTGCAGCAACCATAAAAGTTCAACTAGAAAAGAAAAAGCAGCAAATGCACTGTGTGCAAATTTCCGTCTCTGTGTCTTGGGAATTCACCTCTATTCAACGCTCATAACAGTCCACAACACCTTCAGTGAAACCAAGTAGAAGTGAACAAAAGTTTATTGTAATGCCAACAAACAAAGAATGGTTAAGCGCTTTCACTTGAATAAAACAAGCTTCCTCAGAATACCATAGCTTGCATCACAGTTGTTTAAATAAATAATTTTAAAAACATATAACAATGTGCCTAATAGATAGTTAATTTTAAGACCAATAGTGGTTTGACAGACACAGTGTCATTTAAACCTGGTATAGTGGAAGCTTCCGTATATATTTGCCACCAAAATTCTTTATATGGGCGGTGCAGTGGTGCAGTGGTTAACATTGTCACCTCACAGCAAGAGGTTCACCGGTTCGATTCTCGGCTGGGGTGCCTTCTGTGTGGAGTTTGCATGTTCTCCCTGTGTTCGCATGGGTTTCCTCCCACATTCCAAAGACATGCATCTGGAGCATTTCTCCCCGGGCCTCCGCTGAAAACAGGCACTGTGGAACCTAGTCGTACTTTCCCAGTCAACAAATGATAAATAAATAAATAAATAATAAATTATATAATAATAAATTATTAAAATCACCCCCTCTGTTATTGGTGTGCACAATGTGCACTATACCAAAATTAAAATAATGTTTGTCACCATATTGTTTAATATGTTTATACAAAGCATTTTTTTCATCCTTCCTGCTGATGCTTCTATATAGGTAAGACTCAAAGGAGTTTAAATAAACGTATATACTCTCACCTTTATAGCATCAGAAGGAAGGATGAAACATGTTTTGATATGATCTAAATGTAAATGTTTTTGTTAACATTTTTTTCAGTTTTTTAACTTGTTTACTTTATCAACACATATTATATGTAACATTGCTTTTAGAAATAACATGAATATTATTTAATATTTTATGAATAGAGAACAATGGTCAAGGATGTGTGTATAGCTTTAAAATTTCAAACTGAATTTTGGCGCCAAAAATGTTATTTAAACAACTGTGATGCAAGCTATGGTATTCTGAGGAAGCTTGTTTTATTCAAGTGAAAGCGCTTAACCATTCTTTGTTTGTTGGCATTACAATAACCTTTTGTTCACTTCTACTTGGTTTCATTGAAGGTGTTGTGGACTGTTATGAGCGTTGAATAGAGGTGAATTCCCAAGACACAGAGACGGAATTTTGCACACAGTGCATTTGCTGCTTTTTCTTTTCTAGTTGAACTTTTATTATTTGAAGATGTACACAGTTTAGTGTGTTTGCATTAAGTTAACAGGTTATGTGTGTGTTCTGGGGATTTTTTGAGTGATTTTATTAAAACAAAAAGTCTTGTAAAATGTGGCATACATTCCAGTGTTAATAAAAAAAACTGCATAAAGGATTAACATGCCAAGCATTAATGGGTGCACTTATCACAAATAGACATTTAAAAAAGCTGTTATATAAACTATGTGAGAATAATGACTTCTTACCATAATGGCGACACTTTCCATATTATTTTGGAATGTGAATGGCCTCACATATATAAACAAAAAGGAAACAAGACTTCATTATATTAAGAAATGCCAAGTGCAAATAGCAATGTTACAGGAGACACATTTGGAAAGAATTATGCATGTGAATTTGAGAAAGAAAGGATTTCAGGATGGATATTCTGCAGAATATCAGGGACAAAGGAAAAGAGGAGTACTTATATTAATTGCTAGAGGAGTTCCAGTAGTGATAGAAGAGGGAAAAAAGATGATAATGGTAGATTTGCAGTGGTGGAGGGGGGTACTGGCGAGGGATGAGGATTACACTGGCATGTATTTGTATTCCACCTAAAACTGAAGCTTTAAAAATTCTGGGAGAAATAGTCAGCTTTCAGCAGGGAATATTACTTATAGGTGGGACTGGTCCTAGGAGGGAAAATATGAGAGGGTAGATAAGAAATTTATGAAAATATTTGGCATAAAAGATGATCTGATGTTGTCCTTTTCATTCATTCCTCAGCTGATGGGTTTGGATCCAAGACTAGGATCCAACTCAGATCTGGTTAAGATTTAGAGGGGCAGACAAAACCTATAGTATTACAAAATAAAGGGAATCTCACAGAGCAAGAAGAGGTATAAATCCATCCATCCATCCACTTCAACCCCTTTTCCCATTTTGCACATGGGGGTCAGCAGACTGCTAAAGAGAAAATAAGGAAATATCTGGATAATATGTATGAGTTTAGAAAGATTGCTGTTAATTTACTGTTTTTAATAATAACTCCAGTGCACAAAAACTTTTGGCACAATGACATAGACTACAGAAAGTAGAAAGGGTTCTTGCCAAACTTTTGAGCCTATAACAAGAAAAATAACCAGAGATCCTGTAACAGTATTAGAGGTATTTCAGAAATTTTATGAAAAATGTGTTTTAAGGGGAGAAGTTGTGAAATCAAGAAAAAGTATAAATGGAAGTATCTATGAAATATTTAAATATGCCAAGTTTAGAGGGAGATGAGGCTCAACAACTAACAGTTAAGATAGGAGGAGATAAGATAAAAAATGGTGATGCATAACCAACCTGCAGGAAAGTCACCAGGAATATATGGTATTCTGGTAGAAGTTTAGAAGCTAGAAGGAGAATGAAAAGATAACTATCTGGAAGTTTTTGTGTTAAAATATTGTAAAAGGAGGGGAGGCAACAACATCCTTGAAAAAAGCTGTCATTGCTGTAATGCTTAAAGACAGTAAAGACTCATCTGATCCAGCTTCATATAGGTCCATTTCAATTTTAAACCATGATTATAAAGTGTTTATGTCCACAATGGCTAAAAGAATGGCAAAGGTGATGCCAAAATTGATAGATATGGACCAGTGTGGTTTTGTGGAGGGGAAGCAAACATTTGACAACATTAATAGAACAATGATGAGCCAGAAGGAAGTACAGCATAAGAAAATAACTCCGTTATTGGTGGGTCTTGATATGGAGAAAGCATTCAACAAAGTAAGCTGGGATTTCATGAGTAGGGCAATGGAAGCATTTGCATTTCCTGATACAATAATAAGGTTAATTAGAAGGGTATATCGAAGGCAAAAATCAAAGTAAGAGTGTTCCTCTCTGATATGTTATGTCTGAATGGAGGAACCAGGCATGGGTGTCCTCTTTCCCCTTTGTTATTCAAGTTATATTTACAACCATTGGCAAAGAAAATAAGAGACTCAGAAATTTAAAGATATAATTGGTATGGTTTATAAGAAACATTGGCTTTATTTTCAGATTATATTATTTTGCACATGATGGAACCAGAAAAGAAAATCTCAGTGTTGTTGAACATTCTTAAGCGGTTCCTGTTTTTTGGGGGATATCAAATTAATGAAGAGAAAACAAAGGCTATAGCTATAAACTATGTACCCAGATGTGACTTGGTTCAGCAGTACCCACCTACCCACATTTATGGGGGCATGATAAAATGAAGTATTTAGGAGTATGGATTAAAAGGATTCTGTAATGGTAGCTAAGGATATGTGGGACGAGACTAAACAAAGGTTAATACAAAAAATAAAAAAGTGGAAGCTCTTGCCTATGGATATAGATAGCAAAATACAAGCAGTAAAAATGTTTTTAGTTTCTTTCATTTTATAAACAGGTCAGGCATATTTTAATTAACCAGAGTAGAAGTTGTGGATAGGAATTAATAAAGAGTTGCAGGATTTTATTTTGGAGGGAAAGAGGGCAAGAGTCAAATGGGATAAGTTGATCCCCTCAATAGAACAAGGAAGTTTAGAATTACCTAATTTGAAGGGATATTTTAGACCGACACATTTAAGACTGTTATACATAACACAAGCAGAAAGCTACAAGTCAAAGTGGAAAGGATGATGATGAAGCAGGGTGTAATTCAAGAAATAAGGAAATAATAGGATTTTGGATACAGATCCTTAAGAATAACAACAGTCATACAGAATTTTATATTCATAAAGTAGCAGAAAGGGTACTAAGATCTAAGCCAAGACGGGAATGGAGACACGAAATGCTGCCAATAGGATGACTTTAATTAGGGGTTCAGAGAATAAGAAAGAGGGGGCCAGAATTTACTGTAAGAAG
This sequence comes from Protopterus annectens, assembly GCF_019279795.1. Taxonomy (NCBI): domain Eukaryota; kingdom Metazoa; phylum Chordata; order Ceratodontiformes; family Protopteridae; genus Protopterus; species Protopterus annectens. The sequence continues at coordinate 489,201,986 of NC_056739.1, forward strand.
CTGGCAAAGGAACCAAGGTATTGGATACAAATAATTAGAGAGGGCAAGGTAAGAGAATGGGAAGAGGCCAAGAAGACATTTGGATTACAGACCAGTGATTACCTGCTATATCAGGGATAGACATCAAAGGGAAGTCAAAAAGAAAGAGGTATGGGAATCCTAAATGAAAGACCTGCCCTGGTTGAGTTGTTAACTGAATCTAGAACAGAAGCTGCTGTTAAACAGGGGATAATTAGTAGGGTATATAGAATATTACATGACAACTATAGGAATTAATCAGAAGAGGTCAGAAAAGATTGGAAAGAGAGATTAGATATGCAGTTCGCTAAGAAACAATGGGAGGACATACGCATGGCTCCCAAATATGCAACACACATGCTGGAGAGACAGATATGTGTCCCAGAAACTTCCCCTCCAATGGAACAGGCTTCCCATCCATATGAAGCTGAGTTCATCTGTAAACCAATTTAAGAGCAACCTAGACCAGTGGATGGGAATAAGAAGTTCACATTGAGCCTGGCACCCAGGTCTTGTATGCACAGATGCAGCTTATAAATGCCTAGCCCTCAATGTCCTGTTTGGATACAGGATGTCATTATTCTTTAGGGGAAAACTTGGCTAGGCTTATAAAGGCCTCCCAGGTTGTCAGCCTAGTAACAGTCTATGAATCTATGAACAAACTCTAGAAGATTTTGGATTTTTGCCTGAAAGTGTTTGCATAGATGTTTTTATATCCCAAGCAAACTCCATCTAATTTTTCCTCAGGTAGATGGCAAATGTTGGGGGTATGATGTGGAGAAAGCTTTGCCTGGAAGAATTTATTCTCATAGTATAATGAGTTTTCAGACTTTAAAAATTCCATGCAGAATACTTTGTCAGGAATACTGGGCGAGCAAAGGAGTGTAACTAAGGGAAGGATTTTTTTGAGCTGGGATATAGGATCTGAATTGCATAGACATACTATGGCCTTGTTAAGTTTAATTCTAGTTGCTGCCAAAAAATGAAATTACTGGAAAATCGAAACTAAAATCTAAAGCAACTTTACTTGAAGGAGTGAATATTGTAATAGAGATAGAAAGAACAGGAAGTGGGATCTTAAAAAAGGGTAGGAGTAAACTGCATAAAAATGGAAATTGTGAGAACAATAAATGCAGAAAAATGTTTTGCAGAATGAGGTTTACGAGAAATTAGGAATTAAACAATTTATGTAATATTGCTTTGATTATATGACATATAATGATATATGTGATGTATAAGATTTGTAAATGTGAACTTAATATGGATTGATTACTTTTATCTAAATGTAAGTTTGCCTATATCACAAGTGATGATTCAATAAAGGTATTAAAATAAATATCAAAGAGATTCTGTCAGTAATTAGTGCCTTAAATCATCTCAAGTTTGGGGACCTTTGCATGTTATCACAGACAACACCACAGTGATGAGGTATATAGACAAACAAGAGGATTACCAGATCTTATCCTCTTTGCTGACTTGCTAAAATGACCCAGGAAGTAGCTACTCAGTTCAGTCTGATTCTTTGTGTCTCATATATTCAATCGCAAAACATTATAGAAGACAAGCTGAGCAGGACCAGAACAGACTCATATAAATGGAACTACACCAGGAGGCCTTCCAGGAACTGATCCAACTATTGGGAATACCTAGATTGATCTGTTTGCTTTGGTGTTATTTATTCAGAACCTTTTTAATATTGGTTAGTAACAGTTTACTACCAAAATTTAGATTGTAGGTTTGGCGAACACAGACATGCTGAATGACAGTTGGCCGATTTCCGTGTTGCCAAATTTTATGAGAGTGAGAGTACATATCAGTGAATGCAACTGTGCATTCACTGATATGAATTCAATGTTATGACAAGAGCTTGCGGTACAGTGCGGATTGGGAAATGTATCCCCTTCCTCACTGTAGTGTGATCTCAGAGTTGGAATATATAGTTTGGAGGGGGTGTGGGGGATGCAGCCTCCCCACAAGGCTGCTTGCCCACTGAAGAAACGTGAATTTGCAGTGTAGGAGTTAACACTTACATTTGCTTCTATATGGACTTTATGTTCAATATTTGATGAAAATGTTGAATCTGCTGAATTAGTTCATCAGATTCGACATCTTCACCTACTTAATATGCAGGCATTTGACCTTGCCTTTTGATTTTAAATACTTTTTTTTTACTTCAACATTTTGATAGTAAACCTACTTTAACATAGAAATTGCAAAGAAGTCAGTGTTTTTGACTGATTGACTAAAGAATTCTTCATAATGAAAGGATCTGTGTTTGTTCAGTTGATAATGTCTGCAGCACATCATTTGAGTCGTACTCTAAACTATATATTCTAACCAGATAATGATGACCACAAATTTGGTGTTAAAACTTGCTTCTTGGTCCAACTGCAACTTGATCTGCTTTGCATTGGAGCTTCTGTGTACTAGTCTAATCTTGATCTGGTAGCATGCCTTAATTTGTATAAAGTGTAATGTAATCTGTTTTCTTTGGTCCTTCATATACTGCTGTGGCAGACGAGTGCAGGCATTCTGCATTAGCCTATGGCTGTACCAAGGCATTGTCTTCCACTCTAGAGTTGCTTATCCCATAAACCCCATTCCACTTAGGTCTTGGGAATCACAGCTTGATTTTTTTCTCTACTCTTTAAGACAGGGTGGGTGAAGGTTGGAAAGCTGGTGGGGGTTTGCTGGTCCGTGGAGTGACAGACATAAGATTGATGAACATTATACTCATTACCAGTCTGAGATTTCCTGCTAGAAGCCATCTGTTGTGACCAGGAGGATCTCAGAAGTGGTTAAAACACCCAGGCATGTTCTTCCTGCTGGCTGTTTGTAGACCAGCCTACCTTAGCAGTTGTACAACTTTTACATCACAACAATGTGAGCTGGTTGCTCATTTTTTTTACCGACAAAGTTGTTGCCATTATATCAAATAACCTCTTTGTGTTTTCCTAGGCAGTACCTTGGTGACAAATTAGATTAGGTCATTTAGTTCTTTGAAGGAAGTTTGAATAACCATTTTTATGCCTATGAATTTAGGCATGCACTGTGCAACCTGCAGACTGGATCCATATCCTTACAGGTTAGTTACTGATGCTCTGGGTGTTCTAGGCCTAGTTATTTTGGAGTCCTTCCTGAACTGTAAAGTTTTTGTTCTCTTTTAAAAAAGGTTCAGGTTATCATACCCCTCAAGAAAATTTCCTTGAACTCCAACAGTATTGATAATTTATTTCCCATGTCTATCTTCCTATTTTTGGACAGAGATATTGAAAAGGCAGCTTAGCAATCCATAATCTCATGGGTCCACATCAGCTCAGTTTTAGACCCTATCATAATACTAAGACTGCACTCATTAGGGCTGTTAACCTCCTTTAGGATAGAGCTCTGCTTGGTCTCTGTAGGATTTGAATTGCAGACCTTAAGTGCCAATTGAAAGTTTGAGGAACATAATTATGAGCCTTGTAAGAGAGGACATTTAAGTGCAAATTACAAGAATGTATACTTAAGTCTGAAACTGTGATGATGCATTGGAGTTACTTCCCCTTCTCCAAGGTACCGCAATCCCACAGATAGTGTATATAAGTAACAGAGGTGTGGTAGCCACAGCCCCCACATCAGGGGTGAAGCCTTCTGCAAAATAAATGCTCTAAAGGCTGCCTCTCTAGCTTCATATTGTATTATTTATTTTTTTCTAGCTTATGCCCCCAGACCTGCTAACCAGACCTGCTAACCATCAGACTCTGCCTATTCATTCCCTCATGCTAGGGATTTACTACAGTACTATACACAGGTGGAAGCCATGCAGATGGGGCTGTCCTACATATAGCAACAAGATGTATTTGTGCCTCACATTGAGGGCATGCAAATGGCATAAAATCCCCCCTGGGCAAGGGCATGAGCTATCCACAGCTATTCACATCACATAACTTCCTTCTGTAAGTGTACACTTCCAAACACTTGCTAATGAAGGCTACTATCAGCTGGTGGCTTGGTGAGCTGAAAGCCACTCTGGGTGCACACTTTGATACCACCTATCTTCCAAGGGCTTGTGGCTTTATGTGTCCTAATTGCCCTGCTCATTTTACCCCCAAGAAGGGCATGTCCATCTTGCCCTGCCAGCTCCATCAAGTATTCCAGGTAGTAATAAAACTCTGGTCACCAGGACATAGCCAGGCCTTTATTCCTGTATGCCACAAGAGCTGGCACTTGTATTTAAATTATTGTTATTCTTATTCTTACATTATTTGGGTCTCTTTTTCTCCCCCTTAAAGAGAGTATTGTTCCTACTACCCTCCACATACTTTGAACTCTGTCACCCTTGGTTGCTAGTATGCTTATAGTTTATATAATATTGCTTAAACTTCTGATCTTCCATTCTTTGCTTATCACACTCACTGACTTTGGAATACACTGCTACACTGACTTTGGGAATGTTCTACTGTGATCTTCTTCAGAATACTCTTGTCTCTGTTACTATATCCACTACTTCTAGTATGGTCAGCTTAGATACTTTAATTTCCATTTTCTAACAGTTGCTTTTTTTAGCAGCTACAAGAATTAAACTCAGCAAGGCATTACTAAGTCTTATGCAATTCCAAATCTATATCACAGCTCAAAAAAAAATTTCTTTAGTTACACCAATTTGCACACCCAGTATTTCTGACAGAGCAGTCTGTGGGGCATTTATAAAGTTTGCTAACTTATTACACTCACAAAAATATGTTCCCAGTAACCTCTTTATTTTCTGTCACACCTCCAACATTTGCAATCGACCAGAAGAAAATTCTTTGGAGTCTGTTTGGGGTATAAAGATACCTATGCAAACACTTCAAGCAAAATCCTAACTCTTCTAGACTTTGTTGCATAGTTGGGCACCATACATATATTTCCCATTGTTTCTTTGTGAATTGCTTATCCAGTCTCTCTTCCCAGTTCTTTCTAACCTCCTGTCATTGGTTCCCATAGTTATCATTCACTATTTTGTATATCCTACTGAGTATCCTTTTTTTAACAGCAGCTTCTGTTCTAGATTCTTGTACCAGTGCTGATCTTTCACTAAAAACTCCCTTGTTACTTTCTCTTTTCCTATACTCTGATATTAATCCTTGATAGAGGAGGCATTTTCTAGCCTACAATCCAAATGTATACTTGGCCATTTCTCATTCTTTTACATTTCTCTCTCTAATTATTTGCTCCCAGTACCTTGGTTCCTTTGCCAGTTTTTTACAATAAATTCTAGATCCCTCTTGCCTATTTTTATTACCCCTAATTTGTAGTCATCCCTACTGGCAAAATCTCCTTTCTCCATTCCTGTGTTGGCTTAGTTCTTATAATACTTTCTGCTACTTTATGAATACAATATTCTGTGTGGTTATTGATATTCTCCTTAAGGATCTTAATTCAAAATCCCAGTCTCTCCATATTTCTTGAGCTTTACACCCTGGTTCATCACCATCCATTTCTTCTTTGAATTATAGTTTTCTGCTTGTGCTATGTATAGGAGACTTAAGTGTGTAGCTCTGAAGTACCCCCTCAAATCAGGTAATCCCAAACCACCTTGTATTGGAAGAATCAACTTATCCCACTTAACTCTTGCCCTCTTCCCATGCCAGATAAAATCCTTCAACTCTTTACTAATTGCTATTCACAACTTCTCCTCTGATTGATAAAAATATGCTTAACCTGTGTATAAAACTAAAGAGACTGAAGATATTTTCACTGCTTGAATTTTGCTGTCCATATCCACAAAACAGTTTCCAGTTTCTCAGTTTTTGTATTATCTTTTGTTTAGTCTCTTCACACCTACACGTAGTTGCCACAACAGAATTCTTTTTAACCCATATTCCTAAGTACTTCATTTATTAATATCCCCATAAATATGGGTATTACTGAACCAGTTCATGTGTAGGTACATAGTTTGGAACCACTACTAAATCCCGAAAACCCAAACTACAGATGCCCAAAATCCCGAGACCAAATACCCGAAACACTAAAATACCGAAACATCAAATCTGCGAAATTCAAACTACCGAAAACTACACTCAACATACACCACACACATACACATACACACACTGTCCCCCAGAACACAAACACACAAACCTAAACTACAGGCAAGCAGGGGGGCAAACCCCCCTGCACCCCCCCATGTGGGGAGCTGCACCCCCCTCACACCCCCTACTTAAATATTCTAACTCCAAGGTCGCACTACATGCACAGACACATGAAACACCACCACACACCTACATTCCCCCTTCACACACACACATCACAGTCACAACACACACTTACACACTAAACCCTAACCAACACATTTAAACATAGATATCTGACCTTCCACCATACCGCAACACCAGAAGCACGAATGTCAAACTACCGATGATCAGGATTTTGAAATTCGCGCTTCTTGTCTTTCGGTAATTAGGGGTTTCGTCTATATAGTCTCGAAAGTTTGAAATTTGGTTTTTCAAACTTTCGAGATTATGTAGTGTCCCCATAGTTTACAGCTGTTGCCATTGTTAGTTAATTTTGCATCCCAAAAGGACTTGAAACTGTCTCATAATGTTGAAATGTCTTTTTCCAGTTTTATCAGGACCAAAGCATGCCAACCGTGGGTAAATACAGCATTATCTACACCTAGATATGGTTTATTGTTATAATAGTTGAGCCTCATCTATCTTAACTTCAACATATTTAGTTCTGTCATAAACATTTCAATTTGTACTGTTTCTTGATTTTCAAATTTTTGTGCTTTATGTAGATTTTCATAACATTTCCAAAATATTTCTAATACCTTTACAGGATCTCTGGTTATTTTCCTTGTTATAGGCTCCCTAAGTTTAACAATAACCCTTTCTACTTTCTGTTGCCTGAGCTGTTGTGCTCAAAGCTTTTTGTGCTCTAGAGTTATTATCAAAAAACAGCTGCTTAACAGCAATCTTTCTAAACTCATGCATATTATCCAGCTAATCCCTTGTTTTCTCTTTAACACTTTACAGTTGTGCCTCCTCTTGTTCTGTGACATTTCCCATATTCTGCAATACTTTTACCTTTGAAAACAAAACCTGGAATAGCTGCAAGCAAACAGACCAAGTATTGCTGCTATACCTGACCAAATTTTCTTGCTTTGCGCCTGTATCCAAATATACACGGCAACGTAATACTTCAGTATAAAAATATATATTTATTAAGCGATACCAATCCAGTGGAATTTGGTTAATTAAAACAGCAAAAGTAAGACGCTTTTCATTTCCAAAAATTCGAAAACTTTTTCAAATACTAATACTCCGCCCCTTTCTTCCTTTTATAGTGTTTGTAACGTCACACATCCTTAAAGATACAAAACAACTCAGATAAAATATCCTTTTACAATTACAAAATTGTTCGTTGTTATATTACATATTATTCAATAAAATCAACTAAAATGAAGTCTTTTCTGACCATCTTTAAATCCACTTGCACTGATGAACCTCCTCCATCAGGTCAGCGTGTAAAAGACTTTACAGTTTAGTCTCAAAGTTTATTACAATATATAAGCTCCTTGTCATAGGTGCGCTTTGCGCTACTTATATTATACCTATACAAATTTACTAGGACATTTTTATTAAAAACTAACTTATAAGTTGTAGATTTATCTATTTAAAATTTACATTTATCTTCCTCTCCTGATGAATAATTAAAACAGAACATTGTAACATTCGTGAAATCTCCATAAAAGTGTGTTGGGTATATCGCCCTAAATAAGCTACATAAAAGCTCATTACCAGTTCCAAAAAATCTATTCTACACCACTTTTAAAGGTGCATATGCATGTTTTAAGCCATGCAGAAATAGGAAACTATATGTCTGTAGGTCTGTGTTTATATCTTCTATTCTATTATGTTAATACCCTTATAGTTTAACTCGTCATATACTGAGTGCACGCATCACGTCTACTGGTGTCAGAATTATGAATAATCAGGGGCTGCTTAAAATATTCCCCATAGGTACACTCTCAGTGTAATAAGTGTAGTGGATATTAACTATGATGTAAGTAGCAAGGACTTAATCATATAGGAAAAATGTAGCCACGTGTAAAATATATAATATATATAAAAAATACTAATAATAAAAACACAAAACCAATCAATGAATCATATTTATAAATTATTATTATTATTATTATTAGTATTATTATTATTAGTAGTAGCAGTATGTTTTATATATTATATATTATATATTGTAGTGAGAATTTACGTTACTTGAATATTCTCATATTTTTATTTGGTTAGTGACTATATTTTATTTGTTCTAATTTTTATTGAAGTAAGGAAGTTCCTTATTAATAGATAGGCACATACACGTGACTACATTTTTCCTATATGATTAAGTCCTTGCTACTTACATCGTAGTTAATATCCACTACACTTATTACATTGAGAGTGTACCTACGGGGAATATTTTAAGCAGCCCCTGATTATTCATAATTCTGACACCAGTAGACGTGATGCATGCACTCAGTATATGACGAGTTAAGCTATAAGGGTATTAACATAATAGAATAGAAGATATAAACACAGACCTACGGACATATAGTTTCCTATTTCTGCATGGCTTAAAACATGCATACGCGCCTTTAAAAGTGGCATAGAATAGATTTTTTGGAACTGGTAATGAGCTTTTATATAGCTTATTTAGAGCGATATACCCAACACTTTTATGGAGGTTTCACAAATGTTACACTATTCTGTTTTAATTATTCATCAGGAGAGGAACATAAATGTAATTTTTAAATAGATAAATCTACAACTTATAAGTTCGTTTTTAATAAAAATGTCCTAGTAAATTTGTATAGGTATAATATAAGTAGCACAAAGCACACCTATGACAAGGAGCTTATTATATATTGTAATAAACTTTGAGACTGAACTGTAAAGTCTTTTACACGCTGACCTGATGGAGGAGGTTCATCAGTGCAAGTGGATTTAAAGATGGTCAGAAAAGGCTTCATTTTAGTTGATTTTATTGAATAATATGTAATATAACAACGAACAATTTTGTAATTGTAAAAGGATATTTTATCAGAGTTGTTTTGTATCTTTAAAGATGTGTGACATTATGAACACTATAAAAGGAAAAAAGGGGCGGAGTATTAGTGTTTGAAAAAGTTTTCGAATTTTTGGAAACGAAAAGTTTCTTACTTTTGCTGTTTTAATTAACCAAATTCCATTAGATTGGTATCACTTAATAAATATATATTTTTATACTGAAGTATTACGTTGCCGTGTATATTTGGATACAGGCACAAAGCAAGAAAATTTGGTCAGGTATACCAGCAATACTTGGTCCGTTTGCTTGCAGCTATTCCATACTTTTACCTTTGTCAGTCCCTCTAAATAATTCTTGTCCCTCTAAATAATTCTTATTACTTCCTAACAATATCTCTTTCTTTTATTTCCACCCATTTTTTAAACTCCACTTCAGTTTTATCCCACTCCCTAGCTATATTTTAAGAAGAAATTTCTATCTTCCCTAATAACTCCCAAATAATTTCCACTAACCGTTCCTTAAATTCCTCTGTTTTTAACAGGTAGGTGAGAAAGTGCCAGTGTCTTATTTTTATTTAATTACCTTGCATTTTTATTTTAGTTATTATAGGCAACTGATCCAAAATAGTTATTGGATGTTTATCAAAACTTTCAGTTAAATGCACAAGTTCCTGTGAAATATAATTTCTGTCTAGCCTATCCCAGTTTATGTACCTTGAGGAATAATATGTAAATTCACTCTGAACTCATACTTTCAAATTCACATCTTCCATGCCAAATATTTATTACTTCAAACATCTGCCCTCTTTTGTTATATTTACTGTTCTGGGCCCCATACCTACATCCTCACTTCTGCAAATCAATTTTCAGTCCCCACTTATAAGTAATCCTCCTTGCTGAAAACTGATTATTTCTCCCAGAATTTTCTTAAGCTCCATTATAGCAGTTTTAGGTGGAATATAAATACATGCCAGTGTAATACTCTTCCCTTGCCAGTAGCCTCTAAGTACTGCAAATCTACCATTATTTTCTTTTTTGCCTCTTCTATCAATGCTGGAGCTCCTCTTGCAATTAATATAAGTACTCCCCTTTTCCTTTGTCCCAGATATTCTGCTGAATAACCATCCTGAAATTCTCTTTTACCAAATCCACACATTCAGTTCTTTCCAAATGGGTCTCCTGTAGCATAGCTATTTGCACTCTACATTTTTAAATATAGTTCACCACTCTTTCTTTTTTGTATATATCTGTGAGACCATTTACATTTAAAGATAACATAGAAAGTGTTATCATTATATTTAAAAATTACTATTCCCACCTGTTATGTGTGACAGACTTTTTTTCAAATGTCTGGTTTCAGCTTTTATGTTTCATGCATACACTAATGTTTTGCAGGTTGATGCTGTATGCAGTTGTTTCTTGTCATATTCATTTGAACTTATGTCACATCTTTTTATTTTAGTAAAAACTCTCAAAAAACACCCCAGAACACCCCTGAAACCTACTAACTTAATACTAACACACAAACCCATATGCATCTTCAAATATTGTCCCTAATAGGAACAATTTCCACAGACTGACAGCCAGGCTTATAGATTTGGATTAACCTATAAGGAAGGTTATCCATACTAAGATGCATGGTACAGCATGTGATTCTACTTCCACTAAGTACTTTCTGTTATTGTCTTATCTTTATTCCTCTCCCAGATTAGAAAAGCACTTGAATGCTTTCTAAATATATAGATATCTCATAGCCATTGAAGGATTTTCATTGCCCCTTATCAGATTGTCTCCATAGAAACATGAGAACCAGACACACCATTACCTGTACTACAAACATTTTAATTTGCTAGAGGAGCATTTTTTGTTATACTCAGTGTTCTTTTTTATTTATTTTCTTCCCCTTAAAACTTGTTACCACATCAAGCCAAGGGCCTTAATCTAGTCATTCCCCTATAAAAGAGTAAGGAAACGCATATCAGTTTTTCTTGTATCATGATCTTTTTTCCAGGCTTTTCTTCTCCTTTTACATTGTGGTGACTGCATTTCTTAAAACTGAACAAGGAGAAAAAAAGAAAAAGGAAAAAAAATGGGTACCTGTTTACTTTAGTATCCCTATTACACTCGAAAATAACTGAGAAAGTTTTACTTTATAACATGTAGGTTATGTCATGCATTATAAAAATACTATTGTTAAGAACAAAATGTTGTTTTACTTACAGTTAACTCTTTCCTTCCTCTTCCTCCCAAAATGTTCTTCCAAACATTAATGACATGAAGTAGGGCATATGCTTTGGAGTCCCCTACAAGTTTAACAAAGTCAAAGAAGTCCAATATTTCCAGGCTTCCTTGTTCTGTCATGTTTCATAAATATAATTAATGCTTTGTAATCCCACATTTATTTGTCAGTTTCTGAGCTGCTGTTTTTCTTCCTGTTGATCTCCATCTCCCAAATCATCTTTTTGCTTCATTTCCAATGCACTCCCAGTTCTATTGGTCAACTCTTATGCTTTTTTCTGTCTCTTAAGCATTTTCCTTTGAAACACTGGAAACGGTTTCACTGGCACAGTCTTTCTATGGGCTTTATTACCAGAAGAACAAGAAGTAAAATCTCCTTCTGTTTGATAGCTCACTTTTTGTTGGACAAACTTGTATTTTCTCCTTAGCATGTTCTACATTAAAAAATGATTTTGACCCTCCAGGAAAGAATGCTCAGAAAATAGCCGGATACAGCAGCTTGAATGTCATGCCTGCTTCTCGCCATTCTGTGATTAGTGGAATAAATGTATTTCTCTTCTGCCTGGTGTACGGTGAGTAATCATTTTCCATGAACACTCTGCTGTCTCCCACTTTTAGGACTTTTCCCTTCTACCACAGTTTTGAAAGAATCAGCTCTTTCTGCTGCTATGATTGCAGCTTTACTATTAGTCTAGGTTGCTTTCTCTTGGTCAGGATTGGAGCATTCACATGATGCGTCCTTTCAATTAACAACAACTGCTGTGGAATACCAGTCCTATTGCATATTTGTGCTTTCATAAAATTAATATAGTCTGTACCTTCCAGCTTTTTTGGTACAGCAGAAAATCTCAGGTTTTCCCTACGTGATCTGTCCTCTATATTATTTTGTGAAGCATCTCTTCTTGAGTAGTCTTATACTCAGCCAGCCTTTTCTTCATTTCGACCTCTGGTTTTTGCAGTTTTATCACCTCATCTAAATATCTGTGTAAAGCTTCTTCCATTTTTTTCCAGACTTTTGTTATTTGAGTTTAAATATTCCTTCAGTGCTCTGTTTATTTTAATCATCTCTGAGTACATTTGTCTTATTTTTTCTCTAGATTACTGGAAGTCATGTCTTGCATCTGAACTGGAGCTTGCACTCCTTTTTGCTGAACAGATGCAGAATTCTTTCCAGTCAGTGTTTTCTCCTTACCTTTTGTGATTGATTTTCTTTCAAGTTCTCTGAATTTCTTTTTTGCTGGCATCCAGGTAGTGCACTTATTAACCAGTTACTGAAGTTTACCACAAAAGACAAGTTCACTGGCTGTCTTGTCTATGTTTCTGTTTTCACACTGGAAGAGCAGAAAGTAAGCTGTTACTCAGTGTGCAGCCATCGTGGAAGTTCCTCCTTGGGATATGATCTTGATGTTGCAAGTTCTCATGCAGCCTGCCTTTGAACCTGCCTCTTCTATAAAACTGAAGTTTCTTTCTTGGAAAACATTTTAATGGCTGTAACTTTGGCTGTATGCATTTCTGAACTTCAGGCTGAATGATTTTCAGATATCTGTACTTTATTCTAAAACCAAATTGAGATCCAAGATCTGTAAAGTCTCTTTGTCCAGATGGCTGTACCAAACAAAGAGCATACCACCAGATCAATTTCTTCTTCCACTATCTTTTTAAAGCATTCATCTTCAGATGATATCTGTGCTGCATCAACTTGGTCTAGCATGCACACCTTTGTTTAATATAAACTGGATCTCCATTCTAGATCCAGAGCAACATTCAGTTCCACAATACTTAGCAGTATCTTGCCATGATACCACCCAGGAATCTCCATAGCTGGGGACTCTGACCCCACTGTTAAGATGGACAGATGGGATGAAATTGGGTATGAAGGTTATGTACTTAACATAAAGCTATATCCTTGTTGCTCCATTCCCTCAATCTAGACATCCCACTCCCCTTTCTCTCTTCCAAATTGTCATCATACACTTTGTTTGATTTCTGGAGGATTATAATAGTCAAACCCTGAAGCCTTCATGGTGCACAGTTATTTTCCACTATAATACATTTTAGGCTTCCCTTTCCAAGGGTATTCCTGTCTTTTTTAAGCAAACTCAATCAGAAGCAATACTACTAGCACAGAGAATTGCGGGAGAGAGGAACTTGAGCCCTGTAGAAACTCTGAAGTATTTTCCACTTCAGATCCACCTTGAAATGGATAGCCCAACTGTTGAAATAGATGGAGAGGGGCAAAAAGATCTAGTGTTATGTTAAGTACATGCTCTTTTTTTATTCCCTTTTTATGTACTTGTTGCAGGATGGCTTAGCCCAGAATTGATGATTACATTCATTGTAACTATACACATCTTAATGTCTGTCATTTACCTGACAAGTGTTGTTGTCAAACTATGTGCATACATTATTTTACCAAAATAAACATCAAAACACAAGCACCTAAAAACTGAGAAAGTAAGTATTGCAACAAAGTAAACCAAGAAGTTAACTGTTAGAATGAATATGCCATGCAAAGGCAATCCTTCAGCAAAAGTTTTCGTTTGCTTTGTGTTCATGCCAGCAAGGCTGCTTGTTATCTACTACATTTACTTGTTGCACTAAAAACTGTGTTTGCTGCAACAACTTAATGGTTCTACTGTATTTGGCTACTATATTATCCACTGCCATACATAGATCTGTAGCAATTGTTTTAATGTTTGAGCAACAGGTTTACAGAGCCTGTAATTGCTAAACAGGTTTACAGAGCCTGTAATTGCTAAACAGCTAGTGTATGTGTTCTTGCCTTACGTGACTCGTGACTGTTTTTATTGACAATTTGAATGCAAACTCTGAAACATTGCATGGATATTGTTCATTTATCTGCAGCTGTTACTAAAATGCTATGAGGAACTGCTCTTAAATCTGCCTAAAAATAAAGCTCCCTCTGACTCTGAACTCTCCTGCACGCACTAGCTCAGTCACCTTATTCCTTAAGTTTAACTCCACTCTCTAGCCCTTCTGCCCCAACTACTGCTTTCCTTCACCTACACTCACTCACACTCTTCTCCCACATTCCCCATACTGTTACCTGCTAACTCCACTATTAGTCACTAATGCTACTACTCCTTCTGCTCTTTTACAGCCTATCTCATCTAAATGTCCCTCTAACCAGGAAAATGATTTGACCCAGAGTGAAACAGCAACCCAGTGGATCCGCATCCCAGGGGAAAGTGTGTTGTATACCTAAAAGTGCATGTAAGCCCGAGGGTTCTTTCAAACTCCTATGTGTTCTACATCATTAATATAATTGCAGCAACCTGGTGTATGTATAATTGAGCCCTGACAGCGTGCACACTCACAGGGATACCCCCTCTCTCTCTTGATCTATCTGTAGTACCCCATCTTCTCCACTTAGTGGTAGCAAAGCTCCACATTGTCCTCCAACCAGCACCTAAGCCTATCTAACGGTACCTTGCTGCTCACTACTGATTCAGTACCCTTTCCCAGATCTGGCAATCCCCCTCATTAAATAAAAACAAAGTACTCTACCCTTGGTGTTATCCTTCTAGTTCTTGCCTATCCACTTACTCACATTACAGTATACCAGGCAGCACAGAAATTCCAACAGTGTTCTGTCCTTACCTGTACTCACTGATACTTTTTTATTTCTACTTGGCACTCACCTCTGTTGGGGGTCTGAACCTGCTCCGTTCACCCTACAGGCTTGCTCTGCTCCCCTCCCTGCCCCCTATCTCACCCGCCCCCACCACCTCTACATTTAACCATCCCTATCTCCTCCCATTTCCATCCTTCTCCCAATCATAAATCATCCTCACCATCACTCTAAATTACTGACTCCTACCCACATGCACTATGTCCCTTCCCACATCTCTTATTCTGTCTTTCATATTACTAACATTCTTAATAATACTCTCCTACCTGACACAACTTCCTCACCCCCATTATATCACACTAACACACTATACAACCAATTTCCATCTCAAATCCCAATCATCTTACTCCTCAATAACTCCAGAACTCTATATCCCTATCACACCACCCTTCTCTACAAACCCAGAATCTTTCCAATCATAACAACACCCGAATTTCCCTGCCAATCACACCCAAACAAATCAGCCCAAGATCCCTACAGACAGCCCCAATCTACTATCAACCTCTTAATACAATTACTACATCTTATATCCCTCTCTCTATCAGGTGATATCCATCCCAACCCAGGCCCCATCAATTTTCCTTCCAACCATGTCTCCACCCCCACACACCCCCTCTCTCCTAAATCAATTTGCTTCACAACAATCAATGCGCAAAGCCTTCACAACAAAGTCCCTACTTTACATGCCTGGCTCTACCATAATCACCCAGATATTGTTGCTATCACAGAAACCTGGCTAAAACCACATATAACTGATAGTGAAATACTTCCACTTGACTACCAAATAATCCGCAATGATAGACCCATTAAGAAAGGAGGTGGAGTAGCCTTAGTTTACTCCTCCACCTACACAGTATCTCCTTACACCAACTCTATCCCTACTTTCTCTAAATAAAAATTAACCTTAGCATCTCTAAAGATTAATAATCACAAAACTATACGCATAGCCACCATCTACATTCCCCCAGGCCAAAATAACATCCCAATACTTGAATATATCCTCTCCTGGTTCTCTTCCACCTTCAAAAAAGAAACCTATATCCTAGGTGATGTAAACATTAACTGGGCTAACATCACCTCTCAACCTCCTTCTCCTGCAATCAGTCTCTTAAATTTTACCCAGATAATTAATGCCCCCACTAGGCCTAACAAAAATGGAAAATCAGGCACCACCCTTGACTGGATATTAGTATTCCACCCCAATCCAACAGCATCCTCTGGCACCCTCTCTGATCCTATCAGTGATGACCTACCTGCCTTCGCAGATTGGCAGCCATCTCTACTCCTTAAGCAACACCACTATATCCAAACCTGTAACCTTTCTAAGTTCACCCCTCATATATTTAATGATTGCTTAAGCCTAATCAACTGGAACACCTTAAAAACACTGCCCCTCAACAATGCTATCTCCTACTTCAATGAAGCCTTTCTAAATCTACTCAACTACCATGCTCCTCTTAGAACCAAATGAGTCAAATCTAAAATATCTCCTTGGTTATCCAAAGAAACTAAACAAGTCGTGATACTAAGGGATAAAAAGTGGAAACAGTTCCACATCAACAAAATACCCACTACCCTAGTAGAATATAAACAGCTCTGAAATTCTGTAAAAAAACTAATAACTATAGATCATAAATCCTACTACACCAAACTCCAATCAGCACACCCCTCCAACCCTAAACAATTCTGGAATACTATCTCCTCTCTCCTCCATCCTGGAAACAAAGACAACCTCTGCCCCAACCCAAATCTCTCTGAACTTGATACCGCCACATTATTCAACTCCTTCTTTGTGGACTGCATAACTAAACTAACCATGACATTCCCCAACCTTCCTCCTTGCTCTCTCTTCCCACCCTCATCACATCCTTCTGACAGCATACAAAATCCACCCTCCTTCAAACTCAACCCTGTTCCCACAAACATCATAAAAAAATTCCTATCCCAACTAAAACCTTGCTCTTCTGCATCTGACTACTTACCCCCATATTTCCTCAAACTTGCAGCCAACAGCGTAACCCTACCCATCTCCATTTTAATATACTGGTCCATCCAAGAATCCCATGTCCCATCTATCTGGAAATATGTATTCGTCATTCCACTTCACAAGGGTGGTACAAACTATGAAACTGCCAAATTTAGGCCAATTGCTATTGTCTCCCCACTCTCAAAAATACTAGAAAAATGTATTCATATCCAACTAATGTCACATCTCACCCACAATAACCTCCTCATCCCCACCCAACATGGTTTCCACCCTGGCCATAGTACCACTGCAGCTCTTCTATTCTTCCTTGAATCCATCAACCAGGCCCGTGACAATGGCAAACTAGTATCTTCCTTATTCCTAGACCTATCCAAAGCCTTTGATACTGTCTCTTATCCCATACTCTTATCACAACTTTCCTCTCTCAACCTTTCTCCCTCAGCACTGTCTTGGTTCACTAGTTACCTCTCTGAAAGAGTCCAAGCTGTGAAATGGAAATCCTCTATATCATCCTTCCTACATACCCCCACTGGTGTACCCCAAGGATCTGTACTAGGACCCCTTCTTTTCAACATTTTCATTAACAACTTTTATCTCTCCAGTCCAAATTCCTCTGTAATTCAGTATGCAGATGACTCCACTATCATCTGTACTGCTGACACCCCCTCTGACTTACTATTAAAAACTCAATTAGCCTTTTCAAAAACTGAAACTTGGATGCAGAACAACCACCTTGCCCTAAACGCGACCAAAACTAAACTAATGTTATTTACTCCTTCCAGAACTTTCACCATTGATAATTCCTCCTTCACTATACTAGCCCAAAACAACACCCCCATTAAAATCATCTCTCACACAAAGCTCCATGGTATCATCATCGACGAGCATCTAAAATTCGACATCCATATAAATACCGTTATTAAAAAAACTCATCAGAAATTAGGGCTCTTGTATTGACATAATCATTTCCTTACTCCAGCTACCAGAAAGACATTAGCCTCCTCCTACCTTCTCCCCTCTCTCACATATGGTGTCCCCCTGCTCACCAATCTCCAACTCGGTTTTCAATCCAAGTTAGAATCCTGCTACAATAAAATCAGCAAATTTGCCACCAACTCCAAATATTCATCCCATCACTGCCCCTCTCTTCAATCTCTTCAATGGCTTGAGCTACCAAACTACCTAAACCTGCTAAAACTCTCCACAGCTCACAAACTCATCTTTAAACCTTCTAGCTGTCCAGCTCTCTCCTCCACCTTATCCCCCTATATTCCAAATCGCCCACTCTGATCAGAAAACCAAAACCCATTACAAATTCACAAACCCTCTAGGCCTCCTGGCCACCTCCTGTTATCTTACTTCATAGCCAAACTTTGGAACTTCCTCCCACCCTCCCTTCGAAGCACTGCAAATCCCACCAACTTCAAATCTCTTCTTCACTCATATCTATCCTCCAAGTGGATTTGCCCCTTCTCTTCACCCACATGAGTTCCCACTTTTTAATTGATCATTCACACTTAACACAGCACTCATCTCTTGCATCCTGTATTCTACTAACATATTATCTGTATATACTATACTATACTATAGAACAAATGTTCACTACCACTAGGCCTATACTACTATCGACTTATACTAATTTCACTAAGTTGTACTGTATGTCTGTGGTTTTTGAACAGCTAAATTCACTAAGTTGTACTGTAACATGTACTATATGTCTGTTGTTTTGAACATTTGTCCTCTAAATGATGGATCTAACTTGCTATTGATAATATTTTGACATTTTTGAATTGTAATTTGTCTTGTTACTGTAACTGTGTCATGGAGCTTATCTCCCCGGGCCTCCACTGAAAATGGGACTTTCAAAGCCCAGTGGACTTCCCTAGTCATCAAACTGTAATAAATAAAATAAAATAAATAAATTCCAACAAGTCCAAGCTACATAAACACTTCGAGAAGCTGCTGTTTTTTCTTCTCTCCCCTGATTCCAAAGGAGGAAGATCCAGCAAAGAGGGACAAACCTTAGAGAAGGAGCTGAGGCAAGTGAGGGGACCGAAAAGCCCTAAGTATGGAATCTGATAGTGGTTTGAAACTCAGATCTGTGTTATCAGGACACAAATATATGATAACTTGTACTATCTCCCCCCCAATATTAGTAGTATCAAAACAAGTAAGTTAAGGAAAAGCACAATTCTGAGTTTAATTAGGCCAGTAATGTTTCAAAAGCTTAATATATGTGCTTCTCTTCCTTTATCCTTATTCACCCTAGACTGTGTATGTTTGATATATTTTACTAGTTCCTTAAGTTGTTCCAAGGTTGGGAAACTGTCAGTTTTCCAGAAGTGAGTAATTGTTTTCTTAGGTGCTAACATTAACAATGACAACAGCCACCATTGTTGAAAAGGTCATTGGAGTGCTTGACCATAGCTTAATAATAAGAGCTGAGGAGTGATATCTAACCCTAGCCTAAAACTCTCTTCAAGTAACCTCTGCAGATGCTGCCTGTAGTCCGTAAGTTTACTGCAGCTCCAAAACAGTGCATCTAAGTAGCAATTTGTTGTTTGTTTACATCTCCAGTAGCGGCAATTAAGATGTGAATATATGGTAGCTAGTTTATATAGGGTATAGAAGTATTTATGTAAAAACTGCCATGACAGAATTCTGAACCGCAGGAATTAAGTGGCATAAGTAGGATCTAAATTTTATGACCTCGTTATACTTTTCTTACAAGCATCCTCATGTGTCACCTCACTGGCTTGTGTTAGAAAAATTTCATATCCTACAAACTACAGTGACTCAGAAGCTCCATGATCAGTGTATATTTTATGGATATATGGGTCCATATTTCTTTTTGTCAGACTGGAGACTGTAGTATCTGTTGCCATATCTACCACATCCGTCATGGTTGCTGTAGCTGTATCTGCATCTGCTGCTGTAGCTCCCTGAATATTAATGTCTGACACAGTCAGGAGTCCTTTCATGGTCAACTATGACAAACTGTCCACAGAGGTCTTTACTGTTTATTTCAAAACTACATCTTTTGTATCCAGATAATCTTCAAAATCTGCAAACTCATAGCTGTTTTGTGTTAATTTCCATTAGTTTTTAGCAGCACTGTACATATTTATTTTGAACAAATGAAATACCACAAACCAGTCTGTTCCTGGTTACAACATGTGAGACACTAGCACAAACAAAGTGGCAGCAAAATCTCTGTGAAACTCGTTTTATTAACTAAAAACATACAGGTTAAGCGCTTTCATCTAATAAAATAGACTTCATCAGAACAATACTCTTCACACAATATTTTTCTTAAATACATGCTCAAACCAATCACATCTAATACAGTTAACTCCATAATTAATCCTTAAAGTGCTAGTGTTGAATTCCTATACTCCCTATTAACTTGAATAACTAATATTAAATACAATTAATAAAATTAATAAAATAGTATAATAATATTAATTAAAAATGTAAATAAAGTTCATATATACAATATATATACAAAATATGAATTATATAAATATAAATATTTTTATTTTATTTGTTTATTTAAAAAAATACCACCATACCAAACTAATATCTACTATTTTCCAATATGGGTTTAATAGATATATATTCATTGATACCGGGGGGCACAGAAGCATTTAAGCGGATCTGCCACCTTGCCTCTTTTTCCCCCAGCAATTTCTTTATGTTACCACCCCTGGGGTTATATTTTACCAATTCTAATATTCCAAATTGAAAAGAAGAACAGGTGGCACTTGCATTCAGGTGTTTCCATAGGGCATTGTTTCCATCCTGTTTTCTTATACTATAACTGTGGTCGTAAGTCCTGTTCCTCAAGCACCTATCTGTTTTTCCAACATAAAAACTTGGACACTTAGTGCACTTTGCAAGATAAACCAGGTGCTTGGACCTACAGTTGCCCTTCTGGAATTTAACATCTGTCTTATTAATATTTTCTAATACAATGGAAGGGGTATTGATTATATACCTACACTGGTTACAAGTGCCGCATTTGTATGTACCATTCAGTGCTTTGTCATTGTACTTATACCTATTTTTCTTCTCCAATTGCATTTTCATATTTGTACCATTCCTAAACACAAAATGTGGCATGCCCCCCACAATCCTAAATATATTACTATCAAATTTCATTATATTCCAGTTTTTCTGTATAATATTCTTAATCTCCCTACTAAAAGGTGCATATTGTAAAACACATGCCCTTTTAAATAGTACCTCATCAGAATTATTATTATCTGTACAGTTTGTATATTTATTATTGCTATTATTGTTGGTGGTTCCCCCCACTGTTAATGGGGCCAACCCCTAAGAGTGGTTTATATTTTTCCCCCACTCACTTCTCACATAATTGGTGACATCAGTCACCATTCCATCAGGGTAACCCCTGCTCCTAAAAAAAACCCCTATCAATTCCAATTCACTATTTAAGTCCATGGAATCTGAGGTCATCCGGGCTGCTCGAATACATTGCCCTTTAATAATGTTCCTTTTCTGTCCCAACGTGTGGCAACTAGTATATTGCAAATAGGAATTACTGAATGTTTCCTTCCTAAAAACGTTGGATTTGAATTTCCCATTGCATAATGTTATTCAACACTAGCACTTTAAGGATTAATTATGGAGTTAACTGTATTAAATGTGATTGGTTTGAGCATGTATTTAAGAAAAATATTGTGTGAAGAGTATTGTTCTGATGAAGTCTATTTTATTAGATGAAAGCGCTTAACCTGTATGTTTTTAGTTAATAAACCGAGTTTCACAGAGATTTTGCTGCCACTCCATTTGTGCTAGTGTCTCACATGTTGTAACCAGGAACAGACTGGTTCGTGGTATTTCATTTTGTCGACTGTTCCCGGATTTTCTATATTTTTATTTTGAACAAATGTCACAGTTGTAATGCCACCATATACAGTTCTGGCCTGTATATATCACTACTCTGTGCTTCCTCTTGCTTTGTTTTATGTTATCTGTACCATTAACATACTGAGTACTCTCAACTGTCCACTTTGTACTAACATTTCAATACTGTATTTTAACACACTTTTATATAGCCTTTTCAGTACTGCATTGCAACAACAGCTGAGTACTGTAAACTATGCATTTTTTTAAATGTTCTAGTACCTTTTCAGTATTTTATTGTAATTCCTGGAGTGTGGCTGAAATGGGACCGTAATGGATCAGTCCACTACCCTGGTCAACAAACAAACAAATAAAATGAATTCATGCATGAATTAAATAAATTTGAAAACTGTCCCATGTTTGTTAATGTGAATTATTTTAAAACAAGTTACATGTTATCAGTTTTCCTAAGTCAGACAAAATGTAAATCACAAATGGCATGAAACAAAGAAAAAAAAAATTGTAAGGGAGAAATTTTCCTTGCTTGCTCATGTGAAGAGCAAACCCCCCACAACCCTAAAACGTATATATGCTTATTCCATGCTTACAAATAGTGGAGAAAGTAAATCTTCCCTCGAGCAGTGCACAGCAATCTCATACAGTGAGACTTCTATAAATAATAGAAGTCAATTAGTGTTCAACTAATCACAGTGACAGAAAAAAATGAAAAGCTTCTTGCTAAAAGTACACATGACCGAATGTAAGACATCCTCAAAAAACTGCTGAGTGTGCCTTTTATGGAAATGTTAACTTAATATTCCAATTTAAACATGGAAGATGGTATAATAATTACCAGAATTTGTCTAATTCAAGAAAAGAACAACAAACAGCTTGGCAAGTGCAACTACGTATCCCAAAATTGCATCTGTGTTACGGAGAACAAAGAAGAGATTATTTAAGAAGAAAGAGTTTTTTTTCAGAAGATCAAGCTACTCTTTTGCAAGTAAATATTTCTCACAGGACACAGCACAAATAATTATTTACTACAGCAAATATCTACACAAAAATTTATCTGCTTCAGTTTGACTCTTGACAGCAGATTGCGGGTCACTTCAAGGAGTATAAGCTGAACTCAGAAAAATGTTGTTTGCTCACACTCTTTGGTCAGTTTGGGTTGGTCAGTTAGTATGACAAAGAGAATATCTTATTTTGAAACACGGTAAAGCAGGTCAGAGAAACACTTCATTAATGGCTCATTACAATTTCTCTGTTCTCCCTACTAGACAGTGCACCGCACCACATGTGAGCATTCACACACACACACACACACACACACACACACACACACACACACACACACACACACACACATGCACTCAGATATCCAAGCATCCACAAACAAAATTCCTACACAATTGCTGACACTAATGGAAACACTTAGCCATACTACCAACACATAGGTTCACACACACACACACACACACACATACAGAGATAGCCTTCCAATACTTAACCTCCTTTGGGATGACCACCGACCCACACATACACGCACACACACACACACACACACACACACACACACACACACACACACACACACACACACACACACACACCGCTTGTGGTATGAGCCATGACCAGTCCATTTGGGAGTTAGTGGTTGAAAGCCATGAAAAGGCTATGCTTGCATTTCCCCCATAGAGAAAAAAAATGGCAGAGCGATTGCATTGCTTTGCTGCATTAACACTCTACATTGCATGCAGCTTCCCCAGCATGAACACATTGTTGTTAATATAATGTTCATTATGGTTATTATTATTATTATTATTATTAAGGGTTTGCTTCCAAAATCCTGCTATCTCCTTATTTCTCAGACTTCCCCCTCTGTTTCATCATCATCCTTTTCCACTTTAGTTTATAATCTTTTGCTTATGTATGTGAGTCTTAACTATAAGTATCCATTCAAATCAGATAATGCTAAGCCACCATGTAATACGGGGAGGACCAAATTATCTTAGTTAACTCTTGCCCTCCCCCCACATAAATTCCTTCAACTTTTTATTAATTACCATCCACAACTTCTCCTCTGGTTGAGAAAAATAGTTTGACCTCTATATAAAACTAAAGTGTCTCAAAACATTTTGCTTGCATTTTACTGTCCATGTTCATAATCAAAAGCTTCTAGTTTCTTAGTTTTTTTTTCATATATTTTGTTTAATTTCTTCCTACTTACACCTAGCTGCCCTAACAGAGTCATTTTTAATCCATACACCTAAATACTTCCTGTTATCGTGTCTACATAAATATAGGTATGCTGAACTAGTTTATTTCTGGGAAAACATAGTTTTTACCACTATAGCCTTTGTTTTATTTTCATTCAATTTTATATCCAAAAAAGACTTGAAACTGTCTCAAAAATGTTCCACAACACTGAAATGTCCTTTTTTGGATTTATCATGTACAAAATAATATCATCTGCAAATAAAGCAAACTTTTCTTGATTATTTTCCACTTATATTCTTGATTTCCTTGATTTTGTGAGTCCCTTATATTATTTTTCAGTGACTCGAAACATAAAACTAATACCAAAGTGGAAAGAGGGCATCCTGCCTGGTCCCACTCTCTAAACACCACTAGTTAGATAGAAACCCACCAACTTAATTCTAGCCTGTAACCCTTCATATAATCTCCTAAGTAACCCTATTATTCTGTCAAGGAATACAAATGCTTCTATTGCCTTACTCATAAAATCCCAAATGACTCTATCAAATGCCTTCTCTGCATCAAGGCCCACTAACTTTCGTGGTGTTTTCATGCATTCTGCCTCCTGGACCATTGCCTCTCATCCACAAAAATCACATTGATGCATATCTATTAACTTTGACAACACCTTTGCCATTTGCTTAGATGTAAACATTTTATAATCATGATTTAAAATTGAAATAGGTGTATATGAACCAGAGTCTGAAAAGATCTTTACTCTGTTTAGGTAATTCATCTCCCAGAGCTTTTTTCCAAGATACTGTTGCATTTCTTTTTAAAACACTGTTAAACAAAACCTTCCAGATCTTTATCACTTTCTTCCCTCCTAACATCCAAACTTCTACAGCAGTGCCATCTGTTCTTGGTGGCTTCCTTTTTGAATGATTATACATCACTGTTTTATCACCTCTTTCTATCTTAAATATTAAATGTTCTGTCTCATCTTCCTCTAACCTTGCTGTAATTAAATCTTCCATAAATATTTCCATTTGTGCATTTTCTTGATTTCCACATTCCTGTGCTTTATACATTTTTTTCATAAAATTTCTGAACTTTCTCTAATAGGATCTCTGGTTATTTTTCTTGCCATAGACTCCCTAGGTGTGGCAAAAACCCTTTTTACTTTCTGTTGCCCAAGTCATTGTTTTAAAAGTTTTTGTGCTCTAGGGTTGTTTTCAAAATAATTGTGTAAAGGAAACCTTTATAAACTTAAGCTTATTATCCAAATACAACCTCATTTTCCCTTTTGCACTCTGCAGTTATTCTTTTTCCTCTGTGAGATTCCTCTTATTCTACTGTACTTTAATATTTGTCAGCTCCTCTAAATAATTCCTATTACTCATTTCCCGTATCTCTGTCACTTTTATTTCTACCCTATTGTTAAACTCCATTTTCATTTTATTCTACTAACTAGCTTCTCCTTCTGAAGAAGTTTCTGACTTCCTTATTACTTCTTAAATAATTTCTACTACCCATTCCTCAAATTCATCTCTTTTTAACAGCTATATAAGAAAGTGCTAGTGTCTCATTTTTACTTCTTTACCTTGTATCATTATCTTA
The DNA here is from genome assembly GCF_019279795.1 of Protopterus annectens. NCBI lineage: Eukaryota > Metazoa > Chordata > Ceratodontiformes > Protopteridae > Protopterus > Protopterus annectens. The sequence goes on from NC_056739.1 coordinate 489,227,601, forward strand.
ATTAGTGGTGCAAGATCTGAAAGAGTTATTGGATGTTTGCCAAAGCTTTCAATTAAATGTATATACTCCCATGAAATATAATTTCTATCCAGTCTAGCTGTATTATTGTACCTTCGGGAATATGTAAATTCTGTCTGAGTTCCTACTACTGACTTCACATCTTTCATACCAAATATTTTCATATATTTCTTCTGATGTTTACCCTCATTTATTTTCTCCGGTAGGTCCTCCTGATACATCCTCATTATTGCAAATCAAATTCCAGTCCCCACCCATACATAATATTCACTGCTGAAAGCTTATTATTTCTTCCAAAATTCTCTTAAGTTCTATAAGATCAGTTTTTGTGGAATATAAAAATGCAACAATGTAATGTACCTTCCTTGCCAGTATACCATTAATACCAGAAATCTGCTATTATTGGCTTTTTCCTTCGTTTGTCACTATTGGTGCCCCCACTAGAAATCACAGTTATTACTTTCCTCTTCATTTGTCCCTTATATTCTGCTGAATATCTATTCTAAAATCCTTTTTTGTCAAATTCACATGGTCATTGCTATCCAACTGCATCTCCTGCAACATTACTATTTACACTCTACATTTCTTAATATAATTTAAAACTCTTTCCTTTTTGTTAATACCTGCAAGGGCATTTGGATTCCATGATAATATAAACAGAATAGCCATTATGATAGAAAACAATTATTCCCACCTATTTTACGTGCCAGTTATTTATATGTGTATTTCCAATTGGCTTAAATGCATAAAATAATGTTTTGCAGCCTGATCTTTTTTACAGTTGTTTCTTCTCATCTTCATTGGAATGTATGTCACATTTTTTCAAGATTTTTTGCTTCAGTGAAAACACTAATAGAAAAAAAAACACTAAATACATTTTCCGAACCCCCAATCCCATTTTATCTTAGAACAAGCACACAAAACTTTGTGCATTTTCAACAAATGAAGTTTAGCCCTTCAGGTAGGAGCAGTTGTCCCATATCAATGCTATACCACAGACATTACCTAATCTAAAATTAAGGTTACCCATGCTAATGTGAATGTTACAGCCTATATTCCCACTTCAACTGACTACTGTCTTTTCTTTTCTTATCTTATCTATATTCCCCTTGCAGATGTGAAAAATAGCTTGTGTGCTTTCAGTAAATATTAACATTTAGCCCTAAAGAAACGTACATTGGCTGTCTTTAAATAAACTAAAATTTACATTGTCCTATGTAATGCATTAAAGAATTAAGACAGCTAGGGAGTTTACACTACTTCTTATTTACTTTCCCAGTTTCAAACTTTATGATTTTAAACAAACACACTGCCATACTGATGTATGGGTATTAGTGGCCTTCTACCCTCACTGTGGCAGTCTGTCAAAGCTCAGAAAACTCCTCCCACTACCTTGCAGGACCAGGACAGCCCTTCACAGTCACAGACAGGACCCTTTTGGTTTTCTTGTACCATGGTCAGAGAAGTATATCTTGAGTATTGCTTCCCTCAAACTGGGTGACATCAGCTGCAGAGCACAGATAAGAAACTGCTTTGGGGTTTTATTACCTCGTTCTGCTTTTTCTATCAGTGCTTGAATAGTATAATATGATGTTGTCAATCTTCATTCATTCATGACTGATGTGTTTCAGTTCCGTCCTCGGAACTGACTCGGACGATATAACAAGCTCGTGCCAGGCAGAAACTCTCGAGCTAAGGTTACCCATAGTGCCCCTCTCCTTATCACTTCAGATCTCGTTTGCAGCGTAGAGATTCAAGATGCATCAGACCTGCTCTCAAGCTAAGTGTTACAATTTTTCAAATCTTTCAAATATTTCACCTTTATTTTTTCTCTAAAATCTCTATACTCTTAGTTGTTTTTATAGTTGTATTGTTCCCTTTACTGTGTGACTGCTTTCTTCCCCTAATTACCTTACCTTGTTGGTATTTCTTTGTACCATTACTGGTACAGGCCCCTCCCTTCCCCTTAGCTCTTGGTAATCTTAATACCATCGTTGGTATCTACCCTCTTGGGTATACCTTTACTACCAATGTTGGTAAAAAAAAAAATAAAATAAATAAAAAAACTTTTCTTACTGTGTGTGTGTGTGTGTGTGTGTGTGTGTGTTTTGACAGGATTTCTTACTGTTTTTCTAATTGCTGTTTCATGTGTAGTTGCTGACAATGGCTGATAAAAAAGGCACCACTGGTTTTAAGCAGTGTGACAAATGTGGCAGGAAGATGCCAAATTCCGATGAGCATCTCTCCTGCGTATACTGCCTAGGAGTAGCACACTTGCAGATTCAACCTCCTTGTGAGCTCTGTAGGGACTTTAGTGCCCACACCTTAGCAGAGCATAAAAATAAGCTAGTTTTAAAAGGTCTGCTAAAAACCCCTTTCTTGGAGGCTTTATCTGAGGTGGAGGTATCAACCCCTCCTAAGAAAGAGGCAACAAAGAGGAGTCATTTGGTTCTAACATCTCCACAGTCACAGGAACCAAAAACTTCTAAGATCCAAGCTCATACTGAACCTAAGATTAAACTTGCCAAACTGCCACTGACAGCTATCTCTGCACCGGAGCCTAAAACTCCCTCCATGGTGCTGTCTTTGACTACAGAACCAACTACTGCAACAGTTGCCATTGTACTGACCCCTTCCATGGTACCACAGACCCTTTCAACACCAAAAATAGTTTCTCCCTCAAAACTGGTCACTCCATCCCCATCACAACTTTTTGGTCATTCGAACTTGGTGGCAAAGGTCAAGACACTAGCCATGACCCGATACTCCCTGTCCATCAACCCCTATGTTGGACAACAGCTTAGTCCATTTCTTGATCGGCCAGAATCTCCATCGGGGATGTCCACCCATTCCACCAGGAGCCTTTTGGAGCTTGATGTAGTGAGACTTGTGGATCAGCTCCTACTGGCCAGAGGCATCCCAACTCCATCCAGGACCTCACTTCCACCTGGAGCCAAGGGTTTTTCTCCACAGAATCCAACCTGTATTCCTCCTTCAACTCCCAAACAGGTTTTGGAGCTTTTGATGCTGATGCTCCTCCCGATGCCAGATTCTTCAGTTCCATTGGTTGATCTCACCGTGGTTCTGGAACCGACCCTGTGAACCACAGCTCAGTCAGAGCCAACCCACCCACGGGATCGTGACTGGTCTGTTGGCACTATGTTCCCTAGTATGGCACAGATTTTTTCTATGGCACCATCTATGGTTCTGGTTGCTTTGACAGCTCTGAGTCCTCTCACGGCTCCTTCCCTGGAGAGGGGCTTGTCAGAGCAGGGTGTGACCCCAGTTCTAAGGTTGTCTTTCTCAGTTTTGGGCTCCCATTCCTCTTCAGGTGGGTCTGCCTTCCAGGTTGTGGAGAGGGCACTTGCCTCAATAGGCTCATAGCTGGCTCCTTTTGGTGCCAGAATGTCATATATGTATGCCTTCTGGATCGCACTACACTGGGGAAATGGGCACAGGAGCAGCAAGATACCCTACCACAGGGTACCCTATCTTTGGAGTCCTCTTCAGACTTTCCCCTGATAAGTTACCCAGCAAGAGATTAGGAAGAGACTGCGCAAGAGGAAGCACGTTGATTCAGCTGAGGAATCTCTCACCAAAGATACAGATTACAATGAGGGGGAAGGGTCCCCATGGTTCCCCTGAAGATGTCTCCTTTGGAGGCATACTAGAGATATTGAAGCAGAGGGGTGACTGGAAGCCCACCAACCCTTCCTTTGAGGAATTTGTATTTTTGCAAGCTTTCCATGGCCGACCCTCTACTTCCTGTGTGACCCCGCCTGCAGATGTGTTGTTCAAGCTCATCATGCAGCATGCTTGGAAGACTCTGACACCATTGAGCCAATCCCCTGGAGACCAGACAAAATAACAGGTAGGATTTGGTTCCCCCCTGTTTGTTGGTATACCCCAGAGGATCACCCTCACTGGTCCAAAGGCTTGGCAGAAGATGCTATGGTGGTGGCGGTAGCCACAAAGAAAGAACTCGAAGAGGAGAGTCCTGCTGTCCATCCTCCAGAGATTCTCTGACATTGGACAGATTAAGGAAGTGGGTTTACACTTCAGTGACTCTTGCCATTCAGTTGTTGAATTATTTGGCACATTTTACCTGTCTTCAAAGAGACCTGATCATGGAACTTTCAGGAATCCTAGCAGGATCAGTGTCTGATAAGGTACATGATAAAGTTCCCTCCCAGCTTGCCACCCTGGAGTTAATATCTAATTCATCCATGCGGTTGCTTGCCCATACAACCAAAGGGACAGCCATAGCAGCGGGTTCAGGTGTTGTCTGAAGATGTCACGCTTGGATGCACTTGTGTGACTTTGCAGACCCCTTCAAGTCTTCCTTTGTCATTGCTCCCATTGATGCTTCCTCTCTATTTGGTACAAAAGTTAAAATCACATTATCCAGGTATGAAAAGGATGGCAAGACCCTGTCTGCTGGGGGCTTACATTTTTCCACTCCCCAGCAATCCTATAACAGGAATCAGAGAAGTGGAAAGATATGGTTCAGGACATCCCAAGGGTCTTTTCATGACACATGTGGCGAGTCCCCCCCCCCGGGCAGAGGGGAAACTCACAAGGAAGATGTCCCCCCATGGCATGGCAGAGGGAGCCCCATGTAACCAGGGCTCCAGAGATTCCTTTTCTGGGCAGCCCAACCAGTACTCCTGAAGAGCGGCCTGATTGCTTACCTCTGGAAGCAGTTGGGGGATGATTCTCTCTGCACCACTTAGCCTGGCATACAATAACATCAGATTCCTGGGTGCAGACAATAATTATCAGAGGTTACTACATTCCCTTCTATCTTTACCCAAAGCCACAAAGGTGAATCCCTCTGACTGGGTGGTATGTCAGGGATTCGCCTTTGCGGCTTCGGGTAAAGATAGAAGGGAATGTGGTAACCTCTGGCATACAATAACATCAGATTCCTGGGTGCAGACGATAATTACCATAGGTTACTATATTCCCTTCTATCTTTACCCAAAGCTGCAAAGGCAAATCCCTGACATTCCACCCAGTCAGAGGGATGCAGCAGCACAAGAAATTTAAACACTACTCAAAAAAGAGCCATCCAAACAGTCCCACCAGATCAAGTAGAATCCAGATTTTACTCAAGGTTCTTTTTAATGGCAAAAAAGACAGGGGACTGGAGGCCAGTTTTAGACCACAGCATCCTAAAACGTTCGTCAAACAGGCCAAATTCTGGATGGTCACAGTTCAGTCTATCCTTCTGTTTCTGGAAAAAGATGACTGGATGTGCTCAATAGACCTCCGGGATGCATATTACCATATAACAATGGACAAACGCTGCAGGAGATATCTCTGCTTCTGCCTGAGAGCCAATCATTACCAATTCTGAGAGCTGCCCTTTGGTCTCTCCACAGCCCCCAGTGTGTTCACCAAATGTATGGCAGTTGTAACAGCTCACTTGAGACTGCAAGGATTCTGGGTGTTTCCATATTTAGATGATTAGCTCCTTACCACCCCCACCAAGCATCTACTACTTCTCACCTTGCACTACACCCAACAGCTAGCATGGCTCTTAGGTATCTCAATCAACAAAGAAAAGTCAGAACTAGAACCTTCTCAAAGCCTAGACTTCATAGGAGCAACATTCAACACCAGGTCCTGTCTTGTCGCTCTTCCTCATCACAGACTACAGAGGCTAAGATCTCAGCTCCGGATCTCTCTCAGGATAAAGTCCAAGCTCATTTAGTCCTTCAACTGCTAGGGTCAGTGGCAGCAACAATCACCATAGTTCCCCTAGCCAGACTCCATATGAGGTTACTACAATGGCTCCTAGTATCACAGTGGTCCATTTTAACACATTATATGTCCCACCCAATCTGCTGAACAAACTGTTGCAAGCAGGATCTGAATTGGTGGAAGAAGTCAGAAATGGAGTTATGGAGTTGTCCCTTCTTGCCCCCTCAGCCCAAGGCTGTAGTGACCATGGACACATCTCTGATGGGGTAGAGGGAGGCATTTTCAGGGAAAGACAGTCCAAGGCACTTGGTCCCCCTTAGAGGCCAATTTACATATCAACATCCTAGAACTGAGGGCAGTGCTTTTGGTGTTGCAAGCATTCCAATCTGCCCTCCTGTTGGGACAATTGCTATCCATTCGGACAACATGTCGGTCGTTTGGTATATCAACAAACAGGGGGGGACCAAATCCTACCCGTTATGTCAGGAAGCCATGACAGCATGGCTATGGGCGATGGCCTCCAACCACTTTCTGGTAGCAATGCACATTCCCGGGAACTCCAACATGATTGCAGACAAACTGAGCAGGTGCATTCTCCTGCCTCATGAGTGGTCTCTCAATCCCAAAGTAGTGTTGGAGATTTTTTGTTGCTGGGGTCTGCCTTGCTGTGATCTATTTGCATCTCCCATCAACCACAAATGCAGCAGCTACTTTGCCCTAATTCCCCCTCAGGGGGAAGTCCCTGAGGGATGCTGTTGTACACGATTGGCCCCTGGGACAGCTTTATGCCGTCCCTCCATTTCCTCTAATTCCACTTTTAATAAAGAAAGCACATCACTTGAGAAGCAAAGTAATACTCATTGCTCCCTATTGGCCCTGCCAAGTCTAGTTTCTCTTCCTTTGGCTCGCCTAGCTCACCACCCGTGGATTCTGGACCTGACTCCAGAACTACTGCCACATCCACAGGGGTTGAACCATCCAAACCTATCGAGCCTCAAGCTGACTGGTGGGTACCTTCACTTCCAGTAATTGCCAGGCAAAACAATCTGTCTTACCCCATACAGAAAATACTTCTAGCTTCCCATAAACCATCCACCAGAAAAATTTATTATAGTAAGTGGAACAGATTTGTGTTGTGGTCTTGAGAAAAAGAAGTTGATGCTATGATGGCTTAGTGGTTAACTACTGTGACTATAGTGTACAGGGTCCTGAGTTTGAGCCTTGCAGAGGCAGTGTATTTTGGGGTTGGGAGGGTGGCTTAATGGCTAAGGTGTTTGCCTTACAAACACAAGGTGCAGGGTTTGAGTCTCACAAGGGATAATTAGCAATCAAAAAAACCCACCAGAAAATCGGCCTCCTCTACAGTCACAACTACTACCTTACTCCATCTTCCCGTCATACCCTTGCATCTACCTTCCTTCTCCCCTCTCTCTTGTACGGTGCTCCCCTATTCTCTAACCTACAACTCGGACTCCATGCTAAACTTGAAGCCTGTTACAACAAAATCTGCAAATTTGCAACCAATTCTAAGAACTCTTCCCATCACTGTCACTCCCTACACACCCTAAACTGGCTAGAACTCCACAACCACCTAAAGTACCTACAACTTACAACAGCCCACAAACTCATCTTTAAACCAGCAGAATGCCCCTCTCTTGCTAAATCTCTAACACCCTACACACCTACCCATACCCTGAGATCCACAGGCCAAAACCTCCTGCATGTACACAAACCCATCCACCCAACTGGTAAACTACTACTATCCCACAGTATAGCCAAACTATGGAACAATCTCCCCACACCACTACGTAATATACCTAACCACAACAATTTCAAATCCATGCTTCTCTCCCATCTCTCTTCCAAATGGGAATGTCCTTCACATGCTCCAACCTAAAACTCCCACACTACTAACTCCACACCTAAATCATCATTTCTTTGCCTACTTTAACTTAATTCAGAGATCTTGCTCAGAACACCTTTTCATAAATCTTTTGCATGCATGCCTCTGGCCTGCCTTACTCATATTCTCAAACTTTCATTATTTGTTTTTCTTATCCATTGTACCCATAGTATTGTTTTCCTCTGTAATATTGTTAATTTGTCTCTATTTGTATGTATTTGTATGTCTGTTTGGGGCTTTTCCCCTCGGGTCTCCACTGAAAAAGGGTAATTCTTACCCAGTTGGACCAACCCGGTTAACAAATGCAAATAAATAATAAATAAATAGGTTTAAAATGGCTCGCAAGGGCAGTTAGCTTAGTACTAGAACTATGAACTATGACTCCTTTTCAGCTCTGATTAATACAGTGCTGGAGTATTTGTCAAACGTATTCCATTCAGGAGCCTCAGCTTCTACTATTACAATCCATTTAACAGCTATCTCTAATTTCCATAATGGTTTCAAAGATTTCTCTTTAATATCTCACCATCTCTGCAAAACCTTCTTAAAAGGAGTCATGCATTTGAAGCCACCCTTTAAAGAGCCCATTGATCCTTGGAATTTGGTACTAGTCCTACAAACATTGACTCGTCAGCCCTTTGAGCCAGCTGCCACTTGTGATATACATTTTTTGTATTGGAAGACTTTATTCCTGGTAGCCAACACATCAGCCAGGAGAATATCAGAATTACAGGGCTTGTGTGTAAAATGTCCTTGCATAGTTTTTCACAAAGAGAGAGTATCCCTTCGGACTAACCCCTCCTTTCTACCCAAAGTTGTATCAGACTTTAATATTAATCACTCCATTGATCTGTCAATTTTCTTTCCAAACTTTTCCAACAAAGGAGAATATTGTTTGCATTTACTGGATATACATAGACAATTGCGTTTTTACTTAGAGAGGACTAAATCATTCCGGAAATCAGACCAATTGTTTCTGTCCTTTTCAGGAACAAAATTAGGTAAATCAGTTTCTAAAGTCACTTTGGTGAAATGGTTGAGAGACTGCATCTCCTTTGTCTATCAACAAAACAAAATGTGTTTAACAACTAAAATCAAGGCTGATTCAACCAGATCAGTTGCCACTTCCATAGCCTTGCATTCGAGAGCTTCTATGGATGACATCTGCGCAGCAGCTACCTGGGCTACCCCTCATACCTTTATCACTCATTACAAATTGGACATGGTCTCCAAGGGGAGAGCATGCTTTGGCTCAATGGTGCTCAGAAATATCCTTCCATAGGGCCTCCCAGGGCATAAAGTAGCTAGGGACTCTGTTCTATCAGTCATGAATGAATGAAGATTGACAACATCAGATAAAGAAGTTATGTTCTTACCATAACGCTTCATCTGTGTTGTCAGTCTTCATTCATTCATGACATCCCAACCTCTTAGCTCCTCAAAAGACTTATGGAGGTTCAGGTTTATTCCTGGTTGCATGTTAGGGCATTTGTTCAGACAAAGCCTCCACTTTCTTATTCTTAAGGGCAAACTCAGTCTGAGGAGATAAAGAGTGGGGTACTTTGGGTAACCTTAGCTCGAGAGTTTCTGGCAGGCATGATCTTGTTATATCAGCCAAGTTAGTTCCGAGGACGGAATTGAAACCCAACAATCATGAATGAATGAAGATTGACAACACAGATGGAATGTTATGGTAAGAACAAAACTTCTTTTTCTGCTACTTTGTTTTTTTTCTTATTAGAAATTGTGTATATGCTTCTGTTTTTACTTGGAGTAGCAGACTAAGGCCTGTTTACTAAAATTATCATTTAGAAGTTTTGACAGGAAAACTCACTATTATTGCATTTTTTCTTTAGGGGTTATGATTATTTGACGTGATTGAGTAGGATTACAGCATTTTAATTTTTTTCATTTAAATTGGAGTTTTGGTCCATTTTGTATGTTAAACATTTCTGACAAGAATTTTTCATCATTTTATGATTTATTTCTTGTCTTAAACTGTTTCAGGCTGTATCCATTCATCTGGATTAAAACTAGCTTTTTTTTTTTTTTTTTTTTTTTTAAACAATAGCAGGGTCTATTTTGCTTGTATTTTGTTCTTTGAATTATGTTAATGAAAATACTGTAATTTTCTCAGTGCAGTGTTCAGAATAATATCCCTATCAAAATACACTTTAGATTGCTATTTTGAGTGAGAATAGTAGGATTTGTCCATCTTCTTACTGGGCTGACCATACAACCAGTATTGGTATTGAGCTGGCTACTTTCTTGTCCCCTGACTTGATGGACACATAACCTCTCCCATCATCTTTCCCATCTGCACCTAAAAAGACAAACGAATAAATAAAACAGTATGCCTCAACCCATGGCTTGTGATTCCACAGTAAGCCTACCTCTGGGCAGGCTATCAGATCACTCTTCTTTTGTTATTTCCAAGCCCCTGGTTTGGTTATAATACTATAATTGTGCAAGACACAAGGGTCAAATGCATCTTCCTGGGCTTTACCATTGCCCACTGCAGGTATGAGAGAACCAAATTCTTTAGGTGTAGGAAAAGTTAAGGGTGCAGAATTGTTGCCAGTATTAATATTTCCCCCCAGAGGACTCTCTCACTAGTGTAGTGCATGCCAATAAGAGAAAGAAGTCCCTCCACATGGTGGGGCAGACATCTCTGACTGGTTTCCCATCTAAGATGGTGGCTATGGATAGATCCACTGTGCAAGTAGTTGGTTATGGGGTGAATACCCAGGTTATACTAATGCCATTGCTTCCACTCTGGTTAGTCTGCTAAGGATCCTCTTTTTGAAGGGGTCCTGTATCTGAGGACTCTGACTTGTCTGAGTCAGATACGTTAGTTCTGATAAAACAGATACAGGGACCCAAACAAATGTTTTTTTTTTTTCATGTCTTTGATACCAGCATTGGGAGATGTCTTCTAGAAAGCTTGTGTAGTTCTCCTCTGTTTATTGAGGCTTTGCCTAAGAAAGGGTTAAAGAAAGTTTGGATATGCTCAGCCTCACCTGGCCTCTAGGCCTCTTTGTTTGCATAGTCTGCTTTGGTGTCCTCAGTGACCTTTGCTAATAAGAAAACAATGTCTTCTTTGTGCCTAGTCCCTCAAATCGACTAGTAAAGTGGCTAGAATTTAAGGAAAGTAGCTGGTGCAGTCCAGCACAGTGGCATTTTAAGCATTTAATTACCGGTGTTTTGTGTGGAAGTGTATGTTGAGATAAATGTACAGTTTAGATAAGTTTGGTGCAGCATTGCCTACACAGCAAAAGTTCTGTGTTAAAGATATTGTTTCTGTTATTTCTCAGGTGTCAAAACATGTTGTAAAAGTGCCTTGGGGGGGGGGGGGCTGATACTATTTCTAGTATTACAGCATTGTCACTGGTGTTTAGGAGGTATACTTGCTTGCACTGCTAAAATTTTTCTGATGAGTTAAAAATGAAATTATGATTGCTCCTTTTGTGTCTGATTGTGTGGTTGGCACAGCATCTTATCTGATCCTTAATCACTGGGATGACAGAGGTAAATTGATGCAAGGAGTATCGATAATGTTTCATATTACCAAATTTTCATCCTTTAAGCAAGATAATTTTGGTGGCCTAACCATCGGAAGTCCCAGCTGAACGATATCCATGGCAATAAAAGAAAACCAAGACAGAAAACCTGCTATTAGAAAATCTTATATTTACAAATGGGTGAGGTTTTTTAAGTGATGCCTAACCTGAAATAGAGGGTCTGTTGTGGTTAATATCCCTCTGGTCTAGAAGTATTGGTGTGAGCTACTTCAGGATGGCTTAGCATATGCATCCATTAAGGAGCATTTAATGGCCATTTCTGCTTCTTTGCAAATGGATCCCCCTCTTTCTTTCTTTCTTACTTCTTTTTTTTTCTTAAAATGGTTCATGAAAGAAGAATTGCATATGAGACCCTCCTCACAATCAAATTCATCCTTCATGGGATCTCAACTATGTTTTTGAAAAATTGACCTTATCACCTTTTTAGCTAGCATCTCACAGTGATCTTAAGTTCTTAAAATGGAAAACTGATTTGATTATTGATCTGACATCTGCAAGGTGAGTTTCTGAGCTGCAGTCTCTCATGCTAGGACAAGCTTACCTGATTTTCCACAGGGATAGGGTTGTGTTATGGTCTTATATTTTTTTTCAGGCTAAAAGTAGTTTCAGTCTTCACTTTCTATCAGTCTCCTTGTGTTCTTTTTCAGAACCTAGGTATAAAGAATGGATGTTACTTTATATCTTGGATGTGTATAGGTAGCTCAAGTACTACCTCGACAGAACAAAGACTTTTAGGAAGCCTGAAAAGCTTTTCCTTTCCCTTTCTGGAGCAATGAAAGGTCAACCTGTCTCTAAACAATTCATTGCATGTGGGTTACCCTGTGGTATTTATTTTTTGTTACATCTGCCACAGCGGGGTGAATCCAGGCAAAGTAAAGGCAGTATTCACCAGGGTCTTTTCCTCATCAGTGACATTCTTGAAAGGAGTGGACTCTAAAACTATTCTAGAGGCAGCAACTTGGTCCTCTGTTCTTATCTTCACTAAGCACTACAAACTAGACTAGTTTGGTTCAGCAACCTTTTTTGGTGCATGTGTGTGGCATTTGGTATGGCACAGTAGATATTTGATGTGCTTGCATTTCATCTCCTCTTCCTGTTGTGCCCTGTAAAACTGAAAGGGTCCTATCTATGAGTGTGGAGGGCTGTCCTGGTGCTGCCAGGTAGTTGGTTCTTCACCCTCACAGTCAGGCATTGGGGGAAGTTTTGAGTTTTGACAGACTGCCAGGAGGAGGAGGGCAGCAGAGCACTATTACCTGCATACCACTAAGGGAGTGTGTTCTAATTACAGGGAAGTAGAACTTACTTAACAGTACTTTTCACTGAATTGCTTGCCACTGTACTTTAAATGTTGCATTTCTCTCAGCAAAGACTGCTCAGATTGAGTGATGAAGATTAATTACTTGCATCTGCAGACAGCTTGTCTACGTGTAAAACTGTCAGCCGTGAGGAAAAAAAAAACAATTAACAGGTTTGCTGATGCATGGAAGAATCTTTGTAAATCTTACTCAGGACACATTGTACAGACTTTCTCTGGCCAACTGCCTGCACATGCAGACTTATTTTCTACCACTGAGACCATTTGCTAATGGAAAAAAAAAATAAGCTAATAACTTTGCAGATGCAAGAAACTAATCATTTGTAATACTTTTCATGACTTTGTCCTATTTTTAAGCCTATTTGTTTAAAAATTATATATAGCTTAAGTCAAGGACGTTAATTTAGACATCCACTTTAAAATACCATCAAAACACTTTTGTATGCGGCCTCATCCTAGAATCTCAATATTAAAACATTATATTAACTTTAATTTACTTCTGACACGCCTTTCTTATCTTGTTACAGTTTAAAGCCTGCATATCTTACAACTAAGCAACTAAGTAAAAGTACTTGCTTGCTTTAATATCGTTAACATATACAACAATCACTGCTAAGATTCTCTTTTCTCATATTTAAAATACTCCTGACTGTACACAATACAAAACTGTTCTAAAATATAACAGAGCATTTATATAATTAGTTTTTATACAAATATTAATAAGAACAAAACTGTTTTATTTACAGTTACTTCATCACTCCCTTTGGTGTCCTTAACATTAATGAAATAAAGTGGGGTTTATATTTTACAGTTCACCAACAAGTTCAACAAAGTCAACAAAATTCCAGACCTAGATTCATGAATGCCTGCTCATCAAGCTAAGCTCTTGTGCATTATGAGGAACATCAGGCAAGGTGTTTGTGATTCAGAAAACTGCAGTACATGTCACACTTGGCTGCAAAACAAGGGCTAGCAGCCAAATGTGAAAACGACCGTATAATACCCAAGCTGTATATTAAAGAAGAAAAGAAATGGAGCAATTCAGAAATATATAAAATGGGAGAAAACATTTCATATTCACTTTAGCTCTGAATTCCAACACATGCTGGAATACAGCCACAGGAGAACTTTAAAAAAATGTTAGGGTCTGACATAACCATTATAAACTTGTATCTGGAACAGACTATCCTACAATGTGCTGCTGTTGCTGCTGCCAGACCTTGGCCTAGAAGGTTTAAGGTGTTCAGACCACATTTGACCTACCATGGACTACATTAAATTGAAATACGCTACAGGATGGACAGAGATACTATACAAGAGATAGTCAACATCAGTTGTTCTCACCTCAGGCCCCTTGTGAATCATGTAGAAGTTAAGGTATGTGTAAGGTTACATACACTAGTTACATGGAATTTCCAGCAACCTACTGGAGATACAGTGGAAGTTTCACAGGCTTCAGCCTCAATAATCCATCTTTTTTTCAGTGTGATGTTGCAACATGCAGGGGAACATATCAGGTTTCCACGGACCTCAGAGGAGAGAGCTACCACCATAAAAAATATCTGTGCCACAGCACATTTCCTTGAGGTATTGGGGCCATAGACTGCATCTATATTGAAATAAAAGCCCCACCTGGTGAACTGGGATGAAGGTATGTGAACAGAAAAGGCTATTCCTTCATCAACTGTCAGGTGGTCTGTAATGCACACGTTATCTACAGTGTCATTGAAGGTCACCCTGGCATTTTCCATGACTTCCACAAATGGTGCACATGTGACTTTTTCTAAGGTTTTCAAGGGGCAACTTCCTTGAAGGACATCTAGTGGGGGATGCAGGATATGCACCAGAATACTGGCTCGTGACTGCTATGAGAAACCCACACAACCCAAGTGAGGAAGTTTACAACAATGAACATGCACAGACTACAAATATCATATAGCATGTTTTAGGCTGCTCAAATCATGGTTCCACTGTCTAGATACATCTGGAGGTGCTCTTCCATATGACTCTGCCACCTCAGGCAAAAAGAATGACTGTGCCATCTTACATAACATTATTCTTAGAAAGCAGTTGCAGCAGAGTTCCCCAGGACAGGGCCACATTTTCCAGCAATACTGGCATGGCCAACTGACACAGATGAGGGGTCACTTGAGAAACTTCCAGCTAGGAATGATCTTGGCAGGTGGAGGCCTGAATAATACGCCATGGCTCTGGCTAAGAGGGAGTAGATTACACATACACTCACCACTAAATTAAGCAAAAGAGCTAAGCAGATACAAGCAATGACATTGATGAATTCAGACAAGCCAGGCTTTGATTACCCATGTGTGTGGTTACTATGAGCATCAAAAAAGAAAAAAAATCCAAAGCATACACTGTCAGCAGCAGGAATCACTTGCAGTCAGCCAACTCTTCAGTACAAGCTGTTTTTATTCTTCCACATAAAAACCACACAGATTGAACGCTTTCATCCCCTAAATTGGGGGCTTCATCAGAGAGTATGTGTGTTTTTTATGTGGAAGAATAAAAACAGCTTGTACTGAAGAGTTGGCTAACTGCAAGTGATTCCTGCTGCTGACAGTGTATACTTTGGATTTTTTCTTTTTTGTTTATAATTGACACTGTGGTTACTTTTGGTCATTTTTTTACTATGAGCATCAGACATAAGCAAGCCCGAGCTAGGATGTTCTCAGCAGCAGTAACAAAGGTGAGTGATTAACCTGTAATGAACAGGTAGTACAGCATATAAACAAAAAACAATCTTTGAGTGAAAAAACAATGATTATCTATACTTGACTGTCATGATTTATATGTGCAGCATAAAGAGAAAACCAACTATGTTGCATTCAGATGGAACACAAATATTTACTTGTTTCCCACCTTGTGCATCAGTCATAAGCACACCCATGTCAAACAACCCCACATGGGGTAGGGCAGTGTCAACATCACCTGCAAAGGTAAATGATCAAGATATGTGTATAACCTTATGATTACAGAACGAAACACAGAAAGAAAGTTAAGACACAGATGACAAATGGCAATGATATAGTACAAGAAAAAAATGTATTTACCTAAAACATGCATTTCCTGCTTACTATGTGCATCAGACATAAGTAGCAGAAGTCAGGCACTGCAGCAGGGTTCAGTGCAATTTCAGCATCATCTGCACAAGGGGCTGAACAAGCTGTACTACAAAAGTAATATGACCTTACTACAACTAATAACTTTACTGACGTTAAGCAGCTAAACAAAATTGAAAATTATTAAGTATCCTAATGAAAACATGGACTTTTGAGTAAACAAACATTAGCTGGCCACTCACTCTTTGCATCAGACACAGGCAACCCTAAATCATAGATTGTGCAAAGGGCAAAGCTCTGTCGTCATCTATTGCACAATACGTTGGGACTGTAACA